>NC_141691.1:1180935425-1181659746 GCF_964263255.1 Lissotriton vulgaris
TAGTTCAATGGAAGATGAACCGCAAAATTCTCATTATTAGGAAATAACTCCTACTTCAATTGACAGATTATTGCTTATTTGCCAGGTTGATTATTTATATACCTAATGGAAAATGAGCCTATTATATAACACATTTTTGGCGCTACAACGATACAATCTGCACAGTAAAGGTCAGTCTGAAAGAAAGCTAGTCCTACAACTTACCTGCTCACTAAGCTTAATGCTCAGTGTTAAACTAAAGAAGAAAAAAAACAATGTTTTAAATTAAAGTATTCCAAAAGAATAGATACCTTGCAAAAAAAGAGGAGCAGCACAAATCCCATAGAGTCACTGAACATGCCTTCTCACAAAGACAAGCTTTGACACAATGCAACAACAATGCCCAGCAGCTGAAAGTTTCGAATTTACTGCTCTTGAAATTATACAGCCTCCCCTCCCAGCCAATAGAAGGAACAGGCTGCAATCACAAAACTCGAGGAATACTTTTAGAACAGGCAATTTACTGTGTTTACATTTTAAGACTCAGCAGCAGTTGTCTGGCGCTGTAATGTTAAACAGAAACTGTCCCAACGAATAAAGAAGGCTGAAGCATCCCTTCAGAGCACCACGGAGCGAGCTCCTGTAAAGTGCTGCAATCACTTTGTTCGAGTTTAAGCTACATAATGCGGCAACAACAAACACATGACACAGAAATAAAAACAATTTTATTAGCAACAAACACATGACACAGAAAAAGTGCATATTTTTTGGGTGAGCAATATCATAAAGATTGTGAAAATAAGTTCAAAGTTCCACCCACTAAAGCAGAGTTAACCCCTTCGATGCTCATGACGGAGTGGTTCCGTCATGAGCGCCGGTTGGGCTGTGCTAATGACGGAACCACTCCGTCATGGCCCCGCCCGCTCAATAGAACCTTCAACACAGCGCGAAAATTCACGCCGTGCTGAAGAGGTAAAAAGCATGTTTTAAATGCATGCAGCCAGCAGAAGATAAGTACTGATAAACAGTAAATGCTGTGCAGCCTTAATGTGAGAAAAAACGTTCCACAACATTTGGGCTTCGTGCCACTGCACCTGCTGCACCATGTAATTCATGACCCTAGTGCCTGCAAGATAACTGTACTAGTGATTGTCTGTTTAGTCGTAAATTATAGGCGTAAAAAGTGTTCAGTGGGTAGTGCCACTGCATTTGCTGCACTTTGGCCCTAGTTCCTGCTAGATAACTGCACTTATGACTGCTGGTTTAGTAGCAAAATATAACAATATTTGCTGTTTAAAGGAATTATGACAACTGTTGGCCCTTGTGCCACTGCATCTGCTGCACCATTCACATCGTGACCCTATTGCCTGCAAGGTAACTACACTTGTTCAGCCTGTTTAGTAGTAAAATATAGCAATATAAGGTGTTTAGTGGAGTGCCTTGAGCTTTTTGTCCTGGTGCCACAACACCTGCTGCACCATTGAAATAATGACTCTAATACCTTCTAGATAACGGCACCTATGACTTCCTGTCTAGACATTTATGTCTCGGACTACTTATTTTAATGTTTTTCGCCCCAAAAATGTAATGATAAAAACTATGTAACAATAAAGAGTCACAGACATGTAGTTAAAAAAAAGTTATTAAATATTTTTTATGTAATCGCTAATAATAAACATTGTATTGTGGGTATTATTGAAATGTACATTTAATTATAAATATTTTTGGGGAAAGATGATAGTTCTGCCTATTACCCCACATAATATATGACTCATTATATCTTCTATGACATCATTGATAAAATCATATCAACATTTACAGCGAAATTATTAATGAGAAAATTGTGAATGGTAGGAGCATGAGTTATAGTTACTTGAGCTAAATATAACTAGTGAATTTCAGTGGTTCATCTAACTATAACATTAATTTAACCTTAAAGTGACAGTGCAGTATTGAACTTAAAGTGATAAGTGCTTTCATTTGCATTGATAATTAAGTTAAAGGTGCAAACATGCTTTGTAATTCTCTTCAACAACATATTGATGCTGGGTAACTTAACAAACAGCCAAGGGCTCTCCTAGAGGGGTCACTTTTGCCAATTAATTTTACATTCCCTCTTTACCTAAATGTAAAGAGCACCAACGTCAAATGGAGGGCAAGTGCCCAATGCACCCAGTCGTTTTTAGATGTCCATGAGCACCTAAATTAAAGTTGTATATCACCTTAATGCACTGGACCGAAAATTACAAAACATACAACACACATGCTCCAAGTGTAAAAACACATAAATATATAAGATTTAACATATATGGACTGGATTAATATGAAATGAAACACACCTAATAACCTTAGATTAAGAGGAAAAACTGAATAAGAAACATTTGGAAAAGAGAGATGACATTTCCCTATACCATTATTCCAAAGGGTATTACAGATGGACATGTAGATCCTCTTCGGTATTGAGGCTGTTAGGAATTTTCAAATTGAACCTCAAGATGTATCTGGATTCCCATTGCATTAAATACCTCTCTCTATTCCCTCCTCTTAATCTTACAGGTACTTGATCAAGCATAAAATATTCCAAGTTGTTAACATCACTATTGTGTGACTGTTCAAAGTGCCTTGCCACTGGTTACGTTTGGTCCTTGTTTTAATGGCTCTAATGTGTTGTAGGATGCGCTGATGCACACATAAGATGGTTTTCCCTATGTACAACTTACGACAACAACATCTTAGTGAATAAACAACAAATTTATTCCAGCAAGAAATGGGGATTAGTATTGGCCATTTGGTATCTGTTGTGTTGACATCATAATTGCATGCTTTGCATTTATGGCATCTCCTGAACCCTTTGCTCCCACTAAGCCTTGTCTCTTGCTGTTTTGTCCCTGGACTATTATTGACTAAATCGTCTCTCATTGATACAGAAAGTCCATAGTGGTCATTTGTGTATCCTAGGACATAGGATTGGGTCATTGCAAATGAAGTGCCAATGCTTTTGGAAAATGGCACATATCTTATGATGTTGCTCATTAAATCCTGTGATGAACCGTATTGGTTGCTCTGTGTCATTTTGGGTTTTCCTCCTACTACCGTCAGTGAAAATAAGTTTTTTCCTGGGTCTAGTGTTCGCCTTTGCTCTAGCTGCTTCAAGTGTGGCTCTATTGTACACTATCCTTTCAAATCTCCCTGCTAGTTCCATTTCAGCTTTGGGGAGCTGCTCAATTTCATCGCAGTTCCTCCGCATGCAGAGATTCTCCGTGTAGGGTATGCTGTTTTTTAAATTTGTTGAATGGAAACTCCGAGCATGTAGCGCAGTATTGTGAGCAGTGCTCTTCCTGAACATTTTTTTCTGAATCTTTCCATCCAACACATAGAATGGTAAATCCAAGAACTCTACCTCACTTTTGCTATTGTGTGAGTTAAAATGTAAATTGAGTTCATTCCGACTGATCCTCTCTATGAAGTCCTCTGTTGATGGTTGATCGCTGCGCCATAGGACAAAAAGATCATCTATATAGATTGACCGTAGACCCACATTCCTAGACATTTCAGTGGCAAAATCTTTGGCCAGCACCTGCTCCTCCCACCAGCCATATGTAAATTTGCATAGCTGGGGGCAAAGCAGGTGCCCATGGCAGTGCCTCTAATCTTTTGGTATAGATCTGGTCCAAAAAGGAAAATGTTATTACACAAACACCATTCTAGCATATTCAACAGCATTTCCGTATGCTTGTACAGTGTCAATGGTCTTGAGCTGAGGAAATATTGGACTGCCCTCATACCATCTGTGTGGGAAATACTGGGATATAGGGAAGTCACGTCAAGTGTGATCATTAAATAGTCCTGTTCCCATCCTATATCATAAATCTTCTTTAGACAATCCCCTTCGTCTTTAGTATTTATTTATTTATTTAAACTTTTACCGCGCACAGCTACCCACAGTGGGTTTCCCGGCGCTAGGGACAGACTGGAGAAGAAGATATCAGATAGCCAGCATGCAGGTACCAACTACTTATGTGAACAACAGCGTTTTCAGTGCTCTGCGAAAACAAAGAAGACTGGTCTTTAATTTAAGGGCAGTTGTCAGGGCATTCCAATATTTGGGACCAAGATAGGAGAAGGAACGTCCCCCCATCCTTGCCAGCTTAAATCTTGGTATAGAGAAATTGCCAATTTCCGAGGATCGTAAGGTACGTTTGGGCCTGTAAAGTTGCACCAGCTTTTGTAAGTAAGTAGGTGCAATGCCTTGCTTGATCCTAAACATGTAGCATAATGCCTTAAACTTTATGCGGCTGGAGATCTTCAACCAATGAAGATCATGCAAGGCAGATAATGCAGAAGTTCTTCTGGGGACATTCTTCAAGAGTCGCGCGGCTGCATTTTGTACAACCTGCAATACTTTAACAGTGGCTACATCAGCACCCAAATATAGTATGTTGCCATAGTCCAGGCGAGATGTTATCAATGCCTGGACAACCGTTCTACGGGAGGGAATGGGAAGCATCCATAAGATCTTTTGTAGCCACCTAAGAGTAGAAAAACAGGTTGCTGCGACCTTAGTGGCCTGCTGCTTCATAGTTAACTTGTCGTCAATTTGGACGCCCAAGTTACGTACAGCATGTGTGGGTACAGGAAGTGCACCCATCTCATTTGGCCAATGCTGAGGGCCCCAGAGGCTCTTATTTTTTCCCAGAATGACCACCTCTGTCTTCTCCCCATTCAGTTTGAGACAGTTCCTCTGCATCCAGTCCGCCACAAGAATGAGGCCCGACTTTAGTGCACAGGAGTTATTCTCGTCTCGCCCTGATAGGGAGAAGACGATCTGGGTGTCATCAGCGAAAGAGAACAGGGTCAGCCCTGCCTGCTCTACGATGTTAGCCAAGGGTTTTACATAAAGATTGAATAACAGGGGGCTGAGTATGGACCCTTGGGGGACACCCCGCGCTGAGGGACAGACCGCTGATGCCGCCTTAGGGGAGAAAACTTGAAAGGTTCGCTCGCCAAGAAAGGAGGCCACCCAGGCTAAGTCCCTACCAGTCACGCCGAGTGACCGCAGAGAGTCAAGAAGGATGGAATGTGACACGGTGTCGAAAGCTGCGCTCAAATCCAACAGGATGAGCGCCATGGTTTCACCCTGGTCGACACCGTGTCAAAGACTCTCTGTCACCCCAAGAAGGGCTGTCTCGGTCGAGTGGCAGGACCGAAAACCCGACTGGGAGGAATGTAAGAAACCAGAACTTTCCACCAGTTCAGTGAGCTGGGTATTAATGTGTCTCTCCAACACCTTAGAGAAGATGGGTAGCAGGGATATTGGATGAAAATTAGCAAGATTCGAGATATCAGCACCAGACTTTTTTAACAAGGGCACTACCATAGCGTGTTTCCATGGCTGGGGTACATATGCCTCAGTAAGTGAGGCGTTTAACAATTTAACAAAAATCTGATGGGTGGAGGAATCTAATTGTTTGAGTATTTTAGCCGGAAGTGCATCGCACGGAGAGCCAGAGCGCACACTATTTAGACAAGAAGAAAAGGAAGTATTGTCTAATGGCTGCCATACAGAGAGTTTGGCAACATCGTCAACATTAGCAGATGACTGCACAGCGCCAGATGCAAAAGGTGTTACCATCGGTGGCGGGGTAAAAAGATCATAGATCAAGTCGACTTTTTTAACAAAAAAGTCAGCTAAGGATTGGCATTGAACCTTGTCTAGCGCAGGAGGCGTAGGAATAGAATCCGCTCCTGTCAGTTTTTTTACAACTGAAAAGAGCACCTTAGGGCAGTTTTGTGCATCAGTTTTGTGTATAAGAATCTAACCTTTTCAGTGGAACCTGCAAGAAGTAATCCAGACATTTAGTAGGTATTTTCAAAGAGACTGCCAATGGCAGAGATGATGGGATGACCCGGAGGTACACTGATGCTTGTGTGTACCTTTGGTATCAAATATAAAATGGGTGTGATCGGTATGTCAACCTTAAGGAACTTGAAGTCAGACTGTGAAATAAGCCCTACTGCACTTCAGTGCATTAAATCCTTGTAAAATCACATGGTTACTTCCTTCAAAATACTTTTATCTACCTTGGCATAGCATTGTCAATCATTTAGCTGGTTCATAGCTTCCTCCTGTGACATAGTGAGTGGCCACAGCACAACGTTATTGCCCTTGTCTGCTTGTCTCACTACTATGTCAGGACATGAGCGCAACATATTCACTAAGCTCTTATAGCTGACGTGGATTGAGGAATATGCTGGTCTTTCCCATTCAAACTATGAATACAATTTGTTGAGGTCCTGTACTACCAGGTCAGTAAAGGTGTCTTTTGAATCTTTTGACCCATAAGCAAAAAAGTAGACCTATGTCTAAACGGTGTTTCAAGTCTACCATACACATGCAGATCTTGCTCCCTGGTCAGTACATCATCTGATGTCACATCTGAAACATTCCTAGATAAGCTATCTAAGTCACATAACAGATTATGGTCCGAGTTCAACAGATTATTACCGCTCGCTAGTGTCTCTTGCTGCAAATGCCGTTTTTTTGCAGGTCACAAAAAATTTAGCCAGCATGATCTTACACGTGAACTTAAAACAGTCAATCCTAGTTTGAACATAGTCCATATTTTCCGAGACACAATCTCACAGACCACATGACAGAATTTGATTTTATCCTGCATTTAATGTGAGGTCAGTAAGGTTCACCATATTACCCTCTGTATTGTCCCATGTTATTTGGTCTTCTTCTGTGGGCCCTTGCTGACGGCTTGCCCTTCCTGACCACCTGTTCTTCCTCTGCCTCTTCTGCCTCCATGGAAGGTTCTTTATTGGCTTGCCAAGGGCCTGAGATTTGTATTCCTGTCCCCCGTAAAAAACGAAGCTTGTCTTCTACTGATGGTACTATAGTCATCATTTGTCTTCCATCTTCATTGTCAATGTATACCTCCAAACTGAGTTCTGACCCAGTTTCCACATTACTGGATGGAGCATTTGTTTGCAAGCTTTGCGATAAATTTTGTTGACGGATGCCTTGGAACCACGTGGAGAGGGTGAAAATGTGACCCCGCTGGTAATTCAGCTTGTCCTGCTTGAATTTGGTGGCTTTGCGGTCCTTTATAGCTTATATACATAACATATAAATATATAATATATATATATATTGCTATTAGGTAGTTACGGTTAGATCTGCCAACTGTTCATCTATATTCCCATAGAGAGGGCATTTATTGGTTTGCTAATAACTTTTGCCCCATTTGATAACTCTTCACCAAACCTTGCTCAAATAAAGTTCAGCCACCTCAGCTCCTTCCTGGAAAGTTTCAGGGCGATCTATCCAGCGGGGGGCCAAGAAAAAAGGAGGTCCCAAATTGCAAAAACTCCATGCATTTTCCATAGACTTCTTTAAGACAGATTATAGCAAAAACTGCTGAATGGAATTACGCAAGATTTGACAAGAAGCTAGATCGTGGTCCTCAGATTATGCTTTTTGGGATTTTGTGTAAATATTTTCAGTAGTTTTTGAGATAGTAAGGGTTAAAATTAATTGTATATTTTGGCAGTTTGGCTTGCGAGAGTCCTGAAGGTGTCCCAAGAGATAGCAAAAAATTTGATTGGCAGGCTGTTGGAATGATGGACATGAATTGGCCACCATTACTGTTTTTCTCTGAAAAATTGGAGGTGTTTTGGAAATGAAGTAAAAAGGCTGTCCCCCTGGATTTAGAGCGGAAGTGTTCTAAGGTGACTACTTTAGAGACAATAAGTATATATTGGACTTAATTCACAAGTCTGCGGAGATTCATTTCTGCCTTTCTGGGGTCCTGCTTTTCCTTTTGTTTTCCACTGAGCCAATGGATTATTGTTAAACATGCCATTGATAACTCTTTGTTGAAGGATGGGTAAGAAGGGAGTCTGGTCGGTATTAATTGTTGAGGCTTCTGGGCTTTCACCGTTATAAGCTGTAAGTTTTAGCTTAATTCAAACCTCCTCCCTTTGGTTTGTATCCTTCTGGATTGGTGCCGTGAATAGACCAGTGGTTTTAGGAGCAGAAGATAGGGCTAGAAGGCAAGCATCGCAAGTTTCAGGGATGATGCTCTTTGGAATTCGATTTCCCACCTTCTTCACAAATAAGGGGAAGAGCTTCTTTCTCTTTTGTGGGTTCTTACTGTTAGGGGTAGGTGAAGGGTTCGCTGAATCTTGCCCATTCCACACAGTGCCCTGAGTTCCGAAGAACTCTGCAAAGTGATGCGCAGCGAAGATTTTTCTCTCGAGCAGCTCGCCAATGTTAAGTTGGCGACCAGTCGTAAGAAAGATTGTGTACTGAGATTCCTCAATGTGGGCAGTCGAAACAGGTTGCATCCGCTTGCATTGAGAAATCTGCAGTTCACATTGAGGTAGCTGCTGCTCGAGTAGAATGTCTACTCGAGCTGCAGAAAGTAGCAGCGCTTTCTGGCCTGACCTGTAGTGCCATTCACACTGATTTTACAGCATGCAACTAATTCCCAGTGCTGAAAATCAGTGCAAGCAGCACGACTTAACAGACTCCATTGTTGGTGGAACTTCACAGAGCGCGGTGGAGATTTTCCAGCACTTAGAGGACTGCGCAGATTAAACTCCACAAACTCCACCCAGGCCTACTTACTATCCTGGCTTTGCTCTATCGTAAGATCTTTGTCAGGCATGGTTGTGTATTTGGTGGTTTGAGTTTAACTAGTTCAGGGTACGATTACTGAGGTGCTTTTTTAATTTTATTCCTAGCCGTGGGTTACTTTCTCTTCTGTTTTCTGTCATTATGCTTTCGGGATGAGCTAGTGGGGGGCAGGGGAGACTTGGGGAGGGAGCCTTTCCTTAGCTTGGCCTCATCTTTAATGAGCTGGCCTTCCTCCTTCTTTGTCATTGCGAGTCAGCCATCTTCCTCTTCGCCTCTTCGCCTGTCGCACTGTTCTTTGCTTTATTGGGTTCACACTGCCTGTTGCATTGCTGGATCAGTTGAGCTGGTGGGGCTAAAACTTTTTTGCAACAAGAGAAGTCAAGATTCAATTTAAGGTCTTCTATTAGAGCATTCAGGGTGTTGTACGTTTGTTAACCACCGGTGTGCAGGTGCAGTCTACAAAGGTTGCTGCAGAGTAATTTTGGGTCTGGGTTATCAGTTTGTTTAAGTCAGCCAACTTCTGATCAATTCCAGAAATAGATTTGGCCATGATATGTAGCCATTACACTTGCACATCCATTTGACAGCTATGTCAAGGCTTCTACTGTCAACTTAGACCTTCTGAATAAAACATCCCATGCGGCCCCTGGTACCATTAATATTGAAGAGCCTTCTTTTTGGAAAGGCACAGTGGATATTTTTTTCCAGGCTTTTGCTCCCTGTGGATGCTTCTATTTGAGACCCTGTGTCTGCTTTAGACAGCTTATTTTGGAGCCTGGTGATTGAGGTATTAGTTGGACGCAGAGAGTTCCATCATAGATTCCACTGTGCACTTGGGAGCGTATGAAATGAGACTTGTCCGACCTTGAGGCAATCAGGTATGGTGCCCGTTTTTAGGGAACTGTTTATGATTTCGCACCAGAGTAGTGCTAGGGTGAGTTTCAAATCTTTGGCCATTTGGGAGGGTATGGGGTCCAATTTGTTGGATGAGGGCTTGGAGGGGTTGATTAAGTTGAGGATCTCAGCTTCCCGGACGGGGTCGAAGGAGGACCAGGTAATTGCGGGTCGCCTATTATTATTATTATTATATTTAAATTTGTAAAGCGCTCAGCTACCCGTAGGTTTCCCGGCGCTAAACTCAGCAAGCAAAGAGGGAAGGGCAGAGGGGAGGAAGCTTACATGTTGAATGGCCAATGTTTCACTTGTTTGCGAAATCTAAGATAATTGGGTTCTTTTCTTGATTGAAGGGGGAGAGAGTTCCAGAGTGAAGGGGCAAGCCAGGCAAAGGAACGACCTCCCATTCTGGTTTTTCTGATTCCAGGCACTTAGAAAAGGTGTTGGTTGGATGAGCGCAAAGTGCGGGGGGGACAGTGTTGATGGACCAAAGATGTGAGATATGGTGGGGCCAAACCGTTGTTTATTTTGTGCATAATGCAGAGTGCTTTGAATTTTGAGCGATTTTCAATGCGAAGCCAGTGAAGTGTGCGGAGAGAGTTAGAGGTGGGGGCGGTATTGGGTAGTTTGCAAAGTAGTCGTGCTGCCATGTTCTGAATGGTTTGAAGTTTTCGGGTTACCTCTTTGCTGGCGCCCAGAAGAAGGATGTTACTGTAGTCCAGTCTGGAAGTAATTAGAGCTTGGACAACAGTTTTCTGGGTATCCACAGGCAGCATCCAGATGATTTTACGCAGCCATTTAATGATTGTGATGCAGGTGGAGGAAGTTTTGATCACATGGCTTTTCATGGATAGCTGATCGTCAAAGAGCACTCCTAAGTTTCGAGCTGATTTAGAGGGAGTGGGTGGAGTGCCCATTTGGGCGGGCCAGTGTTGGGGTCCCCATAGAGTGGTATTATGTCCAAACAGAAGAAGTTCTGTTTTTCCCCCATTCAGTTGGAGTTTGTTGTCCAACATCCAGGCTGCAATGTTGCTCAGTCCTGAACAGAGGGCGGATGAGGGGGCATAAGGGTCTGAGGAGAGGGAGTAGATAATCTGAGTGTCATCTGCGTAGGAGTAAATTGTGAGCCCAGCTTGGTCCGCAATAGACGCCAGAGGTCTGACGTATAAATTGAAGAGCAAGGGGCTCAGGATGGAACCCTGTGGTACTCCATACGCAGATGTGAAGGTTTGGGAAGCAGAAGAGGAAGAGAAAACTTGGAAAGTGCGGTTGGATAAGAAGCTAATAAGCCAGTTGAGAGCAGAGCCGGTGATGCCCGATGATCGGAGGGCGTTAACGAGGATGGGATGGGAAACCGTATCAAATGCGGCACTCAAATCCAGCAGGATGAGTGCCACGGTTTCCCCCCTGCCGACTCGGAAACAGATGTTTTCTGAGACTCCCAGCAAGGTAGATTCCGTTGAGAAGCCGGCTCTGAAGCCTGACTGTGATGGATGTAGGATTCCGTTTAGCTCAACATGGGTGGAGAGTTGAGAGTTAATATGTTTTTCTAAAATTTTAGAAAATACTGGGATAAGTGAGATGGGGCGGAAGTTGGCTAGAATGCTGGGATCAGCATTAGCCTTTTTTAGTAGAGGCATTATCATCGCATGTTTCCATGCGGGAGGTACCATAGCTTCTTTTAGGGAGGAGTTTAGAAGCTCCATGATGAGTTCAAGGGAGGCGTTGTCCAGTTTTTTTAGAATTTGAGGAGGAATAGGGTCTAGTGGGGAACCAGATTTAATTTTACTGATGATATCAGAAAGGGTCTCAGTGTTGAGTGGATCCCATGTGTCGATCAACGGAGCGATCGGAGGACAGGTATCAGATGTGAGCATAAAGTCACGGGAAGGCGTAAGTGGAGAGGAGGGAGTTGGCAAGGAGTGACTGGGACTATTGTCTACTAGAGGTGGTTTCGATTGCTGTGGTGTAGTTGTTGCCAGGAGGATGGGGGTTGATGTCGAGGGAAAGTTCGATCTTGGAGATTTTTTCGTTAAAGAAGTTGGCGAAGTTGGCGCATAAGGCTTTAGAGGGCTGTACATGGGTAGTAGACGGCTTGGATGTTTGTTTTCTGATGATGTCAAAGAGTTCTCTAGGTCTGTTTTTTGCCATGTCCAGCGCGGTACAGAAGAAGTTGGTTTTTTCATTGTTGATATGTTTGTTGTACTTTATTCTTGCTGATTTGAGCTCTTCGCAATGGCTGTAGGAGGGGTTCTTTCTCCAGAGCCGTTCTGTGGCTCTGAGTTGCCTTCTTTTCTCATTGATGTCCTTGTTGAACCAGGTTCTGGAGGGGATGCTCCTGTTTTTTTCAGTTTCACAGGAGCAAGTTGGTCTAAGATGGAGGACATCGTTGTGTTGTAATGTGATGTGAGTTCTGCACTTGAAATACCGTCCGGAGAGATGGGCAGGAGGGAGGATATTCTTTCTTCTAAGTCAGCAGTGTTGATCTGCGATAGGTTCCTAGACCAAGTAGGGGGGTCTTCGATGGATGGTTGACACATGATTGGTTGAGAAAGTTGGAATAGGATTAGCTGATGGTTTGACCAGTCGACTGGGAGAATGTGGTCTATAGTAATTGCGTCCTTTTGGGCGATGATGGCATTTAGGATTGCCCCTTTGTTGTGGGTTTCTTCTGAGCAGTGCTGGGTAAGGTTGTTGGGAGTGTAATAGTTTGTTCAGGACTTGTACTGGAGCACTATTCTCATCATTCCAGTTGAGGTTGAGGTTGCCTAAAATGAGATTGTTGGTGTTTCGGAGAGAGCAGTGGGCAATCAGGTCTGACAGGTGCTCCGTGAATGTGCCGGTGTTGCCTGGGGAATGGTACAGGAGGTAGCACTGCAGTACATTGTTGTTGGCGGTTCTGATGTTGGCGGTTAGGCATTCAAAGGAGTTGTGGTTAAAGGTATCGATTTATGAAACTGATAAGTTGTTGTTGTTGATAATTGCCAAGCCTCCGCCTTTTTGGTCTTTCCTATCTTTGTTGATGATAGAGAAGCCCGGGGGTACGAGCATATCCAGGATAGGAGGCGAGGAGCCATTAAGCCAGGTCTATGTGATGAAGGTTATGTCTATGTCATGATTGAGTATGGTTTCTGCCAGCTCTGTGGCATGTTTCGTGGCAGATCTGCAGTTTATAAGCATGCAGTTAATGTGGGATCTTTCTTCTTTAGGTTCAATAGGGATGTTGATGAGGATGGCTGAGTGTCTAGGGATTTTCAGGAGGGATTGATCACTTCTGAAGCGGGTGATTACCCGAATTGAAGATTGCATGATGCAAGGGATGGTGTATGAGGAGGCCAGCTTGAGCACTTCCTCCTAGGACATGGCTTTTGCGGTTCTACTTGGTCTCGTGGCATGGGATGCGGAGGGGCAGGGAGCATGGCTAGTGGGCAAGAGCTTGGTAGGCCTAGGGAGTGTGGGGCGAGAGGTGAGGGTGGAGTGGGTGTTTACGGGGGTTGTGTAGCATCGAGAGGTTGGATAGGATGAGATTCAGTCCCTGTATTATAATGGTGACTTGGCTTTCGATACGGGTGAGGCGGCAATCCGTCTCGCTTGAGTTGGGGAGGGTTGCCTCTGAATGGGGTCACTTCGGCCGGTTGGGGCGTTGATGGAGTTGTGTCATGTTTTTTTGTTTATTACGTTATCTGATAGGGTACTGGGGTGGGTTGTATGGTGCGGGGGGTCAGGATGTGGTGGTCGTTTAGTCTTGGAGGATGGTAGAGGCTGGGGTTTGGGAGCCATGTGGGGTGTATTGCGGTCGTCTGGAGCTGATTTGGGGATGTTAAGCATAAGGGGTAGTTCAGGAGGATGGGGTGCTATGTTCTTGGATCTCCAGGGAGTAGGGAGGGTTCAGGGTTGAGCGTAGGTGGTTGTGGATGCGGGGGCGAAATAGGGAGGGGGTTGATGCGTGGATGGTGTTGGTATTTAGAGAAGGGAAGAGGAGATCAAAGGCCTCAATATTGTTGTTGTTGGCTTGGATCAGGATGATGCCATTGGAGTAGATGGTCACCGAGGTGGTCCCGTAGCGTGGCAGGTGGTTTGGGGCGTAGAATGAGAGGTTACAGCTATGGGTCATATTGGTGGTTTTGGTGATTTGGTGTTTTGCTCTCAATGCTCTCAATCTTTTACACAGCTAGGCCCGGCTTTTGGATCTCCACATGGAGATCCAAAAGCCGGGCCTAGCTATGTAAAAGATGAGGTCCATTTTTACTTGACCTTTTGCGGAACACTGTTAAATGTCAGCAAAGAGGGATTCTGGGAATTGCCTCATCAGTTTGTGTTTGAGGGATTTTTTTGATTTAGGTGCGAGGTGGGAGGGGAGGAACATCGAGAAGGAGTTTGGTCCATGCCATTTTTTTTGTAGGGTGAGGAGTAGGGGTTGGAGGAGGTTGTCAAGGGTGAAGGCATTCTAGTTGTGGTGTCAGTGAGGGTGGATATTTTTGAGGTGGGTTCTTCCAGTAACCTAGTGGATGGGGCGGGAGTGCTTCTCAGCGGGCTGTTAGTGGTGACCGATCTCTCTATCTGTAGTAGGTTGGAGGGAAGTGAGACGTGGTCTAGGGGGTCAGGGGGAGATAGGGAATTGGGGAGCTTGGGTCCCCTTAGACTCTGCAGGGGAGTGGGTTGTTAGTGATGACCAGTGCATTTTGTGGTCGAGGTGCGCTTGCCCCCCAAGGCAGCAGTTCATCAGTGGGGCTACGGAATCTCCGAGGGGGGGTAGTAACTGGGTAAAGTGCTGGCTATGACATGCGGCTGCGGTCTCTCCGAAGACAGGGTGTAGTCACTGAGTATAGTGCTCGCTATGCAGCCAATTTGGGGTCAGGAGGAGAGAGCATTAGGGGGATGAAGAGATCCAGTTCATCAAGAAAGAAACTAGGAGAGGGGCCCGGGCAAGAGGTAGTCTCCAGGTCTTGCGACACTGAGGGGATCACCTGTGCCTACTTCCGGATGCACCTGAAGTTTGGGCTATGCATCCAGCATGCCGTCTGACCGGTCCGCCAATTAAAGTCTTGGGCAACGGATCAGTTAAGATAAGTTAGGAGCTCCGAATAGGCAGGTCAACAAAAGGGTGGAGGTCAGGGGCAGGAGACAGGCTCCAAGGCTTGTGGCAGGAGGGACTAACCTGCACCTCCTTCAGGATGCTCCCAGACAAAATGTGGTCCAGCGTTTCGGGTCAAGCCGTCCTGGCTGGGCCGCCATTTTAAAGTCAGGCGAAGGGGAGGTAAAGGTCAGGGGCTCCAGTGTGGCGCGTGAACATCTATGAAAGAGGTCAGGGGGAGGAGGGGGCCTCTATGGCTTGTGGTACGGCACAAATCACCTTCAGGATGCTCCCATGATGGTTGGGGCATGGGATTTCGGGTCGGTCTGTCCTGGCTGCTCCTCCATTTTGATGTCAGGTGAAACGTGGCGATTGAAACGGCGCTCCGTTTATGCATGTGAACACCACCGCGAAAGGCCAGGGGCAGGGGACCGTCTCAGGGTTTGTGTCAAGGCGCTGATCCCTTGCGTTCACTATAGGGTGCCCTCTGTGTGATGTCACCCAGACTTTCTCTGTGAGCTGTCTTGGTTGGGCCACCATTTTTAAATCAGGCAAAATGGGGAGATTGAGCAAGGTGCTCCAGTTTAGAAATTGGGCACCTCAGAGAGATGCCGGGGCAGGAGACAGTCTGAGGTATTGTGACAGGGCGTTGCTCCCCTGCGCTTTCCTCAGAGTGCCCCTTGTGTGAATCCAGCTCGGAGTGTCCTGGTGAGCTGTCTTGGTAGATTAAGCCAGGTGCTCTGGTTTCGGCTGTATACCTCTCAGAGACAGGCCAGAGGTGGGAGGCAGTCTCCAGGCTCATAACAGGGCATTGCTCCCCCCGCGCTCGCTTCAGGCTGCCCCCGAGTGCTTCCAATCAGGCGATTCCAGTCGAGCTGGGTTGGTTGGGCCGCAATTGTGAAGACAGGCGGCATGGGGAGAATGAGCAAAAGCTCCGGTTTCGTGAGTGATTCACCACAGGGAGAGGCCAGTGGTAGGAGTCAGTGCCCGGGCTTGTGGTCAGACGCGTTACCTCTGCGCCTGCTTCAGGGTGGCCCCATAGTGCTTACGGCCGGGAGTAGCCCGTCTGCGCCCGTCCGCGTCCGGCCGGGGACAGGGGCCACTCCCCCTGGTCCCCCCCACAGGATGAAATACAATTCTTCTACCCTTCGTACATTAAATCCCCCTATGACCGACAGCTGTCACTATCAATACCATCCCCTGAACCTGCCCACCTGCTGTCAGTACTGCAATACCAACTTGCCAACAGCTCGACTCAAGCAGATGCAGCAAAACTTCACCTTATTGCTCCTAAATTGCAGATCTCTGCCATAACATAATGCAGAAATCTCACTTCTATTAGATGAGCGATCCCCTGATGCTCTCTTCTTAACGGAGACCTGGCTAACCCCAGACTGCGACCCAGATATAATTCAAGCCCTGCCACCAGGCTACCAAATCGAACGTAGGGACCACGCACATGGAAAAGGAGGCGGCCTTGCCATCATTTATAAATCTATTTATCAATGCTACTGTACCCCCGACTCAATTCCAGACTGCAAAAGTATATTTTATTGCCTTAAGCTTACTCCTAACGACAGTTTAACAGGGGCACTTATATATCACCCGCCAGGCCCACTTAATCAGTTTCCCTCCTCCCTACCTTCGCTTGCATCAGAATCTGCCATGTCCTCCTCTAATTTCACGCTGTTGGGTGACTTCAACATCATTCTGATGTCAGTACCGACTGCACCGCCAATGAGCTACTCTTTAGTCTAGCCGCGATCCAATTACAACAACTAATTGGGTCGCCCACCCACGACAAAGGTCACTTGCTCGACCCAGTTTTAACCAACTGCCCCACTCTAACTGTCCGCTCCATTACTCCTCTACCTTGGACAGACCACTACCTAATTTCCCTTAAGTGGTCTACGAGGAAAACCACACCACCGCCCCCTCAGACCTCACGGAAGATGAGAAATTGGTTGAAACTTTCCCTAGAGTCGTGGGCTAGCCTTCTTTCTAGTTCCAAACCTGTCCTCTCTAAAAACCCTGAACAGGACAGCAGAATCTTCAACAAATGGCTACAGAACTCTATTGACACCATCCTCCCCATAAGAAAAACAAAGCTAAAAAGAGCCTGAGAAACCGCCCCCTGGTACTCAGAAAAGCTCAGGGAACTGAAAAGACAGTGCAGAAAAACTGAAAGAAAATGGCGCCTGGGATACGCCGCCATCGACAAAGAAAGATATAGAGAAAACATCAGAGCCTATAAAACAGAAATAAACTCTACCCAAACTAACTACTACACTGAGAAAAACATGGCAGCCCGCTCCAAACCTAAAGAAATATACCAGGTAGTCAAAACCCTTTCCAATATCCCCCCCACCAACAACCACAACCCATGATCCCACCTCCCGCTGCAATGAATTGGCTAAATTCTTTTACCAAAAAATAAACAAAATATACTTATCATTTGCCGCCCCCAACCCAGAGGAGGTTACACCACAACCCGCAAATGCTATAGAGCACCACGCGCAAGTTCATCTGAATGAATTTCCATTATTAGACCTGGAAGCACTAAAATCTCTTGTATCTCAGGTAAAATCTGGCTTCCCCTTGACCCAGTTCCCCCTAAAGTGATGAACATGGCCTACCAGACCATCTTTCCCACCCTTTTGGACATTCTCAACTGCTCTATATCAACAGGAGTGGTCCCCCCTGTATGGAAACAAGCAATAGTGAGAGCATTGTTAAGAAAACCCAGCCTCAACCCCTCAGACCCTAATAACTATCGCCCAATCTCCCTCCTACCATGGGCAAGTAACATTTTGGAGAAGTACATCAACCTCCAGCTTACCAAATACCTTGAGGAGAACCGTCTATTGGACGCAACACAAACTGGGTTTCGCCCCAAACACGGCACAGAAACGGCACTGTTAGCCGTCACGGAAGAAGCCAGAAGGATCTTGGATCGAGGGGGATTAGTGGCAGTGGTCCTCCTCGATCTAAGCGCAGCGTTCGACACAGTATGTCATAAAACTCTGTTGTCCTGACTGCTCGATCTTGGCATCTCAAGAACCGCCCTCGACTGGCTGAGCTCTTTTTTCAGCAAAAGAACCTTCCAGGTCTTTGACGGCGACTCGTATTCTGAAAGCCAAACCCTGAACTGCGGCGTGCCCCAGGGCTCCTCACTAAGCCCCACGCTGTTTACTGTGTACATGAGGCCGCTGGCTGAGGTCGTCCGAAAATACGGTATCAAAATCATATCGTATGCGGACGACACTCAGCTGGTGGTCTCCCTGGCACAAAAAAACTGCGAGCTCCCTCAATCCAACCTAGCAGCCTGCATGGAGGATGTCAGAAGTTGGATGACAATGTCATCCTTAAAACTCAATGGCGATAAGACCGAGATAATGATCCTCGGCCCCCCCCTCCATCACCCACGACCTGCTATGGCACGCAAGTTTAGGCCCACCGCCAACTCCGAAGGAAGACATTAAAAGCCTA
Source organism: Lissotriton vulgaris (assembly GCF_964263255.1). Lineage (NCBI taxonomy): Eukaryota > Metazoa > Chordata > Amphibia > Caudata > Salamandridae > Lissotriton > Lissotriton vulgaris. The sequence continues at coordinate 1,180,953,506 of NC_141691.1, forward strand.
GGAGTATGGCTAGATAAGAAGCTCACCTTCAACACTCAGGCAACAAAAACAGCGGCAACCTGCTTTGGGATCATCCAAAAGATGAAAAAAATCCTACCGATACTACCCTTTGAAGCCAAGCAGGTGGTTATACAGGGCCTCGTCCAATCCAGGCTAGACTTCAATAACGCTCTATATCTAGGAGCCCCTGAGTATGTGCTGGAAAAACTGCAACAAACACAAAACTGTGCTGCCCGCACTCTTCTCCAGATCCCGCGCATACAGTCGGTCAAGGCAGGGATCAGATCTCTGCATTGGCTTCCGGTCAGACAGAGAATCAAATTCAAAACACTCTGCCTATCGCACCAAGCATTCCACAGAGAGAGCCCCGAAATCAATCACTCACTTCTCTCCCCTTACTGTCCCGGCAAAACCCTTTGCTCCACTAATGCATTTCTCGCTGCAGTTCCACGAATCAAAAGGGCTAGAGCAGGAGGCAGGTCTTTCTCACTCAACGTTGCCAAGCTCTGGAACTCCCTGCCACTTTCATTAAGATCTAACCCTATCCTTCCGCTCTTCCGCAAAGAACTGAAAACATTCTTATTTAAAAATTAATCTTCTCTTTATTCTCCCATCTCCTTCCCCCCCCTCTGAACTCTTTTTTCTTCACTAGCGCTTGGACGCCTTCGGGCAGCAGTCCCGCTTCATAAAACTCCTTCACTTCACTTCACTTCACAGTATCCAGTGAACTGTCCTGGCTGGGCCGCCACTTTTGGTACAGGCGAAGCCGATTCGATCGCGTTGCAGTGCGCTCCGCGATCCTGCTGTATTCTTCTGATGGACATGCTTGCGGGGCAACCTGTGTCTGGTGTCGTCGTCCGTTCCTTTCGGTTCTCCAACGGTTCCAGGAGGGGGTGTCCTGTGATCGAGGGAGGACAGGGAGGTACGGTTCAACAAGGAGGCAGCAGTTGGCACCCAGAGAGAGATGCGGCGATGCTCCACATCATCCAGGCTTGATTCAGGCTTATCCTGCACGGGGAGCCGGTGAGTACTCAAACTCATACCACGGGTAGGTTGGGGGGCATTTGCATCCAGGTGCAAATGAGTTTCTAGACTGTTTTGCCCCTTGACAATCTTTACTCTGACTTTAATTAGTAGTGGAATCCTATGTATTAATAATGGTCTGGGAGTCGTTTGAAATTAAAACAAACTGTGAGATGTTTGTGGCGTTGATAACCTCAGCAAGAGTAGCTCCAGATCAGTTATTGAACCCAAAGCCAGTGTCAGTGGAGAGGCCAGCCTCTCGCCAAACTCTTGTATGTTCACTTGGAATCGAAGAGAGAGGCCTTAGCGTAGGGTTCAGTCTGTCCAGGCATCCCAATACACACAGCTGTCATCCAAGAGAGGGTCTCAGTGGAGAGGCCAGTCCCTCCACACACACTACTCTATATACCTGTCATCTGAGAAAGAGTGTTGTGTCAAGAGGCCAGTCTCTACCCACACCCTACTACACACACCTGTCATGTAAAAGATGGGTCTCAGTGGAGAGGAAACTCTGTCCCACATACTACTATTTCCTTACAATTTTGCCAGACGAGGTGTTTTACAATCCTGGAAAAGTCTGACAAGATCCTAATGGGGAGAAGTAGGAAAAAAGGGCCAAGGCTCAACCAATAGATATCATTTTTATTACATTGCTGAAGAAATCAGATGTAATAAAAAAATATTTGTTTTCGATTAAAAGAAATCTTAGCAAATCACTCAAAAATCCAAAGGTTAAAATAACGTTATTGTTAGGTATGATAAAAATATGTTTTTTTGCTTAAAAAGACATTTAGAAATTCACTGGAAAAAACAAAGGTTAAAGTAACGGTATAGTTAGGTGAATTTGTCAGTGTCAACATTAAACTTTTGGACAACAAAAACCACAGAAATTTACCAGTTAGAGTTAGCAATGGTAACTATAACTTGAGCCTCACCATGCACTGCTTATGACCTCACATATGACCTCACTCATGACATGTTCTATAACACCATTTATGGCAGCACTCATGACATCTCAAATTAAATAATTGATGACATCACTGATGACATCATCCTAGCTTCGTTTTCCTGCATATTGCTGTATAAATTGCTATGGCTTTACATGTAGGATAGTTCAAATTAACAATCAACCACAGGTATACAAGAAACCATCATTGAGGATGGTGTTCAATATGTACACACTTGTTCAGAGAAAGCCAAAGAAATGGATACCAATTCCAAAACAAATGCCGTACTATGGACAGATTTTATCTGTATCAAACCCCTGACAGACACAGAAGCTTCATTAAGAAATTAAGTTTTATTTAAAATTCTGTTTATTGAGGTTAGCATACAGTAACAAAAAGAACATGTAAAGAGATATGTAATTTCTGGAAGAACAATACAGTGGGTTAAAGCAATAGCATCACCAGCTTTAGTGCATGAGTCTCGTAAAAACAGGGGGACAGTAAAGAAAGGGTAAAAAGTAGCAAGTAGAGAATCCCTACTTGATGTACCAGGACTCTTGCCAGCAAGGGTAATCAATGAAGTAACAACTAAGACCTTAAGCACCCTGAGTCAGAGAGGATTGGGCCTCTAGCCGAGGTGCAGCTTCCAGCAGCATGAGTGCTCAAAAAGCACTCCAAGGGGGACCAAATATCTTAGGGGCGAGATCGCGGTGGCATCAGCTCCCACACTGCAGTGAGTTGTTATTGGCCATAGGTTGCATCGTGAAGCCATCCTGCTCTGCCTGGCATCATACACATTCCCCAGAGCATCTCCACCTGCCTCTTCATTAGGAGGAGGAGCATGTTTGTCAATTCATGCATAGAGGAGGGGGCATCTTTTCCATACACCTGAAGCGAAACCTTCGGCAAGTGTTCTATGATGTGCCCAGTAATGTCACCCATAGCTTCAAATATCTCAAACCAAAAGCCCTGCATTGCCGAACAATCCCATGCCAGATGAATAAAGTCCACTTTAGGATACGTGCAACATGCACATCGCACATCCTTAATTAGCCTCATACAAAATGACTTATTCGGAGTGTAATATCTATTTAAACGCTTGAACGGCACCAGAAAGAGTCTGTAGTTGAGTGACGGTGCTGAGATTGGGCACTGCAGTATCTCCGCTGGTCATCAGTAAAGGGGGCCCCCAGATATGCCTCCCATGCACTGCAATCACTGGGGAGGCAAATCGGCACAGTTTCCTGCATCCTAGCATAGAGTGTTGTTACGAGCTGCACTCATTGATAGCACAGGGCGAGTGGGAAGGGCTGCCAGAAAGGAAGCCTGTGCAGGCTCTGGACCACAGCACGCAGCTGATAATACGTGAACATGTCTAAGAAGGAAGCTTCAGGGCCCTGGAGAGCTTTCTGTGGTGTAACCAAGGCGCCAACCAGATATCTTGCTCCCATAGAAGCCAGTCGCAATGAGCTCAGTCGGGAACAGGTGCCAGTGTCAAACGTCATTGGAAGGGAAGAGCTATGAGCAGTGCTGATGGATCAACAAGAGAGTCTACTCCGGCACAAGGCCTAAGCTCATTCCATGCCAACTTTCTGCAGACTATGGTGTCTACTTGTGCCCTTGGTCACTGGGGTACTTACAGCACCACCTATAGGGGACACTGTGCAACATGGTCCCATTCTGGTGCTGTATGCTACATGAATTATGTGAGATAAAAGCCAATAGTGCACACACTGCACCAGGGTGCAGAAACAATACCAGCCCACATCTGGGGCTCCCAAACCTCCGTGCTTGAAGGGGAGCATTAATTTCTCCCGCACAATACAAGGTTGTCTACTCACCCACGCAAGCGTCACCAGGTGCAATTGGAGCTGTTTGCGGAAATACAGTGGCAGCGGAAGAAGCAGATTGTAGAATAAACACAGGAATTTAGGGAGAACCACCATCTTAGCGATGACTAGTCACCTAGTCAATTATAATGGAAGCCTCATCCAGCCCTCCACCCACTCCTCCAGCTACGCCATTATGCACATTAATTTGCTCCCCACAAGCCATCAGCAGTTCTACTTAGCCAAATACCCAGATAGCGCTTCAGCTCCTTCACCCAGTAAGTGAAAGTTCTGTAACGAGGTCTCAGTAACATCTGTCAGGTGTAACAGGATCAACTTGGCCCACTTAATATGAATACTAGATAAATAACTGAATCTGGTAAATTCATAGATTAATGGGGCCTAGTTATCTTGCGGATGTCTAACATACAGCTTGACATCATCCATGGACATAGACACCAAATGCAGTGAAGGTGTGAAGGCCAGCCCCTGTGAGAGTGGTGTCGTCAAAGCCACGCTGTCAGGGGATCCATAGCGATGGCAAACAATATAGGGGATAGTGGACACCCATTTCGGGTGCCCCCTGACCATGGGATGGGAGGGGATATTATACCACTGACGCGCAAGCAGGCGACAGGTTGGGTGGACAGCAAACCAACTAGATTAATAAATCATGAGCTCATTCCAAGGTGCAACAGAAATGCAAACAAATAAAGCAATGCTAATTAATCTAATGCCTTAGTGGCATCCAAAAACACAGCAGCTATGTGAGGCACAAGATCAGTAGTCTGTACCGGAGCAAAAAAAGTATGCAAAATATGCGCTGTTGATGTTCAGTGCAAAAACAACAGTTGATGGACAGAATGTAGAAGAATGTCACACATTCACCCCAGTACGGAGATCTGGGCCTAAATTCATTGTTTTTTTGCACTCCACACCACCCCAGTTCAGACATGGCCATATGCAAATCAGCCTTGACCCTGTGCCTCATGGGAATAGTCCAGCCCGAACTGCCAAGCCATGTATTTCCTGGACCGGAATCAAGCATCCTAGGACCGGTTTCTGGCTATCAGCGGACTTCAGCCAGGATAGCTTGACTCCAGTGGTGTGGAGAGCATACCCATCCCACTCGGGGTGACAAATGCAAAAACAACAGTTGATTGACAGAATGCAGAACAATGTCACACATTCACACCAGTATGGAGATCTGGGCCTAAATCCATCGTTTTTTGCACTCCACACCACCCCAGTTCAGACATGGCCATATGCAAATCAACCTTGACCCTGTGCCTCATGGGAACAGTCCAGCCCGATCTGCCAAGCCATGTCTTTCCTGGACCGGAATCAAGCATCCTAGGACTGGTTTCTGGCTATCAGCCGTCTTCAGCCAGGATAGCTTGACTCCAGTGGTGTGTAGAGCATAGGACTCACGTCTGAGCATACCCATCCCACTCGGGGTGACAAATGTAAAAACAACAGTTGATGGACAGAATGCAGAACAATGTCACACATTCACCCCAGTACGGAGATCTGGGCCTAAATCCATCGTTTTTTTGCACTCCACCCCACCCCAGTTCAGACATGGCCATATGCAAATCAGTCTTGACCCTGTGCCTCATGGGAACACTCCAGCCCGAACTGCCAAGCCATGTCTTTTCTGGACCGGAATCAAGCATCCTAGGACCGGTTTCTGGCTATCAGCTGTCTTCAGCCAGGATAGCTTGACTCCAGTGGTGTGGAGAGCATGGGACTCACGTCTGAGCATACCCATCCCACTCGGGGTGACAAATGCAAAAACAACAGTTGTTGGACAGAATGTAGAAAAAAGTGACACATTCACCCCAGGAAGGAGATCTGGGCCTAAATCCATCCTGTTTTTTTTCAATCCACACCACCCCAGTTCAGACATGGCCACTGCAAATCAGCCTTGACTCTGTGCCTCATGGGAACAGTCCAGCCCGAACTGCCAAGCCATGTATTTCCTGGACCGGAATCAAGCACCCTAGGACCGGTTTCTGGCTATCAGCGGACTTCAGCCAGGATAGCTTGACTCCAGTGGTGTGGAGAGCATACCCATCCCACTCGGGGTGACAAATGCAAAAACAACAGTTGATTGACAGAATGCAGAACAATGTCACACATTCACACCAGTATGGAGATCTGGGCCTAAATCCATCGTTTTTTGCACTCCACACCACCCCAGTTCAGACATGGCCATATGCAAATCAACCTTGACCCTGTGCCTCATGGGAACAGTCCAGCCCGATCTGCCAAGCCATGTCTTTCCTGGACCGGAATCAAGCATCCTAGGACTGGTTTCTGGCTATCAGCCGTCTTCAGCCAGGATAGCTTGACTCCAGTGGTGTGTAGAGCATAGGACTCACGTCTGAGCATACCCATCCCACTCGGGGTGACAAATGTAAAAACAACAGTTGATGGACAGAATGCAGAACAATGTCACACATTCACCCCAGTACGGAGATCTGGGCCTAAATCCATCGTTTTTTTGCACTCCACCCCACCCCAGTTCAGACATGGCCATATGCAAATCGGTCTTGACCCTGTGCCTCATGGGAACACTCTAGCCCGAACTGCCAAGCCATGTCTTTTCTGGACCGGAATCAAGCATCCTAGGACCGGTTTCTGGCTATCAGCTGTCTTCAGCCAGGATAGCTTGACTCCAGTGGTGTGGAGAGCATGGGACTCACGTCTGAGCATACCCATCCCACTCGGGGTGACAAATGCAAAAACAACAGTTGTTGGACAGAATGTAGAAAAAAGTGACACATTCACCCCAGGAAGGAGATCTGGGCCTAAATCCATCCTGCTTTTTGCAATCCACACCACCCCAGTTCAGACATGGCCACATGCAAATCAGCCTTGACTCTGTGCCTCATGGCAACAGTCCAGCCCGAACTGCCAAGCCATGTCTTTCCTGGACCGGAATCAAGCATCCTAGGACTGGTTTCTGGCTATCAGCTGTCTTCAGCCATGATAGCTTGACTCCAGTGGTGTGGAGATCATGGGACTCACGTCTGAGCATACCCATCCCACTCGGGGTGACAAATGCAAAAACAACAGTTGATGGGCAGAATGCAGAACAATGTCACACATTCACCCCAGTACTGAGATCTGGGTCTAAATCCATTCATGTTTTGCACTCCACACCACCCCAGTTCGGACATGGCCATATGCAAATCAGCCTTGACCATGTGCCTCATGGGAACAGTCCAGCCCGAACTGCAAAGCCATGTCTTTCCTGGACCGGAATCAAGCATCCTAGGAACGGTGTCTGGCTATCAGCCGTCTTCAGCCAGGATAGCTTGACTCCAGTGGTGTGGCCAGCATGGGACTCACGTCTGAGCATACCCATCCCACTCGGGGTGACAAATGGGAAAACAACAGTTGATGGACAAAATGCAAAACAATGTCACACATTCACCCCAGTACGGAGATCTGGGCCTAAATCTATTCTTTTTTTGCACTCCACACCACCCCAGTTTAGACATGGCCATATGCAAATCGGCCTTGACCCTGTGCCTCATGGGACCAGTCCAGCCCAAACTGTAAAGCCATGTCTTTCCTGGACCGGAATCAAGCATCCTAGGACCGGTTTCTGGTTATCAGCCGTCTTCAGCCAGGATAGCTTGACTCCAGTTTTGTGGCGAGCATGGGACTCACGTCTGAGCATACCCATCCTACTCGGGGTGACAAATGCAAAAACAACAGTTGATGGACAGAATGCAGAACAATGTCACACATTCACCCCAGTACGGAGATCTGGGCCTAAATCCATCGTTTTTTTGCACTCCACACCACTCCAGTTCAGACATGGCCATATGCAAATCAGCCTTGACCCAGCACCTCATGATAACAGTCCAGCCCGAACTGCCAAGCCATGTCTTTCCTGGACCGGAATCAAGCATCCTAGGACCGGTTTCTGGCTATCAGCCGTCTTCAGCAAGGATAGCTGGACTCCAGTGGTGTGGAAAGCATGGGACTCATGTCTGAGCATACCCATACCACTCGTTGTGACAAATGCAAAAACAACAGTTGATGGACAGAATGCATAACAATGCCACACATTCACCCCAGTACGGAGGTCTGGGCCTAAATCCATAGTTTTTTTGCACTGCACACCACCCCAGTTCAGACATGGCCATATGCAAATCAGCCTTGACCCTGTGCCTCATGGGAACAGTCCAGAAGGAACTGCCAAGCCATGTCTTTCCTGGATCGGAATCAAGCATCCTAGGACTGGTTTCTGGCTATCAGCTGTTTTCAGCCATGATAGCTTGACTCCAGTGGTGTGGAGAGCATGGGACTCACCTCTGAGCATACCCATCCCACTCGGGGTGACAAATGCAAAAACAACAGTTGATGGACAGAATGCAGAACAATGTCACACATTCACCCCAGTACGGAGATCTGGGCCTAAATCTATCGTTTTTTTGCACTCCACACCACCCCAGTTCAGACATGGCCATATGCAAATCAGCCTTGACCCTGTGCCTCATGGGAACAGTCCAGCCCGAACTGCAAAGCCATGTGTTTCTGGCTATCAGCCATCTTCAGCCAGGATAGCTTGACTCCAATGGTGTGGAGAGCATGGGACTCACGTCTGAGCATACCCATCCCACTTAGGGTGACAAATGCATAAACAATAGTTGATGGACAGAATGCAAAACAATGTCATACATTCACCCCAGTACAGAGATCTGGGCCTAAATCCATCGTTTTTTTGCACTCCACACCACCCCAGTTCAGACATGGCCATATGCAAATCAGCCTTTACCCTGTGCCTCATGGGAACAGTGCAGCCCGAACTGCAAAGCCAGGTCTTTGCAGTTTGGGCTGGACTGTTCCCATGAGGCACAGGGTCAAGGCTGATTTGCATATGGCCATGTCTGAACTGGGGTGGTGTGGAGTGGGAAAAAAAATTAATTTAGTCCCGGGTCTCTGCACTGGGGTGAATGTATGACATTGTTCTGCATTCTGTCCATCAATTGTTGTTTTTGCATTTGTCACCCCGAGTGGGATGGGTATGTTCAGATGTGAGTCATATGCTCTCCACACCACTGGAGTCAAGCTATCCTGGCTGAAGACGGCTGATAGCCAGAAACCGGTCCTAGGATGCTTGATTCCGGTCCAGGAAAGACATGGCTTTGCAGCTCGGGCTGGACTGTTCCCACGAGGCACAGGGTCAAGGCGGATTTTTATATGGCCATGTCTGAACTGGGGGGGTGTCGAGTGCAAAAAACAATGGATTTAGGCCCAGATCTCTGTACTGGGGTGAATGTATGACATTGTTCTGCATTCTGTCCATCAATTTGTTTTTGCATTTGTCACCCCGAGTGGAATGGGTATGCTCAGACGTGAGTCCCATGCTCTCCACACCACTGGAGTCAAGCTATCCTGGCTGAAGACGGCTGATAGCCAGAAACCGGTCCTAGGATGCTTGATTCTGGTCCAGGAAAGACATGGCTTTGCAAATCGGGCTGGACTGTTCCCATGAGGCACAGGGTCAAGGTTGATTTGCATATGGCCATGTCTGAACTGGGGTGGTGTTGAGTGCAAAAAAAACGATGGATTTAGGCCCATATTTCTGTACTGGGGTGAATGTATGACATTGTTCTGCATTCTCTCCATCAATTTGTATTTGATTTGTCACCCCGAGTGGGATGGGTATGCTCAGAAGTGAGTCCCATGCTCTCCACACTACTGGAGTCAAGCTATCCTGCCTGAAGACGGCTGATAGCCAGAAACCGGTCCTAGGATGCTTGATTCAGGTCCAGGAAAGACATGGCTTTGCAGTTCGGGCTGGACTTTTCCCATGAGGCACAGGGTCAAGGCTGATTTGCATATGGGCATGTCTGAACTGGGGTGGTGTGGAGTGCATGCAAAAAAACTATGGATTTAGGCCTAGACCTCTGTACTGGGGTGAATGTATGACATTGTTCTGCATTCTGTCCTTCAATTGTTGTTTTTGCTGTTGATGTTCAGGGCACAAACCTCGATTAGTCTATGCACGTGATATGCTTCAGAAGTAGTAGCAAGTACGCGGCAATCAGTTTTGCAAGGATGGTATTATCCACATTAATCATAGATAGAGCGCGATATGACTCGCACTGGTGGAGATTTTTGCCTGCCTTGAGTATTAAAAGAATCAGAGCTTCACGCAATAAGGGGGGAAGGACACCCACTGCAAGTATTCCTCTTATAGAGGGAGGAGATGTAAGGCAAGGAGTCCGGTGCACTCCTTATTAAAGGTTGCAAAAAAGCTGTCCAACCTGGGAGCCTTGTCCCCTCGTAGCAAGTTAATGACCTGCCTTAACGTCAAAGATTTCATGGCTTAAGACACCTCATAGTGAATCAGGGTCACTATGTTTTAACTGATAACCCCAACGTAGAACCCTGGATAAGCCTTGAGTATAGGAGCTTATCAAACAAAATTCCAATCTGATTCCTGCCGTTGGAACAAAGGTGTTAAAATTACATATTTTTCGTAGTATCTGGCATTCAACCTTGTCCAAAAAACTCCAGTTCTTAACAGGGATTGATTCTATCGCATAAAGCAGGGTTGAGGGGATTTTTGCCTTAAAAACCGTCAATAAATGCACGAAATGTCTCCTACCCATAGCGCTGTAAAAAATTGCGAAAGCAGTTGGCATGCGAAGTAGCTTTACTAGAGCAGTGTGAAATGTGAGGATAATTTTTCAAGCTGCTTGTTAAAAGTTTCCCTAAATAGAGGTATGAATCTACTACCTCCAGTCTTTCAGGACCAATTTGCCAATTCGAATTATAGGATTTTCTACTTTTAGAACTTTTCAAAATTAAAATTTTACTTTTGGATACGTTTATTTTCAAAAAGTGGGCCACAGTATATTTTTGTAAGGAGGCCAACTTTCTAGACAACCCAATGGGGGTTAAGTCCATTACTACTATATCGCCTGCGTATAGTAGACATGCAAAAGGACGAGTACTGATCTTCGGGGCATTTCCATCATCTTGAGCAAAGCAATCGGGTAAGTCTGCTATATATAAGGAGAATAGCAGCGGTGCTAACAATCAGCCAAGTTTGAGACCGTTTTCAGTAGGGATTACATTTGATAATCCTTGATTTGCACCCATTAATATCTTGCACCAGGTTTGCGAGTGGATTGCTATGATCAAGGCCGGGTCTGGTGGCTCAGTGGACTAATGCGTCCACTGCAGGGGCCTGTGTTCGACCTCATGGTCACAGGTTCAAATCCCGGCGGGGTCCACTCAGCCTTTCATCCATCTGAGGTCGATAAAATGAGTACCATTGAGTTGGGTAACAATAAACATCTGTTATTCAGCGCCAAGAAACCGCTGGGTGAACGTGCGCTTTACAAATACACATGTTATGTTATGTTATGTTATGTTATGTTAAGGATAGAAGAGGGGGAGGCAAACCCATTTTTGCAGTTTTCTCCATAGTAGACGTTGATCTACCTTTTCGAAGGCTGTAGAAAAATCAACGAGAGACATAAATACATTTGAATTACGATAGATTGTGTATTTTTCCTCTATTAAATTCAACATACAAATATTATCTAGCCTAGAATGGTTTTTCCTAAAGCCTGCTTGCTCAATGGGGAGTACTTTCTTCTCTACCACCCATTCCGTAAGGTGATTGAGAATTCTACATGCGAAAACTTTCCCCGTTGCATCCAGTAAAGCTATTTGTTGGTAATTACCTGGATGCGATCTAAGGCCCTTTTTGTATAGAGGAATTAAAATACTTCCTGACCAAGATGGTGGAATTTTCCCATTAGAATAACAAAAATTAAATAATGGAGCTAAATAGGTAGCCCACAAAAGAGGGTCCTCAGGGCCCATTGCTCCTGAGGATCTCATATTTTACTAGCTACTAGCCCCGACCACTTCATCAATAGAGTGGACATAATTGGGTGCTGAGATTAACGGCTGATCCAGAGCCCCAATATCAAAACTGCAAGAATCGAGATTCCCAGAATACAATTCCCGCAGATAAAGTTTCCAATCTTCTTCTTTTATGGGTATGGGAAGAGATTTCACCCTAGTGCCACAGCAATCAGTGATTATTTCCCAGTACCTTTTTGAGTTATTTTTTGAGGCTGCCTCTTTTAACTGTGTCCATACACCATCTTCCTTTATTTGCCTTAGGGAGCATTTTTTCCTCTGTCTTTTTCTCTTTAGCAGGTTTATTAAATTTCTTCGCTCATGTGAAAAGTACAGGAACTGAGCCCTCACTAGTTTGTTTATTTCCCTATTTAAAGTGAGCAAAGGGTTAAAGTATGGTCTTTGTTGAGCAGGAACATGAGTAGGTTTGCCAGATTTAGCCAAAAGCCAATATTATGGGAAAAGACTTCAAGAAAATCAGGTTGAATACGATCACACTCAACTGATTTTAAGAACTGCTGATCTCTTATTAGTAATTATAGGTGCGCTTTTAATTTAGTGGTCGCTTGTGTGTTCCAGTGGCTTCTACCATTTGTTACATTAAACCCTACTGAAGTACCTTTAAAATTCCAGGAGGCTACCTCATCACAAACAAAATCAATTTTAAAGCAAATCAACATGTCACTTGCTACCACTTCTGAAGCATATCACGTGCCAAGACTAGTTGAGGGTTGCTTGCAAGTGCATCCTTGTACCCTCAGTGAAATGCAACTCTTGCAGCATGTACATTTCTATCTGATATTGTTGTAGATAAGCTAGCATATTGTGCATTTTACACCTGTTATTATGACCACAGAAATTCGAGGTCACACATTTAGTCTGCTTCATCACAGTCCAAAGGTGGGAAAATGTACGCCTGCCACACTTGTAGGAGACATCTAAATAAGGAATAAAACATGTAGGTCCGAGTGATTGGGAAAGGAAAGGACAGGTAAACTTCAATCAGCCATGACCCTCTACCTCCCACTTTGACCTCCTAATTGTGCTAGCCCACCCATAAAATAGCCTGAAGGTGAAAATCAAATAAAAAAAGAACCATGGAATCATCCCACAGGGGGTGACAAGTGCCCTAATTCACTCCCAGCTTCCAAAACCCGGGTGGCCTGAGGTGCAGTAGCTGTGCATCCACGACCCTCCCGGATGGACCCCATCACCCACTACAGGAGGGCCTCTGCCACCAGCATCTCATTGGAATTACAATAACTTTATTTGGAACATATAGGGGCATCCCTACATGCCATCTTTCAGCTTTACCACAACAGCCAGCAAGGATTTTATGTACTCTTAATCATTGTCACTGAGGGGCTCCATGTCCATGTCCGGTGCTGCAGTGGATGAACGCGGTACTGTTTTGGTCACATGCTTTACAAACTGGGTGGCAGCGTTCCGTTGTGTAAAGTAAAGAGTTTTGCTGAAGTACGGAATTTAGAGTTGACAGGGTAAATGAGTGAATATTTAGCTTAAGTGTTTTGCAAGGGGCTTTTGATCAGCAGGAAGTTGGTGGCCTGCACTACAGTACTGAAGTTCAGAAAAATAGATATTTTGTTGTCCTGAAAGATGAGGGTCTTCTGGTCCCCTGTGAGGAGCAAGACCGTGTCCCGATTCCTGTAGTCTACTGATTAACAGCCGGCCGGCGGGGTCTCTATACAAATGACCTGTGCGCTCACTCTATAATGAACATGGCCGAAAGTGCATTGCCAAAGAGCATGCAGAGCATCTCCTTGACACAGTCCTCCATTTGCCCATCTCCATTTACATTGGAGCACCAATAATTCAGGGGTTATTCCTCCTTGATTGCGTCTCCAGGTCTTTGTTATTGCTACGGATTACCTGTAAAACATTTTCCATCTGAAGCAATTTCTCCCCGATTCAGTGGTGGCCGACTTCAAACTCCGAGGTACAGTGTTCCAAGTGATCTAGGTATTCAGCATGCTTATCAATCTTGTCATTCAGACGACTGAATCTGTCAGCCGGCATATCAAGTTTGGTGTCCATCACTGAGAAGCTATGTTTAAGCTCCATAAAAATGGTGCAAATGTCTCCTTCCAGAGCTATCATCCTGTGAATCTTCGAGGGACAATTCTGCTGCTCTTTTCTGCTTGTGATGTTCAAATGAAAGTTTTGCTTGCTAGGCATTGGCCTTCCCCTGTGGTGGTGATAGAAGAGAGTGACATGATTGAGGAGAGTTCCAGGGAGTACTCAACAGGCCACTCAAAGGTTGATAGTAACTTCAGGACCCAGCTTCACCACCGGCCTGAGACACCTAGTGTTTAGGAGCAAGTCAAGGAATGCTCTGATGTGAATCAACACAGCAAGATGATGGCAACTAGATTATCCAGTGGGTCTACTGCACTCACAGACTGGGAAAAGTAGGTTAGGTAGAACTGTGGAGAAGTGTTGCAAAGGTGACAAGAGTGGGCCCCTCTCAGCCAGGGGGACAGCACGGGGAGTAGGAGCAGGCCGATACTCCACCTAGTATGCAGGCCAAGGTCACAGGTGAGGGCCAAGCAGAGGTGCAATCCACAGGTAGCAAGCAGCAGGCACCAGGGGCCTATTGCAGCCCAAGGTCGGATATGCAGACTTAAAACCCCAGGCACAGGTCAGCACATGTCCAATAATGTACGGTCTCCCCTGAAGAGTGATTGTGCTGATTTCAACATGACAGGCCCAATGCCCAGGAGCACCACAGGTATATACACAAGGAAAGCAGGGGGTATCAATCTATTTTCCCCTTAGTCCGTATTAGCCAGCCTCTGTTAAGCACCTGCTCCTGGCAGGACCTAAGGGCCTTACTTCTGCACACTCAGGCAGCCACAGTAATGGCGGCTGGAAGAGGTTACAAATGGGGGCACAGGGGTCTTCTCAACCTCTTACTTGGCCTTCACTGCGGTCGGCTTGGCCCTGCCCCAGGGATCTTAACAGCGATGAGGTGCAATTGTCAGGGCGATACAACTCCTGTCTCGCAGAGTCCATTTCTCATGGCAGGATGCAGGAGTATTAAGCAGTTCTAGGTCTCTCCCCTGGGGCCGGTGCAAACAGCAGCCAACTTCCCGCCCAGGGGGGCTATGCCACAGTGGTATTTCTGCCCTACCTTACTCTCGGGGGCTCGCCAATATCTGTCTGCTCACTGGTGTCCGGATCTCAGCCTCTGAGGTTTTGTCACTTGTGACAGGGTAGCCAGCTGGCCTGAACTACCTTCTCTATCTTAAGTAGGGAGGGGAGGAGCGTGGCGGCACCATGAGTCTCAGACGGCCCAGATAGGGGCACTGCTGCTGATGCACTGCAACACTGTGCTGCCACAGCGCTCTTCCCAGTGAGTCATCTACGGCAGCCTTTGCGTGCTCGTTCATCTCCAAGGGCTGCCAGGGGTCTCACCCATGAGGGAGGCCTGAGCCAGACCCTGTGACACATTCCACAGGACACAGCCTCACTGCAGCTGCCAGACTTAATATTTTAGGGTGCCCCAGCATCCACACCATTAGTAGCACTTAGGCACCCCTGGGCAGCCCAGATTCCTCAGTCAAAGTTGAATAAACAACAGATTAATGACTCCAACCGACAGAGTCTCACACAATGCCAGCCATCTTGCAGTCCGGCTCTAGCGCCCTCGTACATTAAGAAATAAAGTAGGTAGAAGTAAAGAACTAAGTACTCTAAACAGTTTTTACTCTATGGAGAGAGTTCATTCTATTACACACTGTTTGCAAACAGTTAAACTCTCATGAGAAATACACCTCTGAGTGTTCCAAAAACTCTACTGAAAACTATGTACATTCCATGCAGCAGTTATAAATAAAGACACTATTTGCTAAACATAACCAACATCTGAAGGTGCTAAA
Source organism: Lissotriton vulgaris (assembly GCF_964263255.1). Taxonomy (NCBI): domain Eukaryota; kingdom Metazoa; phylum Chordata; class Amphibia; order Caudata; family Salamandridae; genus Lissotriton; species Lissotriton vulgaris. The sequence continues at coordinate 1,180,969,109 of NC_141691.1, forward strand.
GATCTTACTACCTGCACCCTGCCAACTATGGTGAAAGATTTACAGCTAGTCTTTTTTTCTGAAACAAAACAAGCACATGAACATAGGTTAGCACCTGGGCACACAATCTTCTATACAACGTACACATTTTCATGCTGATATGATTATCTCTAATAACTCAATGGTGCTTACAAAGGTTAATATCTACTATGTAGAATCTTTCTCCAGTTGGAAACATTTTCTTCAGAGTCAAAATGTTGTGTGAAGCATAATGAATACAAGTCAACTGTCACAAGCACACAGAGTTGCTCTTGAAAGCAAACATGTATAACGTGTTTAATACCTCTACCAGCTACAGTGCATTAGGAGCACAAGCATTTTGTAAACACTTATACCCATTAGCTAGACCAAAGCTGTACAACACTTTATGGAAAAGTAATATGGTAGTTACCCACCATTACGTAAACTGTAAAACAAACTAGCACTCTCTTTGGGTGATGGCATCAGTATTGTCATCTGTGATGTCATTAAAGATGTCATTTGAGATTTCATCAGTGATGTCATAAGTGATGTAATAGAACTTGCCACGAATAATGTCATAGGTGAGGTCATAAGCAGTGCATGCGGGGGTGACTACTGATAGTTAGCGCTGCTAACTATAATTGTTTTTTCTGTGTTTTTGGGGGTTAAAAACGTTAATGTAAACACTGACAAATTCTCCTAACTATAATGTTACCGTAACCTTTGGTTTTTACAGTGAATATATATATATATATATATATATATATATATATATATATATATATATATATATATATATATGTATATATATATATATATATATATTCACTGAAAAAAACATAGGTTTCACACCAGTTATAGTTAGGAATTAGCATTTAAAAAACCTATTAAATTCACTGAAAAAACCATAGGTTTCACACCAGTTATAGTTAAGTGGAAATTTTACTGACATAAAACCAATGAAATTCCCACGTTATAGTTAGTTGGACTCACTATAACTTGCGCGTGTAATGCACTGCTGATGACATCACATATTACATCACTCATGACATGGTCAGTGACATCACTCATGACATCACTGATGACACCATCCAGTGAATGTGTGTCTTTCTGAAAAATAAATATGTTTTATATATGTATATGTAAAGCTCGATGGAAGAATAAATGTTTCAATAAGTGTCTTAATGGATGTTTTTTAAAAAAAAAATTGATTGGTTAACTGGCTTATTAAGTGTATCATAGTGAATACATATATTAGCGAGTATTGTTTAAATGTTTAAATGTTTGTATCAGTGTTTCACTTTGTGTATAAGTGGCTGCATGGGTTGGTGAGTAGCTAGATGTGTGTGTATATGGGTTATTAGATGTTTCTTTTAGTATCAGTATAAGTGTCTGTATGATTTGGTGGGGGTGTTACTTAGCACATAGATGCATCAATGAATGACTCACTGTTTGTATGTGTTTTGAAGACAGCATATGTGCGGGACTGTATGTGTGAATGAGTGTGTATATGTATGTGTTAGTAATTGAATGGCTGTCTTACTAGTGTCTTTATCAATAACTACATATGTTTTAATCTAGTATATGTGAGTATTGATGTATATAAGTAAGTATATGTGAGTGTGAAAGATTGAAAGAGTTCTTGTTTTAATAAGCATGTGTTTCTATAAGTGATTGTTTAAGAGAGTAAGTATGTGTAAGTTTCCTTAGAGGTAAGGTGGTAGTGTGTGTATAGCTGTATATGCAAAAAAATGGATGTTCAATAGTTTATGTGCATGTGTGAGTATGTGTGTGAGCAACTTTTGGAAGACTGTCAGTGTGTTAATGGATGTATAGGTGTCTCACTACATATGATGAGTGAGTATATGTATGAATGACTATATAGAACTGTTGGTGAATGAGTGGATGTGTATATAAATGGTGGAATTACTGAATTGGTTGTTGTAACTGGTATAGGTATCTCCACTTTTTTGAAAATGTTAGTTTCTATTTTTGAATACGTGTTTCAAGGGTTACTTTACAGTGAAAGGAGGTCAGTCACTCTGTCACAAGGATGGTGTCATCAGTGATGTCATGAGTGATGTCACTGACCATGTCATGAGTGATGTAATATGTGATGTCATCAGCAGTGCATTACACGCGCAAGTTATAGTGAGTCCAACTAACTATAACGTGGGAATTTCATTTGTTTTATGTCAGTAAAATTTCCACTTAACTATAACTGGTGTGAAACCTATGGTTTTTTCAGTGAATTTGATAGGTTTTTTAAATGCTAATTTCTAACTATAACTGGTGTGAAACCTATGGTTTTTTCAGTGAATTTCACAGGTTTTTTAACTGCTAATTCCTAACTTTTTATATGGACTCATACCTATGTGTTTTTTAGTGAATTTCTAAGGTTATTTTTTCGCAAATATCTATAGCTTAGAAAGGTATGTTTTTCTAAAAATGAATCCTATATTGTATATTAATTTACTATTTTTTTTTAAAAAAAAGTATATTCATTTTTTTTTTATATTTCACTCAGGAGCGCTCCCGGTGCGCGTACCGGTCAGCGCCCCGGTGTGCGTACTGGGCCGCGTCCCGTCAGCGCACCAACAAAAAAAAAGAAAAAAAAAAGGAGTGAGCATGAGGAATGGGGAAAAAAAGAGAGTGGTGTAAAGAGAAAGAGAGCTAGAGGGAGAAACACAGAGGGACTGTGTAAGAGATGGTAAAACAGAGAAAAGGTATAAGAGGAAGTAACTTAGAAAAGGAAAATGAATAAGGGAGCAAAAGAAGAGAAGAAAGAGGAAGAAAACTAAAGCAGATGTTCTAGGATGTTCTGTGGAGAAGTGTGGCTCACTGGTTAGAGCAGGCAGACCCTGAAGCAGAGGTCAGACCTGGGACCAGGGTTCAATTCCCGACGCGGCAGGGTCTTGAGCTCAAATGTCCATGGACTCGATAATTCTCGCTTCGGTGCCTGACCTAATCATGGGTTCACACTCTGCAACTCTGGGCATTAAGCTTGCTTAATCTCCACAACGGCCCCCCGCGGCGGTATGCCTGGCTTTCACCTTGGGGATGCCCTGTAGGGGCTATCTCACAGGGAAAAGCCAGGACGGGTTCCCAAGGCAAGCGCGGAGATACCCCTTCGGGGGTCGATTCAGGCGCTATATAAGAAACATAATAATAATAATAATAATAGGAGAATGTGAATGGGTGATGACAGTAAAAGGAAGGAGAGTAAAGGATGAGGAATGAAAGGTAGTGACGGAACCAGAGAAAAGGAACAATGGTGACGGAGGGAAAGAAAATAGCAGTGAGTGTAAGTAAAGAGGAGAGAAAGAGGGTGGATAAAAGTGAATAAGGGTAAGACATGGTGAGTGACAGAAAGAAAGAACAGAGAGAGTAAAGGAAGGAGTGTCAGAAAGGGACTAATTGAAGCAGAAAAAAAAGGAAAGAGAGGGAGTGTGGGTGAGCAGGGGCACTGAAAGAAGTTGAATGTGGTAGGAAAGTAAGGAAAAGAGAAATAAATATGGAGGATAAGAATAAGTGAGGGAAGCAGAGTGAAAAAAACAGGGGTGAGGTAGGGTGACAGAAAAGTAGTGAGGTTAAAACAAAGGGTGATGATAAATTACATTTTGTAGTGACACTTACCATATAATAATGAAAATGTACTTGCATCTTTAAACTAAACTTTGTATCTGTGAAAGACAAAAGAAAAAACAAGTTATAATTAGTAAAATATATATTTTAAAATAGAAGAAACAGGTCAAGAGGTAAAAAATCTAAAAAAGTTTACTAAGAAATAAAGCAATAGTGAAGGATACAAAAACAGAAATAGAGTAATGTAGAAAGAGAAAAAAGAGGTAAAAAGAAATAGAAAGAGAACAAATTACTGAAGATAAGTAAGATACTAAAAGAATGCGAGATACCAATACGAAATCAGGAAAGATAAGAAAGTAAAAGAAAAATGAGTGAAAAGGAGAGGAGTCTAAATGAGAAACTATTAATAAGAAAGAGGAATAGAAAATGACTGAGAGTGTGTGAAGGGGAGTCACAGAGTTAAGGGATGAAGGGAATGAGGTTAATATAGAACGATGGAGGAAAAAGGAGTGAGAGAGTAAGTACACAGAAAGACAAAGGGAAGGACTGAGTGAACTGCAGTACAATGAGTGAGAAAGGAAAAAGAGTGAAGGAGCAAAAGAAGGAAAGAGAGGGGAAGAGAACTAAAGCAGTGGTACTGAGAGAAAGATGAAAAGCGGTGGACGGGAGAGAGGAAATGCAGACAGTTGAAATTGGATTGAGGAGTTGTGAATGAAGTGGAGTAAAGGAACAGCAATGAAACAAAGTTAACAAAAGGCAGTGTAAGTGAGTAAAGAGAGTTAAATAAGGGTGGAAAAGGGGAAATGAGTGTGAGACAATGGGATTACAATATAAATTACACAATGCAAACTATAGAATAACTTATACAATATGTTACATTGTTTATTTTTGCTGTTCTCAGAATATATTGAATTTCACTTAAATTAGTGAGTTCAAACTCTTCATCATATAACAGCGGGGAAAAAAACCACAATCTAAAAGATCGTGTTTAAAAAAAAACATAAAACCTTACAACTCATATATGTACACTAATCTTTGATTTACTTACTTTTCCGTGAGGCCAAATAGAGGATAGTGAAGGTCCTTTTGGTGGAAAAAAGTCTGCTGTTCTCTATAACTTCCATTTCATCGACTTCCTATGAAAAAAGATCTAAGAACATCATATCTTACACTTTCCTTACGGCCAAATCGTGTCAGATATATGAGTATTTTTTACTATGAGATCCACTTACAGTACCTATATGAGATAAATAATTTTAAACATTAGATTAACTAGCTAACTAACTTTTGGAGAAGTGTGGCTCAATGGAGAAGTGTGGCTCAATGCTTAGAGTGGCAGACCTTGATGCAGAACGCTGGCCAGGGACCAGGGTTCGATTCCCGCCTCGGCGGGTTTCGGGCTTAAATTCCTCTGACCGGATATTCTCGCGCTGCAACTCAGGGCAATAGCTTGCTTAGTCTCCACAAAGGCCCCCTGATACACAAGGGATGCCTGGTTTCACCATGGGATGCCCAGGAGTGGACACCCCACAAGGAAAAGCCAGGAGGGGTTCCCTTGTGGTAGGAGTACAAGCGCCGGGATGCCTCTGGGTCACTGTTCGCGCTATACAAATACGCCACATTTACATTTTTATTAACAATTCCCGTCTTCAAAGGCCAATTCCCTTTACTAAAACTTTGGTTTTAAAAACACTAGGTAAGAATTTTTAAAGTCATAAGGCAAACGTTGTTTATAAGTCAAATGAGAATCATTGCAGTAAGTCCAACCTTTTTTACATTTTAAGTAGCATGTATAATGTCCTGATGTTGTCGAAGGACCGTCATGATAAATAATAGCTTCAGTTGTAAAGGTTCTTCCTGAAATTGATAACTGAGAAGCCACAAAATTTTTGATACAAGTTGTCAATTTAGTTCCATCAGGTCTACATCGTTGGAAAACTAAAATGATATACTGACCATATCTTTGTATAAATAATGTGGATAGCATTGGGCATTTACATTGGGTACACACCATATTATGATCTGCTGCTTTAACTAGATTTTTAAATGACACTGATTTACAGTCTGGTAAAGTCAAATATATAAATCTTTCAGTGTCTATTCTAGTATTACTTGATGAACTACAATTGTGGCAGTCATGCTGCCATTGATAAGAAAGGCTGAAAAGATTATCTACATCTACACCTTCATCTTCCAAAACACCAAACATATACATTAAAAATTCCTGACAATCCTGTTGAATGTTCTGTGAAAATTTATCTTGACCAGAACACATATCTAAAATATTTCGAATTTCTGTTACACTTTCTATTTTTGTTCTATCACTGCTACATTTCTCACACACAGGATTCAATAAACCACACAATCTTTGATCCCGATTTTCAACAATCTGTTCTTGTAAAGTTTGAAGAAAAAAAACAACATTAACCACTACATTAGCATAGCAGTTGACACCAGAACTATTTTCAAACTGAAATCCAACAACATTTTCATCACAATCCTTTTTCTTTCTGTTTTGGATTACAGTTTCATCTACTTTTTGTCTTTTTGCTACTACCTCACTGCACTTATCCTCATTTCTTCTTTTTCGGCCTACCACACGTTTTTCAAACAGAGGATATTGTGGCAAATGTGGAGCATACTCTCTTCTTAACCTATTATATTCTTTAACACAATCTAGATCTACACACATCTTTTTCTCATCACACAAGTACAATCCTGATAAAGTTCTGACTCGGGATAATGCCACATATGCCATACCCTCTTTAAACACAGATCTTCCAATGTTCACCAAAGCACTATCTACACTTAAACCTTGAGATTTATGAATTGTTACTGCATATGCTAAACAAACAGGAAACATATAAGTCTTTTACAAGTAAAAATCTAGCAGAACAACGACTGATTTGTTGTACTTGCTCAATACCATCAAATTTTATTTTTAAAAATTCAATTCCATCTCTATTTCTATAATTTACAAAATCAACAACATAACCCATTGCTCCATTTACCAGACCTCTTTCAACATTTAAATTCCTTCTCAAAATGATACGACAATTTAAACACACATTCAGAGTCTTTTCAAAACCAGCTGTTTTAGAAATACTTTTCTCTAATGAATCAAATTTTGTTTTCAAATTTTCTGACAAAACAATTGTTGCACCCATATGCTCTATTTTATCTATTGTTTCCAGTTTCACAATCTCTTCATTTTCTAACTTTAACATTTTGTTGTTGATGATGGAACATTCTTGCAGAGTTGGCATCAAACATATCCCAGATTTCTTCTCAGTCATTTTTTTAAAAATATTCTCTGGCAGAATGTTTTCATTTGGATACAAATTTAAAATTAATCGAGCATGTAAAGCTTCTTTTCCAAGCTCACTTACTTTTCCAATTCTTACATCTTGTAGAATATTTTTATAATCTTCATCCTTTGCCTGTCGCATATTTTGGAGCAGTTCAGCATATTTAAAATTTAACCATATATTAACGTTTCCAATGCTTCCAAGGGACTTCCTGGTATCTTCATGCGTGAGCATTTTAAACACTGGTTGTCCTTTTACTGGAGTCAACTGCAATAGATCTCCAAAAACAATAATGTGTCTTCCACCAAATAACACATCATACTCTGTTCTAAGAATTTCTTGCATTCTCAAATGCACAAAAGCAAGCATTAGATTTGAGACCATGCTTACTTCATCAATGATAAGAAGTTTCATTTTCTTCAAGACTCTTGAAACTTCAGAACACACATCTCGAGATAACTTGTTGTAATGCAATTTATTATCATGCTCAACTGGCAGCATCAGTAAACGATGTAGAGTAATCCATTTAATGTTATGTGCTGCCAGACCATTTGGAGCAGTTACAACACAAGACAGCGGTGAATCAGTCCTTTTCTGCAGATGAGTTGAAATGGCTTTAATCAGAAAACTTTTTCCTGTTCCCGCTTCTACACTTACATACAGTCGGACAGGCTCAAATGATGTACATGAGCACTCTTTTTTCTCATGTCTGAATCCATGTTCAATCTGTTCTGTGACTTTGTCATATATCCTTTTCTGCTCAACGTTTAGTTGCTTTATCAAATCTTCTAAGTTAACTCCATCCTCTTGAGCTTGTTCCAAAGCTCTTTCCACCTTATCCATGGCAGTTGCAGCTTCATTTTGGATAATTGGTCCTCCTAGTGGATCCTGGCTCAATGAAGTAGAACTCTGACTGTCTTGAGAACTGTCTCTAGCAATCTCTTCAGCAATTGTGGTTTCTTTCTCTATTTCTTCGTTCAACATTTGCAGATAATTTGGAAAAACAGGACATTCTATGGTATCCTTAGTTGCATTAAAAGAGTCTTCATAACACAGAAAATCTCCAAGTAGTTCCTCTTCTGTACGCCATGGCTTAAAGAGTTGCAAAAGAGCTAAATAGTAAAATTCTCTTTTGTCTGGAGCTTCGCAACTCAATTTTCGATGATTAATCAAATGGCCTTTTCTCTGCTTCACTAGACATCCTTCCTACCCAAAGACAGCATATTTTCCATTATTGATATCTTCTGTGATGTTCCTCTTATAACTGTAGTTTTGCAGAACTTCATACAAACAAGTGTTCTCAAGGTGAGTACTTCTATTTGGATAGTATGTATCTAACATATTTGTCTTCAAAATATCTGTACTGTTTGGTTCTTTCTCTACCAAATATTCAATTTCTTGTACAGATTTCAAAACTCGGTTTCGTGTTGCAGCAAGACCTAGACTCACCCAAATGATTGTTCTTGATTTGGCATAGAGACTTGCTGATGATAACCGATCAGAACATTCATATGCTCCAATTTCTCGATGCAACAACATCTTCAGACTGAAACTGTATAATTTCTTGCTTAGACTCTTTTCATGTGAAATGTCCTCCCACATTTCCTTCAGTTCTGTCTTTTCTTTTTTTGTGATGTAAGATGTCACATATCGAGCCACAGCAATAGAGTTGTCAGCAAGGAACTGAATATCCATGTTAGCATTCCACATGGACAAAATCACTGGGTTGTAGTCGTTGATGTACTTGGACTCTTCGTTTCTTTTTAAATTATATGTATTTTTGGGAGATTTCCTCGTCACAGTATGTCGTAGAGATGACATCAAATTATTTACTCTTCCCTTAGAAATCACTGGTCGTGGAAACGCAAAACGACATTTCGTGTAGTACTTTTCCTTGTTTTTAAATTTTCGACGACAGTACTTTCCACAACGATGAGATTGAAAACGTAAAACTTGTTGCCTTAAACTGTTTTCTTCAGTAGTTTTTGGAACAGCACATGTTGAATACTGTTCAATGAAACTCATCACTGTTTCATCTGAATCTAATCCAAATTTGGGTGCATCTTTAATCCATAACAGCATATGTATATGAGGAGCACCTCTCGCTTGATATTCCTTCCTCCAAAAGAAATCCAAAACCTCTCCAAGGGGAGAATTTTTTTGTTGGTAATAAAAGACATCATAGCTTCGAATCTATGATTAAAATATCTGCAAACATTCACTGGATCCAAAGAACACAGTTCTCCAGGTGTTTTCAATTCTATATTTTGTATGTTTCCATTTGCCTCTCGTAGAAATTGAAGTAAGTCATCCCATGCATACTCAGCACAGCTAAGAGTGAGGAACCATGTAGGAGTTCCTAAGTTTCTTAGCATACATTTCAATTCCCCATGACGACGGAACCAATACTCGTTTGTTCCACGCTGACATGCCATGAGATTGATTAGCTGAGATTCCAAAATACTGTCTTGCAGATTGACTTTCTCCATAAAGTCCCTTGCTGAAACATTTTGCAGATGAGTTCCACTTTTCAATATATGATTAACTGCATAAGAAAGCCCAGACAAATCACTTTCATACAGTAGATGAAACAAATACGGAATGCATTGCCCAAACCTTGGATCTTCAGCATATAATCTTAAAGTCCGGTATTCAGCTGCAGGAATTTGAACTGGTCGATCGTCATATCGTCCATCACTACCTGTTGGAAATAACTGTGGAAAACAACGAGCTTCCAAACTTTCTTCCAATACACTAATGGGACTTCCTTTTGCTGCTTTCATTTGAAACAAGTCAATTGCATTCCCCATTACTTTTTTGGAATGCAAAGGATGAACAGTATAATGTTCATATATTTCTTCACTTCTAGACACATCAACTTTTTCAATTTGGCCAACTGAACAATCACTGTCTTCTTCTGTAGCTGTTTCCTCTGCTCCAACACTTACATCTTTATAGTACTCATTGTTTTTGACCAAATACAACGTTGCCTTTTTGACTTTCCTAACATCCACTAAATCTTGCCAGATTTTCTTACTCTTTGTCAGAACCCCATTAACTAGAATAACCAGAGGCTCCTCTTCTACTCTTTCTACACCAATTGTATCAATATTTTTCTTGATATCTAGAGGCAAATAAACAACTCTTCCCTTTAATCCTTTTTGTAAATCTGTAGGAGGTAATTTCCCTATCTTAGGCTCCATGCGAACAATAGCTTGAAAAGGATGGACACATTGAATCAAAATTGATTCATAAGTATTTAAATCCATCAATTCAGAAGGAATATCTATCAACTGAAAATTATTATGAGCAGCTCTAGCAGGCATTCTATTTTCATTTAATTTTTTCAAACAATAATTACAAATACACTGATCAAAACTGAAATCAAAAGAATTCTCCACCAACAAATAACTTACAAAATCCTGCCATTCACTATTATTTTCTAATTCACATTTTGCATATAAATCAACTAACCTAGTCTGAATCTTATAATGAGTCCGTCGATAACACACACAAGTTAAATTAGGCCTTTCACTTGATTTCACCTTAAACTTGGTAATTTCCTCGTCAAACTTTTCTGTACTTGAAATCTGTACATTGTCTTCCACATTAACATCCATTACTATATCCATTTCTACACTGTCCTCTTTGTTCCCTAAATAACAAAACTCAATTTCTGCACAAATAGTCTTCACATCCACTTCAGAACCATGCAAAAGAGCACTGTTTAACTGTTTAAGCTTAAGTGCTAGACTTTTTGCATAATACAACCTTCTCACTAATTTCCTCACCTTATTATGATGCACTGCTAACATCCTAAAATGATGAAAAACACTCTGACATACTTTTCTAGAAAGACAAGCCAGTGAATGCCCATACAAACCTGTGCCTCTCTCACTCTACAAGGATCTAACTCTTGCAAGATCTTCATTTTTTGTTTTAGACTTTTCTTACTATATGTACGTAAGAAATTTCGAAGCAAATCGATTGAATCCTGTCGCACACTACAAATACTACTGCACTTCCATGTGTACACTGGACCATTAGTACATATCCCTAAAACTTCATCACTTAACACCTCTTCTGCATCTCTAGACACAAGTTTCTCTTTTTCCATCACACAACCATCTTTCACCTCATATGCTCGACCACTGGTGTCAACTGCATGCACCAAATCATTTTCCTGAAAGTAACTCTCCTCATTAAAAAATGGCTCAGAACTTGAACTATGCATCCATTCTCCAGAAAATACTTCACAAAAATTAGTCCGATTAATAATTCTTTTCCATCTACTGTTCGATTTGAAAACATCAATTGCCTTATTAAGTATTCTAATTCTATTGATTACTAAAATAAATAATTTTTTCTTAACTTCAAAAGCCTGATCAACAATCTTCTCTACACTTTTCTTTTTCTTGTAAAAAGCAGCTCTCTGTTTACCTTTCTTTTCATTTTTTAGCAAATTTAAAACTACCCTATTGCGAAACATTCGTCTACGAATGTCCCTAAATTGATTTAACCTTCTATTGCTATCCATAGTCTTATCTCCTGCTCCAATAGAGACATTTTTTGAGGGCCTCTCCTTCCTTTTTAAATTTGTTCTCTGCTTCTGGATCTTCTTATGACCATTAACATTACTTTTTGATCTACATAAATTGTGAAGAAAAGACTTAATTGTCTTACCAGGAGTTTTTCTGGTGTTTTTTGAAGTACTTGTTGTAGAGGATTCTTTTATTTCCTTTGATGATTTTGTTTTTTTACGTATGGTATTTTTTCTACTCCTTTGCCTTGATGGCATTTTTGCTTGCTTTTAAAATGTTGATTTCAATCTGTGGTTCTGGTACTTATTTCCCATGTTTAAAGGGATGCACCGGCTGGACAAGGCAATCATAAATAAGGGCCAAATGAAAATACCAATGATTTGCACCCAAAATCGTTTTTTGAATAACATTTTAGAAACACAGCAAAGATCCTATGTACAAGCACTCAATTTCACTACTGAACCCTCACTATTTCACAAAATACAAATCCTCTATACTGCAAATGTTGATATCAAGCATTATCAAAAAGCAAGACACAAACCAATAACAAAAAAACTCAGGACCTTATTTATGAAGGCCTTGCGCCACGAGTGCGTCCAATGTTAAAAGTGACGCACTGGTGCCACAAGGCAATCATAAATATGGGCTAAATGTAAATACCATTGATTTTCCCCCAAAATCGTTTTTTGAATAACATTTAAGAAACACTGCGCAGAACCTATGTACAACCACTCAATATCACTTTTGAAACCTCACTGTTTCCCAAAATACAAATCCTCTATCTTGCAAATGTTCATATCAAGCATTATCAAAAAGCAAAAAACAAACCAACAGCAAACAAACTCAGGGCCTTATTTATGAAGGCCTTGCGCCACAAGAGCGTCACTTATTTCCCATGTTTAAAGTGATGCACCGGCTGCACAAGACAATCATAAATAAGGGCCAAATGAGAATAGCATTGATTTGCACCCAAAATTGTTTTTTGAATAACATTTTAGAAACACTGCACAGAACCTATGTACAACCACTCAATATCACGTTTGAAACCTCACTGTTTCCTAAAATACAAATCCTCTATCTTGCAAATGTTCATAATAAGTATTATCAAAAAGCAAATCAACAGCCAACAAGCTCAGGGCCTTATTTTTGAAGGCCTTGCGCCACAAGAGCGTCACTTATTTCCCATGTTTAAAGTGATGCACCGGCTGCACAAGGCAATCATAAATAAAGGCCACATGAAAATACCATTGATTTGCACCCAAAATCGTTTTTGGAATAACATTTTAGAAACACAGCAAAGATCCTATGAACAAGCACTCAATTTCAGTACTGAACCCTCACTATTTCACAAAATACAAATCCTCTATCTTGCAAATGTTGATATCAAGCATTATCAAAAAGAAAGACACAAACCAACAACAAAAAAACTCAGGACCTTATTTATGAAGGCCTTGCACCACGAGTGCGTCAAATGTTAAAAGAGACGCACTGGTGCCACAAGGCAATCATAAATATGGGCTAAATATAAATACCATTGATTTTCCCCCAAAACCGTTTTTTGAATAACATTTAAGAAACACTGCGCAGAACCTATGTACAACCACTCAATAGCACTTTTGAAACCTCACTGTTTCCCAAAATACAAATCCTCTATTTTGCAAATGTTCATAGCAAGTATTATCAAAAAGCAAGACACAAACCAACAACAAAAAAACTCAGGACCTTATTTATGAAGGCCTTGCGCCACGAGTGCATCCCATGTTTAAAGTGATGCACCGGCTGCACAAGGCAATCATAAATAAGGGCCAAATGAAAATACCATTGATTTGCACCCAAAATCGTTTTTTGATTAATATTTTAGAAACACTGCGCAGAACCTATGTACAACCACACAATATCACTTTTGAAACGTCACTGTTTCCCACAATACAAATCCTCTATCTTGCAAATGTTGATATCAAGCATTATCAAAAAGCAAAAAACAAACCAACAGCAAACAAACTCAGGGCCTTATTTATGAAGGCCTTGCACCACAAGAGCGTCACTTATTTCCCATGTTTAAAGTGATGCACCGGCTGCACAAAGCAATCATAAATAAGGGCCAAATGAAAATACCATTGAATTGCACCCAAAATCGTTTTTTGAATAACATTTAAGAAACACTGCGCAGAACCTATGTACAACCACTCAATATCACTTTTGAAACCTCTCTTTCCCAAAATACAAATCCACTATCTTGCAAATGTTCATAATAAGTATTATCAAAAAGCAAAAAACAAATCAACAGCCAACAAACTCAGGGCCTTATTTATGAAGGCCTTGCGCCACAAGAGCGTCACTTATTTCCCATGTTTAAAGTGATGCACCGGCTGCACAAGGCAATCATAAATAAGGGCCAAATGAAAATACCATTCATTTGCACCAAAATCGTTTTTTGAATAACATTTTAGAAACACTGCGTAGAACCTATGTACAACCACTCAATATCACCTTTGAAACCTCACTGTTTCCCAAAATACAAATCCTCTATTTTGCAAATATTCATAGCAAGTATTATCAAAAAGCAAGACACAAACCAACAACAAAAAAAATCAGGGCCTTATTTATGAAGGCCTTGCGCCACAAGAGCGTCACTTATTTCCCATGTTTAAAGTGATGCACCGGCTGCACAAGGCAATCATAAATAAGGGCCAAATGAAAATACCATTGATTTGCACCCAAAATCGTTTTTTGAATAACATTTTCGAAACACTGCGCAGAACCTATGTACAACCACTCAATATCACTTTTGAAACCTCACTGTTTCCCAAAATACAAATCCTCTATCTTGCAAATGTTCATATTAAGCATTATCAAAAAGCAAAAAACAAACCAACAGCAAACAAACTCAGGGCCTTATTTATGAAGGCCTTGCGCCACAAGAGCGTCACTTATTTCCCATGTTTAAAGTGATGCACCGGCTGCACAAGGCAATCATAAATAAGGGCCAAATGAAAATACCATTGATTTGCACCCAAAATCGTTTTTTGAATAACATTTTCGAAACACTGCGCAGAACCTATGTACAACCACTCAATATCACTTTTGAAACCTCACTGTTTCCCAAAATACAAATCCTCTATCTTGCAAATGTTCATATCAAGCATTATCAAAAAGCAAAAAACAAACCAACAGCAAACAAACTCAGGGCCTTATTTATGAAGGCCTTGTGCCACAAGAGCGTCACTTATTTCCCATGTTTAAAGTGATGCATGGGCTGCACAAGACAATCATAAATAAGGGCCAAATGAAAATACCATTGATTTACACCCAAAATCGTTTTTTGAATAACATTTAAGAAACACTGCGCAGAACCTATGTACAACCACTCAATATCACTTTTGAAACCTCACTGTTTCCCAAAATACAAATCCACTACTTTGCAAACGTTCATAATAAGTATTATCAAAAAGCAAAAAACCAATCAACAGCCAACAAACTCAGGGCCTTATTTATGAAGGCCTTGCACCACAAGAGTGTCACTTATTTCCCATGTTTAAAGTGATGCACCGGCTGCACAAGGCAATCATAAATAAGGGCCAAATGACAATACCATTCATTTGCACCAAAAATCGTTTTTTGAATACCATTTTAGAAACACAACACAGGACCTATGTACAAGCATTCAATTACACTACTGAAACTTAACTATCTGCTTCCAAATATTCTCCATAGAGAAAACAAGTCTCTATCTAAATTACATAAATCATTACTTACCTTTACAAATGCTTTGGGAGAAGAAAACAGTGTCAGACATACACACCAATTTTTCTTTAGCAGAGCAAAAGGTGTGCACTCAATACACTGAAACCAAGACTGGCATAGAAAATCTCTAACTTTACACACATATGCCTTATTTCAACCAATCAAAAGTCTTCCCTCACTATTTTCAAACCAACACCCTTCCCCCTCTCAGACCTTTCTATCTGTTACCATAGCAACCCCCTCCTAACTGAACTCTCAGGTTCAAAATTTATTCTACAATGTTGCAAATTAAGTCAGCAAGGATGTTTGACCTCTCAATACACCAGCTTATCCAGGGCATTATTGCTTTTAGTGACTTTTTCTTAACCATTCAAATTGCTTCTTACACACAACACAACCATGCACCCTAACTTTCTGTTTTCAACTAACTGAATCCACCAATCATTGCTTGTGATTCAACAGCAGGGAAACTCTACAATTATTTTTTTGTAAACTCCTACTGTTCCAACTGCCATTTAATTCCCACACTTCATCTGACTGCACCAGAACCTTCTCACATCATGTATTCTGTATGGATTATTGGACATAGCTACATCCACTGGGCTCAAAGGTATGCAGCAAGCAGAAATTATCACAACCTTGATTTATCAAATGTGGAAATCAAGTGGATTGGCCACAGAGGATTGAGATGTCATCAATTGATACCATTGGTGAAAACCTTTTTGCATCTGCCAAACCCTGACCTCTTAATAGTGCACTGTGGTGGAAATGATTTGGGCACTATGATTGGGTTTGGTCTGGAAATGTTTTTAAAGGACACCTTTGATCAATTGATGACACTTTTTCCACAAACTGCCTTGGTATATTCCAATATATGTCAAAGACAGAAATGGAACTGGTCCAAGCAATTTTGTCCACAATTTGAGAAAGCACGGAAACATGTGAATAAATCTGTTTCTGCTTACATGAGAGACTGTGGAATGGGTTCAACATACAATATTAACTTGCGTTACAACATGCAAGACATCTACAGAGGAGATGGTGTGCATTTCTCAGATGAGGGGAATAGAATTTTCCTCCTGAATTTAAGACAGTGCATTGGAACCTACTTGTAGGTACCTAAATCAGCCACAGAACCCAAAAGCTCTTTTCAGAGCTACCCTACCTCTGATCATTCAAAACGTTTATCTTTTTCTAACTTTTTTCACTATTTTTCACCAAAGTACGCTCCCCGGTACGCTTACCGGCGCGCGTAACGGGCGCTCCCCCGCGAAATGTTTTAATTTTTTTTTCTTTTTGGCCTATATGAGCGTCCTAAGCCCCCCTCAGAAAACCTAGAGGGTCAGGAAGTGTCTACCGTGCCCCCTTCTACCCATTCCCAACGTTGTTTGTCCTCCATCTTGTGTCTTGATTATACCGAAACACAAAATGGAGGACCCCCGTAACGCTGCCGGTGCGCGTACCGGTGCGCGCACCGGTAAGCGCTCCCAAAAAAAAGGTGGGAAAGTAATTTACAGAAAAACCACTGGAGACACTTACACCAAATATAGAATACACCCTACTACATAGCAGTCCCTACAATTTACCCAAATTTGGTGGTATTCCATTGAGCCATTTGGGCTGTAGCCCTGTCTAAATATCCTGAGGTAAATTACATGACAAAAACACATATGAAACTGTTTGAGTTTTCAACCAATTAAAATGTTACTTACATTTTGTACTTTTATGTGCTGACATTTTATTGGTTAAGTACATGAATATATATGAAAAATGAGAGGGAAACACAGCCATTTTGACTAACACTACCTAAGGTACATTTGGAAAAAAAATTCACAGAAAACTTCAACTACTTTGAAGAAGGTAAGTTGTTAATTTGAAAGGAGAACTATGTTATGCACTTTAAGTTAATTTGGGAAAACGTTTTCAAATAGTTATATACTGTCCCTCTGTAAGAGTTAGACATTGAGAAAGGCTTATTTATTAAAATTATTGATTGAGTTAGGCTTCTCTGGTATAATTATGAATTTATTTAGGCTTAATCACAGGCACTTTATAATAGTTCTACTTCCTGCCTGAAACCATACACTGCCCAAAGATAACTTCACTGTTAAAAACTCACAAGTACCTGTCTGAACTTAAACCCAACAGTGCCCTATCTCTACTGATATATTTATTTTTTATGCAATTTACAGAAAGAAAATGGATGCACAACAAAATGAAAATAATATTTAATTTGAAATTAATATGGAAAACAATCCTAAGGAAGACAAAGATGAAATAGACTTTTTGGATCACACTGTAGACCAATACTTAATTAAATGTGTTGAAGAAATTGAATCATGGAATGAAAAGGAGGACATACCTGATGAATTAATGTTGCACATTCTTTTAGATTTTGAAAAATCACAACAATAAATTAAAATTTAAAAATTTGAAATTGTTTGAGACATTATTCTTTTTTATATGTAAATTATGAAATAGTACCAAAATAGATATGATATAAAGTGAGACTTAAAATATACTGTGCAACTTTTTAGTGTTACATAGTAAGTTTGGTCATAGGTACTTCCTTTCTCCCACTATATTATCTCCAATGTGTATTTAACATCTCTTTATCATCTCCTGCCTCCATATTGATTCTGCTTTCATGACAGACTATGGTATGAATTCCATATACCACAATAACTTCTGTAACAACATGCAAGATATCTACAAAGGAGACAGTGTATATTAAATTTTAAACTCTGCATTGGTACCTACATGTTGGTACTTAAATAAAAAAAAACAAAAAAAAAAACAACAAAAAGAACAATTAATAAACATACAATATTTGAAAAGTCTATCATTCTTTTTCCCCATAGTACGCTCCCCGGTCCGCTTCCTGGTGCGCGTACCGGGCGCCCATCCCCCCCCCCCCCCGCAAAAAACCTAGGGGGTCAGGGAGGGTCTACTCTGCCCCTTATGGTCATTTCCCCCTTTGTTTTGGCCACCTCTCATGTCTCGATCCTACCGAGACACAAGATGGCGGCCGCTCTGGACTGTTTAGAATGTTTACAGACAGCCGAGAGCCAATCAACTTTCCGTGCGCAAGTTGTGTGGCGCGCCCGGTGCGCTCCCCGGTGCGCGTACCGGGGCGCGCGTACAGATATATATATTTTTTGGAACCTAAATTACTCAAAATCCACTGGAGCACATATCTTGAGACATAGCAAAGGCACATCGGGCTACCAGTCCCTACAATTTTGCCAAGTTTGGTGTAAATCCATTTAGCCGTTCGGGCTAAAAGTGAGGTCGACCTCCCTATGGAAATTAACATGGGGAAAACGCGTTTTGGGACCCCCCTTTTATCTCAGCCCCCGCTTGACGAATCCCCCCCAAACTTTCAGTGAAGGACCGGAGCTGGAAGAGGCCATTTTGAGGAAATTTTCAGGCAGATTCGGCAACCGCCGCCAAAGTTATTCCAAATAGAATTTTGAGATTTAACATTGAAAAAAATCCTAACTATAACTACCTACGGGCGACCGCCAGTAGGTAATATATATATATATATATATATTCACTGAAAAAACCATAGATTATAGACCATATATAGTTAGGAATTCGCATTTACAAAACCTTATTTTACTCACACAAAACCATTGAAATTCCATATATAGTTAGTTGCACTAACTATATATCGCGTGTTAGGAATCAAGCTAGTCCTACCTTTGTGACCATGCCTTGCTATCATATGACCAGGGGTAGGGAGATAAATAGCCAGTCCTACCTTTAGCTCACTGCTCGATATTGCCAGTGTTTGGATTCCCTTCCTGGTTGTTGGTTGCTGAAGTCGGCTGAGCTGAGCTTTTTTCATCTTGTAGCTAAAAGATCCCTTGTTGCTGCCTTGTTTTCTCTCACGGGCTCGTGAGAGAGTTAGGGGTTTTTCCTTTTCCTTTTTGGTCCATTCCCTGCCCTTCTCTTTCCCCCTTAGTTGTTTAGCGGTATCCCGGTATTCCCTTCCCTCCCTCTTCTATATTTTCCTGTCCCTCGAGCGTTTTCTTTTTATGGTGAATTGGGGGCTCCCGTTCATTCCAGCGTGTTGTCATCTTTGTAAACGCTGACTTTCCGAGACGAAGACGCTACCTCTAGCGCGTCTCGGTTCAGATTCAATCCGCCTCGTTATTTGCGGAAGTGACGTTTTGGGTCACTCCGCGGCGGTTTCAGTTCTCGTAGCGCTGCTGCATAGCGCAACGGAGGATTCCCTGCCCTGGCCCCTTCTGAATAAGTAATTGTGCACTACGGGGGTTTTTTGGTAACGGCAGTTAGCCGTCCCTGACCTTTTTTTCCCCACATTATAATTTTGATAATAGGACACTTGCCGATATTGCTCCTTTCCTCATTTTGCTGCGATTAGAAGTGCAGACCAAGGAGTACCACGTTGTTTTGTGGCTGTACTCCGCCTCTTTACGAAGCAAAGCCTGCATGAGTCATAGGTGAGAAGGGTTGTAGGGTGGATAAGGCATGGTCCTGGGAGGCTGGTGGTATTGGGAACTTGTATCTATGTAAGGTGTTGTTTTCTTCTTATAATTGCTACAGGTGCAGAAGCGTAAGGATAAAGGGAGCAGTGTCCTGAAATCTACAAGGGTGGTAGACTTGGTGTCTCCTCTATATTACCACCCTCTTTTCTTGCCCATAGGTGCCCCCACAGTGTTGCTCCTGTGGGTGTCCAGTGGACGGGGAAAGGGGATTGGTACGTGCTACGTTCCTGCAGTGCTTGGGCCGGTGGGAGTCTAACATCGCGCACCCGCAATCCACTGCTGATGATGTCACATATTACATCATTCATGACATGGTCAGTGACATCACTGATGACATCTCAAATGACATCACTGATGACATCTCAAATGACATCACTGATGACATCACTGATGACATCTCATTTGACATTACTGATCACATCACTGATGATATCATTCATGTGATAATACGATGAACCTCTTCAGACTCTAATATAACCTTAGATACAATCAGTGTAAACAGACACTCACAGACTGTCACTCATCCATGGAGTTACTCACACACCTAGTCAGTCATGCAAAGAATCAATCACACCTCCATTTCCTCAACTATACAGTTATACAAACTTTACTTATTCAAACATATACTAACACATATTTACTCTCTTATACAATCCCTGATACAAGTTCACAATGATCCATACAGCCACTCACACATTCACTGGCTCTTATGCAGTTATTTATATATGTCAACTCTCACATGTACTGTGTTTTACATATGTACTTACTTTGACATGTAGCACTGAGATATCCATTCACTCACCAATACACTCATGCACACAGTCAACCGCCCATACAGCTGTTCCCACATGCACTTTTGAAACCATACATCTAGTGAATCAACTGCTCACATATCTATGCACAGAGTCATACACCTCCCAGCCACCCACACACACACTCAGTCTCCCATACAAATACTTGGGCAACCAATCAATAACCCATATAGTTACTCATATAGCTACTTATCAACACATGCAACAGTTTACAGAACAACAGACATAATGATGCACAAATTAAGACAGTTTAGTCACCAACCCATGCACTCAGTGAGACACATTTAATCACTCACTCATACAGTCAGTCATGCACCTACTAAATCCTTCACCCAGACACTTATACATCCACTCATTCTTCAATATGTAAGACATATTTTAACTTTACAGAAACATACAGTCACTGGATGTTGTCATCAGTGATGTCATCAGTGATGTCATTTGAGATGTCATCAGTGATGTCATCAGTGATGTCACTGACCATGTCATGAATGATGTAATATGTGACATCATCAGCAGTGGATTGCGGGTGCGCGATATATAGTTAGTGCAACTAACTATATATGGAATTTCAATGGTTTTGTGTGAGTAAAATAAGGTTTTGTAAATGCGAATTCCTAACTATATATGGTCTATAACCTATGGTTTTTTTAGTGAATTTTCAAGGTTTTGTAAATGCTAATTCCTAACTATATATGGTCTATAACCTATGGTTTTTTCAGTGAATTTTCAAGGTTTTGTAAATGCTAATTCCTAACTATATATGGTCTATAACCTATGGTTTTTTCAGTGAATATATATATATATATATACATACATATATAAACATATATCATCTGTATATATATATAAATACAAACATAAATGCATGCATACATATACTTATATGCATACAGATGCATGTTATTTACATGAAAGTTGAAAAAACACTAATAAAAGCAAAGCTAAAAAGCCACCTCATTACAAACAGAATGGCTTTAACTTAAACGAGGGCGAGATCTATTGCATTTTCAATGCTTGTTTACTTTGGTTCCATCAAGAAGGCATTCAGATGTGTCACACATTTGCCATAAATTCTGAATGTTAGCACTCTAGTTGCACATTAGATCACTGTAGTAAAGCTACTGCTCACCAGGGACGTCTGCTGCTGGTATTCAAAGTGCATGTTTCAGTCTGCATGTCAGAATTTTTTTAATGAAATAGAAGAGGATTTGAGAAGTCACTCAAAATGATCCCTAATTTTTCTTTCTGAAGCACTAATCATACTTTCTATGGCAAAAATAACCCCCTCATGTTGTTACTTTTTAAATTGAGTGTTTTCAGACTTACCACTTCATTCCAATCAAGATGGCTTCTGGTGTGCCATACTTTTGTCATAAGTAAGACTGTTAGCGCTCTAGTTGTTCTTTAGAACACTCTGGGACATTCTGTCATTGGGCTATACTTGGGGTACATCTGGGTGATATTTGGGCTACATTTAGGCTCTTTTGTCTCTGGTGGCCATCTTGGGAGACTGTATGTCAGAATTTTTTTATGAAATTGAAGAGGGTTTGAGAAGTCACTCAAAATGTGCCCTAATTTTTCTTTCTGCAGCACTAATCATAATTCATATGGCAAAATATACCCCCTCATTTTGTTCCTTTTTAAATTAAATGTTTTAAGAGTTACCACTTTATTCCAATCAAGATGGCTTCAGGTGTGCCATACCTTTGTAATAAGTAGGACTGTTAGCGCTCTAGTTGTTCTTTAGAACACTCTGGGACATTCTGTCATTGGGCTATACTTGGGCTACATCTGGGTGATATTTGGGCTACATTTGGGCTCTTTTGTCTCTGGTGGCCATTTTGGGAGACTGCATGTCAGAATGTTTTAATGAAATAGAAAAGGATTTGAGAAGTCACTCAAAATGTGCCCTAATTTTTCAGTAGAACACAAAGGAATCAACTGACAGTCTCTGTCCTTGTTGGATGTACATGTTTTACTGAGAATGTCAGACTTCATTTTCACATGACTGAGAAAGATAATGTGAATTTACAGAAAATATGCTTTCAGTTTAGCTTATAGATCCCCTTCCAAACCACTGTGGGAAAATCATGAGATATTAGTTTTCTTCCAAACAATATTCATGATATCACAGCAGAAGGTTTTTTCACATGGTAAAATCACCTTAGAACCCACCACAATTCCTAAAACGAGTATGGTACCATCAACAAATGATTTATAATCTAACTAAAGTCCTAAAACCCTCTATTAACTACAATGCTTTTTAATGAGGTGCTATCATGTATATTGGTCCCAAGATGGCTGCCAACACTTCTTGGATGAAGTGCTGACAGCCAATCAGATCAGATGTGTGGTTAGGCTCCGCCCAGATATATATCTTTTTTTGAACCTAAATTACTCAAAATCCACTGGAGCACATATATTGAGACCTAGCAAAGGCACATCGGGCTAACAGTCCCTACAATTTTGCCAAGTTTCGTGCAAATCCATTCAGCCGTTCGAGCTAAAAGTGAGGCCAACCGCCCTATGGAAATTAACATGGGAAAAACGCGTTTTGGGACCCCCCTTTTTTCTCGGCCCCCCCTTGATGAAACCCCCCCAAATTGTCAGGGGCTGCTCAGAAACAAAATGTTCCATTTTCCTGAAAATTTCCGCCAATTCCGTCCACAAACGCCAAAGTTATTAGACATAGAATTTTCAAAAATCCCATAGAGAAAAAATCCTAACTATATATACCTACTGGCGACCGCCAGTAGGTAATATATTCACTGAAAAAACCATAGGTTATAGACCATATATAGTTAGGGATTCGCATTTACAAAACCTTAATTTACTCGCACAAAACCATAGAAATTCGCATATATAGTTAGTTGCAATAACTATATATCGCGCACCCGCAATCCACTGCTGATGATGTCACATATTACATCATTCATGACATGGTCAGTGACATCACTGATGACATCACTGATGACAACATCCAGTGACTGTATGTGTCTGTAAAGTTAAAATATGTCTTACATATTGAAGAATGAGTGGATGTATAAGTGTCTGGATGAAGTATTTAGTAGGTGCATGACTGACTGTATGAGTGAGTGATTTAATGTGTCTCACTGAGTGCATGGGTTAGTGACTAAACTGTCTTAATTTGTGCATGATTATGTCTGTTGTTCTGTAAACTGCTGCATGTGTTGATCAGTAGCTATATGAGTAACTATATGGGTTATTGATTGGTTGCCTAAGTATTTGTATGGGAGACTGAGTGTGTGTGTGGGTGGCTGGGAGGTGTGTGACTCTGTGCATAGATGTGTGAGTAGTTGATTCACTATATGTATGGGTTCAAAAGTGCATGTGGAAACAGCTGTATGGGCGGTTGACTGTGTGCATGAGTGTATTGGTGATTGAATGGATTTCTCAGTGCTACATGTCAAAGTAAGTACATATGTAAAACACAGTACATGTGAGAGTTGACATATATAAATAACTGTGCATAAGAGCCAGTGAATGTGTGAGTGGCTGTATGGATCATTGTGAACTTGTATCAGGGATTGTATAAGAGAGTAAATATGTGTTAGTATATGTTTGAATAAGTAAGGTGTGTATAACTGTATAGTTGAGGAAATGGAGGAGTGATTGATTCTTTTCATGACTGACTAGATGTATGATTAACTCCATGGATGAGTGACAATCTGTGAGTGTCTGTTTACACTGATTGTATCTAAGGTTATATTAGAGTCTGAAGAGGTTCATCGTATTATCACATGAATTATATTATCAGTGATGTGATCAGTAATGTCAAATGAGATGTCATCAGTGATATCATTTGAGATGTCATCAGTGATGTCATTTGAGATGTCATCAGTGATGTCATTTGAGATGTCATCAGTGATGTCACTGACCATGTCATGAATGATGCAATATGTGACATCATCAGCAGTGGATTGCGGGTGCCCGATATATAGTTATTGCAACTAACTATATATGCAAATTTCTATGGTTTTGTGCGAGTAAATTAAGGTTTTGTAAATGCGAATCCCTAACTATATATGGTCTATAACCTATGGTTTTTTCAGTGAATTTCAATAGTTTTTTAATAGCAAATATCAAAAGCTGTAAAATGTCAAGTACGTGGTAGGTAAAAACATTTTCGTATTTATGCACGCTGATGTGCTTTGAACGCTGCCCCCCCTCCCCCCCCTCCTCTTTTCTTTTAGGAGTATTCTCTCTTTGCAGATAGTGAAGGGTATGTAACGTAAGCCTTTGCCCCCGTTGTAACCCTTCGTGCCTGCTTCCCTCTACATTTGATTGATTGTTATCCAAGCATTTACTGTTTTAGAATTGGGTGCTCTCATGCTGACGCCAGCTTCAATCTGAAACATCCAGAAACACTGTAGACTACCAATTCGATCAGTTCCGGTGGAGCCCCAACGTGACCCGGTAGAGAAGAACTTGCCCTCCCCTCTTTGACTGATTGTTCTTGTTGCCTGTCCCTTCTCTTGTCATTTAACAGAACTTTTTGGACTGCTGAAAGGAGTTGTATTCCGACCGCTGGTTGGTGGAGACATTTTGACTATATTCTGGACCTGCGTTGTCGCGTAATGCGTCACATGACGCGCCGCGTTAGCGCACCCAGAAGTGCTCCGATGCGCAAGGCGCAGCTTCCCGGAAACGATCCAGAGCACGGCGCGCAGCGCGCAGCGCGTAACGTTAGCATAACAGGTCATGTGACTTGTTAATAAAACTTTTCATTGGTTCATTTTACTTTTGTTATTCTAACGATGAAAGGCTTGGTCATATGACCTAAAAATAACGCTTTTCATTGCTTTCGAACATTTTATTTTCCCAAATGATGAAAGCCCCACCTTTTTTTTTTCTCACTCTGACTTGTAAAGCAAAGGACCCAGATGCATTTACAGTTTATCACTAACAATGTTCCAGGCTAATGTATTTTCCAGGGAAATTTACAACTGTCCTGCAAGTAAAAAATTCCTTTTTCGAGAAAAAGGGCGTTTCTTCGTCCCATGAGGGAGCCGTTGAGCAAAAGAGGCTCGGCCTGCTGTCTTAGTCGCTGATAGGCATGAATATCAGATTCTTATCGATCACTTTATGTTGCAGGAGTAGAAAACACAACAGCCCTTGACCATTTTTCTTTACTGCGTTCCTGCGTATTATACCTTTTAACAGTCATGTAATTGGACTGCTTTATTTCACTTGCCTTTTACTGATTCGAAAACAGTGGCTATTATTCAAAACTTTACCAATGTAGGTACTACTACCATGTTTTGTTTAAAAAACCTTTATTGTGAAAATGTCAGTATACAAATACGGGCCTATAACCACGTGGACCGGCCACGGAGCAAACTGTAATCGTATATGATGAGGGCACATTTACACTGTAGAAGAACGTAACGTGCAACCCATTAGATTGCAAGAACTAAGGTGTCTAACATTTGCGGAATCGGTGGACGTACATTTTATAATTAAAGTACGACAGGGCCAATTACAATAAAATTATCTAGATATACATTTGCGGGCAAGTACCATGGGTGACGTTAATTCGAACTTTCAATAGTACAGTAATCAATAACACATCAGAACTTAATATCAATAGGGATGTCAAAATGTTCAATCAATTCTCGTCCCCGCCCACCATGTGCTTCAAAACTGCATACGTATCTCGTGATATCAAGGTTGGGCAACCAGTACACAACAAGGAGTTACGAGTCCCATTTAAGTGAAGTAGTGAAGTAGTGTGGCTCACTGGTTAGAGGCGGCAGACCCGAGAGCAGAGGACGGCCCGGAACCAGGGTTCGATTCCCGGCGCGGCAGGTTTCTGGACCAGGGTCAGCGGACTCGATAATTCTCTCGCCTCGGTGCCCACTCTGATCAGCGATCACACTCGGCAACTCTGGGCATTAGCTTGCCTCATCTTCACTAACGGCCCCACCAGACCGCCGGGGATGCCTGGTCTCACCCTGGAGATACCCATTAAGGGACCATCTCTCAGGGAAGCCAGGAAGGGTTTCGCAGCGGTCGAAGCGCCTTGGGACCCTCCGGGTAAGTAGTGCGCTATATAAATGCCTATACATTTACATTTATACCGGCGCCATTTTGGGCGAGGCCGGGCAGGTCCAGGATATAGTCAAAATGTCTCCATCAACCAGCGGTCGGACCAGAACCATTTTCGGCAGTCCAAAAATGTTCCGGTAAATGACAACAGAAGAAATAGGCAACAAGAACAATCAGTCAAAAGAGGGGATGCTTTCGTGAAAGGGGCCCATGCCCTAGCAGGCTAACGTCCGAGTTCCAAGGTGTCCCAGAGCCATTTTAGTGGACCAGGCCCAAATCCAAAGAGTTGGCCGCCATTTTGAGAGATCTTTTTGCAGCCGGCTATCGCTGCACCACAAGAATAGCCGCAATTCAGCTGGATGGCGGGTGAGTCACTGTACCGCAAGAGCGGGCGGAACTCAGCTGGATGGGGGGTGAGGCACTGTGCCACAAGAGCGGGCGGAACTCAGCTGGATGGCGGGTGAAACGCTAAGAGGCGCCCCACTGCAGATGAGGTGCCTCCACCTGGGGAGGAGGGAGAAGCCCGTTTGCGCTGCCTCCCCCCCCCCCGGGCACCCCACGCCGTCTTTCGGCACAGCATTGTAACCAGTGAAACTTGCTGGACACCACCTCGGTGCCATCCGGATCTCGGCGCGTTCGAGTCACTGTACCGCAAGAGCGGGAGAAACTCAGCTGGACACGCCGTCTTTCGGCGCAGCATTGTAGGATGGCCACACCAGTGCGGCAACTTGCTGGACACCACCTCAGTGCCATCCGGATCTCGGCGCGTTGTGCTGCCTTCGGCGTACTGTAGCAGCAGGAGTGACCGCAACTCAGCTGGACACGCCATCTATCGGCGCAGCATTGTAGGATGGCCACACCAGTGCGGCAACTTGCTGGACACCACCTCGGTGCCATCCGGATCTCGGCGCATTGTGCTGCCTTCGGCGTACTGTAGCAGCAAGAGTGACCGCAACTCAGCTGGACACGCCGTTTTTCGGAGCAGCATTGTAGGATACCATAACCAGTGCGGCAACTTACTGGACATCACCTGGGTGCCATCCAGATCTCAGCGCGTTCTGCTGTCTTGGGACTATTCGCACAACAGACCGCTACTGATGAGGCCTCCCCCCCCCCTGGGGCGCCCCACGCCGTTTTTCGGAGCAGCATTGTAGGATACCAAAACCAGTGCGGCACCCAGGTGACATCACCTGGGTGCCGTCCAGAACTCAGCACGTTGTGCTGCCTTGGGACTATTCGCACAAAAGACAGCTACTGACCATTGTTGCTTCTGTTTTAAAAAAATTTTTTAAATGTGTTTACTGTTTTTGTTGCGTTGTATATATTTATAAGTTATTAAAGTTTTATAATCCTACTACTTTGTTGGAGTGCTATATATTTTTAATGTGACACATAATTGTAAAAACTTTGATGTACAAAGAGGCATCCCTGGAATCTTCCGCTTCAGGCTCGGTCCCACACACCCTCACAGTGAGAATCCCCTCCCCAATCACAATACAGGATGGTTATCAGATAGTAGGAACACGTGTGGTGTGACGGATCTCATCGGGTGGGGGCCTTGATCTACTGTAACTCCTTTGAAGAGGGGTGATTCTTTACAGTTGAGGCCATAAACTACATCCGCAGGGCTACGTGATAGCTTGGGACCGGCCTGGACAATCAGACACAAAGGAAGAGGAATGTCAGAGGGTGCGGTAGTGAATAGGGTGAAAGGGTGGTGTCGGGCGGGCACAGGGTGTGATTCTCAGGGAAGAGCAGCGCAGATGGGGGGAGGTTTATGGCCCATGCATAAGACAGAGAGCGGGGGTGACCAGTGCGTGGGGGAGATGCTTGCGAGGGTGGGGAGCCATGCTGAGGATCGGCGGCGTGCAGAGAGTAGGTCTGGTCAAGGCATCTAAAATGGCTGCCGTGCATGACAAAAGTGTGGCATTGGAAAAAAAGCAAGATGGCGCAGACAATGTTTATCAATACGAATTAATTTATAACAATTATTTTTAACAATATATTTACTCGCAGTGTCAAAATGGCGGTCAACACTTCTTGATTTCCTTCGAATCGAACGTTAACAAACGTCACGATCGGCGGCATGCAGAGAGTGGGTCTGGTCAAGGCTTCTAAAATGGCTGCCGTGCACGACAAAAGTGTGGCATTGGAAAAAAAAGCAAGATGGCGCAGACAATGTTTATCAATACGGAATAATTTATAACAATTATTTTTAACAATATATTTACTCGCAGTGTAAAAATGGCGGACAACACTTCCTGATTTCCTTCGAATTGAACGTTAACAGACGTCACGCAGCAAAAAAAATTTAAAAAACGCTCATGCGCAGCCGCTGAAAGACAAGTATCAACATATATGAGCCTCCTCAGCCACCCTCAGAAAACATAGGGGGTCAAGATACGTCTCCCGTACCCCCTTATACCCATTTCTCACATTGTTTTTCCTCCATCTTGTAATTTAATTAAATCGAAACACAAAATGGCGAATTCCCGTTTCGCGTCCCGGTTCACTACCCGGTTGGCGAACCGGAAAGCGCTTCTACCGCAAAAAATCTATATTTTTTTATTTGCCCCACGGGACCCTTTAATAACCCCAACATCATTCCTAGGGGGTCAAGAAGGGTCTACCTTGCCCCCTTTCATTAAATTCCCCCTTTGTTTTTCTCCTCCTCTTGTCTCTCGATCCTACCGAGAGACAAGATGTCGGCCGCTCCGGACTGTTTAGAATGTTGACAGACACCGGAGAGCCAATCAGCTTCGCTACGCAAAGTTCCGTTACGCGAAAAGTTCGTGAACCGGAGCGCTATCGGGGACGCTGTCACAGATATATCTGTTTTTTAAAACGTTAATTTCTCAAAATCCACTGGAGCACATATATTGAGACCTAGCAAAGGCACATCGGGCTAACAGTCCCTACAATTTTGCCAAGTTCCGTACAAATCCATTCAGCCGTTCGAGCTAAAAGTGAGGCCAAACGCCCTACGGAAAACTCAATGTTAAAAACGCGTTTTGGGACCCCCCTTTTTTCTCGGCCCACCCTTGACGAAACCCCCCCAAATTTTCAGGGGCTGCTCAGAAACAAAATGTGCCATTCCTGAAAATTTCAGCCGATTCCGTCCACAAACGCCAAAGTTATTAGACATAGAATTTTCAAAAGTTACATAGAGAAAAAATCCTAACTATATATACCTACTGGCGACCGCCAGTAGGTAATATATATATATATATATATATATATATATATATATATATATATATATATATATATATATATATATATATATATATATATATATATATTACCTACTGGCGGTCGCCAGTAGGTAGTTATAGTTAGGATTTTTTTCAATGTTAAATCTCAAAATTCTATTTGGAATAACTTTGGCACCGGTTGACGAATCTGCCTGAAAATTTCCTCAAAATGGCCTTGTCGAGTTCCGGTCCTTCCCTGCAAGTTTGGGGGGGATTCGTCAAGCGGGGGCCGATATAAAAGGGGGGTCCCAAAACACGTTTTCCCCATGTTAATTTTCATAGGGCGGTCGATTTCACTTTTAGCTCGAACGGCTGAATGGATTTACACCAAACTTGGCAAAATTGTATGGACTAGTAGCCCGATGTGCCTTTGCTATGTGCTCCAGTGGATTTTGAGTAATTTAGGTTTAAAAAAATATATATATCTATATCTATATCATGAGTGATGTCACTGACCATGTCATGAGTGATGTAATATGTGACGTCATCAGCAGTGCATTGCAGGCGCGCAAGTTATAGTGAGTCCAACTAACTATAACGTGGGAATTTCAATGGTTTTATGTCAGTAAAATTTCCAGGTAACTATAACTGGTGTGAAACCTATGTTTTTTTCAGTGAATTGAATAGGTTTTTTAAATGCTAATTCCTAACTATAACTGGTGTGAAACCTATGGTTTTTATATATATATTCACTGTAAAAAAACAAAGGTTGAGGTTGTAAATATATATATATATTCACTTAAAAAACAAAGGTTTCAGGGACGTTATAGTTAGTTGGGCAGTTCACTCATACAAAACCAGAGAAATTCAGCTGTTATAGTTAGTTGAGCTAACTATAACTTGCGCCCCCGCAATGCACTGCTGATGACATGGTCAGTAACATCACTGATAATATCATCCAAAAATCCATAAGTCACTAGTAAAACCACCAGGGAGACCTATTGTGAGCTGAATAGGGTCTCTATTAGAATCAACATCGAGATTCATTGACATCTTTTTGATGCACTATGTGACTACTCAGCCCTCTTTTTTAAGGGACACAATGGATTTTTTGCAGAGAATATCTACCTGTGAATGGAAATCAACTTATCAAATGACAACAATTGATGTGACATCACTGTACACCTCAATACGACACGAGGATGGCATTGAGGCTGTAAAAGAGATCCTCAAGACACGGTCTGTCAATTTCCTGGAACATTCAATAATGTTATTGGACATGCTCCAATATTGTCTAACACACAACGCATTCCTCTTCCTGGGAGACACATATCTCCAAAAGCAGGGCACTGCTATGGGGACATCTTTTGCGCCCACATATGCGAACATCGTGATGGGGGCATGGGAAACTGAGGTGGTCAGGAAAGACCAGGAAGATCCGGATGGACCCAGAATCAAACTATGGTGTCGTTTTATAGACGACTTATTTGTCATCTGGGATGGAGACGAGGAATCGATAACAAAATTCACAGAAACCTTGAACAACAATCGATTCACTCTAAAATTTACATCAACTACAAGCTCCCAATCATTGATATTCCTGGATGTGGAAGTATTTATCAAGAATAACAAACTTTGCTCCAAAATCCACAGAAAGCCAACTGCATGCAACAGCATCCTGCATGCCAACAGTGGACACCCAACTAGGTTAAAATGGAGCATCCCGTACGGACAAATGCTGAGGGCAAAAAGGAATTGCTCTGAAGTAGAGGATCTAGAGGAAGAGATAAACAACATGAGTCTCAGATTCCTCGAAAGGGGATACCCAAAGGAAGTCATCATTTCTGCTAGAAATCGGATGCACCTAAAGAAGAGAGAAGAATTGTTGACACCTGAGGATAAGAGATTGCGTAGAAACCAAGAATATGACACAGATTCGAGTAGTACACCAACTAGAATCATTGTGGAATATGACAACCAGAGCACACAATTGAAGAAAGCCTATAAAAAACACTGGGCAATCTTGCGCATGGACAAAACCCTGAATGAAAGCCTGTCAGCCAACCCGAGCATAACATATAGAAAGACCTCGTCCCTAAGAGACATACTAACACAAAGTCATTTGGGAGTATGCAGGGAGAAGAAACAGAGATGGCTGACAACACCTGGCTTCTGGAAATGTCATAAGTGTAAGGCCTGTGAACATGGGGAGAACATCAAGCACTATGTACTTCAGAATGGAAGAAAAGAAACCATCTATGACCACATTACATGTGAATCCAAATGTGTTGTCTATCGACTCAAATGTCCTTGTGACAAGTATTACATTGGGAGCACTATAAATAAACTGAAATTGAGGATACTACAACACCTAAGGGCGATCAAGAACAAGGACCCATGCTACCCAATGGCCTCCCACTTCACTGAATACCATCAAAGTGACACTTCTCTTTTGAAATATTCGGGAATCAGTTTATGTAAAACACCAGAACGAGGTGGAGATCAATTGCAACTTCTAAGACGTCTAGAATCCCGAATGATATTGAGTATGGGAACGGAGGCACCGTTTGGCCATAATCTGGATGCTGAACTGCATGTACATTTGTGACTTTCTGATGAACCAATGATAATGTAGTCATTTGATTATACTGATCTCCAAGGAATGATGTCTTTACCTAATTGATGCTGGAAATTGTACATGTTGCAATCTATATAGATATTGAACCGGTTAATATCGATGGTCCTATACACACAATGTTTTCACTGAGGAGAGAGATATTGTGGCTTTTTTGTAAAATTGAGATTGTAGGGTATTATGAGAATGAGATGTAAGGACTCTGGTACTTCACCATAGGAATCTTTCTAAATTTTATAAAAATAATTTTGAATGGGTTGAAAAGAGGCACCTAGAAACCTGATTTTAATTAATATAGTAATTTCACCCAATCTTCTCTTAGATTCCCACATTATCATCTCGTTATGTTACCATCATACAATCTCCGCCCTACCCATTAGGCTAAACAACCCTCACTCCCTCAATTGATATTGCGCAGTGTATGAATGAATACCACATGCCACTATAAGGACCAAATTGTAAATAATTGTTAATACTTTATTTAAATCACCGGTTCAACTTTTTCTTTACTTTCAGGGATACTTCACGTTAATTTTGTAACACAAATATGTACAAATGAGAGATATTGTAAATACTTTATTTCTTAAAAAGTGATTAGAAATGAACATGCAGTAGAGTACTTTACTTTGATTGTACATAGCTTTGTGTATATACCTTTAACATGTACAGACCATGTGTATACTGCTGGGCGGGTTGGTCAAGATGACCATGGAAATGGTAGAGGGTACTTACACTTACAATACACTATTTAAAAAAGGTCTAGACCTAGGGACTCTATGGTCCAGTTGAAGGCAGGAGCCGAAACGCGTAGACCGTCCTTTTTTGTTGCACGTTATGTTTGCACTGGTGTGTAAATAATAAAACGCAAAAAACTACTGCTGCTGTGCCGTGTCCTTTGATCCGTAAGAAGTGGAGAGAAGAAGCTGTGGCAATATATATATATATATATATATATATATATATATATATATATATATATATATATATATATATATATATATATATATATATATTCACTGTAAAAAAACAAAGGTTGAGGTTGTAAATATATATATATATTCACTTAAAAAACAAAGGTTTCAGGGACGTTATAGTTAGTTGGGCAGTTCACTCATACAAAACCAGAGAAATTCAGCTGTTATAGTTAGTTGAGCTAACTATAACTTGCGCCCCCGCAATGCACTGCTGATGACATGGTCAGTAACATCACTGATAATATCATCCAGTGACTGTGTTTCTGTAAAGTTTAAATAGGTTTTATTTATGTATATATTTTCACTGAAAAAAACATAGGTTTCAGGGACGTTATAGTTAGTTGGACATTTCACTCGTACAAAACCATAGAAATTCCGCTGTTACATTTAGTTGACGTAACTATAACTCGCGCCCCCGCAATGCACTGCTGATGATGTCACATATTACATCATTCATGACATGGTCAGTGACATCACTGATGACATCTCAAATGACATTACTGATGACATCACTGATGACATCATCCAGTGACAGTGTGGTTCTGTAAAGTTTAAATATGTTTTATATATATATTGGCCATGGTGTATTGAAGAACGAGTAGGTGTATAAGTGCCTGGATGGAGGATTTAGTAGGTGCGTGACTGACTGTATAAGTGAGTGATTAAATGTGTCTTACTGACTGCATGGGTTAGTGACAGATCTGTGTAAGGTGCTGCATCGTTGTTGAGTAGCTACATGAGTGTCTATATGGGTTATTGATTGGTTGCCTGGGTATTTGAATGGGTGCCTGAGTGTGTGTGAGCGTAAGGTGTGTGACTCTGTGCATAGATGTATGAGTTCTTCATTCACTGGGTGTATGGGTTCAAGAATGCATGTGGAAACAGCTGTATGGGTGGGTGAGTGTGTGTATGGGCATGTTGGTGAGTGAATGGATATCTCAGTGATATATGTCCAAGTAACTACATATGTATAAGGCAGTGTATGTGAGAGCTGGAGTATATAAATGACTATACGTGAGAGTCAGTGATTGTGAGAGTGGCTGTATATATGAGTATGCACTTGTATCAGGGATTGTATAAGAGAGTAAGTATATTTTAGTATCTGTATGAATAAGTGAGGTTGTGTGTGCATAACTGTATAGGTAAGTAAATAGAAGTGTGATTGATTCTTTGCATGACTGACTAGATGTGTGAGTAACTCTGAATGAGTGGCGGTGTTAGATTGTTTGTATAGGTGTATGAGTGCCTATAATAGTGTTGTACTGATGAGTCACTGCATGTATGAGTGACTGTATGGGTGAATGAGTGGATGTGTGTGTAGACCTAGGAATCAGTGAGTGTGTACATACTAACTGGTATTGGTGTCTCCATTGTTTCGAACATGGCAATCTGTATTTTTGAGTATCAAAGGTTTTATTAAGGTGTGAGGAGGTGCATCAGATTTTCACATGGATGATGTCATGAGTCATGTCATTTGAGATGTCCTCAGTGATGTCATCCGTGATGTCACTGACCATGTCATGAATGATGTAATATGTGACATCATCAGCAGTGCATTGCGGGGGTACAAGTTATAGTCAAGTCAAGAAATACTTTATTCGGTTCGAATTTTCAAAACCATAAAAGTACAGACATATATAAAAAATGGTCCAGAAATCACAGTACGTCATTAAAATAAAAGTTACAGTTAATAATGGAACAATAGTAAAAACATTACGGAATAAACAAAAGCCAAGATCAGTTTTGCAATACACAAAATGGTTGGTACATATTCTACGCCCAATTGATCTTTTTGCCAAGTCTCATTGCAATAGATAAAAATTTGGCCACATTATAGATAACCCAAATATCAGTTAACATCTGAAGATATAATACCGCTGGTTTAACCTGCCAAAACCCTTTCCCCTTGAGCAGGGGGATAATACATTTTTCCCTAATGGTTTTAAAATGGGTACAAAAAAACAGAAAATGGGCAGTGTCCATAATTGAATAACCGTCACAATTGCATATGCTCAGTTCCGAGTCCCTGGTCCAGCCAGGGCGGCCACAAATTAGCAGATGAACTTTATTCAAGCGGAACTTGGTGAGGAGGTACCTGTGACTTGGTTTGTTGACAACTTTCAGGTAAAGTTCCGGTTCGTGATCTGAGGAAACAATCAGTTGATGCGACCTAACAGAAGGTTTTCTCAACTCCTTGTTTTCTCTGTCCAATCCACTATGTAGCAAAAAAGTGTTCTTTGCCCACTTCAGATCAGCCTTTACAAGGGCAGAAGGATTGTGGAACAACTCAGGCCTACCCAGCTTAACACAAGATTGTTCAACATATTTTAGCCAGGGAATCTTGTTCCAATAGTCCAATTTAAGACAGTCCTTCAGGATTTCATGATTAACATCAAGCTCTGGGTTGAGCCACACAGATATCCATTTCAGGAGGGGTGCCATAGCAACTCGGTCCTCCAAAAAATCCACCCCGCATTCCTGATGTACAATAAAGCTTGCTGTGGATTTTGGTAAGGAAAGAATGGATTTCAAAAAGT
Source organism: Lissotriton vulgaris (assembly GCF_964263255.1). Lineage (NCBI taxonomy): Eukaryota > Metazoa > Chordata > Amphibia > Caudata > Salamandridae > Lissotriton > Lissotriton vulgaris. The sequence continues at coordinate 1,181,005,028 of NC_141691.1, forward strand.
TGTCTTCGATCACTTGAAGAGATTTTGCATTCATGAAACCCCATAGGTCTGCGCCATACATGGCGATAGCTAAACATTTAGCGGCATACACTTTCAGAACAGCCTCTATGGGCTTCACCCCAATTTTGCGTGAGAAACCAAGGACTGCGGATATAGAGCGAGCCAAAACCTTTTTCTTCTCCAACATTTGGGGAAGCCAAGTAGAGCGGTCATCAAACATTACACCCAGGTAAGGGAATCTGGAGACTCTAGATAATTTGTGGCCGTTACAGTGAAGAGACATGGCATGTTTTTTGACCTTGACATAGGGTCCTACCACCATTACATGAGATTTATTAAAATTGATGTTGAGGTCCAGATTTATCATAAAATTATAAAAGGAATTCAACAGACTTTGCAAACCCACAGCAGTTCTAGCTAAAAGAGCCGCATCGTCTGCGTACAGTAATGCGGGCAATGTGTATTTCCCTGCTCTAGGTATGTCTTTGCAGGCTGTACCCAATGTTCCACCCAATTTGTTAATGTATAAAGTGAACAGTAGGGGAGCAAGAATGCAGCCCTGCCTGACACCGTTGGTAATAAGAATTTTACCTGTACAATTCCCTTTTCTGTCATAACGAACAGTGGCGGTAAGGTCCTTATGAAGGTCTGCTAGGAAGTACACGATGTTTGGATCAATACCTATGCTAAGGAGCTGGCCCCACAACTTGGACCTGTTCACTCGGTCAAAGGCCGAGGACAGATCCATAAAAGCGATAAATAGGGATCCAGGCTTTGCTTTAGTGTATTTTCCGATCAGCAGTTGTAGGTTTAAACTCTGATCGATGGTGCTCCTTCCCTTTCTAAAACCATACTGAAGTGGGGAAAGGGTATTAGTCTCCCCTAACCATTCAGTAAGTTTATTGAGGACCACTCTCCCTAAGACCTTAACCGCAGAGTCTATCAGAGATATTGGGCGGTAATTTCCCGGTTCCCCCCTATCTCCTTTTTTAAAAATAGGGACAATTACCGATTGGGACCATGATTCTGGGATACCTGTCTTAAAAATGCTGTTGAAAACTCTAGCTAAAATTTTGGACCAGAATAAAATATCCACTTTAAAAAGATCAGCTGGAACCCCATCCGGCCCAGGAGCCTTATTACTGGTCATTTTTTCAATGGCTAGGCCCACTTCTTCTTCATCTACCATTAAGCTATACGGAAGTTTGTATAAACTGGTCGTGTCCTCAGCCCCTGTGGCTTCCTGCTCATACACAGATTTAAAGTGCAAATGCCATTTGTCTTCTTGGATGCCACAGTCCAATACACTATTGCATGAATCCGCAAAATATGGTTGGTTGACCACGGCCCAGAATTTGGCGCTACTTTTCAAGACATCAGTTGAGGTCAGATCAGCCCAAGCATCCTCTCTGATTTCACGCCGTCTTTCCTCAACGGTGGTCTTGTAAACTTTCCTGAGGGTAGCCACAAGTTTTCTATCTACTGGATTTGATTTTAGAGCTAATTTTAATTTGTGATTAGCAGCAGAACATTTGTTATCAAACCAGCCTACCCTTTCCTGGTTTTTCCTTTTACACTGTTGGGTCAGGTTAGACACGACATTGTTACATACCCTTTTATACGCTTCTAGAACCTCAGTGTCCCCCGCCTGATCATTTAAACAGAGTTCAAAATCCTCCTGATTATTTATACACAAATTGACAAAGAAATCCTCAGGAATTATTTTGCACCATTTGATTCGGCAGGCCTGATCAGTTGGTCGTAAATCACATTTGTCTACCAGACTCAAGCTATTATCAGTGATATTAAATACATTTTTAACTTTTAGTACAACGAGGTTGTGGTCACTAAAATGGGACCTTACAACACTATAACAAATAATGTGACTGCTATAACTACTACTCAAAAAGATGTAGTCAATAGTGGACCCGCTGCCATGACCCGTAAAAGTTGGAATGCCCTCTTCCCCCCCAAGTGGCAACATTAAGCCATTTTCGGCTAACAAAGATTCTAGAAAGGAGCCCTGATCTGTGTGTTCAAAATGGATGTTCTCCTCTTCTGGGGGACCAAACAGAAGGTTCGGAGGACAATCTTCCTGACAGCCGTGAACGTTAAAATCTCCCAATAGAATGACAATACAATTGACCTCCAGGGACTCTTGGAACTTAATTAAAAAGGAGTTTAACCTCTGCAAATTGTCAACTGAGTGTTCTCTATCAAAAGAGTTATAGAAGTTCACCAGTAATACAGCATTAGAGCTCCTATGTGTGATTAAAACTGCAAGGCAGTAGGGGCTACCGGTGGGAATTTCTTTGTAGGTGCCTGAGATTTTTGCGGATATCAGGGTAATCATGCCACCTCTAGCCCGCCCTCTCAAAGAATTGACAGCTGGGAGGAAGAAGGTGGTATATCCATCCAATGTGAGCAGATTTTCGGTCACCCACGTTTCCTGCATGGCAATAATATCCATAGTGCCTATGAGGTCTCTCCAATGAGGGTCATCGATTTTGTTTCTAAGGCCCGCTATGTTCCATGTAGCCATTGCGATCACCTGCCTACCTCCTTTGCTCCCTTCGATAATAGACAAATCTGTCCCCCCCTCCATGACCTGCTCTGTGATTGACATTCGCTCGGTACTTGGTTCAGATTTTAAATCTTGTGGGGGGTGACCACTCTGTAAGATGGTATCTGGGGAGGTTAATGATTGTGTAGCATGGTATCCCCTTACTTGTCAATCTACCCAATCTGTAAAGGACGGGTGATCGTAATGATTGAATGTTGGGACATTAAAATAATTTCCCTGCCCATTTACGTAGTGACAATCATGATATGGATGTTTATTTTGGGGGCCAACAAAAAAACCACCCTGGAAAGGTCCAGCTCTTCTTCTCCTAACCAGGGTCCACCCGTCCTCACCCCCCTCTTCCCAGCCACGTGATTGAGCCTCCCAGGGGGGATTAAACCTCTGTCTATAGTTAGACTCCTGAGAGCCCTTTAACCAACTCCATCTTTTGTCGGGTTGATCCCCTTGGACATAAAAATAAGAGAGAGACCTGGCCGTAACCGTGCTCGCCTGGTGACGCGGTGTACTGGCACAGATGTGATTTACTACCTGTGGGTGCTCAAAGGTGACCACCACGCAGTCACCTTGTAGTTTCTTCCTATTACCTCCCACCCAAGGAGTTCTTTCCACCATTAAGATGTTACTAGGCATGCCAGGCGGTAATGGGAAGTTCTTAGACAGCCAATGGCACACCTTATTTTTTAGGGTTTGATAGGACTCCGTTTCATTTGACCCGAGTTCAGTGACCCCTGTCAGGATTACTACGTAGGAGCATGCATCCGGGGGTAGGTGGATGTTTCTCCGTGTTTCTCTCTTTTCCTTAGGGGTCTGATCCAAGTTGGGAGTCGGGGGTGTAGGTATATTAAACTTGACCTGGGGGGTAGCCTTGGGTTTAACGGGGTTAGATACTAGTTTTGGGTCAGGAGTTTTTATGGAAGTGCCCCCTGTGACAATGGTGTTAATAGAGTTAATGGGCACATTTTTTTTAAGAGAAGGGGTATTTTTATCAACTATAGCAGGCTTATTCATGGCCTTTTTTGCGGGGGGGATCTTATTATCCAAGCTGAAACTAGGAGCGCTTATATCTTTATGGATGTTTTTTAAGATAGTTTCTAAGCAACGCAACCTGGCTTCAATAGGTTCAAGCAGGATTTTTAACATTTGAAAGATGTTATTATTTGCCATGTTTAAGCTGTTCCTATCCTCATCACTACTAACATGATTATCTACTTCGCCACCTAGGTCCAAAATTTCCTCTAGGCTACTATCTATAACTGTGTCATCTGGTAAACTTAGTGGTAAACCCACATTAATTTGGTTGGTTCCATTGATGTCAACGGTATTAGCAACCAGAACATTATTAGAGTTTAGGGGCACCGGGTCTGAGGTAGTCTGATCTGGGTTCTGAGTGATCACCGCTTTCTTTCGTTTACGTATAACAGGTTTAGACTTTTTTTTGGGAATCGCTCCCTCTTTCAAGCCCCTTTCAAGAGTATTTTCCATAGGAACATCTTCAGACTCATGTGAAAAACCACTCTCTGCTAACAAAGCAAGATTAGGTGTTGCCTCCAAACCTTCTTGCGAACTAATGTCATCATGAGCCCCCTCATTATGTACAATAGCTGAGGTATTGGAGTTTGTGGCTGCATGTGGAGTACAGGCTTGAGCTATGAGACCTAAAGAAGATCTCCTGGCCAATGCCAGATCTTGAGACACCCTTCTATCCATTAAAATAATCCCCTCATCTATCAAGGCATGAGTCCGAACAATAAAATCATCGAGGGTACCCGTCAGTTTTTTGGTTCCAGCAGCTGCCATACTTCTAGTCTCTCGACAGCTCATTACAGGCCGAGAATAAAGTAGAATTACAGTGCAATTTGGCCAGGGTAACGTAAAAGCAAGGTCTCTGATGTTGGTCCCAGTAATGATAAATATAACAACAGTGAGTGAACTTACAATTTTGTAGGGGGTCCGTTGATCCAATGGCTGGCTAACAAATGACAAAGGGAATGGCCCAGGCCAGGCTCCTCAGGCCTCTGAGGGCCACAGAGGGCCCGCCCTTTGCCCGGGCTTAGCCCCGGGCGTCCCGCACGCGTCCCGCGAGGCGGGTATGAGCTGTCGCTAATGAGGAGAGGAGGCGGTCGGGGGCGGGGCTACCCGGGAGAGCGTCCAGGTGCAGGGGATGGCTACACAGGGACTCCTGGGAAATGGAGTCCCTGTCCCTCACCTGGTGCTCGCAGCCCGGGCAGAGTGTTCTATCCTTCCGCCCGAAGAGGCACACAGTGCGCCGCCAAAGCTCTTCCCCTCAGCGAGGCAGTCCTGTCCAGCAGTGTAGGCGATGCGGGACCCGCGAAGCGGGTTCCGCGAGTTGTGGAGCAAAGGGTAAAGCAAAGGGTCAGCCCACGGTCCGTGCAGCAGCAAAAAACGTTGCAGGGATAGTCCACGAGTCTCCCTGGTCAGTAACAATTGGTTTGGTGTTTCCAAGTACAAGTTATAGTTAGCTCAATTAACTATAACAGCAGAATTTCTATGGTTTGTACGAGTGAAATGTCCAACTATAACGTCCCTGAAACCTATGGTTTTGTCAGTGAATTTCAAAGGTTTTTTAAATGCTATTTTCTAACTATAACGTGCCTGAAACCAATGGTTTTTTCAGCGACTTTCAAACATTCTTTAAATGCTAATTTCTAATTATAATGTTCAATAAACCTAAGGTATTTTCATTTATTTTAAATTATCATTCCATTCTCAACCTGGTGAAAAAAGCAGATATCGCCAGTTTTCCTGCAATAGCTTCCGCAAAAATGTTTGCCACACATAAGAGCGACAACTAATGCTAATAATATCCAGAGTAGGTGTTCCCGTGCAAAAATAACACAAAACACACCACTTCCCGAAATTTTCAACCAGCAGCCAAATCTGGGGAGCGATCCAAATAAAGGTGATAAGCTGCTTTAGCAGTAGAAATTTAACATCTGCCTTTTACTGGTGTAAAGCAGGATGACTATCTACAGTGTGAAAGGGAGCCCAGCCAGAATCACATCTAAAGACCAACACATGTCATAGAGTTACTTATCATGCAGCTCCGACACCCAAGAAGGCCACAACACCCACTGCCACCACCCTTAGGATCTCCCCGGGACCACCCCTTCCCTACTACAACCAAGGCAGCTGACCTTCCTAAAACGGCATGGTCCCTCAGCTACACAATAGCTGAATGTTAGGAGATGTGGCAACCAAGTATGTGTGAAGGATGCAAGTCACACATCAATAAAAATGCACACAATACCAAGTGTAGTGGTGAAGTGCTGGACAGACCTCACTATGCAGAGCACAAACCTCTCCATGTGGATGTATACTGCTGGTTCATGTAGTGTTGTGGACAATAGATGCTACAATGTTACCTCAGGCAGTGGGAAAAGTCTTGGTCATGTAGCTGTGTTGTCCTCCCCCCCTGGAAGCAGAAGCGGAGTGGGCTGGTCCAACGTACACCACTCCAGCGTAGGAGTATGAATAAATAGGCTGGGGCTCTGGGCAGGGTTCACTTGTGGGAAGGCCAAAGCATCTGCCAGGGTTGCAGCCCTCACCCTGCCAGGGTGGCAGCCACTAGGGGTGGGCGGAATTTGTGAAATTCACTTTCGCAAGCTATCGCGAAAATTACGAAAATCTCCCCAAACACGCGGAAATATCGCAAAGATGCAGACGTTTTTTTCCCGCCTGTTTGTGATATTTTCTGCGTGATCGCGTTGGAAATGTCTTGCCATCTTGCCCATGCGGTCGCCTATGGGAGCGGCCATCATGTTTTTACTTGTCCCACCCGCTCGCGATGCTTATTACCTGTTCCGGGTCGCGCATGCATGCTCGCGCCCGTTCGCGATACGCATTTCCTGTTCAAGAACGCTTTTACGTGTTCGTGATGCTTTTTGCGTGCTTGGGTGGAAAATATCGCGCGAAATTGCCCACGTGGTCGCAATGGCGTGGCCATCTTGTTTTTCACTCCATTGCTATGGTTCTGGGGCCTACTTTTGAATCCTCCCTCTATCTTTTGAATCCTTTGTTTCTAGACACTTTTTAAAAATCTTTTTTATTTATTATCTCTCTGACTATTTTCCTTCTTCTATATTTTTGGTTTTGTCTACTTTTTGTGTGTGTTTAACTAATGTTTCACTCTTTTTCTATTGCCTGCTCTTTTAATGTCTTTTTAATTTTTTTTACCTTTACATTCCCACCCCGTCTTCCCCAGAACGATGTCGAAGGGTCAAAGGGTTCAACGCAGGAGCCAGAGCCGCGACCGCCTTCCTTGCGGAAGGCGGTGCCCAAAATGGGTGCAGGCATGGGCCTTATTTGGGGAGGTGGAGTTGGCTACACTGGTTTTCTTTGTGCAGTGCCACCTCCCCTTCACCCTGTCAGCAGGTGGCAGGCCTGGGTCCGGGTACGGGCTCCGGGAGCGTCAGCAGCAGTGGGGGAAGGTGCGCCAGGCAGTCTTTTGCTGCTCTGGAGTCCGGCGCCCCCAGAACCAACTGACGCACGTGTGGTCCGATATCCTGGACTGAGAGCAGGACCTGCTGGACCTGCTAGGAGTGGAGGTCCCGGGTCTTGGTGAGTAACTATTTAATTATTACTACTTTGTGTCTGTTCTTATGCTCTGTGTTATATATTGCGAATATCTTTTTTTTTCCAACCAGCTAGAATGTTGCTGCTTACATTACAGGTAAATTATGTTTAAAAGTCTTCTGTGATTGTTATGACACAGATGCTCTTCTGCGCTACTAATCTTACTTGTTTGCAACTTTGCGTTTGCTCTCGCTTAGCATGATTATGTAAGAGTTTATTTTAGAGAAATTAAGTTATGTAATGCTTTAGTGACTCTAGTCCTTACTTTGTGCTGTCACTAAGAGATATGGGCGGATAGATACTTAGGTTTAGTTATTTTGTATGAGTTTGTACATTTTTAGTGGTATGCGTGATGCCCCCACTGTTACAACACGTGCTGCTAGTACCCCAGTCTTTAGTAGAACCTTTTCTAGTTTGTTCAATGAGTGGTAATAGGCTTTGCACTAGTAGAACATCAACATCAATCAATCAACCAAAAATGTAGTCATGTGTCCTCCATTTGACCATTTATGAATTGTTGACTGAGGACTAAAAGAAGTGAAAATGCATACTTAATGTACAATTGGCACGCCTGGAATAGGTTGGCTAGGTCAGGTGGTACGTACTACTTAGGCTTAGTTAGTATTCTGGGATCAGAATGGAAGACTGGATTAGTGTTGGTATTGTCTGGAGAGGCTGCTGTGGGACTAGCTGTCCCAGAATCCTGTTTTGCCACTGCTGCTATCCTGCACCATGCACTTAAATGCGCATTACACCTCCCGCGACACAGGACATGCAAGGGTTGCGCCCGGGGCAGAGCCCGAGTCAAGGGAGAGCCCGTCCGTGCCTGTCAGAAACCAGAGGAAGCTGGGCTGGGCCATTCCCTTTGGTCTTTGGCTTTTGCGAATTTTCATTGGCTGTAAGGAGCTGACACAGGACTGTGAAGAAGGAAACCTGGACTTTGGGGAACCCTATGTCCTTTCTTCTTTACCCAAGCCAAACCTAATATGCGGTGTTTGTGGTGTTTGCATCTTTACAAGCACCCATTCCATCGTTTACTTAGGGCTTTCTAACTAACAGACTCTCTTCATTTGTCCTGCTGCTGCCCTTGTTATGACCTCTTCTCGCAGCTTGTAATCCAGCTTGGGAACCAATCCTCTAACCCAAACCAGCCCGATTCGCCTTACTCATTTCGGTATTCACAGAAGTTAGGATTCCTAACTTTAGGACTCCTAAATGCCTTCTGTGAATACCGAAAGTCTTAAAGTTAGGATTTTTCTCAGTTTAGGAGTAGTAAAGTTAGGACTCCTAACTTTAGAATTTTTCCCAGATTATGAGTAATAAAGTGCCTTTACTACCCCTAAACTGAGAAAAATCCTAACTTTAAGACTTTTGGTACTCACAGAAGGCATTTAGGAGTCCTAAAGTTAGGAGTCCTTACTTTACTACTCCTAAACTGAGAAAAATCATAACTTTAAGACTTTCAGTATTCACAGAAGGCATTTAGGAGTCCTAAAGTTAGGAGTCCTAACTATAGCACTCCTAAACTGAGAAAAATCCTAACTTTAAGACTTTTTGTATTCACAGAAGGCATTTAGGAGTCCTAAAGTTATGATATCTTAGGCAGAATTAGAAACTTAAGAACAATTTTACAAAATGTCAAAGGGTGTAATACAGAAAATGTAAATAAAAATGCATAAAGTCATTGCCATAAAGGCCCTCAATAAAAGGGCACGATGAAAATAGGCAATATCAGAAAACGTCTAAGTCCCAAATGACCAACAGAATCAGTAAGAAATCGGACAACATAATTAGCAGCATTGGAAAGACATCTAGGTCACCGCCAAATCTGAGGGTCTATATAGAAGATTTTTATCATAGAACATAGCTAAACCTGCACACACATCACAATGTGAGCAAAACAATGATAATTTCAGTAAATCAGATCACAGTTGTATTGCCTTAACATCTAAGCACTATCCCACCGCATGAATATTGACACAACCCTTCTGTGCTAATGTCATCTGGAGATGGTAAGACAAACAAGTTACAAAACAACAGTGAACCCCTGCGAATTAATACAACACAGTGAGCTAGGTATTGAGACCTTGAATATGTGCAACAGTACTGAGCTCATATTGGAAAGTTTTCTTCGAAAACAGCAAGGACAGCTGTTACATCCTGCTTTTCCTCTTTCTCTGTCCTACTTTAGTGTTTGTTATATCTTGCTCAGCATGCATCTATGATGTCACATAGGGTTCTGATTGTGTATGCTTGGATTGAGAGTCAGTTACATCTGAGGCTGAGCAGGAGTCCATCTGCTCCTGGTGGGGTTTTAAATTGGATTACTATTGAACCTACATATTTATTTATTGTCAACTAATCTTCAATAAATCAGATCTATTTCTATCAACTGGATTCAAGGATCATCTTTTAATTGTTACAAATTTGGCGACGAGGTACAGAGCCTATGCGTGAAGAAAAGACTGGATTACTGCAACTAAGAATTTGAGAATACTGCGACTGGAGAACTTTTCGAAGCCAAAGAGGAAAAGGTATTTAATCAGAGCACCCTGGTTAACCCCACCAGTGTCCTTTGTTATCTGGACAGCCTGTTTCCCCAGGGTGTTGGAGTAATTGCATAGTTGGGACATTATTGACCTGAGAACTAGGTACTGATCGTTGATGTCTGTCATATTTTTAAAAAAGGCTGCGTGTTAACTGTTAATGAAAGGCAGAGCAAGACAAACTGTGAGTGCAGCGTTTCAACTGCTGTCAGAGGCTGTCACAAGTTTAAGAACACGGACTAATAACATTGTTAGCATAGCAAGGCACCGTTAAGAAGAGGTACATACTTTTCGTGTGGGGATATGTGAAAAATCAAGTATCCTGTGTGCCATTTTGAGAGAAGTAGTTTATGTAAAACTATGCTCACTCCAATGCTTGTCCGATGTGACTACTAGCATACTTTAATCCACTTTGATGTGTTTCAAATTTGAAGAAGAAGACGTGTCTGCCGTTATTTATGGGAGCTGAATGTGCAGCATGAAAAAAGAGATACTGTTTTATTTTGTGTTGGGCCCTGCGAGAGAAACGCTCGCATTTATCAACGGAGCACATCGGAAAAGGACATGTAGTTTTATTTTGAAGGTGCAACAGTAGCAGTATTTCGAAACCGCATTTTGGTCCCTGATGGTGATTTTTCAACTCTTGAAGCAAATTTTTAAAAGGAAAAAAATATATGGTTTCAATACCTAACTGAGGCCTAGTTAGCATAATTTATTTATTTATATATTTTAAGTTTTGTATAGCGCTGAACCACATTAGTACTCTACTATGTTAGAGGTGTTCATTTTGTTCAAGATTAAAAGAGCTGCATGTTGCTCTATTTTAGGATCTGCACCACTTTTGTGCTCTAATATTTTAGAGATGTTCAAATTATTTGATGTTTTAAAGAGAGGATGGTTGCTTTATCTTGGGATGTGAACCACATTTGTGCTCTGATATTTTAGAGGTGTTCACATTATTTGATGTTTAAAGGGTGACAGGTTGCTTATTTATTGAACCACGTAAGTGCTCTAATATTTTAGAGGTGTTCAAATTGTTTGATGTTTTAAGGAGAGGAAGGTTGTTCATTGATATGAATCAGTCAAATGATCTAACGTGTAGAGAAGTTCTTATTTATTCAGGTTTCAGTTTGTAGAGAAGTTTCAGGTTAAGGTAAGCACTTTTGATAGTTTTAGAGATGTGTTCTTTCATGTGCAGTTTGGGGTCCAGAGTGATCCCCAGTGATTTGGCGGAGGTTGCAGGTACAAGAGGAACATTGAGGGAGTTTAGGGCTTTGAGCCATTCAAGTATTTGGGGATTTTCATCTTTGTTTGAGATGAGGAGCACTTCTGTCTTTTCTTCATTAATTTTGAGGTGGTTGGATGAGAGCCAATGTTGGACCTCTGTGAGTGAGCGACTTAGTCTGTGGATGTCTGAGATCGAAGTGGTTTCCAGGTAGAGTTGTGTGTCTTCCGCATAGAGATGAAAGGGGATGTTGGAGTTCCTTAGAATCGTAGTGAGGGGCTCCATGTAGATGTTGAAAAGTTGTGGAGAGAGTACTGACCCCTGTGGTACTCCTCTAGTAATGGGGAGGGGGTCCGATTCAAAGCTTTTAATTTTGATTATTTGTGTGCGGTTGTTGAGAAAGGAGGCGAACCATTTGAGAACTGTCTTTTCCAAACCCGCTCTCTTCTGGAGGACATTGAGTAGTAGGGTATGATCCACTGTGTCAAACGCCGCCGAGAGGTCTAAGAGGATGAGGAGGCTACATTGGTTGGAGTCGAGCGACAAGTAAAGGTCATCCATCACATTGAGGATTGCGGTTTTTGTGCTGCAGCCCTTTCTGAACCCTGATTGTTGTCGGTCAAGAAGATTCAAGATCTCTAGGTGATGGGTTAGGCCTCCCCAGACAGCACAGGAGCTGGCCCGGAGACACCGACGGACAGAGCGGTGCTCTTCTATACCTGAGCTGCAGCCAGGTAGGGTGAAGCGCCATCACCACAACAAATGGTCTGTGGTGGATCAAATTGACCTGGATCTTGCAGGTGAAACTTTTTAACTTCACTTTTTAGTATTGTAGCTAACATTGGGTCCTGAAGAAAGCATTGGTACTACACCTACATAATGCTGAAACATGTCGACCATTATTGCTCACAGATATTATGTTAAATCTGTTTTTGCACTTTACCTTTTAGATTTGGAAAACTGAGAAGAAAATTAAAGTTTCATATCTACTCAGTATTATCCAATTGTAATTGTTTTTTCACTCACACTTATTTTTTGCACTTCTTCTTTAAGTCGCCACTCATATCTAGTACTGACATCACATCACCTGTAGTGTCTTGGAACAGCCTTAATAACATCAACAGGCTGTTTTTTCTTTGTTTTTTCTTTGTCTCCTGGGCAAGGAGAACCCAAATGATGTCAACAAGGGCGGTACAGAGCGGCTTCTGATGGGAAAATTCACCCATGCCCTTGAGCTTTAGCTCACATATTTGTGTCACACTTGGGTGCATACTTGAGTCTGCACTAACACACTTTTTGTTTTTCCATGTTGAGGTCTTGGTTTCACAGTGAGTCTGTTTGTTCTTCTGACTCCTAGATATAACTATTGTTGTGAAGTTTCAGTAGGGGCATATATCTAGATTGGGTCGTTAAACTTGCCCTCGGACCCATTTTTACTGAGGTTGTGGATGATGGGTTAGCTGAGACAGCACACATTTTTCCATAATTTTCGATAGGAGTGGAAGGTTCGAAACTGGTCTGAAGTTGTTCATGACCTTAGGGTCGAGGCCGGGTTTTTTTAGGAGTGGCGTGACTTGACCTAGTTTAAGGCAGTCAGGAATGGAGCCATCACTCAGAGAGCTGTTGATGATCTTGGCCCAGATAGGGGCTAGAGTAAGTTTCAGGTCTTTTGTCAGTCTCGAGGGTAGCATATCAAGGGAGTGTGACGAGGGATTAGCGGAGGCAATGAGATCGCTTATCGCTTCAATTTGGATGGGTCAGAAGGAAGACCAGCGAGTGGCTGCGGTTGTTGGTCTTGAGTGGATAGAAGCAGTGGGAAGCAACTCTGTGAGGGCGGAGGGCATGACGCTGAAAGATCGGTCAATTGAGGCAATTTTTGAGTTGAAGAAGTTAGCAAAGTCATTGCACTGGGATTTGGACGCTGTTAAGCTGTCTGTCATAGGAATGGAGGTTTGGTTCCTTATGATATTGAAGAGTTCTTTGGGGCGGTTTTTAGCCTTGACTAGAGCAGAGCAGAAGAAGGATGACTTTTTGTTCTTGATATGATTAAGGTAGGTTTTGCGAGCTGCCTTGAGTTGGTCCCGGTTGAGGGCAGTGGGGTTGTTCCTCCAGGATCTTTCCATGGCTCCTAGGAGTCTACGCTCATCGTTGATGTCAGTGGAGAACCAAGACCTGGAGGGAATGCTTCTGTTTTTTTTTAATTTTCTTGGTGCTAGCTGATCCAAGACGCACTCCAGGTTGGAATGATAGAGCGAGGTGAGTGCCGTGGTTGAGAGGAGCTCCGCCTAGTACGGGAGGAGTGAGCTAAGAGCATCTTCTAGCTTGTCAGGGGGGATCTACGATAAGTTTCTGACCCACTTGGGGGAGGTTTGGATGGGTGGGAGGGATATGCCAGAATGGTTGATATGAAAGAGGATGGCGTGATGGTCTGACCAGTCCACTGGGATGATGTGGTCGATTGAAATTGTCTTTTTGTCCACAATGATTGCATCCAAGATCGCTCCTCTATGGTGGGTTTCTTCTGAGCAGTGCTGGATCATATCATGGTCTTGTTAAAGGGAGGTGAGAGATTGGATGAGCGGGTTATTGGTTTCATTCCATCTTAGGTTGAGGTCGCCCAGAATTATTCTGAAGTCACTGATGAGAGTGGTTTGAGTGATCAGATCCGAAAGCTGATGGCCAAATTCAGTAGCGTTACCTGGAGGGTGGTAAAGGAGAATGCATTGAAGTGGGCTGTGGTGGGGCGAATTGATGTTGACCGAAAGGCATTCAAAGGAGTTATAAAGAAAGGAGGGGGATTCAGTGATGGAGAGGTCGTTTTTGTGGATAATTGGTATTCCGCCTCCTTTGCGTATTGGCCTGTCTTTGTGGATAAGTGAGAAGTCGGGTGGCACCAGCATGTCCAAGATGGGAGGGGATAAGGTGTTCAGCCAAGTTTCAGTGATGAAGGCTACATCTGGGTCATGGGAGAGGATGGTTTCGGCTAATTCGGTTTCATGTTTGATGGCTGATCTGCAGTTGATAAGCATGCAGCCTGAAAAAAAGCACTTTAATATGTCAGAGTGAATTAGTGTCAGGAGCAATGACTTCAAATAAGTATACGCATGTAAATTCAAGTGTAGATCTGCAATTTGCACAATGTTAATAATGCACAAAACTCTCACAATATAAAACATTGACAGGCGCTTATAGAAAAGTAACAGTATTTCTTGTGCTGATGTTATGATCCATGTGTTCCTGCTGCTGGCTCATGGAAGAAAATGTCATCAAGTCTACTCTGACCTATGCAAGATGCTATATTGGTATGGGGTTTTGTCATGCTGTGTGCCATTCCACCTCACCAAACAATGTACCCAGAGGGCCCATAAACCCATGATTTAAGTGTCCAGTGATTTCAGCCAGTAGCATGCTGACTCTCCAGCTTGAGTCGTACTCCCCATACTATCAGTGGGATTTGACTGTGCCCTTACTTGAAACAATTCCTACTGAGCCAAAAGCAATGCACTCCCCAAATATGCATAATAAGTGTAATGAGTAAATTGGCTTCACAAAGTTATACGTTATTAAAATCAGCAACAGCCCAAGCTTTAGATTGGTACAAAAGGGGGGGTGATGGACGGAGCATCGGAATCAATCAAACACTCACAGCCAGTCAAAAGATCTGGGTTTAATCCATCATCTTTCTTTGGCCCACTATGCCACCCCAGTTCAGACATGGCTATATGCAAATCAGTCTGACCCTGTGCCTCATGGGAACAGTCCAGCCCAAACGGCCAAGCCATGTCTTCCCTGGACCAGAAACAAGCTTCCGAGGACCGGTTTCTGGCTATCAGCTGCCTTCAGCCATGATAGCTTGACTCCAGTGGTGTGGAGAGCATGGGACTGACGTCTGAGCATACCCATCCCACTTGGGGTGATAAATGCAAAAACAACAGTTGATGGACAGAATGCAGAACAATGTCACACATTCACCCCAGTACAGAGATCTGGGCCTAAATCCATTCTTTTTTTGCACTCCACACCACCCCAGTTCAGACATGGCCATATGCAAATCAGCCTTGACCCTGTGCTTCATGGGAACAGTCCAGCCAGAACTGCAAAGCCATGTCTTTCCTGGACCGGAATCAAGCATCCTAGGACTGGTTTCTAGCTATCAGCCGTCTTCAGCCAGGATAGCTTGACTCCAGATGCTCCGTCCATTACCACCCCCTTTTGTACCGCTTTTGGCCGCCAATAGAGTGGCAGGGTATGCTCAGACGTGAGTCCCTTGCTCACTTTGCCACTGGAATCAAGCAAGCCGGGCTGACGACGGCTGGAATGCCAGAAACCGGTCCTCGGAAGCTTGTTTCCGGTCCAGGGAAGGCATGGCTTGGCAGTTCGGGCTGGACTGTTCCCATGAGGCACAGGGTCAGACTGATTTGCTTATAGTCATGTCTGAACTGGGGTGGCAGAGTGGGCTAAAGAACGGTGATGGATTAAACCCAGATCTTTTGACTGGGTGGGAGTGTTTGATTGGTTCAGATGCTCCATCCATTACCACCCCCTTTTGTACCGCAAGCTTTAGATTGGGCACATTTTTTATGCATTTGTGAACTATCTCTCAATTACATTTTGAAATATATCCTCATAAATATATAACAATAACTTTGAGCCATCTTCTTCTGGTATTCTATTTAGGGGCATCTTTTCAGTTTCGAGACGTTTGGAGGAATAGCATTGGGAATCCTCATTAGCCAGTTTTAAAATGGGCCACATCCCTCTATGATTACTCAAGAAAACAATAATATCAAGAAATATCAAAATTACTCTGTCTTCTTTTTGTGTGCACTGACTCCAGTGTGGTGGATGCAATAATATGGCATTTTACTACTACTGTTGTGAAATCATTGAATGCATGCTTTCTTATGCACGCTACTGAGAGTGGGTGATGAAGCAGAAATGTCTCAGGCAGCATAATACAGAGTTTCTATCTACAGCAATCACAAGAATGTGTGGTAATAACAATACATTGAGATGGTATCTGAAATCTCAAGGCTTTTGCACTTCGGGAAAGAATTGTGCTCTAGTACTCCACTTCATAGGATATTGCTGTATAATATTGAATCCTAATGTAGAATGTTCATAGAACTGAGAACTAAGAAGCAGAATACGCTCAAATACAATATTCACCCTCACTCCATTTGATATTGTAAGTCTTTTTTTTCAAAGTCAGACACCTACATTATACAAAAAAACTCTATTTAGATTGGCTCCTACTTGGTCAATATCTACCCAGGATCTTTATATATAGAATTTCGGGCAGGACTCGTTCTAGTATCAACACTACACTTTCTTCCCATACCAGCTGCCTATGAAGATCACAGAGTCATAAAAAGGAACTTGAATGTTCACCCAGCTCACACAATGTACGTGCACCGTCAGACGTGCTGCTGGAGAAGACAGCTTTAGAATCATTCACTTTTGTGTTCAAAGGCTGAATATGTACATGAAAATGTTCTCAGCTATGCTGCTACAAGTTTTTGAAATAATTGACTCCCCTAAAATATTCTTTTTCATGTGCTTGCATTAGATATTCAAGTTGTTGCAAGGGTGAAAGTTGTGTAGTGTGTGACAGTTTTCATCATGTTTTAAAATAGCAATCTCTGTTTGATGCAGACCATTCTTTATATTATCATCTTTAATTAATTACCTTTTAATGCAGTCTTTTTAAGGAATATTAAGCTGCATGTTATAGAGAATAAATATACATCTGTAAATGTGTTTTATCATATCGTTATATTTAACTCACAATTAAAAGTATTTTCAAGTTAGTGCACATTCATGCAGTGTAATTGACAAGAAGAGGCAGAAAAGGGTAAAATTAAAATACAGGGCTCTCCATCCACTGGAGCAAAAACGTATTTCCTTTAAGTGTGAGATCTGTGTCTGAGTAGTATTCAGGACCTCTAGCAAAATATATTCACATACATTTAAATGGGAGATTAAAAAGGACATGTAATGTCCATCAAAATGTAACTGTTGAAAATAGGAATGTATTAAGTGACAAAGAGGATAGGTGGTCTGAGTAAACAGATGTGGAAAGGCGATGCTGGATGCAGGTATGCATCTCTCTCATTAATCATATTTTATTTCTTTTAAAATATATTCACTTAAATTATGAAAAACCTGTATGTCACCTCACACTAATTTTAAAACAACTAGTTTCATATCTGCAATAATATCTCAATGCTAATGAGAATTTGCCTAGCCTTAGTGCTGGTAAGTTCCAATTCTATTAAGGACTCAGAGGCAAGGATTATGCCATGCTTTCTTCACTTTATTACCACAGCAGCAAGAAAAACATGTAAAAACTACTTTTCCCATGAACATCGGGAAAAAACAGAAAACTGAGACATAAGTCCTTCATTAGTATCTATGCACCGGCAGCAACCATCATGCCTTGCATCCACTTCCTCTTCCTCTTTCTTCGCGTGAAGCACTCAGTCCGAGAACCTCATGCATCCTGTTTTGGACCGTCATTCCCTGCAAGAGAAGCCAGAATCAGTCTCCGACTTTCCTGAGTAACAAGGTACGCAGCATCAATGCAAACCGAACCATAGAAATGCAAACTCATGAAGCTCGTAAACAGGTTACTTACATTCCGTACGGGGAGGGTCCACTTCGAGGAAGTCCTTGGGGGGGATAATCCTCGCCTCCGAGTCCTTAATAGAATTGGAACTTACCAGCACTAAGGCTAGGCAAATTCTCATTCTATGGCAGGACCGGAGGCTTCAGATTATGCCAGCTCAAAGCTGATCGACAACCAGCCGAGCCACCTTTGTTACTGGCTTAAAATAAAACCTCTTAAATGTGGAGTCCGTGGACCAATCCGCGGCCCTCATCAGGTCCTTCAAAAAAGCCCCTAGCGCAAAAGCTTTCGAGGCCATTGCTCCCTGTGCTGAGTGGGCACCAAATTTCTTTGTGTCAATCCCCGCCTCCTGCATTACCCAACGCACCCATCTGGCGATTGTTGGGGAAGAAACAGCCTTGTACGGTTTCCGTAGGGCAATCAGTAATTGTCTCTCACCCGGTGGGCGAATGTCATCAGTCATATCCTCATATGCACGGAGGCATTGTACTACACACAGCTTGGGGGAATCCGGGAAAGCCGGATATGAGATTACCCTCGTAAGGGTCTTAGTTCTCCTGCTCACGGTAAAGGATACCCCATCCGGGGAAAACACTCGTGCTGTAACATCAAGCGCACGGACGTCCGAGACTCGTCTGCAGGAAACCAAACACAATAGCATCGCTAGCTTAGCAGTGAGTTCTTTGTGAGACAAAAACCTGTTCGGTTGCCATGAAAAGAACAAATTCAGAACCCTGTTGACGTCCCTTAGGACGGAATACCTCGGCTCCGGTGGCAAAGATAGGCGAATCCCCCTCAACAGTCTACAAACCAAAGGGTGCTCCCCGACCGGGGATCCCTGTACCAGGTCATGCCCCGCCGATATTGCTGAGCAGAAAGTGTTAACAGACCTATAGGCTAAACCCTCTTCCGCTAGGGAGGCGAGGAAGTTAAGGACATGGACTACATCTGTCCTCACGGGATTGAGACCCCGTCGCACACACCAGCGACGCCACCTATGCCATGCCGACCGTTATCTCCTGGTGGTGCTGTCCGCCCAGGCCTTAGAGAGCAGGTCCTCTGCCTTTCCCGAAAGGCCTGGGAAAGACCAGCGACGCCGGAGATCCGCCATGCCATCAGACTCTAACGCTGCTAAACTCTGGAATTCTCTTCCCCTTTCACTAAGGTCCAACCCTACCCTCCTGCTCTTCCGAAAAGAATTGAAAACATTCCTATTTAGGAACTAATCCCCCCCTCTTTTCTCCTACCTCCTCTTTTCCTCCCTCAGAGTAATTGTCTACAATCAGCGCTTGGACGCCTTCGGGCAGCAGCTGCGCTCTACAAAACCCCTTCACTTCACTTCACTTCACTTCACTCAGTGAGCCTTCCTGGACCAACCGGTGAGGATTCCCGTCCGGATTCAGGAGAATGTGAGGAGAGTGGGGGAGTAGGATTGGAAAATCCCAGGAAAGGTCCAGAAGAACCGGAAACCAAACTTGAGACCTCCAGCAAGGCGTGATCATCACCACCTGCGCTGACTGATGGCGCAGCAACGCTGACACTCGCGTGATCATTGAGAATGGAGGGAACGCACAACCCTGCTCGCCCAACCAGTCTTGGAGGAACGCATCTGTCGCCTCCGCCGACGGGTCCGGGCGCCAACTGAAATAGCTCGGTAAATGGTGGTCCAGCCTCGAGGCAAATAGGTCCACCGAAAACGGACCCCAGCGGTCTATCAGTTAGGCAAATATCCGCGGGTCCAGCTTCCACACGCTGGCATCTAGGAGGTGCCGGGAATGCCAATCGACTACCTCGTTCTGACGGCCCGGCAAATATTCCGCCGTGACCGAGACCTGATGATCCAGGCAAAAGTGCCAAAAGTCCCGCACGAGATCCGCTAGCATTTTGGATCTGGTGCCACCCAGATGGTTGAAATAGCAGACCGCAGACACGTTGTCCATCCGCAGAAGGACACACGATTGGACCTGGTCCCTGGTCCAGCATTGGACCGCAAAGGATCCTGCCAGCAACTCCAAACAGTTGATATGTAACGACTGTTCATGGGCAGCCCAGGCGCCGCCCATGGAGAAATCTCCGCACCTGGCCCCCCAACCCGAACGACTGGCGTCCGACTCTATCACAATGTCTGGGGCAGAACCAAATATTGCACGACCATTCCAGGCCTCCATGTGCGTCAGCCACCATCTCATTTCGTCTCTCACGTCTTCCGACAGCGGAATGAGCTGCAAGTACGTCAGGCCCTTCCTGAGATGATGCACTTTTATTCGCTGCATGGCCCGATAGTTGAGCGGGCCCGGAAAGATGGCCTGAATCGAGGAAGACAACAGGTCCACTAGCCGCGCCAGGTGACGCAGCGATATCCGTTGCTTCGCCAGGGTCTGGCGCAATTCGGGACAAATCTTTGACATTTTCCGAGCGGGAAGACTCAAGGAAGCTGAGACCGAGTCGATTGCGAACCCGAGAAAGGGTGCACACTGGTTCGGGACTAGGAGAGACTTCTTCTCATTAATGACAAACCCTAGACCCTGCAGCAGGTCCACCGCGAACTGCAGCTCGGACACTAAGCGCCTTGGACACAGATCCATGAAGAGCATATCGTCCAAGTACACTATCATTCGGACACCGCGCACCCGCAGGGTCTCCACCACGGGGTGCAACACCTTTGTGAAACACCACAGCGCTGAGGAGAGCCCGAAAGGTAGCGTGGTGAACTCGTACACCTGCCCGTCCCACCTGAACTGGAGGAAACGATGGTGTGGAGGGAAAATCGGGACCGCCAGATAGGCGTCTTTTAAGTCGAGCCTGGCCATCCAGACGGACAGTCGTAGCACATCCCTCAGGAGGTGGATTCCCTCCATTTTGAAATGGCGGTAAATCAGCCACTCGTTGAACTCTTTTAGATTGATAACCGGACGGCGGCCTCCATTGACCTTGTCGACCAAAAAGATGTTGCTGAGGAAGCCCCTTTGTGAAGGAGGGCGGAGACCTCGTTGCGCACTAAATCTGCATCGCGCTGAGAAAACGTAATGGGATGAGGGCGCTGGGGCTGCCTCGGACAGCCATGGAACTCCAACTGGAAGCCCTGAACCGTCTGTAGTACCCAGGCGTCCTTGGTAAGGGAAAGCCATGCTGGGAAGAACTGCGCCAGGCGTCCCCCTACCCACAAACTCGCAGAGGGTAGCACACTCACCTCGTCCACCCTGTTGCTGACCTCGATAGACACTGCGTCCTCGGAACTTCTGACCTCTTGTGGGGTAAAAGTTGTTGAAGCGGGCGCTGTGTTCCTGACCATGCCCGCGTCCGGAGCCTTGTCCTCTGTCGGAGGGGTTGCCTCGACCGAACAAGCGGCCTCTGCCTCGTCCGGCCCCTTCAAAAACCCGAGGGGCAAATACTTTCTTGGTGTTAGACCGGGCTCGGTCCAGTGACGTAAATGTAGCCACAAACTTACCGAGCTCCTTAATAAAAGGATCTCCAAACAGGCCACCCTGCGTCACTGCGCCGGCCTCGGAAGAGGCGAGGTCACCCAGCTTAGGGTCAATCTTAATTAACAGCGACCTCCTCCTCTCAGTCGAGAGGGCGCAGTTGGCATTGCCAAGGAAAATAATGGCGCGCTGCGCCCAGTTAGAGAAAACCTCAGGGGAAATGAGCCTCCTCCGCCATGTCGAGGATTTTTGTCATAGGACCTACTGCGTCTAGAAGCTTGTCCTGGCAAGTACGCCAGGACCGATCTATCCCCTTTCGGGAGTCCTTGACAAACTTAGCGAGAAAAGTGGCCATTTTAGGATCAATGTCCGGAGTCAATGCCACTTTTCCTTCCAGGGAAGGGCGGGGGCACTCCGCCCTAAGGCGGCTACGAGCATCCTTGTCCACTGGCTTCCGGAAATGGTTCGCCACATAAAGAGCCACCTTATCCCCCGGGACCCATTCCGAGGACCGAGGGTGGACAATATCGTCCGGGTCCAGCATGTCCGAAGGGCCCGCGGAAGTGGAGGGCTGAGACGGGAGCCACGATCTAGAAGAGCAGGCCTCCTCCTCAGAGTCCGGAGAATCGTCATCCTGCTGCGGCTCTGGGGACATAGTGCGGGAGTAGGAGGTGGGGCACCCACGGGTGGGGCGAGAACCGGTAAGGGGTCCGCAATCGCCTTAAAGGCGCTCCTAACCTTATCAAAGGCTACCGGATCAATCCCCTAAGCACATGGCTTCTTAGGCGGGGGGGGGGAACCGCTGACGGGGAAGGATCCAAAGCCGGGACAGGCGCTTGGATGAGGGCCGCAATTTTCGCATATGCCTCATCCAAACACGCTGACAGGCGCTGCTCCAGGGGTACTATAGCCTGGTCCACTGCTTTGTAGATGGAGTCATCCACCGCCTGGTAAAAATCATCATCCCAGGAGGCATAAGCTAGAGGGTCTTCCTCCGTGTACTGGCCTGACTCCCCCTGCATTCTGAGGTAAGTTGGGCTCAACAGAAGGGAGGTACAGCGCAGCGAATTAGAAACCCCCCTTGAGGGTACACTGTGGGACTGGGGTAACCCAGAGGATATGGCGGCAGAAGGCACGATTTTCGGGACTAGCCCAGGGAACGCTACAGCCCTCTAAGTACTAGCGCGCCACCCGGCCAAGCGTTCCCTAGCGCTATACACCAGCGCCAATTGCGACCCTGTCAGGGTGTTCAAACTCCACAATACAACCCACTTCGGGCATCACAGGTGAGGAAAACCTAAATTTCGACCCCGCAGGGTGTCAGGACCGGGTAGCCAGGGACAGCGCTGAAGCTGGTGTAAACACGGCAAAAACGCGTTTAAAACGCGATCCCTGCCGCGCTGACAGGCAGAGAGAGCACTGCCCTCTAGTGGCGCCGAAGGCGCACCGCACTCCGCTGGGCAACAAGATCGCGTAAGGAGCGCAAAGCGTCCCGCGATGTCAAGGGGACCCGTAGGGGTCGCAAAACACAAGTGCTCAACCCCAAAGTCACACGCTAGCACAGAAATCCCCCAAAACCCAGGAGAGAGTAGAAAAAAAAACACTTAACTTGCTGCTGAGCAGCGAAGAAAGAGGAAGAGGAAGTGGATGCAAGGCATGATGGTTGCTGCCGGTGCATAGAGACTAATGAAGGACTTATGTCTCAGTTTCCTGTTTTTTCCTGATGTTCATGGGAAAAGTAGTTTTTACATGTTTTTCTTGCTGCTGTGGTAATAAAGTGAAGAAAGCATGGCATAATCTGAAGCCTCTGGTCCTGCCATAGAATTTACTTCAGGCTACTCCACGGAAAAGTCTTTAAATTCAAATTCACTAGCCCCTATTGGAGATGGCAGTAATGAGTGCCTCATTTTGTCTTGAACATAGAATGTTAGCACTCTAGTAGATATTTAGAACTTTGTGCTATTAAAGTACAGTGTAATACTTGGGAGTCAACTGACTGATTGCTGGTGGTGTTGGAAGTAATTTTTACTGAGCATAACAGAATTGTTTCTCACATGGATGAGGAAGTTCTTTGTAAAGATATGCAAAACATACACCATAATTTCTATTACAAAATAAAATACTTCCTTTTGTTTAATTACTGAAATATTCTCCAGAACAAATAACTAAGGGGCATATTACCAAGGGCCTCATCGCCGCTTTAGCGGGAATTTTTCCCGCTAAAGGGGGAATAATTGTATCGACCTATTACCTAGCTGTCGCTAACACCAGTTAGCGACAGCTAGTAGGAGATAGCGGGCATTTAGGTGCCCACTTTGCATGTCAGCGATAATTATCGCTAATGACATGCAAAGTGGGCGTGCCAAGATGTTAGCAACTGGAAACAGTCGCTAACATCTCTATCTCCTATTACCAACTTTTGGAAATAATCGCGCTAAGCGCGATTATCTCCAAAAGCTAAGGCCTGCCCAGAGCTTTTCTTAGCCATGTTATCCAATGGTAGGCGGATAACATGGCTAAGAGCATTTGCTCGGTAATGCGTGAACTTTACAGCGATATTCATGCATTTTTATCGCTTAGGAGATAAACCTTGATAATAGCAAGGCTCCTAAGCGATAAAAATCGGTAGAGCTTGGCGATATTAATATTGCCGCTAAACCAACATATCGATAATCATCGCTAGTTGTTGGTAATATGCCCCTAAATTCTACATCTTCTATTCCAGCAACATGGCATTTAGAACTGCCTCTTGACAATGGAACGCCAGTGCTGGATTTGTTTATTAGAACACTATGTCGTAAAGCTGCAGTAGAAGACTGGTGAATCAACTGATAGACTGCTACTGCTGTTGGATACCCTATTTTAATCAGCATGTCGGACATTTATCTTACATGGATTACGAAGATATCCATGAACTTATAGAAAACATACCCTTGTTTTAGCTTATGGAGCACCTTCCATAATGTCCATGAGAAAATCACGAAAGAACTCCATTTTGTATCAAACATGGTTTATCAAAGGACAGCAGAGAATTAGCATTTTTCACAGGTTAAAATCAACTTAGAACTCCCCACCCACAATTCCTAAAATTAGTGTGATACTACTTATAAATTATTTATATTGTGACTAAAATCTGCTATCACCTAGATGCTCATTTCGGTGCCCTCAAGTCTGGGCTTTCGATATGATGTATTTCAATGTGACAAACATGGTGGAGCTTTATTGAAAAAAAAGATTCAACAGCTAAGCTTCTGTAAACTTCCACCTAATTATTCCCAAAATACACCATCTAACGACCAATTTTATGAATTTCATCCCGTATTTTAAGGGTCTGATTTACACTAACAAAATTATACAAGAGGGGCCCAATGCCAAGTAGTCATTGACTGGGTGGAGGTGGGCCAGAGGCAATAACTACCTGGTGGTGCCCTCTGTCTTAGATAACATTGCTTACATATCACCAAAATAAATATAATCATTTCCGAAGACATCGAGCACAATGGTCTTGATTAAGAGTGTCATGATACATTTGTGGTACTGTGCAAACCCCTGTTTGTACAGTTATCACAGTTTGGAGTGGCAGAAATATGAGAGAGGGCCCCACACACCAAGGGACAGAGCATCATTTTAAACAGTAAAAATCAAATCTCCCCATGGGAAGTATAAAATCGTAAATAAATACTACATTCTCTTTAACCAGCCCCTATGGCTGGTATGGCATAAACTATTATAACTCAAACTTGATTACTACGACAGTATAAAGAGACACTAGTCTAAAATGGTATGCCTTTTTTGATTGGAAATTATTAGTCCATACAATGTGTACACTGGCAATTTCACAGTAGAAAATGATGATACCATTTCTAAGAGTTAAAAACAATTGTTGTTTTAAAAAGTCATACATTTAAATTTCGTCACATTATTATTATTATTATTGGAAATTTATTAAGCGCCTGGTTACGCCACTGGCGTGTCCCCGCGCTATGGCAAGTGGAGTGACTGTCCCCCCTCCTCCCAACCAAGCTACCTACTGAAACAGATAAGTTTTAAGTTTTTTCCTAAACTGGATTTCGGAAGGTTCAAGCCGAAGTTCCAGCGGCAGATTGTTCCAGCATTTGGGGGCAAGGTATCTGAAGGATCTGCCTCCCATGCGAGCTTTAAAAATTCTAGGTACTTTTAATAGCCCAGTCTGAGAGGACCGAAGGCTGCGTGCAGGCTCATAGTAGGCTATTAGGCTCTGAAGCGGGAGAGGTGCCTTGCCATTCAAAATACGGTGGCAGGTGGCAAGGGCCTTAAACTGCACTCTCCTCTCAATAGGGAGCCAATGGAGCGCTCGCAGGGCTGGCTTGGCAGATGCCCTCCTCGGGAGTCTGAGAACCAGCTGCGCAGCCGCGTTTTGGAGAACCTGCAGACGACCGGTGACCCTGCCTGTGGCCCCCAGATAGAGTAGATTCCCGTAATCAAGTCGGGAGGTGACCAAGGCATGCACCAGCGTCTGACGCGCTGAAATAGGAAGTAGGTCTAAAACTTTCCTAAGGGCTCTCAGAACACTGAAGCATACCCCCGCCACCCGACCGACATGTGGGCCAAAGGTGAGGTCCCTGTCGAGCCACACGCCCAAGTTCCTGGCCTCACGGCAGGGAGCGGGAGCTTCCCCCAAACAAGGTGGCCACCACGCCGACGACCACGCCGACGGTACACCCCCCACCACGAGCACCTCGGTCTTGCTCCCGTTCAACTTTAAACAGTTGGCAGACATCCAGGCAGCAAGATCGTTCATGCAGTTCCTGAAAATGTCTGCCGCAAGACCGGGCGCGCGCGACAGGGAGATGACCAACTGCGTGTCATCGGCGTAGGACACCAGGCGGAGACCATGACCCTCCACAATGGCCGCTAGGGGGGAGACATAGATGTTAAATAGAGTTGGGCTCAGGGACGAACCCTGAGGAACGCCCTGGCCCAGCTCAATCTCCCTAGAATAGCACTCACCCAGTCTGACCTGGAAGCACCTCTCAGAGAGGAAGGACTTAATCCATCCAAGCGCAGCACCTGTCACCCCACCTCCATTCAGACACTGTAGCAAGGTAGAATGTGCTACAGTGTCGAATGCTGCGCTTAAATCTAAGAGGATCAGTGCCATCGTCTGGCCCTCGTCAACTCCCTGTCTGAGTGCCTCCACCGCCACGAGGAGGGCAGACTCCGTCGAGTGACGGGGACGGAAGCCAAATTGCGAGTCGTGGAGTAGCGAAGCCGTCTCCACGAACTGCATGAGTTGTATATTGGCTATTTTTTCCGCCACCTTCGCCATATAGGGAAGGAGGGAGATAGGACGGAGATTCTCCAGCTTTTCAAAGCTAACGTTAGCCTTTTTTTGCAGGGGAAGTACCACCGCCTGTTTCCAGGCCTTCGGGACCACTTGAGACTCAAAGGAAGTGTCCAAGAGCAGCCGCACATAGGGCTCTAGCACTGGCAAACTATCCTTAAGCCGGTTGGGGGTGGTCGGGTCTCTGGGGGAACCGGATTTAATAGATCCACAGATACGAAGAAGCTCCGTAGTGGAAGGGGTGACAAACATGGTCAGCCGATGTCTCCCTTCCCTTCTTGGGGGTTCCAAGAGGGCAGTGCCATTATCTGTCCTCTGGGGGAAAGAGTTATATATATTGGAGACCTTGGTTGCAAAGTACTCCGCAATACGATTACAGCCTTCCGTAGTGCAAAGTTTCTTTGGTGCTGAGGCGGATTTTCCTACTGCAATCGATTTATAAATAGAGAAAAGCTCCTTGGTGGACTGCTTGGCTTCCTCAATTTTATTGCAATAATAAGAAGATTTAGCTTTTCTAATCAACATGTGGTAGGCACGTCTGCAGTCAGTGTAAACACTTTTAGCCTGCGTGGAGTATACGATCCTCCATTTCCTTTCGGCGCGTTTGCATGCAGCCTTGGCCGTACGCAGGTCCTCATTGAACCAGGGCGCCGACCGTTGTATTCGGCCGCCTAATTTCGACATACTCAGAGGTGCCACCTGATTCAAGGCTTCCAAAATGCGTTGGTCCAGGTTGAGATTAATTTCGTCAACCCCGTCGCCCCCAGGATGACCTTTCTCGGTGAGTGCCTGATTGAATTTGGCCAAAGAGAATGCTGTCCATCTGCGCCTAGGATGTTTATCAGCGGGAGGGTCATCGGGGCGGGGTCCCTGTATTCCGATGGTAAAAGGGACGAGGAAATGATCGGACCATGCGATGGGAATCGGGACTTGGGCGTTCACTTGGCTCCAGTTAGCAAAGACTGGGTCTAGAAGGTGACCCAACTTGTGGGTGGGTGACAGAACCTTCTGCTCGAATTGTAGGCTAGCCATCGTGTGGCATAGCTCACTCGCCACTCTGTCCGAGGGGGTATCTAGGTGTAGGTTAAGATCTCCTAGGACCAGATATTTATCCGAGCGTAGGGCGGCTTCAGTGACCCCTTCCACTAGCTTTCCAGCAAAGGCTGTGGAAGAGCCTGGTGGTCGGTAAATTAACAAGCCTTTCAGGGTGAAGCGGCCATTGATGGAAATAGAAAAGACGCCAGCTTCGCTGTCGTCGATCGCAGTGCGATCCAGCTGACATTGATAGTCATGCCGCACAACAATGGCTATCCCGCCCCCTCTCCCACGTGGCCTGTCTAGCCTATGTAGGCAATAGTCTTCAGGTATGGCCTCAATGATCTCCGGCATGGAGTCTTGATCGAGCCACGTTTCCGTAAGGAATAAAAGATCCCATGGCTTCCCCGTAAGGAGGTCACGGATATCAAGGGAGTGTTTCCGCAAGGAGCGAACATTTAATAGGCCACATACCAACGTATGGTGCCCAGCGATGAGAGCCTTGCCGATGTTAAAGGTGTACTTGCAGTGGCTGCAGCCCGCATTAGTCCCTGCGTCAATGCTATGAGGACATAGCCCACATAGCTCTCCTCGGAGGAGGAGTAACTCATCTCGACTCCAGGAGGCTTGACAGGAGGGAGGGGCAGGGATTGTGGCCCCAGGCCGCAGTCGGCCGCGGACGGGCGCAGACGGGCTTAACTCTGGCGCAACTCCGGCGCGCCTTCGTCGCGCCCGCTGCGCTCGCCCGCTGCGCTGTCGACAACACATCCGCCTTATATCCCCCCCAGCGTTCCAACCACTAGAGCGCTGCTGTTCCCTACCGGAAGTGCCTGGCTCGGACCCTCCACGCCCTCTGCACAAACGGCGCTAATCACCGGCGTCAGACCGAGGCGGGAGGGAGGGGCGAGTCCAGTCCTCCGTGAACACTCTAGCAAGCTCAGCCGAGCTAAAATCAAAGGGCTCACACCACACGCTACAAACACGCTGTGCTTCCCTGCCAGGTGAGAGGAAAAATGTGGAGATTTAAAATAAAAGCATAAAATGCTCACGCGCCGCTTAACATGCGAGCAGAAGCGCTTTGGTTTTTAAAAGTGGTAGGGACGCTGCCACAGTCCACTTACCACACAAGGCTCCTGGATCTGGTGCCTTATATCCCCCCCAGCGTTCCAACCACTAGAGCGCTGCTGTTCCCTACCGGAAGTGCCTGGCTCGGACCCTCCACGCCCTCTGCACAAACGGCGCTAATCACCGGCGGCAGACCGAGGCGGGAGGGAGGGGCGAGTCCAGTCCTCCGTGAACACTCTAGCAAGCTCAGCCGAGCTAAAATCAAAGGGCTCACACCACACGCTACAAACACGCTGTGCTTCCCTGCCAGGTGAGAGGAAAAATGTGGAGATTTAAAATAAAAGCATAAAATGCTCACGCGCCGCTTAACATGCGAGCAGAAGCGCTTTGGTTTTTAAAAGCGGTAGGGACGCTGCCACAGTCCACTTACCACACAAGGCTCCTGGATCTGGTGCCTTATATCCCCCCCAGCGTTCCAACCACTAGAGCGCTGCTGTTCCCTACCGGAAGTGCCTGGCTCGGACCCTCCACGCCCTCTGCACAAACGGCGCTAATCACCGGCGTCAGACCGAGGCGGGAGGGAGGGGCGAGTCCAGTCCTCCGTGAACACTCTAGCAAGCTCAGCCGAGCTAAAATCAAAGGGCTCACACCACACGCTACAAACACGCTGTGCTTCCCTGCCAGGTGAGAGGAAAAATGTGGAGATTTAAAATAAAAGCATAAAATGCTCACGCGCCGCTTAACATGCGAGCAGAAGCGCTTTGGTTTTTAAAAGCGGTAGGGACGCTGCCACAGTCCACTTACCACCCTATTTACTACCCTTATTATGATTCAATACTGCACAAAATAATTGTGTGCAATAAATTTAAAAGAAAATTATAAATAAGACTGTTAACAAAACAGGGAGAGACTAAAGAGAAACCACAATTAAAGGTCTATTCAGCACTACTGATCTGTTCTGACATCATACATGATACTAGATCTCATTTATAAGTCACCCTCTACTGTATCATAAATGTACACAGATTCAGCCTTGATATCTTCAGGACAAACTAACAAATGATCCCATATACAATAAAAATAACTAAGACCTGTAAAAAAGTGGTACAGCTATTGTAATTTACACTGCCTCCATTGTAGGGATTACAGAACGACCGCCACCCAAATGGGCTCCTCGTGCCTGTCGATGGGGGCCGCCTTTCCCCCTGTCCATTGCGCTCTAACCACTGGTGTTATAATCTGGCAGTCGATCCGCATCGCTGGATGTTGAGCGGAATGCCACTGACGGCCTGTCACTGGTGGATCAGCAAGCATCAGTATGAGTGCCTAAGTTACTCCCTTTTTACACTTGACTCTCCCAAGGTAGTGAAGGCAAGCAGAGAAGGACTACACAAAGGTGTGGTAGAGGGATTGCAACTAAGCCTGGTTGCTGAACTCCACTGCGTTTGTGAAGTATGTGGTGTTTTTGCACTACGCAGAGTTCATGGAGTTCCGTGTAGCAGAGCAGAGTTGTATCCTTGCTCGCACTTGTGAAAGGCAAGTTGGCGAGCACAAGTGAGGAAAATCCAATGCTAGACCATTTCCCTGTGATATTTCTCAACACAGGCGGCCACAGAGGGGTGCCACCGCTTGCGTTGAAAATCATTCTGTTCGTGTTGAGGAAGCTGTTGTTTGAGTAGAACTTCTACTCAAGTGGCAGAAAGAAGCAGCATCCTCTTGCACTGTGGGAGATGCCATTTGCACAGATTTTACAGGACAAACACCTGCCACTAAAAATCAGTGCAAACGGCACCAGATAACCCACTCCTAGTAGCTTTGCTGAGTTTTTTGTCAATTTGCGGAGTTCCTCATAGCGGTACTCTGCGAACTCCGCCAGGATTAATTGCGACTCAGGTACACCATAACAAAAAGCCCCACTGCACTGAGCTGGCATCAGTGTGGCCCTCAAGCACACCACAGACTTTACTTTGTGGCTCCTTTGAAAATGTTTGTGAGTGCCCATGCTCTGGCCCTTAAATCATGCGTTTTGTACATATAGAAATTAATGTCAGTCGTTATTTACTCAAGCTATTGCCGCTAAAGCCCACACGCATACATCCATCAACGCATTCATCACCCCACAATGAAATACTCACCAGTGAAGGAAATAATCAAAGTTCCTATTTGGGACCTGTACTGTGATTCCTAGTGTCACAGCTGCAATTCTTATCTTGAAGATTCCAAACAGTCAAGGATTAACCCTAATCTTGGGGGGCATCTTAAAATGGGAGAGATTATGATGTTGGATGGACCGCCACAGACATGCCATCGGTGGCAGTTTGCCTGACATTATGGGCAGCTGTCCATCCGCCAGACTACAATGCCGGAGTAACGTTGATGGATGTATGCGTGTGGACTTTAGTGACAGACAACTTGGGTAAATAATGGCTGATATTCATTTCCGCATGTACAAAATACATGATTTCAGCTCCCAAGTATATAGTTGTCACGGATGGTCAATGCAATGGATTTATGGATGGGGTATGTTCAATCTGGTGACTGTACCACTTCAGTATGGTAAACATAAGTGGATCCCTTTGGCACATTAAACATGTATTCAAGCTTTCTCTTTAATTATTCCAGCATGAAAATTACAATGGCTGTTCAGTTTTCTACAGGACTTATTTATTTTTATTATATGTGCAAGAATGTATTAGTGTGTCCTGAAGAAGGTGGCAAAAAACTGTGAGATCCACTGAAACACGGCAATGAAATTATCAAGACTGAATCTGTTTGCATTTCTTATACAATAGAGGGTGACTTTGTGAGATCTAGTATCATGTAGGCAGTGCTGAATATACCACTGACTGTGCTTTCTCTTTTGTCTCTTCCTGTTTTGTTTACAGTTTTTAAATAATTTTGTGTTAGAACTGGGGTCACCAATTCCACCACGGTAGCTTGGCGCAAGGCAGGAAGGCACCCGAAGGCAATGTGTAAAGCAGTGGTGCAGCACACACTCACACTGACTCAAGAAGGCACATGCAATAAAACGACACCACACCAGGTTTCTGTACAATTTAAGACTCATTACCTAGACTCCTTAGTGCAACATCCCTGCAAAGAGGCAACACTTTTAGCGAGCGTAAACATGGCATCAAAACAGTTAACATCAAGGTAACAGTCCTGACATTCAAGTATATGCGGCAGATAACACTCCAACCTTATTATGCAACAGTAGGGAACTTCATAGGCCTGGATTCAGAGTCAGTCACCTTGCCAGGCACACATTCATTAGAGGCAACTTTTTGGCAACTCAATAGCAAGACACTTTCCAGGTGGGGCATAATTTAAGTACCCTTTCTTAGGCATGGGATGCATTAGGGTCACTTGCTCAACAACCAGTCCCTGTGCTAGGGTTATTTCAGGATACCTCTCCAAGGTTATATAAGTACCACTGGGCAACACTACACTCCCACCAGGCCCAGTTCCTCATCCATATGGGCAGTTCTATGCTTACTTAGGGCCCCTGGGCCAGCAGGTCCAAAAAAGGGGTGAAATGGTGCCTCTTCTCTCTTCATGCCTCTTGCAGTGAGGGCCGGTAAGGGGCATTGCCACGCTGAATGTGTGAGGCTCCACGGCAGCCCGCGCAAGCACCTCCTGCACCGCCTCCCTTCCGGGATGTTCACTTGGGGCGCGTTCACTGGGGCGGCCCACGCCATTCCTGCCCTCCTCCCTGGGCCTCCCTGCGGCTGGTTAGGATGGCTCCAGGCCTTCCGGGTCTCTCGACGGCCCAGGAGCCAAGGGGGGCGTGGTCCCTGGGGGCGCAGTGCCAACAGTCAATGAGGGCGCGTCTGGCAGGGGGCGCCGCTGATGACGTGGCCGGCACCCCAGCCACGTGATGACACCCTCTTCGGCCTCATAGACCTAGCGCGGCCTTCTTCAATGCCACCGCGGCCCTCCCCAGGCTCCGGGGGCCGCAGCGGGGATCTCCAACAGCATCTCCTCTCCCCTTACCGTGGCAGCGCTAGCTCAGCCTCCCTCACGCTACCTGGCACTCGGCGCTCCTGGTACACAGCGGTTCCTCCACTCCTCTGCAACCCAGGCTGCAGCGGTGACCGGACGCCTAGCGCTCAGAAGTAGCAGCGCTGTGGCGGGCCCAGCCGGAGCACGAGGTGGGTGACAAATGCGGGCAGTATCGCACGGGTTGGCCTCCACGATTGAGGCAAGGGCAATGTCGACAGTTGAGTGCTCCTAGGCACAGCGCTTAGTGAAGGTCATAGCAGGTCCTGAGTCCACCCACACAACAGTGCCAGCAAGCAGCAACAGTTCCTTCAAGTCCTGGGCAATGTAACGCCTAGGGGTGTCACAGCGCTTTAGGAGCACAGCGCTTAAGGAGCTGTCAGAAACCAAGACAGGAGTAGACTAACCTCTTATATACCGGATACAGCATGAGCAATGTCAGACGCCTGATTCCGACCTCCCCTATATGCAATACCTCCCGTGAGTAGTGGTATGTAACTCCAACAAGGGCATCACAATAGGGGAAGGGGAAAAGTGGATAAATAAACCATAAAGATGCAGCAGCGTAAATCAGCAGGTCCGGGACGATTTAGGATAATAGAATTGCTTCTTCCAAGCCAAGGACCCTACAGAGGAAGAAAGAACACGTCACCTCATACATACACCTGCTGCGGAATAAATATCAACTCTGTGTGAGTTCTAACTTACTTTAAACACTGCCGCAGATTGTGTCAATCAAAAATACACAAAAGAAAAAATAAAGTAATATCAAAAAAGAAAAGAAAAGAAATATAACAGAGGTAATTACTAGTCTCTTATAGGCAGAGATTAATTACATAAGTGGGATAGCAATCTCCACACACTCAGTACTTCAGTATTTATCTGCAACAGTTGAGTGTCCATTCAACAGTGTGTGTCCAATGAGGCAGTAGTCTTTCCCACTGCTAATCCACCCATGAATCTCACGAATATGAGCCTCTCTAATCCAGCGCGGCATGCGCTAAACTAACTACTAATTTTCCAAAGTTCTGCGCGACCTGCTTTCAAAAGTTCAGCGCAACCCGCCTTCCTCATTGAAAAGCGTTTCCTCACGCTTCCATTTTAGCAGTACCAAGGTGTCAACTCCGCGCAGCACATGGATACAATCTTCAATCTTCAATCTTCGCGGTAACAATCCAGCGTGTCATGCGCTACCGCATCAAGGGTGAGAACACCCAAGCTGAATCGCGACAGGAGCACAGCGCAGGGGGCACAGTTCCCTCAATAAATCGCTTAGTTGGTTTAGCGCTGGTTACCTGGTTGATCCCCCAGCAGTGCTCACAGCAGGCAGTCCACTTCTTCCTTACGGCGCTTGAATGGGCACAGCGCCTCACTTAGGGCGGATGGATGGCAGGTTGCAAGTTCATGTTATGTTATGTTATGTTATGGTAATTTCGATTTATATAGCGCCAAATCACCGACAGGTCTCTTAGCGCTTGCTTTGGGAACCCGTCCTTGCTTTCCCAGCGAGATAACCCCTACTGGGCATCCCCAAGGTGAAGGCCAGGCATCCCATCGCAGTGGGGCCGTAGTGGAGATTAAGCAAGCTATTGCCCAGAGTTGCAGAGTGTGAACCCATGATTCGAGTAGGCACGAGGCGAGAATTATTGAGCCCGTGGACATTTTGAGCTCAAGACGGGGGGAAGAAGGGGGTTGAGTTGGCAGACTTCAGAGGCAGCACACTGGAGATGGTTCCCTGGGTTTCCCCCTCACACTGGGTGAGATCAGCAGGCTGGCAGAGTTCCTCATGCAACTTGGATAAGGCAGGGCCTAAGCGCAGTCAGTCCCAGTAGTGTAGGTTCCTCCCCTAGGCCCAACAGCCTACACTCTGGCAGAGGTTCCCCCCGGTACAGTGGTGCCCCAACTGTCTAGTTCAGTTTCCCTCTTTTCCTATTATACCCCTAAGTCAGGTGACCCTCTTGTAAAGGCTGCAAAGCATAACCCCACCCAGGGCTGGAAGGTTCCAGGAGCTTCCACATGTTGGTCTATGGAACAAAAAGGCGGGAGGGCAGAGATACTGTATCAGGATGTCCCAGCCTGCTCCTAATTACTAGTATGTGTATTCCATGGCCACTCCGCAGAAGCAGGAGCCTGTGGCAGCCATGTTGTTGGGAGAGAGCACCTGCACCTCAGCACTGTTTGGCAGTTGAAGGCACCCAGAGACCTAGGTCCAACAAAAGACGGTGGCAAAAATAATGCGAATAGGACAAAACAATGGGATAAGACCACCCTAGGGCTAACAGGTCTAACATTTTGCTTTTTATTTTATTCCACAAAACAGTTTTGCACCTTATTGTGACACTTTTTAAATGTATTGCTTTTTCAAATAAAACGTGTTTCAATTTGTGAAATGGTATAATCATTTTCTATTGTGATACTGCCAATGTACACATTGTAAGGACTATGAATTTACCATTAAAGGTATTTGTGAACATATTTTAGATTAGTGTCTCTTTATACTGTAGTGGTACTGAAGTTGGGGTTATAATAGTTTATGCCATGCCAGTCCTAATGGCTTGTTAAATAGTGATTGTAGTAAGTAGTGTAACAATAGCTCCCACAGCTGCTTTAGTGCAATGGGGCACCCGAACTCCAGCGAGCCTCCACCTTCACTATGCACTATGCACCTGCAATGGTTGGGAGCGCCTGACCGAGTCCAAAATATAGGGGGCCCCCTCTATATACTTTGAGGGTAGCCCTCTCAAGGTTTGTTACGCTGCTGAATGTAGTATACATTTGTCCTTTTTACAGATCTGAGAGGGTAGGAGGTTTACAGACCCCTTCATGCTTTCCAGAAGTAATATTTGGAGGCCTAACGTGCCAATATTTACAGTGTGAAAAACCCATGTAAATTTCAGGACATGCACATTTTGGTGAGGAAAATACCAATATATGCATTGTATTCTCCATTGCAACTAAAAACTCTTATTAGAGGCTTTTTATTGCATCTGTTAAATTCTGAACCCCAGGGAATCGTTATTAAACAGGAACAATAGACAAAACCTGTTATTCCTAGGCACTCATAATCGAAACCTATTAAATTACATTAAATAGGACAAGTGTACATAAAGGAGTAATACAGTATTTGCTGTCTTAATCCTAGAAGTGCAAATGGCAATGGTTGCTGTTCCTTGCAGTCCACTGGTAGTAAAAAGTAAAGGTATTTATTTAGCACATTCATGTATTCAATTAGTTTAAGTGCATGACTCCAAGTTACCAAATGCAAAGTAGATAAAGAAACTGAAGTACAGAAAGATGAGACAACTTTCTAGGATCACACATATGCCTGCATGGGATACTGCCAATTGGAATCCATACAATTGAATCCAAAATTATCAACTCTGACACCAAACCACATTTCATTGATTTTTTATTACTGCCAGTAACATGGGCACTAAATCACAAAAATATAAATTGACAGTATTTAGTAAAAAATGAAATTGTTAATTAAGATGTACAAAAAGAGCATGGACATCGATACGGAATCATTAAGATTTAACCCCTTCCATGCGCATGACGGAACCACGCCGTCATGAGCCACGGGCGGCCTGTGCTCATGACGGCGTGGTTCCTTTAAGCTGTGGCCGCTTCGCTCACGCGGCACTGCTTCCCTGCTTGTGCGGGCGAATTAGTGAGTGGGCGGGGTCTTTGACGGAACCACGCCATCATGAGTACAGCTCCCCAGTGACTCATGACGGCGTGGTTCCGTCACGAGCATGTCGGTGCCTTGCCCACCCCCCCAGTGCTGCGCAAAATTTACGCCGCAGCCAAGGGGTTAAAATAGCAAAATACTGAATTGTAATTAGTGAATCAGTAAAAGTTGCAAAATGTGAATGTCAACTGGGAAGAGTTGATAACATCAGCAAAGCAGGAAGTGAACTAGATGCAGGGTTCAAGAAGAGAGGAGACGAAAAGATTTTCACTCTTTCAACATATGAGGAGAGGTGAGGGACAATTTCCAACGACACACAAGCGAGTCAATGTACCAGATACAGAAAACCAAACAGGGATGACAATAGATATAGAGGAATAAGAGAGAATGACAGAGTCACTAACTACTGCTTTAACCTAGTCAGTAGTCATAAACTGATCTTGCACAGGTAGTGTCACCCAAAGTCTCTCAGTACTTCAGCCATTAATAACTGCTGCAAGGCCACATATTCAAAGGTTACCTGGCACAGCATGTCAAAGAAAAGATGCAGCAGCATTGACACAATATTTTGGAAAGCCAGAACATTTTGGAGTTTCAAAATAACAACATAGCTAACTAACACCATGTGGGAGGACCAGAAGTGGGGAAGTTCAAGGTTGCAGGTGACCATCTCCAGGTCAAGTGTTGGTAGATAAAGGGGGAACATGGTGGCCATGTGTTGAGGTGGCCACGGAGGCTGGCTGGGGAAATGGAGCTGCAGGCACTGAGAAGCTTCTGACCTCATAGCGGAATAAACGTACCGGGTTGCAATGCTGGCAGAGAAGATTCTTCCTCTATACCCGGCTGGCATATAGTCAGCCTCGTGCTCCAGGACAAAGCTCCCCGCAGTCCCTGGAGGCAGTGAGCAGCAGCCGGTCTTTCTCTCTGGGGACTTGAGGTGGGGAGAGCCGGGTGAGAGGAAAAACAGCATTAAAGAGAGCCGGTAAAATGTTTCCACTCTCTGCTTATGGTGAAAGATGCCCTTAATAGAAGGTGAGGTTTGTGATAAGCCTTCAAGGTATACTTTGCGAACCAGGAATATTGAGGGGCAATGTAGGAAATTTACAGTTTTTTCCATCAGAGCCTCCTCTGAGTAAAGTGCAGGAAGCAAAGGAAGTGACCAAAGGAAGGCGGGGTTGTCAACGTGGAGGGAGGTGACCAGGGTTTTGCAAAGCAGGAAAATAGGTAAATCCCCATCAACAAACACTAAAAAAACACTGGAAAAGAAATAAAAGCCAACAACCATACCAGTTAAAAGAACACCTTCGCTTAAGTAATTTTTCCATGCCCTACCAAGCCTGCAGAGATGGTGAAATTCTGAAGAAGTCATCTCTGATAAAAGTGTGAGAATGGAGGCACCTAATGAGGATTTGCATGTTTTTGAGAGAGGCAAGGGTAGAGCCCCCCTCAAATTGGGACGAATGAGGCTGGAATTAAATCTGGGGTAGCCCAAAGGAATATAGCCACAGTTCCCACTAGCAACAAGTTTGACGTTTTGGCAGTGAATGATTCACCAGAGGAGGCTGAAGATCCTCATATAAAAAGGAATAAAAATGGCTAAAGCAGAGAGGGGACATTGGGAAAAGCAGATGACTCACTGATGAGGATTCAATTGGGGTTAAAGAACAAAATTAAGAGTCATTCTGAAGTTTCGGCGACTAATCAGGTCGCAAAAAAGCTTCATGCTGCCAGATAGCACAAAAGTTGGATGAGGTTACCTTCTGTACTAAGGCCTTGGAAGATGAGGCAGGATCAATCAAACAAGATGGGACAAAAATGCGTTAAGATCTTTAAGTTGGTTAAGCAAAACCAAAGCCTAAGGGATGAGTTTGAGAATCTTGAGCAAGTGATCCAAAGAGTGCACAGGGAGCCCTTCCGCCACAATCCCCAACGGTTCAAACCTAGGAAGATCTTGGAGAATTATCTTTCATACACTGTTAAAGAAGCAATCCTCAGCGGACCCTAAAAGATGGGCCATATACAGTTAGTGGATTCTCTATAACAATAAGATCAGACATCTGCAAACTACAGAACAGAGACAATGAGAGCTAGATAACAGGATGGAGGAACTACGGAAGTTGGGAGCCAAGGTCCAATTAAAAATTCCTGCAATGCTTCGCATAATGTGGGAAGACCAAGCGCATAATTAACACACTGTTGAGAATGTTGATGCATTAATAGATACAATAAAAAAGAAAAAGGAACTTGCTAAATGATAAGCAGTTGACTATGGACTGGTTGAGGCTGGGGTCTGGAAAACGCAACTTGGATCTGTTGAAATACGGCAAATCTGTTTATTTTAAAAATTTTCATTTGATATTCCCCCACTGTATGCCTATTAAGATAGGGAAGATTCCCCAGGGTAGGATCAGCGGGGAGGGGTGGGGTGGTAGGGGTGATGATGGTGCACGGGTGGGGAGCAGTGAGGTTACAGTTTTTTAAAACATCCTCATTATCATTTAGTCAGAAATATCTTTGTGAGCTGAATAGGGAGCAGGAGGTGGGAACCAGAGAGGGAGATGATGGCTAAACTTAGTAAAGATACAGATATCCTCACCTGGAATGTGAATGGTATCAGGTTATGATCTAGGCAGAGGTGGTGCTGAGGTATCTGGAAGAAAGCCAGGCACATATCATGGTTTTGCAGGAGACACATCTGGTGGCAAGTGAGAGTAAGGAACTATTTCATAGGTATGGTTGGGTTCCGAATTTCTTAGTTTCCGACCAAGTGCAATGCTGTAAAGGGGTAGTGATCCTAATAAGAAGTGGCGCTGGGATTGAGGTTAAGTATTTTAGAATGGATAGTTCCGGTCTAAGCTGGAATGAAATGTGCAGATTTTGATATTATCTGTGTTGGCTTTTATGGCCCTATTGAGGACGACCCCCAGCATATTGTGGATCTTGAAGCTCAGGATAATAGAGGTTACAGTTCTGTTTATTTTAATATTCTGCTGGGTCCCATTTTGGATTGTTCCACACGAAGGAATAGTGCTCTGGTGCCTAAAACGAGTTGCTCTTAAAAATATGATGCAAGATCTAGTCCTAGTACATGTTTGGAGATATCTGAGAGGACAGTTGAGAGGCTATACTTACCATAGTAAAAATATCATCACTACTTCAGATTGGATTATTTTCTGGTGGAAAGAGGCTTAGCAATCATACACCATCCAGATCATATCTCGGACCACTCAGCCGTCACTATGACATTACAGATCCCAGGAACTAAGCCCAATATAAGGTGGACATTAAAATGTGCCCACTCTGAAAAAGGCTACATCAGAGTATTTTTTTATCAATAAGGGCACTACTACCCCAGGAGTAGAGTGGGATGCTTTTAAACATACATCCAGGAGGTATGAAAAGTCTAGGCTATTCTAGGGGAGGAGAAGAGATAGCAGAACTGCAGAAATGGAAAAGAAGTGGATATTCTTGAGGCCTCTGTACAAACCTCAAGTGGGGGGGAACATGTGGAGCTGTTGTTAAGAAGACTTAAAGAAGCGCAGTTAAATTATAACATCAAATTGGTTTCTAAGTGTAAGGCAAGGTGGCAGGCAGAAAGTATGAGACAGTTCGCGTATGGGGAGAAAGCCGGGGCATTACTGGCTTGGAAGATTAGGGTACAAAGAACTAGGAACACGATTAATGAATTGGTAGGCCCTTTGGGTGAGATCTTAGATAACTAGGAAGATATGCAGAATCATGTGGTCTCCCATTTTTCCCCACTTTGTTTGGGGGGGATTGGTCTCCCTCTCTTGACTAGAGAAGGGAAGGAGTGTATGGATGCTCAGGTTACTCAGGAAGAGATCAAGGGGGGCCATGACTAGAGCTAAGAGTGGGAAGGCTGCCGGTTTTGACGCCATCCATTCGGAGGTCTATAAAGTGCTAATGGAGGAAGTACTCCCAGTCTGGGAGAACTTGTTTAATCTGGTGTATACAGAGAAGGCGCGGGTGCCTTGGTTGTGGAAGGAGGCCACTGTAGTTATGATCCTAAAATCAGCTAAAGATCTAGAATGGCGGAATTGTACCATCTGATATCCCTGCTTTATGCAGACTATAGAATTTTTGTTAAAATTTTGGCAGGGAGATTGGCCATATTGGCTCCCCAGCTTATATACCCCGACCTGAAAGGATTTGCTCCAGGAAGGCAGATTCATGAACTTACCCAGCAGTTGATTGGCTGGCTACAGCACGATCAGTCCCCTTGGCGGTAGTTACACTGGATGCTGCTAAAGCCTTCGACTATGTTTGCTGTGCTTATTTATGGGAACATTTGGCGATAATGGGATATTATCTGGTTATTTGGTAAATAATATGAAGACTGAGATAATGTGTTGGAATGTTCCAAATTGGGGGGGAAATGTACAGAACAAGCTTATATATCATGGAATAAGTATTATCAAATAGTTGGAGGAAATTACTCAGTATAATTTGGAGAGGATATAAAAAGAGGTTGATATATCACTAGCTAGATGGAAGAATCTGCCCTGACTATATATGAGAGTATGGTAGAGTGAATTTGATTAAAATGGTGATACTTCCTCATTTGACATACCTCTTCAATTGTATCCCTTTGACGTTCCCAAAGTCTGTGATTGACAAGATAGTCAGTTTTGTTTGGGCATCAAAGGGAGCATGGCTTGCCTGGAAGAAACTGAGACGTAACCTGGAGAAGGACGGTCTGGCTCTCCCAGATTTAAGGTTTATTATGTGGCTTTTCATATTAAAAAATTGTAGAATCCTTCTTGGTAAACCGGGGTCTCTGACATGGGGAGGCTTGATTGAAGAAATGGTAAGGGAGTGGGGCTCTAAAGGTTTTTTGTATAAGTTCGGGGCAAGGATGATCTCTAAAAAAGTAAGCTGGAGGATCCTAAACGCAGCACTTACTCTTTGGCTGGGGGTAAAGAAGATACTTGGAATGAGCTACTTCTTGGATTTCTCCCCAATTTGCGCCCGAGTGCCTCCAAAATCGGTTGAGCCTCCCATTAAGAAGGGCGGGAATTGAAGTTTTGGGGATTTCCTGGCAATGCAGGGTATGGTGCCTTAGGAAGTGCTTGTGTCAAAAACGGGTGATTCCCTCCCAAGATTCAAGTACCTGCAGTTGTCATCTTGGGTGGTGGTCAATGGACAAGAGAATTTGTGAGAATTTGACTCAAAACTATAGAATGAGACCCACAGGAAATAGGAAGTTGCTGATTGGAACTGGACTTGGTAAGGAACTGACGACAAGAAGCTAAATGCTCCATACATGACATAGGAAGGAGTTATTCAGATGATGGAGCCACAAACAATTTGGCAACTTTCCTTAAAATTGCCCTACGAGTTGGTTTTATCTGCCAATCTGACAAAAAAATAATTTCTTTACCATCAATAGAGTGTATTGGTCCACCCAGAAATTAGCTAAGTTTGTATCAGAATCGCTCCCAAGATACTGCAGAGGCAGCATGCTAAGAGCTGATGACCTACATATGTTTTTTGAGTGCCCAAAATTGCAGGAGCATTGGCAGGCTGTTGAGAAAGTTGTCAATGATATTTTCCGGTCAAATATAATGAGTCCAGCATTGGTACTGATGGGGTTGGAGGATTGCCCTAGTCAGCCCCCATCGCCAATCAGGAGGGAACTCTTTTTTTATTTGATGCTTTTAGCCAGAAGAGAGATCTGTAAGAGATGGACAAATGCTCTCCCATCTAAGAGTCTCGATTGGCTCCAGGTGGCTAGAAGTTTCTGCAAAGTGGATACCGGCATCGAGGGGTCTCTCGCAGTGTGATTTGGAACGATTTCCAGAGTTGGACAGGAACAGCAAGGTCCTGCGTGAAACCAGTAAGCAGGAATCTGGAAGGACTGGATTAGCAGTGCCAGATTTTCAATTGTAAGTAGACTGTGTGCGGAATAGGTCCTATATTAAGGACTGGTTCTGGAGACATTTGTGATATGAGGACAAAAGAAATTACAAAATTGGAGGTAGACAAAAGAAAAAAAAAGAAAAATAAATTACTGACACTTTATGTAGTACGTTTATGTAACAACAATGATTTGACATTGTTTTCTGAAGTTATATGTCATGTGATGGCAGCCAATAATGATCATAATTTCAAAATAGGAAAATTTTCTGTGAATAGACAGGAATTGTCACTTCAAAAAACAATGGTTGTTTTTTTTATCCTGGGCCTCTAAGAATAAAGTAGAAGTACTAAAGATCCCCAGAGATAATTTTAACTCTCACCACTTCCTTCACATATCACACGACACCAGCTCCGCTTGTAACCAGGTGTCTCAGCACAACAGGGGGGCATTCGGCCACCCGGTTGGGACCCCAATGATTAAGCATACCACCAATTATGTTGGTGGGTGAGTAATCTTCTGGCAAACCAAAGGGTTTTCTGGCACTCATATATAAATGAGCCGTCTTCTTACAGTGGGTTTGTCCATATTGTTTGTTTATTACTTATTTTGGGGATAGGGACATACCCCTACACAGGTGTAGTTGTACATCATTCTTCCAGGCGAAGCATCGCTACCAGCAACAGCCAAAGGGTTTTGTATTAACAGCCTGCTCAGTGGGTGCGACTAGCAACAAATGAAACTGCTTAATGGTCAGCCACCAACATAAGTGATGTTTAATGAGTGATACTGTTAACATCATATCACATGTACCTTAGTGATTCTTTCAAAATATCATGGTGCTACACGAAGGGGGCTGCTTGTTAGAAGAGATCAGCTCCTTGTTTGCTCTAATTTTTCTAACTTTGCTGCAGCCCAGTGCTATCAATGTCTGAGTGGTGCTGCTAAATGGATGCTTCTAAAACATAACAGTGTTTGTTGATGTCTGCTTCCAATATGATAGACACCCCAGCGCATGAAATGTCTAAGACAGTATAAAATGACTTGCATATTAAAACGCTGATAGCCATTTAAAAAGTACAGAGCATTCACTAGTTTAGGAACAACAAAATGACTTCACTTGCTCCTCCTTTAAATTCATTTTAGTTCATGAGGAGTTTTTATAGGACAAACATGTTAAATCATTCAGCTGGAGCAGACACAGCAAGTGCAATCACAAGAAAGGCTGAAGAAGGATCTCACATTAAAATCAAATCTGTCTCCCGCTGTTTTACAAGCCACTGTAAGAAATTAGTCTGATTCAAAAATGAAAAAAATAGTTAAAATGACATTCCTTATGCAGAGTTAAAGCAGCCAATATATATCCAATGAAGACAATAAAAAGATATATGGAGCAAGTCCTTAAATCTGAATTGAACTCCAGAATGGAGTGCAGCCGTTGTCGCTGCATTTGCAGGTTCTTCTGCCTTCTTGACACATTGTCATGCTCGACAGAATGCTTCTTGTGTTTGGCTTGACAGGCAGTGCACTAATAAACATTTAGCATCTCATTACAAGAAGCTGAGTTAATCGCAACATGCACAGTAACTGCTGTTACACACTTATTGGAATTATGAGTTTTGGGATAAATATCGGCAGGTCAAGCTAGCTGATTTTTATTGGGTGAAATGCTTATTATCAGCCAGTGGCCTAACAAAAATGATGCCACCCCACAAAATGTGAAAAGGGGCCCCTGAGTCTCCCATAACTCACAGATATTCCTTGATCTAGGCCTGATTAGGGCCTCTGACGGGTCATGGGGGCTTCTGAAGGGTTGGGGTCTTCCTGCTAGTCCTGATTATTACACAACTCATAATTCCGAGGATCAGAATTTAGCCCTTAACTAGTAATAAGGGACTACCTGCTTACATTTCTTGCCACTCTTCCTTAATGAGTGAGCTTTGAAAAGCTGATGAGGGCCCCGCTGATCTAAATTCATGCTACAGATTGAGGCAGTGAAAGAAGAAAAAGGAGAAAACAGACCAAAAAGCTCTCCCAAACTTGATAGGAATCAGTTGTAGAGGTATGCAGCAATAGAGCACTGTACATATCAATTGTTTACCAACCCTTTATGTAGGCATGGGAACACTGAAGGAGTATATTATATGCTCCTACAGTTTTGCAATTTATTTTCTTATTACAAGCACCTTGTGACTGCAAAAGGCACCTGCAATAAAATTAGAGGCCCTCATTACACATTAAGCAGAACAGAGTGAGATATTTATCACAGAAGGCAGCTCTGTAAAAACCAGAAGTAGGCTGGGGTTTTCACGTCTACTCCAAATAACGCTTGGCTGTAGTGGAAGCATTAGGGATTCAGGCTCTGCGCTGTGGGTGCGAACCTTGCCTTAGCCCCAGGAAGTACCACAGAAAGGGCTGCTGTCCCCCCCTCTACTCCTGATCCGGCACACTCCATTGGGCACCGATTCGAAGGACAGCCTAAATGAGCAGATGTTAAGAGGGATGTAGTGAGTACTGCTGGAGTGTGAGGGCAGTCTGAATAACTCCTGAGGACTTCCCCCAAGGACCTATTCCGGCATAGTATGAGGCTGTGGGGATTGTAGAGGTAGCGACGACCAGCAGGGACAGACCCTGGAGCATGGGCTGTGTTCCCTGTAGGCACAACAGATGAGGGTGATACAATATACAAAAGGGGTTGATCTCCTTGTCTAATGTCTTAG
The DNA here is from genome assembly GCF_964263255.1 of Lissotriton vulgaris. Taxonomy (NCBI): domain Eukaryota; kingdom Metazoa; phylum Chordata; class Amphibia; order Caudata; family Salamandridae; genus Lissotriton; species Lissotriton vulgaris. The sequence continues at coordinate 1,181,049,737 of NC_141691.1, forward strand.
AAGGGCTGACTGTGGAGAGACTTCACTCTGAAATAGACCCCAGTGGTGACTTGCAGGACCTCAGCAGGGTAAAATGCAGCACCAGGCTTAATTGTGTGTCTGAAGGAAGGGACCATATCAAAGGTGCAGCCACCTTGAGGTACCGCAGCCTAGAAGGATACTATTACCAGAGTTCAGGACTGATGTGGGTTCTTGGGCTCAGATAAGGCTGCTCTTCTGGTATTGAGGTGGTGCATGATGTATGGACATGTAAGTGAATGAAGTGGTCATGTGGTGCAGAATGGTAGGAGAGTGATGAAGGTAGAGTAAAAACCCACCCTGAACAATTGTGGGAGTGGCCCAGATGGTGTGTGGCTGAAACTGCAGCAGGTGGTGCGCATAATATAATAATTTACTACATACCCCATTTGATGCCATACAACGGTGCATATACACTTGCATGCATTGCCAGCTACTCCCAGGTAGGCTGCCTCAGAACTCATGGCCTCCCATAAAGCCGTCAAAACATATTGACAACAAACTTTAGCAAAAGCTTCAGCAGGTAACGTACCACAAGTGTTACCTAAGCCAGATGACATAGTGGAAGCTACTTTGGCAACAATCTTAAAATAGGTGACTAGTATGCGCTCTAAGGTTTCATCGTTTAATGCCACCATGACTGAATTAGCTGCTGATGTCACATCTCTTAAGCCATATTTCCAACATATTCACTTATATTTGCGCACCTGAAAACAAATGGTTAGAGGAGGAACGCCTCATGATCTCCCGGCAGGATTGGCACTCATACTTAGAGAGGTTACAGAGAAAAGTGATGGATATGGAGGTTCGCTCATGGAGGAACAACATCAAACTTTAGGGTATTCCTGAAAAGATGGAAAGTGATGATATAATTGCTGTCCTTTCCTCCTTCCTCCGGAGCCTCTTTGATATCACATTGTGTGGTAGCCTGACTCAAAAGGGCTCACAGATTTCGATCTTACTCCTCTCGTAAAATGAACATGCCCAAAGCTATCATAGCTTGTTCAACTGATCCTGTAAGCTGTGAACATGAACAGGAGCCGATTTGAACATGAACAACTGGTGGTGTACATCACAGCAGACTATTCACCCACTACTGCTATTAAACGGAAGATATTTCCTGCAATACAGCCCAAGCTGTAGAGAATTGTGCTTAAATTCGGTCTTTTGGATCCAGAAGCAATGTTCCTCACACACGGGGAGGCGCTAGGGGGCGCACAGCGAGATGGCTGCCTGAGCTGCAGCTCCGCCGGGCGATCGGCATCTTTGGTGGATCTCGCCGGTCTCGCCCCGGCTGCCGGCTCCCCGAGCACCTCAGCGGATGGGGGAAGTGCTGTGGCATTGAACGTGGTGCAGGGGGCCCCCCGGCAGACATGGGTTGCACCTTAAATCGGCGGTGAAGACGGCGGAATGTCCGGGTGCCTGACAAGATGGCCGCCATTGGAGGACATATGCACAGCGAGGATGGAGCAAGCGGACCTAGATCGTCCATCCATGCCACCTGCAGCATTTCGGAGGTAGGGTCTTAATATCTGGCCCTTCCGATACTGCTGCTCTATCCTTTTTCCGCACAGCAGAGCACCAGGAACCCCCACAGTAACGCCGCGACTAATGCCTGACAAGATGGCGGCTGCCTATGGAAAATTGCGGGCATAACCGACCCCTCTCCGGACCCAGGGAATATGCCACGACCCTGATGGTGCTCCGGTATATCAGCGGAGGTGACTGCCATCTGAAACGCTCCAAGCGTGGAGGGCAGGACTGATCGAAGGCACAGGAGGTGGCAGGTTCACACGCCTGCCGGATGAATGACGCTGGCTGACGGCAACGCGCGCTGCGGGAGGCGGACAGTCTGCGCTCGTCTGTGGTGACTACTGCACCACGGGGGTACACCCTTGCTCCAGGAACCTGTCGACATCGTTGCCCTGCCCCTTCAGCCTGCGAGAGCACGGTGCGTTTATCCCTTGGCGCCCAGGTCGGTGGATGACGGAGTAGCGAGGGCTGACTAGCGACCACGTGCGTGGCTGACCCCTCTCAGGTCGACGCACACAGACCTCAGCCTTGTTGGTCCACCGAGGAGGGAGCGGAGGCGTGCAGCTTGTAATGCGTTTGTGCCTGCAGGGGAGGCGTACACACTGCGATGGTTGACTGGAGATACTGCATGCGGGGTGAGAGTGTGGTGCCTCCTGCAACTGCCCGCCGCCTGGGGAGTCGGTGAGGCCCGGGAGCTCATCGACACGGCGAACTGCCGCACCGGATCGCGCGTTCTACACAGCTGAGTGACCACTGACCGCCTGTGTTTGGGGGGTCTGCCGGACAGCGGGGCAGCCAGCGATCAGCCAGCGTTTGGCCAAACGACCTCGCACCCAGGCGAGTATCACCTTCACCTTCTACGACGGGCGGTGGGTCGACATCTTCAACGGCGGACTTCCCACGGGTGGGGGTCACCACGGCGACAGCGACCAGAGTAACGAGGGCATCGAGGCCCACAAGCAGGAAGACGGTTTCCCCGAACGCCACCATGGGCAAGCCGGACAAACAACAACAGAAACTGTCCTTTGAGGCTAAAAAAACGCAGAAGTCCACTGATGAGGCGGTGGAGGATGAGGCAGGACCTGCGCCCAATAATAACATAGCAAAGATCTTACTGGCGATTCAGTCGAACCTGCAGGACATTAATGGCAAGCTGGATAACCTAACTTGCAGAATGGACGGCATGGCGGCACGGCAGGAAAAGCATGGCGAGCGACTGGATGAGGCCGAAACACGCATATCTGCGGTCGAAGATGAGGCGCGAGCCTCCACCTCAAAATGCGCGGATATGGAACGGCTCCTGGAGGTGATCAGAGCGAAGGAGGAGGATTTGGAGGCGCGCTCGAGACGCAACAACGTACGGATCGCGGGCCTGCCGGAGTCCACCAACACAGGGCGGATGGAGACCTACGTGGAAACGCTATGCAGAGACCTGTTTGGGGCTGAGGCCTTATCGCCCCTATTTATCGTGGAGCGTGCACATAGATCACTGGCCCCGAAGCCACCACCCGGCGCCACGCCGAGGCCAATTGTGGCGCGAATCCTCAACTACCGCGACAGGGACACGATCCTGCGGCTAGCGAGAGAAAAAGGGAAGATCCAGCATCAGGGGAACTCCTTAGAGTTTTATCCTGACCACACAGTTGCGGTCCAGCAGGCCCGGAAAGAATACACCGCAGTGAAGGCCAAATTGCGTGATTTGAACATTGCGTATTCCATGATGTATCCGGCGCGGCTAAGGGTGGTATGGAAAGAGAAAGCGACTGTACTGACGTCACCGAAGGCAGCACAAGAATTTGTCAAGAAGGTGCAACGAGAGATGCGGGACAACTCGCAAAATGAACAACGCTGTGACTCGGACTGAAGGCATGGGGTTGAATCTTGGTCTGCCACTGGTGAGTCTATTGTTCTGTCCGAATACATGCATTTCAGCAGGGCCACTGTGGTCCGCACTTGACTGGCCTGCATGACCCTGATCTCCTGTGTGAACGATTGTGGTGTTGGTACAACAAAGACTGCATGTTTGGATGGAGAGGGCCTGCTGGAGCTCGGAGACTACTGTTCGATAATGCGGAGTACTGCTGACTTTGGTTTGTGAATGCCCCGCGATCCATGCCCTCTTGCTGGCACAGTATTGGCCAACACTCTCTAGCGACACTGGTACCACTTGGAGATTACTCTGTGCAGGCTAGTTCACGTATGGCGGTCAACTGCCCCTTGTGTAATGTACTCTGCTTATTATGCGCTAGCGTTGCGATGCCTCATTCACAGACTACCTTTTACGGTCTCTGATACAATGTGTGGCGATCAGCACAAGTGGGAGACGATGGGTTCTGTTCTTTGCTGTTTAAATGATGTAGCTGAGTTGGGGTCGCACTGTTACAGGCATGTTGCTCAACCAGTGGCTCTGTTGATGGATGTTCGGGGGGTGGTGGGGGGGGGGGCGGCGAGTGTTCACCTAAATTGCGTTTCATACAGCTTATTTAGCATCGCCCACACCTGTACACCGGGTGGAGAGTTGTGCCCCTGGCGGACCTCTATGAGGGTATAACCCAGTAAGAGTTTGGTTCTGGGCACTGTATTTATGGTTGTGAAAGTTACGGATTGGTGCACTGGATGGGCATGGCTTCGGCAGGTTGGGGTTGCTGGAGTGGGTGGGTGAAGGGGTGGCGGGTTGTTTGGATGTACTGTTAGACCGACAGAGTGTGTAGTATATTTTCGTGCTGATTCCCCGTTAGTCCTGACTACTGCTGTGCCAATTGGGACTCCTACAGGTGAGGAGCTGGCAATACCTATACAGTTGACTGGGAGTATGCTGTCATGCCTTATGTTACTCAAATTTGATGGGGGCCAGGGAGTCGGGTAGACGCAGCTTAAACATTCTCACATGGAACATTAGAGGTTTTTCGCAGCCACGTAAAATACGACAGATATTTGCCAGCCTGACGAGGTGGAATGTGGACATAGCATTCCTACAGGAATCTCACCTGGCACCGCACACACACGCACAGCTGGGGTCAAGGTGGGCGGAAGAGATTTACAGGGCCTCGTACTCTTCTTACTCTAGAGGGGTGATCATTTTGGTAAAACGGGGGGTGGGCTTCGAGACTCGTACTGTGACGCAGGACCCATCAGGTAGATTTTTGCTGGTATCTGGTACATTGAGAGGCCAGAAAGTGACGTTGTTGAATGTGTATGGTCCTAACACAGACGCCCCGGACTTCTTCAGGGAGGTGTGGGGACACTTGCAGAAGCACAATAGCACGCACATACTATGTGGGGGAGATTGGAACGTGACTCTACGTGACGGTCTGGACCGATCAGCTAACTCCATAGAACAACACAAACAGTCACGAATACTGGTGGGACACATGATGAAAGACTTGGGTTTGGAGGATCTTTGGAGGTTGAGGAACACTGACGCATCTAGGGCCACACACATTACGGCTTCGCACAACAGCTGGTCCAGGCTGGATTACTGGCTGGGCACCAAAGACCTGTCGCTATGGGTTCGTCACCTGCAGGTGCTCCCTCGCACACTTTCAGACCACAATCCCGTCCTCTTGCAGTTAGACATTCCACGATACACACCCCCTCCCTTCCACTGGCGTTTTAACTCGCATGCTCTACATGACACGGTTTACGCAGACACGATTAAAAAGGCGATTAAGGATTACTTTGACCTTAATGCTCCATCGACTGATGACCCTTGCGTCCTCTGGGAGGCATTCAAGGCCACGATAAGAGGGGTCTGTATTAGCACCACATCGGGGGTTCTAAAGGATATTAGGGCCCAGATACGCAGATGCGAACAGCGGATGAGAGACCTGGAATCTCTATATGAGTCCACTCGGGATGTCCTACACCTAGCTAAACTCCGGGAAGTACACACAGAGCACGCAGACTTTCTCGACTCCGAACTGAAATATATGAACCGTACGCATGTGGCTAGAGCCTTTGGGGAAGGAGGTAGACCGGGGGCTTTTTTAGCTCGGAAAATATGTACAGGTCGCGGTCCTACTGCGATACTCAAGGTGAAGAACGAGGAAGGAGAAACTCAGACCCATGCTACAGACATCTTGAAATGCTTTGTTAATTCTTTTGGGTCCCTCTACAAGTCCAAGCCCACTGCTCCGGCTGATGACACCTATGACTACCTGCACGATGTTGCGATCGGTTGGCTGTCAGATGCGCATAGGGAATACTTAGCAAGGCCTATCACGGCGGATGAGGTGACTGAAATCATAGGCTCGCTTCCGAACGGCAAGGCGCCTGGCCCGGATGGGTTTACCTCGGAATTTTACAAACAATATGCGAACGTCCTAGCCCCGCACTTGGTGGACATGTATGGCACCTCGTTTGAGAAAGCGGTGCTCCCCCCTACACTACGCGAAGCCATGATTATCGCTCTTCTGAAACCATCTAAGAATCCGGAAGAGTGCGACTCGTACCGACCGCTGTCCTTAATAAACGTTGATTCGAAAATCCTTGCGAAGCTTATAGCCAAACGACTGTCACCTCTGATGACCAGTTTGGTCCTGCCGGACCAATCTGGCTTCGTGCCCTCAAGATCAACCGCGCATAACACTAGGACTTTATTTGCACTCTCACACTACTTGCAGCCATCGGTCAAAGCAGTGGCGGTCATGCTCGACGCGGCAAAAGCGTTTGATTCCATTGAATGGCGGTACATGATCACAGTCCTAAATAGAATGGGGTTTCCTAAGCGCTTTGTGCAGTGGGTCTCTCTGCTTGACACGCAACCACGTGCCAGGGTCAGAATCAATGGATACGTTTCGGATCAATTTGCAATTGAGCGAGGGACGAGGCAAGGCTGCCCGCTCTCGCCTCTATTATTCGCGTTAGCACTGGAACCTCTGGCATGTCTCATACGGCAGAATTACAAGGATTCGGCACTTCACTTCATAGCCCGGCCGCTTCACATATCATTGTATGCGGACGATATGTTACTGTATGTCCGTGACCCTGAGACTCACTTGAACGCCCTCCTTCGGGAATACATCAGATTCGGGGGGCACTCAGGTCTGGCCATAAATTGGTCCAAATCATCTGTAATACCCCTCACTGACACCACTTCCCCCTTTGTGGTGGATTTTCCGCTAGAATGGCAACAGGACCCGATCAGATATCTAGGGGTCATGTACCATAGAGATCCGGATGAGGTGCTCAGGGCAAACTACGGTGTGGTACTCTCGAAACTGGAGGACAGTGTCAAGCGCTGGATACATCTACCCCTTTCACTAGCCGACAGGATAGCGGTTGTTAAAATGAACATACTGCCCAAGCTACTATACCTGTTTAATAACATTCCAATCACACCACCGCAGGCTATATTCCGACAAATAAACTCCCTGGTGAGGACCTTGATTTGGGCGGGCAAACAGGCCCGTGTGGATCTGCGGACTCTTACACTTCCACTCGCGCGGGGCGGTTTCAGTGTACCAGATTTCCTCCTATACTACCTATGCGCGCAGGCTCAATACGCGGCATATTGGTACCATGCGGTTCCATACCTCACTCACACCGCTATAGAGGAGAGCGATGCACACCCTGTTCCCCTCACAGCAATATTCTCACACACCCGCCCCCCGCTACATGCTAGGGATATCAACACAGTGGACACTACGGTTAAAGCTTGGCACAGGCTGGGACACCTGGCACATAAGACCCCACTGTATGCACCGGCCATGATGCTACACCACCATCAGGAGCTCTCCGTAACTGGGGAAAGAGTCGGGATGTCCCGACTGACCAGAGCGGGTATTGATAGGATGGGGGACGTGTTTCAGGGAGGCGAATTCGTAGGCCTAGATAAACTGGGTTATGTTCAAAACCAAACATCCATGTTTCGCTTCACATATTTCAGACTCACTAGAGCCCTGAGGGAACATTACCCTACGTTCCCTTCGGAACCAGAATGCCTTGCACCACTGCAACTATTGATCACAAATAACGATTTATCACACCTGGTGTCTAGACTTTATTCAGCTGCACAATCAGAACTGGATGGGCATGAGTTGAAGGCAAAGGGGCAGTGGGATGCACTACTCGACACACCATTGTCGGATGAAGAATGGACTAGCGCCTGCGCGCTGACACAAATCCTTACACCTAACGGCAACCTGAGGATAATTCACTTTAAGTTCCTTCACCAAATTTATTACACACCGGCAAAACTGCTGAAATTCGGGTTTCAAGAGGAGGATAGATGTAAGAGGTGTAATCAGGAGGGTGCGGACTTTGCACATTTAGCGTGGGACTGCGCCAAGGTAGAGAGTTATTGGGTGGAGGTGACTACTGCATTGTCTGTTATGTTGGAGGAGGAGGTACACTGTACGCCCAAAGTCTGCCTGCTTGGGATAGTACCACAATTCAGGGCTTTGAAGCGAAAGTTCTGTGCAGTAGCATTATTATTGGCTAAGAGACAAGTGGCACAATGCTGGCACAGTCGCAAAGTGCCGAAGATAAAAACATGGTTGCATGACATGTCCACCTGTCGCGACAAACTGCAAACTTATGAAGAGTTATTACCGGCAAAGACAAGACCAAAAAATATTTGGGTTTATTTAGAGGATTATCTTGCTTCCCTACCGGATAATGAGGACCTTCGATCCTTGGACTGATTGGATTGGATGACTGAATGGGTAATCACGGGGTAGGTGCAGGATAGAGGCGGGAATTGGAGGGACCTATGAATGCCACCACAACTGACGTGTAGCACGTTGGGGTTACACTGTACGGTCTGAGTTGGGGTATGTTGTTCTATTGTTCTTGTTATCAAAAGAGAAAATGTAAGACTCAGTTCTCTTACCAGCTATTAACCATACATACGATACACTACAATATTCTGCGTCATATGTAACATTCACTTGCAATGTTGGTTAATGGTATTCACGTAGCGAGCCGGCCCCAGGGTTGTAGGCTCATGCTGTGTTAACTGCTTTGTGTTCAATAAAGGTCTTACGCAAAAAAAAAAAAAAAAAAATGTTCCTCACACACTGGGGTCCCACATCCGGATTCTAGGACCTACAAAAGCTGGAGGACTTTTTGTACAACATGGGTTTGGCGAACGGACAGTTAACTGATAAGTCCCAGTAGGGGGGGAGATGAGGGTGGGAGGAGACAGCACGTCTGGAACATATACTTCTACATCCACAACCTTTGGTCAACACCATGGGCAGAATCCAACACCCACTCATCGATGCTCAGACAGGGTAGGCCTGGACAAAGCCTTGACTGTATTCGCCCAAGAAAATGCTAGAGATACATTTTATTCACCTGTGAGAGACCACCAGTGGCAGAAAGACCTTGAACACTTACATATGCTATTTCTATATCATTTTCAGTTAATTAGTTTCATCTTCATTTGTCACAAGCACTTTCATAAGGTCTCTGATTGTCTCATTTTTTGCTAAGATCTTATTGTATAGGGACACAATCCCTTCTTGCAGACAGCCACAGGCACTGCCTAATTCGTCAATGTTACTTCCCACCTCATACTGTGCATTGTAGTCTGTATTCACCTCTGCTGTAGGGCTTATGCCTATTCTGCCATACATATTACAAGTAGGGATTCCTGGCAATGTTGCGAAAGCCAGCAGGCCACAGATAGGACAGACTAGTGGGTTCCTTACCTGGGGGGGGCATAATGGTTAGTGTTGGGCCTGACCCTCTCTGCTGGATCATTCCCAAATGTTTACCATCACCCTCCTATTTTCCTGAATTTGTTTTTGCCAGCCTTAGGACTCTATGCACTTTATCACTGCTAACCAGTAATAAAGTGCTTGATCTCACTCCCTAAAACATGGTAAAATTAGCTCATATCTGGTTTCCATACATTTCATTTACTTTAAGTCCCTAGTAAAGTGGTCTACAATCTGCCCCGGACTGGTAAATTAAAAGCAACTAGTTGGCATGCATCACATATTGTGCCACGTACTTAAGTAGCGTCTTAAAACATGTCTCAGGACTGCCATTGCAGCTTGTATACAGTTTCTAAACTGGCAATCCGACTTGGCAATATAACCCACTTGCCAAGCCTAAAACTCAATTTGTATTACACATAATTCATCCCTAAGGTAGGTCCTAGACAGCCCATAAGGCATTGTGCATTGTAATCAAAAAGTTGGTCATGTGCTTTTAAGTTTTACATGTCTCACTAGAGGATTTTGATTTAATAAGTGCTAACTTTTGATTGTGAGCAGGTTGGGAATTCATGTTTGGTGTCTCAGAAATTGTAATTTAAAATCTTTTTGAATGGGCCTGGAAGTCAAACATAAACCTTGAAGCCATTGACATGGCTCCTCTTGGCAATCGCGATAAAATTAATCCAATCTGAATGGAAATCATTCAGTCAGTCAAATAAATGCCTTCGGTTATTTGTGCAAAACCATCAAAGTATACTAAAGGTAAAAACATTGTCAATTTAAAGTTAAAATAATTTAAAAGCAGGTACATTTTCAAATAGCCTAATAAAAAAGGACTATAGAAATGGACAGCCAAGCATACAACAGAATACATTAAAAAACAGCTGTAGGGCATTCTTCCTGCTATGAACCATGCAGCTTGCATGTCCCTAAAGAAATAAGGGGAGCGTTCCTAAAGCATACAATACATAAAGTGCATATTTTACAATATCACAGTGCAATCTATGATAAAAGCTTCTTTCGGATTACCCAGAAGGCAAATAAAAAGCGGCTTATAGAAAAACCAATCGGCTCAGATACTTCAGATTTTAGAATTCTATGCACAATCTGATACTGCCTAGCTCCTAAATTGAGGAAAATTTGTCTTATCCACCTCCTGTGTATCTGTTGATATCTAGAGCAGAAAAACAAAAGATGTTCTTCTGTTTCTTTGACAGTAGTACAGGCAGGATATAAATCCAGTACTAGGCCGACCGATGATTGAATGGAAATCATTCAATAATCTTTCCTTCCACACATGGTGGGCCTGGGTCACTTTTTTTGGGAGGAGCCCATGGCTCTCATTCGACACTCCAGTCCATCACTCAGTTACCGAGCAAAGTTTGGAGTTCCCTTGACAAGATCGTGGAGTCCGGGAAGACATAGCTCTTTCCCTTTCTGCCAAGAGGAAGTTCCTAACGTGTTTGCGTCATGCAACATGTAGAGTATAGTGAGTTCCCACTTTCAAACACCCTATACCCCCCTTCTGCTGGTCCCTCTGCACCTACTTCTATTCCCTCCTTTTACATTCCATGTTGTTCTGAGATACTTGCATACTTTAGGACTACAACACACCCAGCAATTATAAGACACCATTTTCATGCTACTCTAGCTCTTACTAGCACATTGAGTCTTATCTTTTTGTCCTTTCATGTTTCACATCAATTACTATTGTTTCAATTTTTCGTATTTCTGTATCTTAATTGGTAAATGGTTGCTGTTTATCAAATGTACTCTAGCATGTTTTTCTTCATTGCCATTTTGTTATGGTTTATTTATTTATTTATTTTTTTGGGCTGTGCAACTTCTGTTTGTATCACGGAACCTCTGTAATATTGGTCTATTTTTTTTATTTTATTTCATTACAAAAAAGTGTATATATCAAAAATGTTCTTGAATGGTAAAGTCGGATTTCAAGTAACAATTTTGAGAAAGTCACTTTTAGAAAGTTGGATTTTTCTGCCCTACCTATTTTGTGCCTATAGCCTGTTCCAGTATCACATGACTCGGTGTAGCTGGCATTTGGGCTTAGTTTATTTTACCCACACAGGTACACAGTTTGGGGATTTGTTGTGCCTAGATGGGCCATAACTGGAAGGATGGGGGAGCATTGGGTCAAAGCCCCACTTGCAAATCAGGGCTTCTACACATTGCTCAAGCAGCCAGCTTGTAGCCAGGGGAGGGAGGAAACGTCAAAAACTTCTAAGGGAATTCTCTAGAAACGTCTCCTAATTCAAAGACGGCAACAGGTATAAACAAGAGGCCATAAGACTCACTTTTCAGTTCACCTTCTGGACCTGCAGAAGGACTTGCACTGCTTCACCTGAATCCAAGGGCGTGTTGCATGGCCTTCTGATCCTTGGGGATGGTGTTAAAGGTGCCCAGATAGCCAAAATCCAAAATTTGGGACTTGGAAATGTTTTGGCTAGAAACTGCTCTGAGAACTGAAAGGAGATATGGACCAACCAGCTTGTCTATTCACCAACGTTGTATTGTGGTTTGACCTGACTCCGCGGCAGTTCCTGCTTAGTTCTTCTCCACAGCAGCAAATCCTGTACAGGAGACCTTGGTCAAAGGGGTATACAGTCTTGTGGAACTCTTTTCATCTACAGCCTCCAGCTTCGTCCCACTGGAGACTTTTTTAATTCCTAAAAAAAGACTAAGTCCGAACGTAGAAATCTTCACTGCAACCTTGTCCATCAGCTCCCCAACACCCATGCACCCTCCTCTTTGGACACTACCTGCAGAGTTGCCCCGCTGAACTACTGCCTTGTCAGATCATTTTTCTTTACATTTCTTCGAAGCTGAATGTAAGCGCTGACACAGCCCAATCTTCTTTTTGTATCTGACTAGTGCTCTATTGAGGTCAGCCATATTTTTTTACTTTTAACTGGTCTTGTGTGACTAGATGTCTACAGTTGGTGCTTTGATCTTTTAAGTGCTAGTTTTGACTTTAACCTTTAAAAATTCATAACTCCGGTTCTACTGATTGGATTTTGGTTGTTTTGGTGTAAAATAATTTCTTAAAATGTGTTGTGTTGTTCTAAAGTGGTGTGGGATTTGTCTTGTGTTGTGTTTTAACTTTATTACTATTTGTGTGCTGCATAAATACTTTTGCGTCATTTTTAACATGAGAAAAGTGATGCAAAAGTGGCGCAAGGGGGTTGTAACTCTGCCCCTTAGCCTTTTGCCTACAAGTTAAGCCTAACTGCTTTTGTGCCAAGCTACCGATGGCTTAAGCACAGGTTAATTTAGTGACTTTTGTGGTTCACCCTGACAGGGAATGTGGCTGTTCTTTCAGAAGGGTTAACATCCCACTCAACCAACATCCCAATTTTTCACAGTAAGCCTACAATCCTAGGTACCTCTGTCATTCTTGTTCTTCCTAGAAGACACACAAAAGGTACTCTACACAATCAGCATACCACTGAGGCAGGTAAACGAAAGTCCATCAATAGAGAAGTATTGCATTGGAGACACCACACAATTGAATTTTTGCACACCTACTAGAAAGATATATCTCTCTTTTGGTCCTTTATCCCTGCCTTTCAATGAGGGTGCTCAAGGTACATTTGTATTCGGATATAGGCAAGTCACTATCCTGGGGTACTTTCTCAGGGAAGTATCACCACCAGCTCTCTATCCATCCTATCACTGAATGCTAATGGTGTCACTAGCTCTGCAAACAAAAAGAAAATCTTAACCCACGTGTGACATCATGGAGCCGATATAGTCCTTTTGCAAGGGCCCATGTCCCACCGGCCGAAGTGGCTAAACTTGAAAGAGAATGGGTGGGAAGTGTGGTAGGTAGTTGGTGCCAGCATGCAAGGGAAGTTGGCTCATGTGGAATGCAAAGCCCTCCTAATCCATGTTGGAAGAACGTGGTTAGCAATTGTAATAACACAAGTAGGGGACTTGTTCCTATGAAGAAAGGAGAAAAAGAAATATGAGAAAACAGTTGGACATTGGATAATGTGGAGGGTATCTCCTAATTAGGGTTTCATGCTTTATCATTGGGCTTTTAACTTCTCGTGGCGCTGGCGCTGCAATGCCCCATGTGCCCCACGAGAGGGCTCTTTGACGGAGATCCGTTAAAAGCAGAAGCTGTGATGGTGCTGGTTTGGTGTGAGGAGCAAAACAGTGGAGTGTGAATGTGAATTTAAAATTAGCTGAAGGGTACTGTGCCATACATTTTTTAGGAGTCACCTTTGGTAGGTAAAAAAATGTCCAACCCTTGTCTTATTTTTCTTTTCCTCTTTTCTTTATAAGAACAAGTACACTATTACACTTGCTAAGCCACTTTAGGAGCATTGGTACTGGACCATAATTGTGCTCCTTGTCCCTCTCTCATTTCGATACATAATATTTGGAAGAACGGGGTTGCCATCTTCCACACAGAATTGGCGCAATAAGAACAGATTCAGATGGTAGATATATATTTGTACATCTATCACTGACCAAACCGACGTTAATTGTAGGATCTCTCTATTCCCCCAACAGCTGCAAACCTGCATTCTTTTGCCATCTGAATTGGATATTTATGAAATGTAGCAAGATCAAACAGGTAGTGGTGGGGCAACTGGAATCTTACATCAGATCTGATCACTGACACCACAGGTCCACTGAACAGGAGCAATGGCAGCCCACTGAGCACAATTAAACAATCTCACGGGAGACCATGGCCTGGTACACAGTTGGAGAGTTGACCACCATATGACTCAGGACTACACATTTGTATTCTCGGTGCACCATACATCATCCTGGATCATTTAATTTCTAGTACACCACTCACTATTTGGTGCACAATTTTAGGCTGGTATCCTACCGGGGGGAATCTTGTCCCACTACCCCACAGCTCTTGAGCTATCCCTGTATCAGAGGAATTGTGCCTCCAGCCTCAGGAGAATGTAGGCTTGAATGCACTGTCGTCTGTCAGAAGAAAAAACAGGCATTAAATGCTCATGTGCTGGTATACTTCTAGGAGAATGGTGGGTTGGTTACCTCTTCACAGCTGGTCTGGGTGGCAGGTATGGCTAACTGGAGAGGCATTCTTATGAGGGACTTGGTGACAGCCGTGAAGGCTCATGAGACAAAGTGGAAGGACCTGGAGCTGAAAATTGAGGAATGCTGGGTGTTGTTTTTTCTGTTTAGGAAGAGATAGGCCCAGCTGTCCATTCTTGTAATCTCAACAGCTCAAAGCCAGCTCATAACCCACCCAGAGCTCACTTCCTTTGATAAAACCCAATATGCTACCAGTCGTGCCGGAGACTCCTGCACTGAGAAAGCCTTCTAACTCAATTCAATCCTAAAGCCTATAAGATGAAGGAAGAATTATGCTGAGCAGTGAGATTGCTAATGAAATTGGCAAGATTATATCAATGTTGCCGATCTGCAAACCTCAGGAGGAAAAAAAGTTTAGCTTGAGAATTTTACAAAACGTGCAAACTACAAGTGACGCAAATGCTATATCAAGCCTTTGAGATGGTGGAGAGCAAGAGGTCCCTGGGACCCATTTCCAATAAGACAATTATTACAGTATTCCCCAAGGAAGGGAATGACTTGTTAGGTTGTGGTAGGTACAAGCCTGGCACCCTTCTAAAAGTGGATCTTAAAAACCTGGTCACCACTTGAATACAGAACAATACACAGCAAGGATGTCCCCTATCGCTGATTCTCTCTATATTAGCCTTGGAGCTGGGGTGGCCATTGTCATCAGATCCTCCCGTCAAATACAATGTATAACAACAAAAGCCAGACACTCTGTGTAGATGATATTTTTGATGATGGTCCAGACACCCAAGATCTCAATCCCAGCACTGATATCCTTATAAGACACTTTTTAAGGCTGGTTATAAGGTCAACTTGAAAAAAATGTGAGGTAATGCTGATGTCCAGTAGGATGAAAGGACCTTTGCAGGAGTGGCCAATATGAGATTGGTCCCAAAGCGGATTAATTACCTCGGCATCTTTTTCAGCAAAGAGATGGCAAAGATGGCGGAAGATAACATGATGCCTTTATTGACTAAGATGAAGCTAGACTTTTTAAAATCGTCTCACCTTCAGCTTTCCTTATGAAGAATAGTTCAAGAGGTACATTGGTTGCAGAACCCTGATATAACTATGTCACAGGAATACTTCTCTTCCTTATTTCACATCATCTCCCAGTCTCTGAAATCAAGTTGTCTGAGCAAAGGATAAGCTTGGATTCAAATCAACAAACTGTATGTGCATAGTGAGTCTGGATGACTCTGCCTACCCCATATAGGTTCCTATTAACTTACTCACCACCTCTCCCAGCTGGGTTCCTGACAACCAGACATAGGAGAACCTCTGCTGTGAGTGGCCATAAAGTGAGTCATTCTCATAGGAAAGCAAGGTCTTGAAATCCTTTATAAGTACAAGACTCTACCCGTAAAAGTAGACAATCTTGTAATAAGACACATGCATTATAAACGGAGATGAGCACACTCTCTCACCTTTTGCTTCACACCAATGCCTCTCTCTGGAACAAAGCAGGCATGATAGTGGGTGAGTCATGACTATCCTGGTCACAGTGAAGAGCGGATGGCCTCACTGCCTTAATTTGAGCTTTGGCAGAGACCCTTTAACTCTTTTGGATTCACTGATCTGGTTTTAGCTTGAAAAATGGGGCAAGTATAAAGGAGCTGAACCTGTATGTGTGGACTTCCTATTGACCACATCTATTCTTCTACTAGAGATTACACTAAGTAACACTGGTGGCAGGCAGTAACAGGACTGAAATACTCCCAGGAAGACTGATCTTCATTGATGTCCACCCACAACTAACTACTTAGGAAATCTAGACTGACGTTTTCACACTTCAAACTCCTACATAATTGGTATTGGTACCACTGAAGTATCTCTGGCAGACCACAATAACCAAAACATGGCTTGACACCTACAGAAACTTGGTGCATTCAAGAATGAGCTACAGGCAACACTTGATGCCATACTTAGAAAAAACTGAAAAGCTTTGAATATGGAAAATAGGCTGGGGCAATTTTAGAGTAAAAAAAGATAGATCATGCAATATATCTAATAAAGAAAAAGAAATAGGAGGAAGAAATTAGGTATTTTTTTCTCAAAAGAAGAAAGGAAACACCTAGAAACAGATGAGTTCCACAACTATATTTAGAGGGTCTGAATATTTTACCAAAGGATTTTATAGCTCAAGATGTTTTGTAGGGTATACAAGATCAGAAACATGAGAAAGCAATGGGTCCACATAGGCTACTGGCTGAAATATACAAACACATTAAGGATGTTCTTGCACTATCATGTGTGACTTTGCTGAATAAGGTATTAAACTGACAACCCACTCCTAGATCTTGGTTGAAGTTATAGAGTCTCAACTATCAGGAGCCTCAGGGGGATAGGAAGCAGGCCGCCTCCCACTCAAAGTACAGTCAACAGTGATGGCCTACCCCTTGTACGCTCTATGGCTAAAGGAAATTTCTTTATTTTAGTAAGGCAGAGGGTATACATAAGCCTTCTGTCTGTATAAACTGCACTCTGTTACAGATTAGAACGGCACGTACGCCTCTATATGTGTGTCTGAGTGGTCCACCACCAGTCTACCTATTCCCTCTATCTTCCAACTGTGAAAAAAAAGGGGGAGGGAAGGTTGACAGTGCCTCACGGAAGCAACACCAAGGGGAGGATTCTGACAGACTGGTACTCGCCTGATTCCTCACTTCTCATCATCAGCTACTGTCAACTCGAAAATAAAATGGGAGAAAAAGATAGTGCAATCAAACCAAAAAACCATCATGTGTTACACGTGTTATATAACCCATTGTGATGTTCCCATATCCCTAACAAGTGGAATATAGATGTATCACCATTAAAAAGAGCAAAGCAAACTGGCAACTAATATCTTTATTCTGTGCTGTTAGCTCACTCTATTAAAAGTCAACCGACATGTTTCATCACTGTTTTTTACTTTACCAGTGATTTCTTCAGGGTTTTGGGTCAGCATATGAATTGCACGTTTTAAATTCTTCCCTTATTGTACCTGTAGTCGGGTAAAGGACACACAGCACACATATATGTTATACATCAGTCATGTCTCAACAGGTAGGACCGTTTCCGGTGCAGATTAAAAGTAATAGGTGTACTTCTGGTTCCTGGCGGTAGTGAAGTATACATTACCAGGTGGCCTCCACTGAAGTGCCTACCCGGCCCCCGTGGAAGAATGTATCGCTGTTCGGAGCCCCTATCTCTGTAATGGGTCCCTGTCGACCGCCAATAGGTCGGTATCTGCGGTAAGACAATAGATAGGTGTGAGTCATATTGTACGTATACTCCCTTCCATTGCCTTGCCTCATCGCATCCATCGATCTTTGGATCGCACTTCTACTGGTCTCATTCACTGTTTACCTATTTAATCATAGTGCCACTCCTAGATTCCCATATCAGCTCCTTACCGTTAGCGCGCACTGGTGTGGTCTCTGCTCACCCCTTGTGTGTCTTTACCTCAGTTGCGTACCGTTTACATCCTCATTCTTCCGATCACATGATCGGAGCGTACTACGAGAACGTAAACGCGGCGTAACGCGTCATCGTGACTAGGCGCGAGCGCCATTTTGGATCGGGAAATTAGTCCATAGTATCGGATTCCTGCCGATTTTTAGTGTATGTAATCATTTTTGGACTAAAATTGCAGTGTAATGAATATAACGGCTACTGGTAACACAATGCCATTTAATATGTCAGATAATACCAAGCCATTGTTCATTACAGTTATGTATGTAATGTTATTAAGTTTAGTGTTTGTATGTTGCCTATCCAGATAATCAATGGGACAGAAAGAACTCTCAAATTTCAATGTCTACACCCTTTTTCCATAGAGCTTAAGAGCCAGATGATTATGCCAATAGCTTAATGCAAGAAGGGTCAGCATTTGTTTCAGCGCTGTGTTTCACCATCATGCAAAGAAGCCTATATGTACAGGTAAAGCATTAAATGGTGGTATACCTATTGGGGGGAAGTCCTACACTGCTGATACCTTATTCCACTCAATAATTTTATTGAGGCCATGTTCATCCATGGATTCTTCAAATATCCATCGGGCCTCCATCTTGAGCAGTCTGTTACTCATATTATACTGATCTCCTTGCACTCTTTCAATGACTACCCAGCATAGGTCCCTCGGTTAATGCTTTTGACTGGTAAAATGTTGCACAAGTTTAGTCGAGAGTTTCGCGACTTTGAGTGTACTGAGGTGTTCCTGGATTCTGACTTTGATTTTTCTAGTCGTTAATCCAATGTAGTACATTCCACATGGACATGATAACCTGTAGATCACATTACATGTATTGCAGTTACTGAAACTGTTTAGGTGCCAGGTCTTGCCGTTTGTTCTTGTGATTGAACTAGTTTTTGAAGTAAGGGAGCAAATGGTGCACTCTCCACATGGGTAGTGGCCTGGTGGGAGATTAGAATGGGGTACCTTCACCTGCGGGCGTGTGTGGACCAGCCGGTCCTTCAAGCTCAACGATCGCTTAAAAGCAAACCGTGGTTGTGGCATTCGCATGGAGTTGGTGCTTAAGATATGCCAGTGTTTCCTCAATATTTGGCGGATTTTGGTGGAATGTGGTCCAAAAGTAGTGATTATCGGAATGCAGTCCTGTGGTTCCTTGATATGTCGATCAAGAAGAACCTCTCGGGGAGTATTCAATGCCCGTTTTTTGGCTTGCTTCACAGTTTTTTGTGGATAGGCTCTGGCAGTAAGTTTGTCAGCCAGTCCTGCGGTCTGCTCTAGGAAACTGTCAGTTGTGGAGCAATTCCTCCGGTATCTCATGAATTGCCCCACCGGGAAATTATCTCGCAAGGCCCTGGGGTGAAATGACCTATAGTGCAACAGTGAGTTCTTATCTGTTGGACCGGCTGATCCACACACGCCCGCAGGTGAAGGTACCCCATTCTAATCTCCCACCAGGCCACTACCCATGTGGAGAGTGCACCATTTGCTCCCTTACTACAAAAACTAGTTCAATCACAAGAACAAACGGTAAGACCTGGCACCTAAACAGTTTCAGTAACTGCAATACATGCAATGTGATCTACAGGTTATCATGTCCATGTGGAAGGTACTACATCGGATTAACGACTGGAAAAATCAAAGTCAGAATCCAGGAACACCTCAGTACACTCAAAGTCGTGAAACTCTCGACTAAACTGGTGCAACATTTTACCAGTCAAAAGCATAAACCGAGGGACCTACACTGGGTAGTCATTGAAAGAGCACAAGGAGATCAGTATAATATGAGTAACAGACTGCTCAAGAAGGAGGCCCGATGGATATTTGAAGAATCCACGGATGAACATGGCCTCAATGAAATTATTGAGTGGAATAAGGTATCAGCAGTGTAGGACTTCCCCCCAATAGGTATACCACCATGTAATGCTTTACCTGTACATATAGGCTTCTTTGCATGATGGTGAAACACAGCGCTGAAATAAATGCTGACCCTTCTTGCATTAAGCTATTGGCATAATCATCAGGCTCTTAAGCTCTATGGAAAAAGGGTGTAGACATTGAAATTTGAGAGTTCTTTCTGTCCCATTGATTATCTGGATAGGCAACATACAAACACTAAACATAATAACATTACATACATAACTGTAATGAACAATGGCTTGGTGTTATCTGACATATTAAATGGCATTGTGTTACCAGTAGCCGTTATATTCATTACACTGCAATTTTAGTCCAAAAATGATTACATACACAAAAAATCGGCAGGGATCCGATACTATGAACTAATTTCCCGATCCAAAATGGCGATCGCGCTTAGTCACGATGACGCGTTACGCCGCGTTTACGTTCTCGTAGTACGCTCCGATCATGTGATCGGAAGAATGAGGATGTAAATGGTACGCAACTGAGGTAAAGACACATGAGGGGTGAGCAGAGACCACATCAGTGCGCGCTAACAGTAAGGAGCTGATATGGGAATCTAGGAGTGGCACTATGATTAAATAGGTAAACAGTGAATGAGACCAGTAGAAGTGCGATCCAAAGATCGATGGATGCGATGAGGCAAGGCAATGGAAGGGGGTATACGTACAATATGACTCACACCTATCTATTGTCTTACCGCAGATACCGACCTATTGGCGGTCGACAGGGACCCATTACAGATATAGGGGCTCCGAACAGCGATACATTCTTCCACGGGGGCCGGGTAGGCACATCAGTGGAGGCCACCTGGTAATGTATACTTCACTACCGCCAGGAACCAGAAGTACACCTATTACTTTTAATCTGCACCGGAAACGGTGCTACCTGTTGAGACATGACTGATGTATAACATATATGTGTGCTGTGTGTCCTTTACCCAACTACAGGTAAAATAAGGGAAGAATTTAAAACGTGCAATTCATATGCTGACCCAAAACCCTGAAGAAATCACTGGTAAAGTAAAAAACAGTGATGAAACATGTCGGTTGACTTTTAATAGAGTGAGCTAACAGCACAGAATAAAGATATTAGTTGCCAGTTTGCTTTGCTCTTTTTAATGATGATACATCTATATTCCACTTGTTAGGGATATGGGAACATCACAATGGGTTATATAACAGGTATAACACATGATGGTTTTTTGGTTTGATTGCACTATCTTTTTCTCCCATTTTATTTTCGGGTTGACAGTAGCTGATGATGAGAAGTGAGGAATCAGGCGAGTACCAGTCTGTCAGAATCCTCCCCTTGGTGTTGCTTCCGTGAGGCACTGTCAACCTTCCCTCCCCCTTTTTTTCACAGTTGGAAGATAGAGGGAATAGGTAGACTGGTGGTGTACCACTCAGACACACATATAGAGGCATACGTGCCATTCTAATCTGTAACAGAGTGCAGTTTATACAGACAGAAGGCTTATGTATACCCTCTGCCTTACTAAAATAAAGAAATTTCCTTTAGCCATAGAGCGTACAAGGGGTAGGCCATCACTGTTGACTGAAGTTATAGAGTGCCTTATCTTAAAGCCAGGAAAAAAACACATGCACTGCAACCATTATCGTCCAACGTCACTATTGAATGTTGACCAGAAACTGTCCACTAATGCACTTTCAAACAGCTACACATAGTAATTCTATAGTTAATCCATGACGATTGCACCTAGGTCTTGACTGCATCTGTAAACATTCCTGCCAGACATATGGTTCCACTGGGGCAATTTGTGGACTTCAATGCTGCTTTGTCACACCTATATGGTTCCACTGGGGCAATTTGTGGACTTCAATGCTGCTTTGTCACACCTATATGGTTCCACTGGGGCAATTTGTGGACTTCAATGCTGCTTTGTCACACCTATCTTGTACTTTGAGGAGACTATGAAGCCATTCCCAGCGACACAGGGGAAAAGGGAATTGGGAATGACACACATCACTGCCTAACACCCTTCTCTTGGATGTGGTATGAAATTGTCTCATGCATTTGGGTCCTAGAAAAATAACATTTACTAAATAGTCTGCTGAGCTGAAGTATCTATAATACTGTGTATGATTTACTTTTAAGAGTTAATTAACACTAATTGTTCACCTCCAGCATATGATAGTAAATGTTAGTCTTAAATTATACTCTTTGTTGGTGAGAAAATATATGCATGCAGCACATAATTCCTCAACTACTTTGAATAATATTGAGTGCAGTTTACAATATGTTCAACATACCAAGTCAAGTATGTGTTTCAAAGTCTTTAGAAGGAATGAAAAATTGTTAATCTTTTGCCAAGAAATGTACTTAGCTCAATAGCATCAGTCATGAAACAATACAGCCAAGATATGTCCGAGGAAAATACAAATACATACGGCGGAATTCCAACAACAAATATTTTCCACTTAAGTAATTTAACTGATACAACAAAGATGATTTTCCAAAGATGATTGTAATTCAATTAAGTCTTGAAACTATGGCGCCTATAAGAATGGCGGACGGACCTGCGTCCGTCGCCAACCTGAGGTGGAGGGACCGTCTGCAGGGGCAGCGGCGGTCCCTCCGGTGGAATTAGGATGTGACCGTCCCCCTGGAGGATCCCCTATGTTAACATTGCAGATGGTGCTGCTTTAAGCAGCACCCGCCGCAAAGTTAAATATGCATGCTGAGCATTTGCATGCACAAAGCGGCAGGCTCCGCGCGGTGCCTGCCGCATTGTGCAAATGCAAATGCAGGGGGGTACCATAGGTACCCCCCATGTGCACCCTCACCGCCCTTCACCCTGGGGCCCCGCAACGGGCCCCCAAAGAAAAGACTGTATGCCTTTTCACGGCCGCATTGTCGCCACGGAAAGGCATGTCCTGCAGCACATCCTAATATGGCTGGCGGTGTCTGATAGACACCGCCACCATATTAGAGCTTTTCTGCCACGGTCGGAAGCCGACCGCAGTGAAAAAGCAGCGAACGGTCTTCCCATCCGCCGATGACCCCCCAGCCACCCTAAAATGTCGGGGGGGTCTATGGAGGGACCGCAGCGGTAAATCCGCATCCTCCGGGTCGGCAGTGGCTTCCGCCGGCCCGGAGGATGCGGATTCAACGCAATCCTAATCGGCCCTACGTTAGAAACAACCAGAAAACAAATAGCTACTGAAAAGAAAGTTTTTTCAGAATAAGTGCATTAAAGAACTTGAGTTCAAACATGGCCTCCAGAGTGCTGATCACATTTGTACCTGTTTTGGATGTGATTTCTCTAGGGTGATACCTATATTGTGAAACATATATCAGACACTCAACATTTCAGCTTCTGTCTTATAAGTATAAAACAGTACCTAAATCTACATTCAACATTTAATATGTTAAATCAATATTCAAGGTATAAATGCTGTGATTACCCAAATGTATGGAGCCATAAATGCATCTGATGCCTATCTCCATCTTCCTTAGTTAGTGCCTGTGATAAATCCTCTCCTGCTTTGACCACAAATAATGCATATTGTGTTGATGATCCTGACAATAGTGGAGGCCAAAAGTTTTTACTTCTAGAAGTCCATATGATAGATGACAGAAACTGGGCATATTTGTGGCAGGTGCTATGTAGATTTGGACATAGTTCAAAGTTTATTTAGGGTATTCAAATGGTGGTCTATAACAACTCCAAAGTAAGAATCTTGTTAAATGAAGAGCTTACCCAATAGATCCATAGTGAAAGGTGAACTGGGCATGGGTGCTCTTTCTCTTCCTTGATATGCAACCTTCAATTTGAAACCCAAGCATGTAAAATCACCTTAAATAGATTCACTTGAATCTAAGGGTTATTTTAAAAAGGTGTCTCGGTATAGTGGCAATGTGACCTTTTTACAAGTAAGGCGGAGGGAAGCATCCCTAAGTTAGATCACACAGTAGATGACTGTCTTTTGGCATAAGGTAAATAAGGATAAGTCTGAGATGAAGAGTTGTAATAGAAGTTTTAAAGCCTCACGGTTCAATCAATCACCAATCAATCAGTATTTTCATAGTGCAGCACTCTCACCCCTAAAGGGATCAGGGTGCTGATGGTGCTGAATATCTGTTGTAAAACCAGCCCTTGAGTTCCTGTCCGAAGTCCGCTAGGGAGGAAGTTGTTCGGAGGTGGATGGGCAGGTTGTTCCAGGTCTTGGCCACAATGAAGGAGAAGGAGCTGCCACCGCTGTGGCTGCGACAGATGCAAGGGGTGTGCACGAGTGCGAGGAGGTGGAGCGCAGGTGTCTTGCGGGCAAGTGAAAGTTCAGTCGATGGCTGATGTATGATGGTTCTTGGTCGTGGAGAGCTCTGCATGCATGCGTGAAGATCTTGAATTTGCATCTCCTGCTTCCACTCCCTCCACATGCTCTGACAACTCTTCAGATGGATCCCCATCAACACCAGAAAGACCATCACTCATGTCCTTGTCACCAGCCTTCTCAGCTATGACAATGCACTCTACATCGGAATCTCCATCCAGCTCTTCAAAAGACTTCAGACCATACAAAATACTGAAACCAGACTCATCATGGAATCGTAAAAAAAATTGCGAATCCTACACATTCCTTATTTGCAACTCGCAAAGTGCAATTTGCAAATAAGGAATTGCTTTACCATTGATTCCTATGGGTGTAGAGGCCCATATAAATCAATGGGAATTGCCTGCACAATTTTCGAGTACCAAATAGGTACTCGCAAATTGCGAAAGTAATTTCAAGGGTGCCAGGGTGCCAAATAGGACACCCTGATGCACCCCTGAAATTGCAATTTCAACACATGTTGCACACACACATGCCCCAAGGACATGTATGTGTGGAACATAGAACTTTGAAAAATGCACTTTTGTGCATTTTACAAAGTCCTCGCAAATTACCATCAACTTTGAATTGATGGTAATTAGCGTTTCTTAATTGGGAGATTTCAATTTTTTTGGGGTTGTTGCATTGCCTTTAGGGAATCGAAATGTGTGATTCCCTAAATGCAATTGCAATTTAAGTAATCGCAATTTTACCGATTACTTGAATAGCAATTTTTGCATTTGGGATGATGCATCCCAAATGCAAAAATTGCAGTCGCAAAGGGGCAGATTCGCAGAATCGCAATTTACAATGATGCATGTGGCCCTAAGAGTGTTATGTTGTATGTGTGATTCACATCTGTGCTCCAATAATGTTGCACACTATGTTGATGTGCTTATGCCAGAAATGTGAATGTGAAAAAGAGTAAGAGATAACAGTTCATGTATAAGTACCAGTACATTTTGTATTCTGCACCTGATGACTCACGTTTAGAGATTTTGGCAGACTTTGGCCGGAGCATGTGATCCAACCAGAAAAAGTAATCCACTTAATAAGTTTGTTTCTAAACCACATTTAAGTAGCTGTGTGATGTGAAGGGCACAGGGTATGCTTTCATAAGTGTTGTGAAAAAAGGGGACCGGTAGGTCCTGTTGTCCTCTCACTTGGTGAAGGTGTAGATCTGACCCTCCAAAGCTGGTGTACCTCTTAGTGCTTAAGTGTTGCATCGGAGTCGCTGGGGAGCAGCAAGTCTATAAACTGGACAATGGAACAGCACAACACTACACACAATCAAGTTGTGTGTGACGCACATCTCATAAGGCAAAATGCCTGCCCTCCGAAAATAAAAATTGGACTATGAGCTCCTAGCTCTCATGGGATGCCCCCAAGGGGCGATCTCACTGATCAAAATCAAATCTTCTACCCACTTTGGATTGCACCACCTCACATAGGTAACACAAGTACAAATCAATTAGGAAATGTCCATCCAATGTTGTTATGGTTTAACGTTTTCTTTTAATCTTCTTTAATTCATATAAATTTCATTGAGCAGTCAACCCGTTTTGTTCTTACAAAGAACTTCGTCAGGGATGTAAAAACATTTTAAAACATATGTATAGTGACATTTAAAAACATTTAACAAACATTACAAACATCTATTACACCAAGACAGGAAGAAACTTTGAACACCCTTGAACACTCTTTTTTATGATACACCATTTGATAGGTGCCCATACTCCAATCCTAAGGTTTGAGACATGTACACCTACCCCTTTCCCCAATTTGCATTACCAGACTCCTTTCTCATTCATAAGTAGCTTACCCGTCGCGCGTTGCTGTGATCTCAGAAGAAAGGAAATTTAAGGAAACTTGTTATGATAACATTCAATTTACATTGTGTCATTTTTATTGAAACTTTTTCATTTTAATATGGAAAACATTTTAAAGTGTTGTTTCAATTCTGTTTATTTATTCGAGTGCTTGTGGATAAACAGTATTTTTTGTTTTCCGTCTGCTGCGTACACAAATAAATCAGAAGGTTTTCCGACGCGTGAGCTGGCCACATACAGTTGTCCATGTGAGAAGCACAGATTCTCCAAAAGTTTTCCACACACTTGCAGTGATTGTCCTTGTGCTTTGTTAATGATCATTGCAAAACCGAGTCGCACCGTAAACTGTAAACGTTCAGTATTGGAAAGATTATGAGGGCCCTGGGGGGCCGGGGGCCAATATTTAACAAATGTTTTTTTTTGCCCGAAACCTTTGCGGGAGTGTACTCGACAACTTTTAACAATTTTTTTTTTGCCAGAAACCTTCACAGGAGTGTACTCAACAACTTCCCAAAGTTTCATGGCGATCGGATGAATGGTGTAGTAATGCATAAAGGACAAACAGACATACTTTCGTTTTTATATATATAGATCACACAAGTATGAATTGATATCAAGATAACTCTCTTTGGCCTGTCCAGACATGTTACTTTATCCAATCTTGATTCTCCCATATGGAAATTTCATCTTAATCTCGATGTTCACAAAATGTCAATGTTCACAAAATTACCCCAAAAGTCATTAGTCATATATTATGCAGCACAGTTAACTTCTTTAGTCCCTAAATTAGACATTAAGGGCTAGATGTAGGTAATTTGGATTTACAGATTAATAAATACCGAATTTTACCGATTCGGCATTTATGAATCGGTAAATCCACTGTAGATAAAAATTTGGTAAAAAATACCGAATTGGTAGTATTCGGTATTTACCGATCGGTATTTGCCATTGATTCCTATGGGCCTGTAGGCCCATAGGAATGAATGTCAATTACTGAATCGGTAATTACCGATTCGGTAAATACCGAAAAATTCAAGGGTGGCAGGGTGTCACTTTGACACCCTGTTGCACCCCTGATTAGGGCTTGTGTGCCATGTGGCACACATGCATGCCCTAAGGGCATGTATGTGTGCCACATGGCACAGGTGACATGCACAGATTTGCATATACACAGGTATTCGTTATTTACCACCAACTAATAGTTGGTGGTAAATAACGAATCCTTAAAGCCCTGTGGCACTGTTTACAGTGCCACCTACATATGAAAATGCAGATTTGGTAATTTTACTGAATCTGTAATTTTGCCGATTCAGTAAATTTACAGATTCAGTAAATTACAGATTCAGTAAAATTACCGAATCTGCATTTTAATATGCCCCTACATCTCAGTATCCAAATACCGGTCCGTAACGGCCAAAAATCGGTATTTTCAGCCGTTACCTACCGGTATTTGGATACCTACATTTTGCCCTATATCTCCTATTCAAAGAAAATATGGACAAAGTTGGTATTACCCCAACCACGTAACTCCATCCATATTCGTAACTCCACAGTTTTGCTACTCCATTCCCAATAAGAGGTTGTTCGTAACTTGGGGTGAGTTTAGTACCCCCATACCATGATTACTACATAATTAGGACATAAACTGAACCCAGTTATAATAAGCCTTATAAATACCCACATAAATCCTACTACAAGCATTGTTAGTCTAGCGTGGCCCAATTTATTCTTTATATTCCAATTCCTTACTGATGATAGTATCCGATATTCACAGGTCCTGGAAATATCAGCACTTGCTTGATAGTTGCATAATATATGGCTACTGTGCCTGTAACAAATAATAGAGAACAAAGTACTAGCACTTGCTTAATAGCTACATGATATATGGCTACTGTGCCTATATTAAATAGTAAAGATCAAAATACTCGGTAACCTCGATTCTTTGATGCAAGTTTGTCCCTTATCCTAATAACTCCTCCATCATGATCTCATTGTCTTATAACGTTTTGCATGATCAATGATATGGGCCACACTACTCATATTACAACAACTTCTTTTTTTAGCACCAGATTGTTGTTCATTAGTTAGATATAAAAGGTATTTTCTGTCTAGCAGAATTCACCCCGTATATATACATACTACACCCTAGGGACAACCAATGTGGACAGAAAAAATAGATTCTTGTGGAAAATATAATGCCAACATATATATAAATCCGCTAGTCATTTTTGCTTATGCCATTAATTCCTTCACCTGATTGGTACTATGCAAGAGGCTTTAGGTAATTAGACACAGCTTTTAAAGCAGCGTGATATTCGTGTAGCAATTTGTTTCACGGGTTGTTGACACTCCACTTTTCCCATTTGTAATTGCATGCGCCTGCGCTATCTCAAAGTACGAGTCATTGGATGGATTGAGGTAAAGGACCCAAGTGTTTAACCCTGTAAAAGATTGTTTACACCAGATCTTCCCTAGTCTCCTTGGGTCTGTAATTGGAACGCGGTACATTTATAACTTTAATCCTTGGTCCAAAACTTACTACCACATTCTGTCCCAACAGCCCAAAACTTACTCTGGGGTTGCACCATCACAAATTACCAGTCTTAAAATCATTTTAATCGAAATCCTGACTATTTGTCCCCATTATGCATTTATTTTCTACATGTTTATCTTGTCGCACTGTATCTTAAATTGATACGCTGTGCGTTATCTATTGTAGTCCTTAGCCCATAACTTACTCTAGACTTCTATCTCAACATCCCAAATAATACATCAATATAGGGTTGCCCACCCATCAATGTGACTCACAACTCACCTAGATCACGGAGTTTCTTTGCGGCAACAGTGTATCCTCTTGAGGGTTCAAAGAAAAACGCCGGGTAAAATCCTCCCTTTTTATATGTACGCTACGTCAACGTCATTATATCACTCCTCCAATGTCCTCAGGGACAAACAATAAACTATCACACGCTATTGATGGCATAGCTCTATATCCATTTTAGCGTTGTCTATTTGTGAGCTGAGTCTGCGGCATATTCTCTCTCTCTAATATCATCAAGGAGAGTCCATGCACTAGGCCAAACTGAAAAAGGCGCTTGAATTAAAACCTACTCTAAGAGTTAAACAACGTATTTTAAGTCTAAGCAGACTAATCCCAATTTCATGCACTTATATCGTAATTTTTAAAACGTAAGTAACAATAGTTTTAGCCCATTCCTCCATTCATGGGCCTTTTTTCTGCAGCGCACAGTCTCCCTATCTTTATTCGGGAAACCCCCAAATTTCAAAATTTTAACCCAAGCCTTCATCCATAATTTCTTTGACTACATTTGTAGTAATTCACAAAACAATATTTTCTATGACCTAATTTCCTTCTTAGTAATACAAGTAATACAATTGGTCAATATATTGTATATTTCTATGTACCGCATTACCCAGAAGTAAATGTGACATTAAGTGCGTTCATATTTCACGCATTGCCCTAGTCACAATGTAGGTGGATAAATACAATACCAACCCCTATAAGTGGTTTCTATCAATATTTCCACCCACAACATTTGAGATCTTTCGTAATGTGCACCTCTCTATTGGACAATTGTCTAACAAGGTTTATCTACCAGATGGAAAACATGTACCGTTCCAACAATACTCACAAATAAAGAAAAGGCGGGGGACACACCCTATGCTCCAGCCATAGTATTGTAAGTAAGCACCTAACACCTATCTTTGAGATGAATTTTGCTGACCAGTTTTCTTACATCGATTTGGGACAATATTATTGACGCTCCTTCCTTTTACATGTTTCTTTGAAAAAGCATGTCATTCTGATGTGAAACTCTTGCTATCACATCCAACTCTACTCAGAGGAAATAGAGCAGTTCATCATCCGTGTTGTGGCCCTTGCTCATACTGCGCAGCCTACAAATCCTACCAGCATCATTGCGCCTAAGGGCTAGCTCTCTATCGCCCCTCCCTTGGGTTCGCCTGAATGTGATCAATCTCACGAAACCATATGTTTGGTCCCCCTTCATGCTGTTCTCTCATATGCTGCGTCATGGGTTATCTGGTGTCTTGATTTCAAATGGCCCTAACATGTTCCTGAATACAAGTTTTAAGTGGAAAAATTGTGCTACCCACATAATTGATGTTACAGGTTCACTCTAACACGTATGTCACATACGTAGTTCTACATGTGATGGTATGTCTAATGTTGTAGATCCTTTGTGCGTTATAGCTAAAGTCCTTTAGCTTGTTCCTACCGTACTGGCAGATATTAAAGTCAGTGCAAGTAAAGAACCCATGGACCGGTCCCGGTCAGTGCACGTAAAGAACCCATGGACCGGTCCCGGTAACCATGTGTTTGTGGTTCTGTTCTTTCTTGTGGTTACATAGCTAGGGCAGAGTATCTCTCTGAGTGTCCTGCCCCTTTTGTATGTGACCCTCAGTTTTTCTGATTGTTCTTCCTTGATTCCTGGTATGTCTTGGAGTAAAGGCCAATGTTTAGCTAAAATTTTATAAGCACCTTGACTATGATTGTTAAATTTTGTAACAAAATTGATAGATACTGAGCTTTTATGTCTACGAGCATCGATTACTCTTTGTAGCAAGGTGTTCCCCCTAGATTTCATCAGGATTTTATTCACAGCAGCATCTAGAATGCTCTGTTCATAACCATGTTGTCTAAATATTTTTTTAGTCTCATATATATTGTCAATGAATAGTGTTTCATCTCTACAATTATGGCACACTCTCACCATCTCACCATATGGGATATTTGTGATGGTGGCTTTTGGGAGAGCACTCGTCGCATGTAGTGTGCTGTTACTTTCAGTAGGTTTACGAAATAATGTGCTGTGAATTGCATTGTCTTTCACAAACAAGGTCACATCCAAAAAGTCAATTTGTTTGGTTGAATGTACCATAGTCAGTGCCACATTGAATGGATTTTGATTGAGGAAGGTAAAGTAATCCTCCAAATGGGCCAGCGATCCATTCCACAACAATAGTATATCGTCGATATACCTACCCCAGAAAATGATGTTCTGAATCCAGGGGAAGGCATATCGACCCCATGCATGCTCTTTCTCCCAGTAGCCCATAAACAATCCAGCGTACGATGGTGCAAATTTTGCTCCCATTGTGGTGCCTTGCAGCTGGTAATACCACTGATTTTCATGGAGAAAGACATTTTTTGAAAGTATTAATTCAGTCATCTCTAGAATCAGTTCATTATGTGCATACCATTCTGCTGGTCTCGTCTTGAGAAAATGACTCATGACACATAAACCCCATTCCTTTTTGATACAGGTGTAAAGGTTTGTTACATCAAAGGATACAAAATGTAATCCCTCTGTCCAGGCGACATCCTCAAATTTATTGACGACATCTTTACTGTCTTGTATAAAGGCGGGTACGTTTTTTACCAATGACTGCAAGAATGTGTCTACATATTCGGATAACCATTCTGTGGGGAAATCTATACCAGCAATGATGGGATGCCCGGGGGGAAAATCCCCTCCCTTATGTACTTTAGGGAGGACATAGATACAAGGATAGCTTGGTTTTGAAACCTTTAGATATCCGACTTCCTCATCCTCTTTCCTTCCAGTCTTCCAATTTGGTATTAACATAAAATGTTAGCTCTGATATAGGGCTGTGGAAAGCATGTTCATAGCAAGCTCGATCTCCCAGTTGTTTCGCTATTTCCCCCATATAGTCCCCCTTCCTCATGATAACTACGTTGCCGCCCATGTCGGCTTCACATATTACCAAACTTTCATCTTCACATAAACCTTGCAAGGCTAACTGTTCCCCCTTTGTTAGATTGTGTGGGCCCATGTTTCTATGTACATTCTCATTTAACAATTTATGTAAATCATTTGTCACGCTTGTCCTAAACAAATCAACATTAGGATGTGAACATTAAGGCACAAATTTCGAACGTGATCTCAATCCACTATTTATGTCCTCCCTCTAGGAGATTCCCAATTCTTGATTAAAATCTTCCAGTGTTATGTTGTTATCCTCATTCCGAGACATAATCAGAGATATATTATCCACATCTCCCACTGAATACCTAGAGGGTGCCCCCTGTGAAGTAGAAGACTAACTACCCTTTGTGTTGCAATGTAAAAAATGTTTTAATTTTAGTACACAAACAAATGTGAACAAATCATCAATGACATCAATGATTTTGCAAGCCTGATTAGGACAAAAACATAATCCTCTTTTTAGGACTGCGCTTTCCTCTAGTGTTAAACAATGATCTGAAAGATTAATGATAGACAAATCACCTTCATTCAGCATCACAGTGTTGGCCATGACTGTACTTAAGCCTGCCCCCAAAACATTATTTACTTCCTCTTCGATGACCTCAGGTCCACTGATAGTTTGGGACCTCTTTTTTGTTTCTTAGCCCAGCTCCTCCCCCCGCCTTGTCCTGTGTTTTGTTTGTACTATCTGCTGTTTAGGCGCAATCGCTCCATTTCCAATAAAAAGAGCTTTTTTCTTTAGGTGTGATTACACTAACATTATCACTTCCTGATTGTAAATTTTCAGTGGAAGTAAAGGAGCCTGCACTGACTGATCTTGATTCTGATGTTTCCTCTCTAGTTCTCTTATTAACGTCTACTGTTTTTGTATTATCAAAACGTTTAGAGAACGTATAGATTCTACCCTCGCGATAATCTGCCTCATCCCTCTGGATCTTTTTGGCCTTTCTATCCCTCTGATATATTTGATATTCTTCCATAACTTTTTCCAAAATTAGATAGTTCTTCTTTACTACCTCTGTTAGTGGACTGGCCTCAATCTCGTTCTCAAGTTTATCAATCTCTTCTAATATTGTAGCTGCCTTCTTCTCAGCATGTACAATCAGAATTTTCATCATCGTGATTGATGAATGGGAAACATTTTCCTTCCATTCCTTCAATAGGACTTTAGCCAGGTCCTCAAATGTTGGGAAGATTAAAATTCTCAATCCCTGAGGAACCCTATTGTTGTCTAAATATTGTTGCAAGGTGATGCCGTCCCACCACCCTGCGAGTTCCTGCTTCTTCAGCCTCTCTACCTTTTGGAATTGAGCTTTTAAACCCCCCACTAGGCCTGTCTCATTCGATTTGTTAACAGTTAACTTTTGTGGTGAAAATAAATTAGAGGTAAATTCCTCCCTCCTGTCTTTGAATTTGGCCATCCCCAACTATTTTTTTGCTAATACTGGAGGTAAGAGAGTGCAACTGGTTGTAAGATAAACTAAGCAACCCAACAATGGAACAACACAACACTACACACAATCAAGTTGTGTGTGACGCACCTCTCATAAGGCAACAGGCCTGCCCTCCCAAAATAAAAATTGGACTATGAGCTCCTAGCTCTAATGGTGTGTATTTCCACTGCCCCTGTTGTCACCAAGGGGCGATCTCAATGATCAAAATCAAATCTTCTACCCACTGTGGATTGCACCACCTCACATAGGGTACACAAGTACAAATCAATTAAGAAATGTCCATCCAATGTTGTTATGGTTTAACGTTTTCTTTTAATCTTCTTTTATTCGTATACATTTCATCTGGCAGCCAACGCATTTCATTCTTACAAAGAACTTCGTCAGGGCTGTAAAAACATTTTAAAACATATGTAAAGTGACATTTAAAAACATTTGACAAACATTGCAAACATCTATTACACCTAGACAGGAAGAAACTTTGAACACAATTGAACACTCTTTTTTTATGTTACACCATTTGATAGGTGCCCATACTCCAATCCTAAGGTTTGAGACATGTACACCTAACCCTTCCCCCAAATTGCATTACCAGACTCCTTTCTTATTCGTAATCACACAAGTATGAATTGATATCAAGATAACTCTCTTTGGTCAGTCCAGAGATGTTACTTTATCCAATCTTGAGCCTCCCATATAGAAATTTCATCTTAATCTCAATGTTCACAAAATCTCAATGTTCACAAAATGATCCCAAAAGTAATTAGTCATATATTATGCAGCACACAGTCAACTTCTTTAGTCCCTGAATTAGACATTATGGGGCATATTATCAAGGGGGTTCATCTCCGCTTTTTTGGCTTTAAAAGCCAAGAAAGCGGAGATAAAATTATCTCCCTATTACCTAGCTGTCGCTAACACCAGTTAGCGACAGCTAGTAGAGATAGCGACCATCTTGGGCCCCGCTTTGCATGTCAGTGAAATTTATCACTAATGACATGCAAAGTGGGCGTGCCGAGATGTTAGCGACTGGAAACAGTCGCTAACATAGCTATCTCCTATTACCAACTTTTGGAGATATTCGCGCTAAGTGCGATTATCTCCAAAAGCTAACACCTGCCCCTGAGCAGTTCTTAGCCATGTTATCCAATGGTAGGTGGATAACATGGCTAAGAGCATTAGCTCGGTAATGCATGAATATCGCTGACTTTTCAGCGATATTCATGCATTTCGGCCGATTTTTATCGCTTAGGAGATAAACTTGGATAATAGCAAGGTTCCTAAGCGATAAAAATCGCCGCAGCTCGGCAATAAAAATATTGCCGCTAAGCCAACATAGCGATAATTATCGCTAGTTGTTGGTAATATGCCCCTATATCTCCTGGTGAAAGAAAAAATTGACAAAGTTGGTATTAACCCCACCACGTAACTCCATTCTTATTCTTAACTCCACCGTTTTGCTATTCCATTCCCAATAAGAGGTTGTTCGTAACTTGGGGTAAGTTTAGTACCCCTATACCGTGATTACTACACAATTAGGAGATAAACTGAACCCAATTATAATAAGCCTTATAAATATCCACATAGATCCTACTACAAGCATTGTTAGTCTAGCGTGGCCCAATTTAATCTTTATATTCCAAATCCTTACTGATGATAGTATAATATATGGCTGCTGTGCATGTAACAAATAATAGAGAACGAAGTACTAGCACTTGCTTAATAGCTACATGATATATGGCTACTGTGCCTATAATAAGTAGTAAGAATGAAATACTTGGTAGCCTCGATTACTTGATGAAACCAAGTTTGTCCCTTATCCCTATAACTCCTACATCATGATCTCATTGTCTTATAACATTTGGCATGATCAATGATATGGGCCACACTACTCATATTACAACAACTTCTGCTTTAGCGCCAGATTGTTGTTCATTAGTTAGATATAAAAGGTATTTTCTGTTTAGCAGAATTCACCCAGTATATATACATACTTCACCCTAGCGACAACCAATGTGAATAGAAAAAATAGATTCTTGTGGGAAATATAATGCCAACATATATATAAATCCCCTAGTCGCTTTTGCTTATTCCATTAATTCCTTCACTTGATTGGTACGGTACAAGAGGCTTTAGGTAATTAGACATGGCTTTTAAAGCAGCGTGAGATTTGTGTAGCGATTTGCTTCACGGGTTGTTGACACTCCACTTTTCCCATTTGTAATTGCACGTGCCAGCGCTATCTCAAAGTACGAGTCATTGGGTGGATTGAGGTAAAGGACCCAACTGTTTAACCCCGTATAAAATTGTTAACAAACATAGTTGAGGTGTTTATAAAATTTTAACCAAACATTGGCCTTTACTCCAATACAATGTTCGGCTAAAGATAGATATAGAGAAACTTTTATATCTAACTGATGAACAACAATCTGGTGCTAAAGCAGAAGTTGTTGTGATATGAGTATTGTGGCCCATATCATTGATCATGCAAAACGTTATAAGACAATGAGATCATGATGTAGGAGTTATTAGGAGAGGGAGTTATTAGGATAAGGGACAAAATTGCATCAAGTAATCAAGGTTACCGAGTATTTCGTTCTTTACTATTTATTATAAGCACAGTAGCCATATATCATGTAGCTATTAAGCAAGTGCTAGTACTTCGTTCTCTATTATTTGTTACAGGCACAGTAGCCATATATTATGCAACTGTCAAGCAAGTGCTGATATTTCCAAGACCTGTGAATATCGGATACTATCATCGGTAAGGAATTGAAATATTAAAGATTAAATTCGGCCGCGCTAGCCTAACAATGCTTGTAGTAGGATCTATGTGGATATTTATAAAACTTATTATAATCGGGTTCAGTTGATGCCCTAATAGTGTAATAATCATGGTATGGGGGTAATAAACTCACCCCAAGTTAAGAACAACCTCTTATTGGGAATGGAGTAGCAAAACTGTGGAGTTAAGAATATGGATGGAGTTATGTGGTTGGGGTAATACCAACTTTGTCAATTTTTTCTTTGACTAGGAGATATAATGTCTAATTGTGGGACTGAAGAAGTTGACTGTATATGGGAAACTTAAGATTGGAGAAAGTAACATGTCTGGACTGGCCAAAGAGAGTTATCTTGATATCAATTCATACTTGTGTGATTATGAATAAGAAAGGAGTCTGGTAATGCAAATTGGGGAAAGGGGTAGGTGTACATGTCTCAAACCTTAGGATTGGAGTATGGGCACCTATCAAATGGTGTATCATAAAAAAGAGTGTTCAAGGGCGTTCAAAGTTTGTTCCTGTCTTGGTGTAATAGATGTTTGTAATGTTTGTCAAATGTTTTTAAATGTCACTATACATATGTTTTTAAATGTGTTCACAGCCCTGACGAAGTTCTTTGTAAGTACGAAACGCGTTGGCTGCCCAATTAAATTTATACAAATAAAAGAAGATTAAAAGAAAACGTTAAACCTTAACAACATTGGATGGACATTTCTTAATTGATTTGTACTTGTGTTACCTAGTTGAGGTGGTGCAATCCACAGTGGGTAGAGAAAAAAAAATAAGTCTGTAAACTGGACTCTGCGAGTTCGGTGCCTGCGGACTGCATAGGAGTAGTTCCTCTACTCCAAGGAAGTTCTCTGGCAATTGGTGAAGGGCTGAGAGTGCTCCGGCATTCCAAGGGAGTTCTTTAGTGCTTGGTGAAGGTTTGAGGGTGCTCCGGGGCTCTTGGAGGTGTCTCAGTAGCAGGACGAGACAGTACACCATGATGCTCGAGTCCTTGGAGACAGCAGGCAGGGTTTCATGCCAAAATTTCGCAACAGGTACTTTGTTCTCGGGTCAGCAGCTCTTCTTTGTCCGTTGTCTTCCAAAGCCATTGAACCTGGAGTTCAGGGTCCATGAGCCACCTAAATATTACATTTATGGAGTTTACAAGGGGAGAAAGGTAGTAGCCAATTTGCTACCTACCTTTAGGGTGTCTACACCCTCTATGTGGCCACTTTATATGGGGAGTGGGTACAACCCTGACCCTAATTGGCTAATTCCCTCACAAAACAAGATGAGGAAACTGAAAAGTGGGCTCCACATCACCTGCCCCACCTTATGGGTGGTTTTGGCTAAATGAGGACCCACCTCCTAATTTAACCAATTTTCCCGCCTATCCTCCCACCAAATGTGTTTCATGATGGGGGTTGGCATCCTCCAGTATCTGTAGATGCCTGGGTTGCATTTGAAAGGTTGGCACTTTTGATGCTTCGCTCCTTGGATTGGTATTCCAGCCTGGAGGAGGTGTGAAATACATCCATCCAGAGCAGGCTTTGTTCTGTCCTCTGAGAGAGTAGGCTCTCACCCCATGTTGTCAGGGATATGTCTGGTTGTGGCAGGATGGCTACGACTAGCCAGTGATTACACCAGTGTTTGATAGGTTTCAGGGGACCCCCTAAGGTGTGCCCTGTGTGCATTTAATAATAAGTTCAACACTGGCATCAGTGTGGATTTATTAAGATAAGATGTTTGGTACCCAAAGTCCCTGGGTTCTATAAAGATATCATGGTGCTGGGGAACTCATAATGATGGGTGTCCAGCCCAGGTACTCTCTATGGATTCCCTGTGCACTTCCCAAGAATGGACTTATATATTGTAGGGCTTTATCTGCTCATGCAGATATGTCCACACATAGGATACAGTGCATTCTGCCTTTGGGATGTAAGTAGGGGTGGCTTACCTATACCTCATGCAGTGTCTATGGGCATGGCACACAGGGATGTGTACCACATTGACTTTTCATTTTGCTCTGCACCAAGACACACAGCCTCCATCCTCAGTTTGCATGGTCTTTGTGAGGGGTCCCTAGGGTGGCACAATTTGTACTGCAGCCCTAGTGGACCTTCTCCAGTCCCAAATGCCCTGGAAACCAGGGGTGCAATTCACTAGGGACTTATAGGGGTTGCTGAAGTTGTGCTAATTGTGGTACAGTTTTATGAAAGAGCACTGGCACAGGAAATTAGTTAGCATGGATCTAGTGCCCTATCAGACCAAATCACATCATATTCCAGGCAGAAAGTGGGGGCTAACTATAACAAAACAGGGAGTTTCCTACAATTATTCCAAGTATCAAATGAGCAGCAAAATCAATAACAAGCCGGACGGCATCCCTAGTAGAATAGGAAATTCTTCTGGCTCAACAAATCCCTGCCCCCTACTTCCACAGGTTATTGTACCATCTTTCCTGCTTACAAGGGCATTGAGTATAGTTCATAACGATGTTTGCCTTTAGCCATGACATCTGCCATCCAGGGTCAGTTCCCACCCTGATCCAAAGAATTTCATTTCAGAGAAACATATCTTGGATTTTGTATATGTACAGAAAAAGGTTCATCCTCTATTCTCTCCTGAGAAATTAGGAAAGGAAGGGCTGAGCTCTTGTTCTTCAGATACTGAAGAGCCTCACTCCAGCCAATTCCAAAAGCACATTGCCTGAGGGTACTCTTTATTTGGCTAATTTATATTGCTTTACCTACTTCAAGAAGCATGTCAGGGACTCCCAGATGCTATAACATTACTGTCACCATGTTCCACTTACCAGGGAAGTTTGACATAACCAGAGGTAAAATTAGCACTGATAAATTATCACCTTGCATCAGCTAGAGCACTCCAGGCTACAGTTATCAACTCCAATCTTACAGCTTGGATCATTGCATTTTTGGACAGATTGCAGGGCAGTTCCAAAGAGCTACCTTCTAGGCCTTCCTTGGAGACCTGTCTATCCATTGCCAGCACCTCCGCTCCATATACGGCCTGGAGGATTAGTTTACCCTGTATAACTTTACTTAATGGCCCGGAGGTAAAACTGCCATGTCTACAATCACATCTTTTTAAGCTAATCTCTTCAGTTGCTAACACAAGCCTCTGGGAGAAAGGAGATTATCACAATTCAGATTATCAGAGAAAATCATACCCAAATACGTATACTCTTGGACCTGCTGCAACCACGCATTACCCAAAAGCCAATTAAATCTCCTTTTCACTTCTTATTTAAGTATATATCATGCTTGAAATTTCTGTAAATCTTGATTCTTTTATTCTATATGGTCTAGCCAATAACTAAATCCATATCTCTTAGAATAAAGGACCAAAACATGTTTTTTGACTATGTAATGTTGCTTGTTCAGGAGGAAAGATTAATTACAAGTCACTATTTAAAACATAGATCTGTTTGTTAAAAGGGCCTATGCAAACAAATAGAACAATGTCCAAACTAGTCAAGATAGAAATAAATAAAATATAGAACAGTGTTTAAAATTAGAAATCACAAATTCAATTGACAAGGACCTATTACAAGCAATCAGAAAGTAATAATTCAGTCAAAAATGTGAGTAGATGAATTATGAGATAAAATGATAAGCAAGCTATAGTGTTGCCAACTGACTTCGAAGTGCCCAATTATCTAAAAGTAGAAAATAAAAAGATCACCGAAATATTTTCTATTATTTATCATGGAGAGCTCTTAGTGCCTCTACAATGCTGTCAACAAATTGAAAGCAAATTGAAAGCAGACTACCTGAATGTGCTTGAAATAAAGGCAAGAGTGTTTGAAACACAGAAGCTGATATAAAAGTTACAGATAAACCTAGAAGGAAGAAAATCTAGGTGAGCCTGACTCCCAGGGCACATTTTACAGGCTGTCAAGAAGATATAATCATCAAGAATTATTAATAGAAGAAGAATAATAGATGATGATACCGAGCTATGATACATACCCATTTTCACAAATAATTTGCAGGAAAAACGTACTGTATTCCAATTCTTAACCCACATAATCTCTGAATACTCATGCACCATTTCAGAATTTTTTTATCTTGAAATCCACTAAGTAAACTTGCCCTATGCCACGTCATGTTTAGTTTAATTTAATTTTGTACTGTAGTTAATTCAACACTTGAGGAAACAGACCCATCACACATAGTAAACAAAACAACTGGTTAAATGGAATCAGTAATGATATTGTTAGCAGAATAAAACCAATAATTTTGCAGTGTCTGTGTACTCTATTTTCTACTAAGACAACACATTTGATAGTGAAGCTCAAAGATTGAAAACTAACAATCTTTTTCTTTAAAAAAATAATATAATTCTTCTTTTCCTATTATTTCTTTAAAATAATATTCAAAACAAAATCTAAAAAACAGTCTCTTCTACTACTTTTCAAAAGTTTTCAGATCATGCTCTCAACAAGTTTTATTTCATTTGATTTGTCTGGGTAATACTGATTTCACAGTCTCAAAACCTCTCATGGTAGCTCTTATTCCTCTGCTTCACTTTAAAATGTAAAAAAATGTAAATTGATACTTGTATAGCGCACTACTCACCCGCAAGGGTCTCAAGGCGCTTGTACGAATACCGCTGTGGAACCCATCCTGGCTTTCCCTGTGAGGCGTCCACTCCTGGGCACCCCCAAGGTGGAGGCCAGGCATCCTTAGCATTGTGGGGGCCGTTGTGGAGATTAAGCAAGCTATTGCCCAGAGTTGCAGAGTGGGACTCCATGATTGGAATAGGCACCGAGGTGAGAATTATCAGGTCCGTGGAATTTTGAGCCCAAGACCCGCCAAGGCGGGTAATTGAACCCTGGTCCCAGGCTAGACCTCTGCATCAGGGTCTAGCTTGTAGGTCTCTGCTTCTGATGCTTCTTCTTTTGACTCTGTTGCTAGATATACCCATTCAGGTGATGCATACTTTTTGTTTGATGTTCTCTTCTGCAGTGGTCGATAAGTAACACAAGATTGGTTTTTCTGGCAGATATTGTTTTTTGCAGGTTGCTCTCAGTGGCCTGTTTTATTGTGTTTTCTCTCTTTCATCTCCCTTTACTCTCAACAATGAAGATGAAATTTAATCATGATTGACAGTATGACTCTGTGAACAGTATTCCTCCTCTGTGGGTTCTAGTGACTCAAATATTTAACTGCAACTTTTCATTCTTTGGATCAGAGATTGCATTTCTTTGTTGCCACTTATGACTTTTAATTTGACATTAAACAGCTCTTCACTCTGATCCCTGCTTAGGAACTGGACTGTATCATATCATATCATAATAACTTTATTTTGCCAATAAAATAATGGCATAAAAGTATGCTACAGTAAAAACATTAGAGATAAAAAGATCATCTATTAGCACTCAGAGTTATTATACAATATAAAAAGAGTAAACTATCATAATAAGTACAAAGAATTAATCAATTAAAAGGGAAAGAGGATTAAAACAGTAATTAGTCATATTGAGACTTCTCTCAGTTATAAAGTTTGAGTTTAAGGATTGCATCTTTTTGTCTTTAGTGCAGATAAAAAGAACGAGACTACAGAGAAGCATACCAAGAGATCCAGTAATTGCTGTAAATAGTAAAGCGCTGCATGGCATTGTCTAATCCCTAGCTTGCGTATAATCAGAAGAATAAATCTGTTCCTTTCATTCAAGTAAAATTCACAGAAGAAAAAAATGTGTAAATCATCCTGTACTGAATGGGTATCACATGAACATAAAGAAAGGGCATCAAAGGAATAAGCTCTGGTAGGAAAACCCAACATGAGTAGAATATATCTTAATCAAAATCTTAATATTATGTATCTGGGATGGAGACTCATTACAAATGTCTGATATGAAGTTGAATTATTAATTATACTCAGAGCTGAAAGATAATGTCTTACAGAAGTGTGGTTACCAATAAATTCATACCACTTTGTAGCAAAAAAATCTAGAAGGCGCAACTTCAATTCTTTTTTAGTGATTTTCAGACATAATTTCGGGTCCTCGTATAAATTGGGTACAGCCTGTAAGTTTGTCTTAATATATTTTAACCATTTTATTTGATGTAAGCTATCTAAATTCAAACAGTCTCTGAGGATATGTCTTGTCTTGTCAGGGTCAGTGTTTCTTTCCTCCAGACTGAATGCCACAAGAGAATTGGAGCAATAAGGATTGTATCTAATATGTAAGGAACACCCAGCTCATAGTGGGTTATATATGAGGAACAGGAGTGTGGAACACATATCAGCCTTTTAGAAAAGGTGTCCTTTATTCTATGCAATTGTGTAGCATTGGAAAAGCACCAAACAGCTGTCCCATGAGTTTCACTTGATGCTGATTTTGCCTCGTAGATTTTTTTGATTACATTTAGTGGTTTTGAGCCTAGTTTCTTTATAAATCTAAAAATTCCTCCAATGCTTTTTTCGATTACAGTGGCTCTATTAGTTACCATATCTAACCAGGTGTTTTTCCTATTCAAAATAATCCCAAGATAATTAAAGGAGTCCACAATATCAAGTTTTTTACCTTCAACAGGAAGAGTGGGATACTTTGTTAATTTTGTGCCCACCACCAGTACGAATGACTTAGTTTGGTTTATCTTCATGTCCAGGTTATTCATACATTTTACATACTCCTCTATGAGTCTCTGGAGCGCTCTGCCAGAGCGTGCCAAGAGCACTGCATTGTCTGCATGGCGGAGTATTGGGACAGGAAAAGAAATAATGATGGGGACGTATGTGGTAGAATCTATCAAGGCTGATTCCACAGCGTTGGTGTATAGAGCAAATGAAAAAGGGGCAAGTACACAGCCCTGTCTCACACCACAGGTAATATTAAAATTTCTTGTGTGTTCCCCCTATTTTTCATAGCGTACACAAGCC
Organism: Lissotriton vulgaris; assembly: GCF_964263255.1. Lineage (NCBI taxonomy): Eukaryota > Metazoa > Chordata > Amphibia > Caudata > Salamandridae > Lissotriton > Lissotriton vulgaris. The sequence continues at coordinate 1,181,092,485 of NC_141691.1, forward strand.
AAAGCATTAACGTACATCTCTTGGATTAAACTAATTATCTGTATCTCTATTCCCATATCCTCCATTATAAGCCAGAGCTTAGAATGGGCCACGCAGTCAAAGGCGGCTGATAAACCATAAATACAGTTTACACATGGGATTTCTTAGCCGCCGTATATTTCGCAACTATCATACTCAAATTGAGGGACTGATCTACTGTTCCCTTTCCCTTTCTAAATCCATATTCGCTAGGGATTATTATATTCTTTTCAAGGGCCCACTCCTCCTATTGTGTTTTTATCTAGGAACCTAAATCGATATTTCTATGTTATACCCTTGTACGGTTATAATCAATAATATCCCTATAATGGCATAGGAATCATATCCATATTTAGTTGTAGCCCATGCAGTCACATTAAGCAGGGCTACTTCCACGGACTCCTAGAAAGCACAACGAGTTCTCTAAACAAACCAAACCTCAAGCAATCTGGGAAATCCCCATTTGCTTTTGTTTTGATTTCCTAGAACTACTGTGAAGCACTGTAAGAACGGCCAGTTCTTAGTGACATCTTTATTGACGTCGTATGTCCAACCTTACGTCAAACCCAGCACCTTTCAGGTTTAAATATACCAACGTTGCCTTAAGCAAACACACAGTGGTGGTTTTGGAGCCGAGCAGCTATCTACTTGCCCGAGAGCCCAGCTGATGCGAGAACCCACGGACGCTGCCCCTCCCTTTTGACACACTGAGAGAGACGCTGTCTTTTCTCCTGCCGAGAAATCCAGCTCCTGTGTTCTCAGCCGCCTTCGCGGGCTGCTGGGATATCGAGTCCTGAAAGAGAGATACCAGACCTCCTGCATTCTATTACCCAGGAACGGAGCTGACTAAACCCTTAAAGAGAATTCTTGAGTCAGATTCTTGGCAAAACCAACTTAACTTAAACTGCTACTTACTTACTCCTTCCCACGTATTAGGCTTAGGTCAGGTACACCGGAGTAGGCGTATTTAGAAGCAACAGTTGAGTATGTTAGTCAATGTATATATGTATGTGTATATTTTATCCATTTTAAAGTATCTTATGGCTAAGAAACCATATCAATGCTTTTACAGTATTATTTCATAATACTCCTTTTACTGTACGCACTTTACTTTACATTAAGTATTGCAATTATGGCAATTCATTTCTCTTGCATGAGAAAGAAGACTGCTCAATAAATTACACCTTTTATTGAAAACGCCCGTCTCTCTTTTCTCTGCACTCTGGTGAAACTAAGTACGCACGATTGACTGAGTGAAATAGCTGTCTATTGTTTTCACACGACTCTAGAGATATACTCTTATTCTGAGGGAGCAAAGTTGTCATGTTATATGGTTGTCAGAAGCTAATCCCTTCTTGTCTATCCAGGGAGGTTAAACTCCTCCTCGTTTACTCGAGAAAGTTTCTAGTGACCTCTGAGCTAGCTGGCAAACCTTAATTCTAATATAGTCAGTAGAGACCTAGTCGACCTCAGTCCTACGTCTACACTGCTGAATATATTATTCCAATGCGCAAAACCTATTGGGAATATAGGAACTACACTACATGGCACCCAACGTTTGGTAAGGTGATAAATCTAACGCAAGACATTAGAGTAACTCAGTCGTGCTTTTTCACACAGACCCTTTTTCCCGTAAATACTCCAAAAGACGTCTGGAGTGGGTAAGAGGTTAAAATCCGCCAGAACTTAGTAGGAAGAGATTCCTATGTATAGTTTTTGGTTTAGTCAACGTTGAAGGATACAGTGTTTCAAAATATTGTGCACCTAATCTTTGTTTCCTTAGAAACCTGCTCTGCAAACTTTCATTAAAACAATGTCAACTAACGGCGACACCAACGAAACCGGTGAAGCTGCAGTAGATGCGAATCAACGGGGTTTCGATGTTACAGGGTTTAATGAAAATGAACCGGGTGCAATTATCATCCCGGCAAATATAAGAAGAACTATAACTATTAAACTTATAGAAAACGGACTGACATCACGAGGTGGTACAGTCATATTCGTGGTAGAGGCCCATGAATATCAGCAGACAGAGGTATTCTATTCATGGATAAACTTTCCAGCAGCAAACGCTGTAACACACGAAATCCACTATTACAAAATAGAGGAACCTCCGGATGAATACACTCCTTTCGAGGAGGTTGAAATCCCATTAAAATACCAAGAGCACCTGCTCTGGTATAAAGGCGCCCTAAAACATAATAATCACATCACCAGTCTCGGTCCACTAGGTAGGCCAGGAGCAACGTGGCCGGTTCTAGCCAGCTACACACCACATCCAGACATTGATAAAATGTCAAGCGAAGAACTCTTAGTTAAAATAAAAGAATTAACAAAGGCATATAGAGTGTTAGTTCAATTGGCAATGGAGGATGTAACTTACCTCCAGAAATTGAAAGAAACAGATATAGCAGACCAACATATTGAACTTGCCAGAAACATAGAAAAATCCTATGAAAAACTAGGTAGAGATAGTTTGGGTGGGAAACCGTTAAAACCCCAACTAACTGAAAATCCTGAAAAGATATTTATTAAAAATAATCTAAACACTCCAAAAAAGAGCTGGGATCGAAATAAACAATCCACTCCCAAAGAAAAAAGATTCCAGTCCAGAGGAAGGTCTCCGGACCAAGGACATAAGTTTCCCCAGAGGGAGCCCTCCGAGAAAAGGGATAATTTGAAAAAGCCTGAGAGATATCAAGATATTGATACACGTCCCTCTTGATCTTTTCAGACTTCCTCACAGAAATCGGAAAGAAGAGGACGGACAGAACACAGGGAAGAGCACTTCAAGTCCAAAGACAAGGAAACTGCTCAAAGTAAAAAAGTACAATTTCCAAGAAAGAAGGTAGCCAGTATTAAAATAATCAAACATGCCGAGGATACTGAGAACACAGCTGAAAAATGGAGAGTGGGCCCAGACAATGCCCAGAAGTGACAATAGCTCGCAAGATCCTGATGAATCATCTGGAGACAGTGGACACAAATTAATACATTCAGGTGGAAACTGCAGATACCAGAGTTAGCAAACCTCATAAAATATACGAAATAACATTGCGTATAGAGGGAGATAAGACTAGGAAAGTAAGGGGTCTGTTTTGGGATAACCTTTGAAAAGGCTATGACATCTTATTAGCTGAGAAAGACTGGCCACCAGAGTTTGTCAGGGAGTGCCCTCATGGCGAAGACATGATTATGCCTGCCTTCTCAAATCATATTCCAATTCATAGAAAATATACATATGCAAGAAAATGGGCAGTAGCTCAAGCTCCTGCATTATATAAAAATCAGATAGGATGGGATGAGGACTCCCCCCCTCACAAAATCCAGTTAAAATGTCAACCCACTCCACAAAGGCAGTACCCAATTAAGCAAGAAGCTAAAAAACAAGTCAGGGAGATCTTAGATCAACACGAATACCAAGGGGTGATCGAAACATGCACCTCTCAAATGAACAATCCTTTGTTTCCTGTCTCCAAGCCAGACGATTCATATCATCTAGTCTTGGACTACAGACACCTTAACTCATGTTGCAAGACATTTGCAGTACAAAACTCACACAGTGCAGCACTAATGAATAACATCGTTCGCAAAAAATACAAAACAACATTAGACATCTCTAATGGATTCTTTTGTCAAAACATTGCACCTGAAAGCATGTATTTAACCACTTTCTCAATAATGGGGTCACAGAAAAATTTCTGTCGACTCCCACAGGGGTTCAAGAATAGCCCAGGATTATTCTCAGCAAGGGTAACAGAGTTACTACAAATATATGATGGTGAGGCATTATCTTATGTCGATGACATCTATCTCACAGATGATGACCTGGATACTCACTTGAAAAGAGTGAACACCATAATATTTGGGTACCAGGCAGAGGGTTACAAATTCAAATTTAAAAAGTCACGAATTGCCAACCTAACTGTCCTGTTTTTAGGATATGAATTATCAAGTGAAGGCAAAAGCCTAGCAGACAACTTCTTAGAGAAGTGCGCTGTACTCCAAGCACCAAATACGCTGAAGAACTTACAATCAATACTAGGTTTCCTGAATTTCGGAAGAACTTACATTCTAAATTATGCAGAGAGGGTTAAACCTCTCTATGAATTAATAAAACCTGATTTTAAACCAATCAATTGGACTCAGAAACACACAGAAATTTTGAGATCATTGCAAACAGACATGTTAGCTAAAACAAAATTACAAACTCGTGACAAAACATGCAACCTTGTAATCCGAGTCATGCCAGGAAGATGCAATTCATGTACCTGACCTCTAATGAGGGAGAAACGGTACCAATAGCTGACAAATCACATTTGTACACTAAAGCTGAAATGAAATTCAGTTCAACTGAAAAAATTCTAACTGCGGTTCAGACTGCTGTAGCAAAAGAAAGAGCCCTAGCACAAGGTAAACAAATAATAATCGTTACACCGGAACCAGCCCTAGAAGCAGTAACAAAAGCAAGCATTCCAAATGCTAAAGCACTACATCCAAGATGGATCTAATGGGCTAATTCTCTTGCTGCAACAGACGTAGTATACAAATTTGATCCTAATTTAAAAACACAAGAATTTCTACAATATGAATATGAATGTCCTCTGCCAACCGAAATCCTGCCTCTAGAACACTGCGGCTGTATAATATATATAGACGGATCAGCACAACCCACAGTTGGGGGTAAACAAGCTTACAGTGTTGCGTGCGCGATTGTTAAAGGTCGTTGGCACAAAGGAAAATTTAGACCTCTGGTCACTAAAACGCAATCTTTAGGAGATTTGACAGCTCAGCGAGCTGAACTACTTGCATTTAAGATGGCGCTTGAAAATATCGATCTAATAGTGTGCGATTCATATTACTGCGTTCATTCTTATTATGAATACTTGCAGAACTGGGTTCAAAACGATTTCAAGGATGCAAATGGTGGCACAATCAAGCATAAAACGCTTTGGGAACAAGTAGTTCTTTTACAGAAAGAACTACAAAAGACTCACGTGATACATACACTGAGTCATCAACGTGATGACGTTCACGTTGCGGGGAATTCATTGGCTGATGAAGCCGCGAAGGCAGCTGTGCAAACGGCTTCCGTAGCTGCTATCACCCGGTCAAAAACCCAAATAGACAGCGATATAATGCAAGCTGTCAGTGCATCAGTAAAACAGGACATAAAACCACTCCCGAAAGGCTATCCAGTAAAGTACTCATACATAACTGATGCGAATAATGTTCCTTTTGCTCGAATCCCTGGAGTGGGGGATAGGGCAATACCAAACATGGAACACAGGTTAGGACTAATTACAGCGGCACACGAAGGGCTCGCTTTTGCACATGCTGGTGTTTCTGCCACAATATCATTATTAAAACAGAGATATTGGTGGCCGCGCATGAGAATACAAACTAAGAAATATGTTCTAGAATGTGAAATATGCCAAAGAATGAAAGTATCAACAGTGAAACGACCAGCACAGACGCCCCTTCTAATTTCAGATAGACCTTTAGCTTGTGTTTACTTGGACCACTGTGGTCCCTTACAAAGGGATGGTAACTATAAATATATCATGGTCGCAGTGGATTCCTGCACAAGATTCATTTGGATGTGGCCCCAGCGCTCGGCTGACGCCAGAACTGTTATAAAAGATTTGCGAGTCTTTATCGGCACATACGCAATTGTGCATGCTACATTCTGACCAGGGTCCTGCTTTTAGCTCTCGAGCGTATAAGGAGGCCATGACCAGCATGGGCATTGCATTGCAGTACTCTTGTCCCTTCCATCCTGAGGGAAATGGGATTGTGGAAAGAAAAAAACGGGACATAAAGCAATCTATAACGGCGAGGGTATTAGGTTCGGGTGATGGGTGGGTCCAACATTTAACAAGTGTCCACCATAGTCTTAATAATCTGCCAAGAACTTCTCTAAAAGGTTTCAGTCCATACGATCTATTGTTCGGTACTAGAATGCATATTCAGGACTTAGATAGTCACACTTCAGTGGTAGAAAAATAATAATAATAAGTAGTAGGCCCAGTGGACTCCCAAGAAATAGCAGAATACCAAAATTTGCTACAATCCAAGAGGTTCAAACTGAGAGACTAATCACATTTGATAAACCTGCAGTGAATAAAAAAGGACTATGCAACAATGCCATGGAACTTGTGCCTCTTGAAACCCAAATTGCAACAGTTTGTCAAGAAACACCTGTCTACAACGATGTAGCCTCAGACTATGCTAATGAAAGAAAAAATGAAAAAGCAAAGGAAAATTCGGAAGCAATTCCAACAATTGACAGAACTGCATCTGGTTACTTCATCAATTTCGATAACTTGTCTGAAGATCCAAGCGAACCTGAAGAAATGCCAACAACAAAAACTTTCAAAGAAAAATTAACTAAACTCTTTTATCAACTCAAAGAAACCTATCTAATTTTTCCATGGATTGAATTTTGGATTGTGTTAGGTGTACTTTTCCTCCTGCTTTGGCTCATCATGGTACTTTGTTTGGGAAAATTAATTGAGGGAAAATACAGTACAATGGACACAGCAAGTCAAAACATCAACTTGGTCCTAAAGCCACACAAGTCATCTCACATCGAGAAAAGAGAACTATCATCAGTGAATGTCACAGCCATTCTAATACCCGGTGGGGTAGCTTGGGACAAAACGGATTACGAAATCTATGGCCCGGTTGAACTCTTGAAATATCCACATCAGTTCAAGCTTTCATTAAGTGACTTTGTAAAACCAAGTACATGCTCTGATGATTGGGACTTTGAAAGCATAAATAATATGATGTCAGATTTAGTAATGTTACAGAAGATGATTACTTACAGAGTTCCTCGATATATGAACAAACGTACTGTTACAATCACTTTGCACATCACTATTTACATAAATCTGCTCAACCTAGAAATGTTTTTAAGTATAATCAATGGGAACATTGTTGCAACTCCACAAAAAAGCAGTTTGAAAATATTTTATGAGAAATTCCCATACTTCCCAGGGTTTAACACAAGCGATGCAAAAACGTTTTATTTTAAACTGTTAAATACGACAGGGATAAAAACAATGTTGACAAATACTAAATTGATTTATTCTGAATCATTTTATGAAAAAATGATTACATTTGGTTTTGAATTCTGGAAACACAACATTGAAACGAAAACCATCTGAGGTACAAAAAATTGGCAGGTCCAAGGTTTAGAAGCATTATTTAGAGCCTGCATGATCCCAGAACAAATAATATTCTTGAATGACACCATTCAACAGACTACTTGTCTTGGCCTAGCTAAGATTAAAGACTTAAACAAACCGTCTATTCCAAAGCCAATACCTGATAGTAATGCGACTACAGATGTTGAGATAGACATATCCCATATTTTACACCAAAACAGAACACATCCTGATTGGAAAAAGTGGTTGATCTGGCCAACAGACACAAATAACTATCAAGATAGATTCCTGAACAAAATACAGGGGTTCAAAATGACCAGACCAGACCCTAGATACTCCCAGAGACAACATCCAGGGATAGTAACAACATACAGTGTAGGGAAACTATGCCTTGAGTGGCTACAGAAATCCACACTGGCTGAAATTAAGCAACACTTGACTTTACTTAAAGACGGTGGTGACTTGCGTGATTTCATAATGGGACCACGCAAACAGCGTCAAAAACGTTTCATAGCGGCCGGTATATAAGCTGCATACAACGAAGCTTGGAAAGTAACTCAAATTGAGACAGCAGATAAAATACGAGAAATTGATCGTATTAATTTGGAAAAATCACTTTCTGTTGTGGACAATGGGTTAATGACTCTGTCCTCCAGAATATATTCACTGGACAGTATTGTATCATCTGCTATCGATATAATAGATCAGTACTTACTAATGTTACAACTCGGTCAGTCCCAATTACGTTCTATTGTACAGCTCCGCTGGACGTTGCAAAATCTGCGTTCAGGCTACGTGCCATGCCGTTTGATAAACACAACGTCATTATTCTCTATCTTTAACCTTACTGATAAACAAATCAGTTTGGCACAAAAAGGAGCAGACTATACGATTCTGAGCATTGAAAAACTTGAGAGATTACCATTGACAATGTCAGAAAGGCCTGTCATTGAATGGATAATACACGGAACAATTACAATTCCGATAACAACTTTCCAATTTAAATACTGCCAAGAGTATATACCAGCGGACCAGTATGAAAGGTTGGGTAAAGGGTACATTAAGTCATCATGGAAATTGCCTTACACACACACATGTTATAGTGAAAAGAAACAGAATGTATTTCTTAGTGGTAACAATTGTAAACAATCACTAAGCGGTATACTTCTGTGCCAAGGTATTAATTTGCATGAGGCCGGTGAGGGGACTTCAAATAACCTTTCATGTCACCAGCACGGCACACCTCCAACACAAATAGAGCCATTCTTTAGACAGCTTTCTAACGGGAGCTATATTCTAATAGTGGACCACAGCTGTTGTGGCATGGTGCCAGGGAAAGCCTATCTCGTAAGCGTTAGTTCCATGGTCACTTGCTGTATGCAAGTATTGTATCCAAACAGCACTCCAGATACGGAGGCGACGATTTGGCCTTCTTTGAATATCTCTTCTATTCGAATTGATACTTTAGGCAGATTGAAGTCTGTTCTTTTACAGACAACCGTGCCTTTAACGTCATCAAAAGAAACGTATGATCTTGTGGTTGCAAGGACAATGGCAGAGATACATACCCTTTTATCAACAAATTGCCCTGTGCATTTCTTAGAAATGCTAAGCCAAATCCGAAATATGTCTGATACCAGTGGTATCCCACATATATTTAAGACAATTTTTTCGGGACCGTTAACACCCTTCAAAACAGTTCTGGGCATTTTTCCCAATTTTTTCCATTCTGTCTTTGGCGGCCTACCACTACTTTTGGGACTCGTAGCAGGAATTGTATTTTTGATCCTTCTGCTCCGATATGGCAAGCCAATTCGCAGACAAGACTCCAGCAACGATGGAAATGTAAATGTAAATGTACAGGAATTTATATAGCGCAAATCACCAAGCGGTTTCTAAGCACTTGCTTAGGGAACCCGTCCTGGTATTCCCCTGTGAGATAACCCCAGCAGGGTATCCGCAAGGTGAAAGCCAGGCATCCCGCCGCGAGGGGCTGTTGTGGAGATTAAGCAAGCTATTGCCCAGAGTCGCAGAGTGTGAACCCGTGAATCAAGTAGGCACCGGAGCGAGAATTGTCGAGTCCATGGACATTTTTTTAGGACTCAAGACCCTGCCGAGCCGGGAATTGAACCCTGGTCCCGGGCTGACCTCTGCTTCCAGGTCTGCCTCCTCTAACCAGTGAGCCACACTTCTCCACATGGGAAGAAATGATCCTAGCTATACGCTATCGGGACCACATAACTAAAGTCCTTGGATTAGCCCGGCTAAGAGATCTGAATTGGACCTGGTTTCTTTCATTCAGACCAATCTGGCAAAATTGCATCCTACCTGTGCTTGGATGTATGCTATGTGGAGAAGAATGCGTGTTGGACGTCTGTCTTACACTACCGTCAGCAGTACCATTGGATACAGATACTTTGCTAAGTCCTGTAACGGCTCATGCATCGTGTTGTCCCCAGCGGCTACCCATTCTGATGACGGCATTCGTTGAGACTTCACCACTACGATTAGGTGGCAGTGAAGTACGAGATGAGAGCAGCATCACCCAGGTACGACCTTCTGTGAGCATTGCTGATCCTGACATTGATGATAGCAATCATTCTCACGACTGCACTGTTGCGGCATTTTCAAACTTGGTCGAACTTTCACCTGATGTCGTAGACCAATTTTTTGCGAGTCTGTCTGAAATGATGTTCTCCCCTGAACAGAAAGAATAACCTTTTAAGCAACGAGCACATAGCGTTTCCCTGAACTCTGAATTCGGCCTTCAGCTTTGATAAACAAAAGCTACTGAAAACATTTGGAACTATTTTCTCCCCTGAAAGCGAAACTATTTTTTTCAAATTTCCAAAATATTTACCTTTTTCTGGCACATGGACTCTGCTTAAAGTAGAACTATTCTTAAAGAACAGAGCTTCTATTTTTAGGAACTCTAGAGACAATATATTACCTCAGCCTCTAGCACATTTACAGCAACTGTATTCATATGTGATGGAATGGTCTCGACCTTCTTTTCTGTATTAAGAGCCATTTCATGTGTAATTTTCGCAAATCGTTCAGCTAATATACATAAGCATGTTTAACTGAATGATTACACTGCTTGAAAAGCGTACAGAACCAATAATCATTTTCGTGTATTTCGCATACACCATTTCGAATGCAAAAAATGTATTTTGGGGTGGGTTGGAATACACATGCACCTTTAAATGTTTACTATTGCTTAGTTTTAGTAATGATGGACATTAGATCGTGGAGTGGGTATTGTGTTTTTATCTAGGAACCTAAATCGATATTTCTATTTTATGCCCTTGTACGGTAATAATCAATAATATCCCTATAATGGCATAGGAATCATATCCATATTTAGTTGTAGCCCATGCAGTCACATTAAGCAGGGCTACTTCCCCGGACTCCTAGAAAGCACAACGAGTTCTCTAAACAAACCAAACCTCCAGCAACCTGGGAAAGCCCCATTTGCTTTTGTTTTGATTTTCTAGATCTCCTGTGAAGCACTGTAAGAACGGCCAGTTCTTAGTGACATCTTTATTGACGTCTTATGTCCAACCTTACGTCAAACCCGGCACCTTTCAGGTATAAATATACAAACATTGCCTTAAGCAAACACACGGTGGTGGTTTTGGAGCCGAGCAGCGATCTACTTGCCCGAGAGCCCAGCTGATGCGAGAGCGCACGGACGCTGCCCCTCCCTTTTGACGCACTGAGAGAGACGCTGTCTTTTTTCCTGCCGAGAAATCCAGCTCCGGTGTTCTCAGTCACCTTCACGGGCTGCTGGGATATCGAGTCCAGAAAGAGAGATACCAGACCTCCTGCATTCTATTACCCAGGTACGGAGCTGACTAAACCCTTAAAGAGAATTCTTGAGTCAGATGCTTGGCAAAACCAACTTAACTTAAACTGCTACTTACTTACTCCTTCCCACGTATTAGGCTTAGGTCAGGTACACCGGGGTAGGCGTATTTAGAAGCACCAGTTGAGTACGTTAGTCAATGTATATATGTATGTATATATTTTATCCATTTTAAAGTATCTTATGGCTAAGAAACCATATCAATGCTTCTACAGTATTATTTCATAATACTCCTTTTACTGTACGCACTTTACATTAAGTATTGCAAGTATGGCAATTCATTTCTCTTGCATGAGAAAGAAGACTGCTCAATAAATTACACCTTTTATTGAAAACGCCCATCTCTCTTTTCTCTGCACTCTGGTGAAACTAAGTACGCACGATTGACTGAGTGAAATAGCTGTCTATTGTTTTCACACGACTCTAGAGATATACTCTTATTCTGAGGGAGCAAAGTTATCATGTTATATGGTTGTCAGAAGCTAATCCCTTCTTGTCTATCCAGGGAGGTTAAACTCCTCCTTGTTTACTCGAGAAAGTTTCTAGTGACCTCTGAGCTAGCTGGCAAACATTAGGTCTAATATAGTCAGTAGAGACCTAGTCGACCTCAGTCCTACGTCTACACTGCTGAATATATTATTCCAATGCGCAGAGCCTATTGGAAATATAGGAACTACACTACACTCCAACCTGTTTAAAATTACCCTCCCCATTAGCTTTGCAGTGTTATCTAATTGAAATATTGGCCTATCATTTTTTGGACTGGCCTTATCTCCTTTCCTAAAGATCGGTATTATACCCGACTTCTTCCAGGATGCCAACTAACCTGTCCTTGCTATGATATTGTAAGTAAGGGAGCACAAAGGTCCTTGTTATCCAAAAAGATGTCGATCGGGACCCCATCTGGTCCAGGTGTCTTAGATCTTTTAGCGTGCTTAAGTGTGAGTTTGATTTTATCTAGACTAAAAGATAAGGAGTCTCCAGGATAATAAAATGAGGATGAGACGGACGGAAGAGTTGCTTGACCCAGACTCCCAAATAGTGCTTCAAAGTGTTCGACCCATGCATCCTCATCTAAAGAGAATCCAGCTCAGTCTTGTTTTCCTGGAAGATACGGTTTTCTTTTGCAGGTTCCTTTCAGTGTCTTGTTTTGTTCTGATTTCTCTCTTTCATCTGCCTTTACACTCAACGACGAAGGTGAAATTTGATCAAAATTGACAGTATGACTCTGTGAATTGTATTACTCCTCTGTGGGTTCTAGTGACTCTAATTTTCAACTGCAACTTTTCATTCTTTGGATCAGAGGTGACTTTTTCTTGTTGCCACTTATGACTTTGAATTTGACATTGCAACGGCTCTTCACTGTGATCCCTGCTTAGCAACTGGACTGTATCACCACTTGTAGAGGTACTAGGTTCTTCACCAGAACTCTCACATTGAATGATCAGAACTTTTATGACAAGTTCCAACACTTTCTAAATTTTTACCTCTGGATCCACGCTGCAAACATAAGCTTGACTCTGTGAACCAGTAGTGTTTCCACCCATTCCTCATCTACTGCCTTTACTCTTTTTTTGTGAGGAGTGTGGATCCACTGCAAGATTCCTACACACTTTGCTACAGTGTTTGTTTTCAATATCAGTTGATAGGTTCTATGCAGCACTCTTCAAGATAGCTCTTTCTGACTTGCATTTAGACCACTATTTAGTCTCCTGGGTCTTTTCTGTTGTGCCATTCACTTGGTGAGAGACAGATATTACCATATCAGCTAGGTCTTTGCAGTAATCAAGCCCAATGTCATCAGTTATGAACACCAACGCAGCTGAAGATATATGTCAATCTCTTTGCCCCACCCATGATCACTGCATGGGAAGACAGACCAGATGTTTTTTCAAACGTATATCTAGGGCCTCATGTATGGCATTTTGGCATAGGGCCACCCAGCAAGGCGCCTTGCTGTACTGTCCTACGCCAAAGTGGAGGGGCAGGAATACATTGTATTTAAGCAATACAGTGCATTCCTGTCCTTTTTGCCTGCGCTGCTGAAATTTTGGCAACCTAGCACCAAGAGAGGCACCCTTAAACCATGGTACAAGAGTGCCTGCGTTGCAGGCAAGATTTCTTTTGCGCACAAAGGGGCACCTTTCTCTACAAAAACACTTCTACTAGGTGTTTCCCTCTTCCTAAGTGTTTCACAGAATGCAACACAAATTGAAAGAGGAAAATACAAAGAGAAATTAACATATTTTCCCTCATTTCACTTCACCTCGGAAGGCGCATGGATATGACACTTCCCCAGGTTTAAATCACGTTGTAAATATGGGGCAGCATCAAGTTCCATGGATGTTGAAGGCGAAACTCACAGCAACGGCCATGGGATGCATCCCGGGCTCTGAGTAATGGAATGCAGCAATGTGTGCCGAGTTGCCTTACTCATGATTTATGAAGCCACTCAAAGCCATGCAGAGTGGCTTTGCGTGGCTACACACATTTTTATGAGAGCCCTGCCTCACACATGCACCACTTTATGTGATGCAAAAGTGATGCAGGCCTCTCATAAATAAGCCCCCTGGTGTTCATTAAAACCAGGGGAAGTGTCAGGCCACTTTCAACCAGTTGAAGAACCAACTTTGGCCAATTTGTTCTTAAGGGTGTAATGTACTCTCTCTACCAGACTGGAAATTTGAGAACAATAACTACAATGAGACTTCTGATTAAACTGGTAGGCAGTGCAGATTATTTGAGAAGTTCAGAAACTTTAAGGCAATCTGGCCTCTTGGTGCAATATGCTTCAAACTATTTAGAAACTGGTGGACAATGACGAAGATATATTTTTAACCAACGTAAGCTGGATTCTCTACAAAGTCTGCTTGTAGTCTTGTAAAGGGGCCTTATAATGTGCTGATATGATTCATCACAGTTAATGTCTTCTTTGTCTGATTATTATTAGTGTATTTATTAAGGTTTAGTTCTACCAGGAGATCCACATTATTAGTAATAAAAGATAACATGATCAATTTAACTTTAAAAAGCCTTTAAACTATTTAAATTTAAAAAAACACCATTTTTATTTATTGGATTAAGAACAAAGTGGAATGCTTCATTTACTGAGCAAACCCAATATTTCAGAAACAAAGGTTTCAGTAGGCTGCGACTGTTACAGTGCAATGAGGAACAAACAAATAACACTTGGTTGATGTTTTGGGGTGAGGTCATAAAAAGATCATATAATCAGTCTTCTCGATTTAATCCTTGTGTGACCATATTGCATGAGAGAATGTTCATCCGCAAGAATGATAAAAGTCGGCAGACTCTGAGGGGCATATTAGCAAGAACCTCGTTAAAATTATCGCCGTTTTAGCGGCAGGAAGCTGCCACTAAAACAGTGATAATGGGCTTGTAGAATTCCAATAGAAGCCCAGGTTAGATGTCCTGCACATCTAACCTGGGCCTCTATTGGAGTTCTATAACGCATATTAGCAAGCCTAATATCGCCATTCTATCAGCAGCTTCATGCCGCTAAAACAGCGATAAATTTAACAAGGTTCTTGCTAATATGCCCTTGTGTTCTAAATTCCAAGTCAGATAAGGTTGTGGGTGTGCTTCAATGCAAGTAGATACTATGATATCCAAGTTCTTTTTCCCAGAACACAATTAATTATCATTAAACAACGAGCCACTCTTGATACTTTATTCCAAATAGTTTTTACGTTGAAAGCAAGACATTTCTTCCATAGCGAGCTTACTCAATTTAAAGTGCCTAAGTGCTTGATTGAAATGTTTAAAGAGTGTAATCTTCCATACCCTGACCTCAAAGTTCTATAAATAAAAGACGTTTTAAGGTGTTCTCAGTGCTGTGAAGAAGCTGATGGCCTCAGCGGAGTGCTGCAGCCAACCCAAATGTGTAAATACTCGGTAAGCCCATTTCAAGAAGAATAGCTTCTCTTCTTCCTCTGCGTCCCATAGAGGGGCAGCAATTTATCTAAATACAAATATTCAAGCAGAGGTTGTACATTCTGAAAGGTATCAGCTGGGGCGTTGGTGTTGGGTTACCTGTAGAGTTAAACATAGACAGAGACCTATAACCTTTGTTAGCTTCTATGCACCTGTCGAAGACCATTTTAAGATATATGAAGAGCTTTTTCATCTTTATTGACAGCTAGAGGTGATGTTATAATTGGGGGAGATTTTAATATTCTTAGCAATCCGATAATAGACTCCTCTACTCAGATTAGAAGACAGTTAAAACCTAAATATTTAAAAATTCTACAAAATTACGAAGTTACCCTTGATTTGCATGATCCTTGGTGCTTGAATTTCCCAACTAAAGCAGAATTTACGCGCTGGTCAGGCAGATTTAAGTCCTCATCACGTATAGATTTCTTTCTAGTCTCCAGAAATCTTTGTTTTAGTTACCAGAGATTTCTTTACAATGGATTTTCGGATCACGCTATGTTAGTTTTAGAGATTCATCTTGAAAACTCTGTAAAAATACCCAAACATTGGGTGTTTAACAGACATTACTTGAGTGATGAAGCTTGGGTCAAATCCACGAAGGTAGAGATTATAGAATTTCAGAATGTCAGCCCCATTAAACATAGTTTGGGACTCCCTTAAGGCTTTTATTCGTGGTATAATCATTGGAAAGGACGCAGTCAATTTAAAGGAAATTAAAGTTAAGAAGAAAAATCTAGTGCAAAAAGTGCAAAACGAAATTTTATAATGCTTCATAGCCCATCTATAACCAATCAGCATCAGCTTGATCAGGCCAAATGGGATCTTAGTGCTAATTACTATGCCCAAAGTGAAGCTGTTTTTAGGCAACAATATCAAAAGGTATATGAAGAAACCAACTTCACGGGCAATTTTTTTTGGCCTGGCAGGCTAGGGAACACGCTGCTGCGAACTTAATTAAATCTCTAAAATGCCCTTTCACCGATTCAGTGATAGTCGACCTGATTAAAATTGGAAACAAAATGCTTAGGCATTATGAATCTATTTACGGCCAGCACCAGAGAGTAGATACCATTTTGCTAAAAACTTTTTTACATAATAATTAATTACCTATTCTTTCAGAAACATAACAACAATCAATGGCTAGCGTGTTCTCTATGGAGGAATTAGAGAAAGTGATTAAAGATCTTTCCAATGGTAAGGCGTGCGGCCCAGATGGGTTCCCTTATGAATTTTTTAAGGTCTCTTTTTTGTGTATTTGCTGATTTTTTCCTTACAATAATAAATTCCATGTTAGAGGGAGGGACAATACCAGAATCCTTCAGACAAGGTAATGTAGTGAGTTTCTTGAAAAAGGGGAAGGATAGCAAAGATCCAAATTCTTATGGTCCAATAACATTATATCATTCGGACTACAAAATAGTAACAAATCTTTTATCTTTACGTTTCAATCAGTGTTCAGCGGAATTGATCCACACAGATCAGAATGGTTTTATCACGGGTAGACAGTTAGTTACTAATACTCATTATTTAATTGAGGCTTTGTATTATTTTGAGACATGAGGGATACCTGCTTTAGTTTTATTATTTGATGCCGAAAAGGCTTTTGACCTTGTGGTCTGGGAGACCCTGTTTATTATTTTGGGTCACTTTGGGGTTTTTGTTAAAACTATAACTTTGATTCGCAATCTGTACACCAACGCTAAAGCTAATATAATTATCAACACCTCAGTGGCTGGGGCAGTCTCAGTTAAACGCGGTGCAAGACAAGGATGTCCCTTATGGCCAGTCCTTTTTGCTTTTTTCATCGAGCCTCTGGCAATAGCGTTAAGGAACTGTGCGGAAATACCCCCTCCAATTTCACCAATGGCAAAACTGAAATTATATGCAGATGACATCATGCTTAATATAAAACCTGAATTGGGAATCCAGGCTAAAGTATTTCAGCTTTTTGAGGACTTTGAAGTCTTAGGGGGATATCGAATTAATAAAAAGAAAACGGAAATAATACAATGCGTGGGTAAAGTTCTGGAGTTACATCCTGACATTGCCTCTTGTACCAACACTGGACTCAAGAGATATCTTGGAGGTTTTTTTCGGCATCTGTTAGGGATTTATATCATCTTAATTTTGATCCTCTTCTTCGAAGAGTTCAGACATTGTTCTCACGCTGGAACTCTCTACCGTTATCCATTTTAGGCCGGGTGGCTTTAATTAAAATATCTATTTTTCCCTTGTTTAACTTTTTTTTTTCAACTATTTCATGTTTTTTGCCAGGCTCTTTCTTTACTCGTGTAGAATCTATGTTTACAGCCCTTATTAGGGCAAAGAAAACACCTCGTATTGCACTTAGCACTTTATATGAGGATCTAGACCGGGGAGGGCTCGCCCTGCCAAATCTCAGTGATTATTATAATGCATATTTTGCATAGTATTTATCCAGTTTAAATTTCAACTTCAAACATAAAAACTATTCATAAATACTTTTATTGATCTAATGTGTAAAGAAAATCAGATTTATGCTCCTCTGCAGATTTTTAAATCTCCCAAATTAGTCCGCTATAAGTCCCTGCAGTGGCTTTTTAAAAGAAAATCAGGCTCTGTTCAAAAGATATTCTATCCCCGTGATTAATTCAATGACCTTATTAACAAGCATCTTCCCACTGGCGGGTATTATTCAATGTTTGGATCTTGCTGTTAATTGGGCTGCGGTATGGTTTTTGAAAGTTGCAGACTTCCTGAGAAATGGGAAATGGATTACCCCGGGGGAAATGTCCCAATTAATTTCTAGAAACTTCATTCTATTAGGGTCATACAACATAGTGTATAAATTCCTTGTTCAATTGGATATTTCTCATTTAGACCAACAAAACCAATTAATAAATGAATTATTAGATATAGTATCTGATAGAACATCCGGGGTATGGAAGGGCCATCTTGCCCAAAGTAGAAAGCAGGATCTTAGTCAAAAGGCGATTAAAAAATGGATGGATCAGGAAAATCAGGCTATGCCCTTGAATGTTTGGTCAGTGGTCAATACATTTAATTTTAGCACATTGCGAGGGGCAAATTGGCAGAGAATATTATTCTTTAGCACGTGGTTACTCTACAGAACACCTTTTTCTATTTTTAAAATGTATCCTAATCACTCTCCGCATTGCTTTAGATGTATTCATCATTCTCCAGCTAATTGGTCACATGTCATGTTTCACTGTGTCAAGATTTCTAAATTTTGGGAAGAGATATTTTGCTATCTTCAGATTGAATGTGGTATTAAGATTGCAGTGAATGAGAAATTAATTTTATACAGTGTTGATCCTAAACTTTCCTTCCCTGACCAGATGGCTAAACTGTTATATATCACTATGGCAGTGGCTAGATCTCTTTTGTTACAACAATGGCGTAGAGAGCAGATTCCATCTATGCATGAATGGTTGCATAAGATGAAAAGGGTTAAAAGTAGTGAGCAGACTTTCTCTTTACGAATGAGGGGTATTAAAAATTTGATAAGATCTGGGGGCATTTTTTGATTAAATTAGAGAGGAATTTCTTTTATATCTGGATGTCTCGGTTTTTTAAAGCTTCATGGCATATTACAGGCGCATATTGTGATGCTAATCAATTCCCTGTTTTTGGATTACTTGTCGTATGGTATATGACTTTTCTATTAGGCTTTTGTAAATATCTTTTATGCTAAAATAGTTTAGAAATGTCAATAGGCTGTTTATTATTTATAATTTGTATTGCTATGAAGGACTTCAATAAAAAATGTTTTTAAAAAAATGAAAGCAAGACATTTCTTCTATAGCGAGCTTACTCAATTTAAAGTGCCTAAGTGATTGATTGAAATGTTTAAAAAGAGTGTAATCTTCCATACCCTGACCTCAAAGTTCTATAAATAAAAGACATTTTAATGTGTTCTCAGTGCTGTGAAGAAGCTGATGGCCCCAGCGGAGCGCTGCAGCCAACCCAAATGTGTAACTACTCAGTAAGCCCATATCAAGAAGAATAGCTTCAACGAGGCCAATGTATTTAAAGTGCTGAATTTTCTGAAAATGTTTCCCTCCATTTTGTGCAAAAAGTGCCAATAACTTGTGGCATGACTATGGCATATTGTAATGTTGGAGCAACTTTAACATGGCATACTGACATTAAGTAATTAGAGTGACTTTGACCAGCGGCACTATATAAAGATGACAGTGCCTTCATATGGTTGGGTGCTTTGCTTGAAAGATGGGAGATATGTTCTTTAACTGAGAGATAGCAGTAAAAATTTTACCTAAGTAAGGATACGTGCTGTCTGTATCGATCTCCTCACTCCCCACCACCCATTTTTCATTTCCTAATCTTTTTACCACTCCTGACCCGAAACGTCATTACTTAACTCTTTTTTGTTCTAATTTTCAAGTAATGACTGAAAGCATATTTTTGCAAACAATCCAAACATTTTTGTAAACCCTTGAAGGTCAGGTCCGTAGGCACTATCACATCAGCATAAAGAAAAGATGGAATGTTTTGATAACCGACCTTTGGTGCATCCCCGCCCAATTCATTTAATTTAATAAGGAGATTGTCAATGTACAGAAAAAATAGTAGCATGACAAGTAGCCAACCTTGTTTTAATCCATATTCCGTGAAACTTTTGAGTGACAGCATACAGGCACCACACAGTGAAAAATGGCACGAGGTACAGGAATAAGGTGCAACTATAATTTTAAGGACAGGCTCCGGGAAATTTAAATCACTTAGGGCCAGATTTAGGTGGGTAAATACCGAGTGGTAACGCAGAAATTGTTGGAATTTCTGCGTTACCGACCGGTTTTTGGCTGAGATCAATGTAGGTGAGTTTAAACCAACTAGGAAAATAAGGAATCACAAAATTTGTGATTCCTTAATTTGCTCTTGCATTTAAGGAATCGCTAATTGCCATTCCTTAAATGCAACGTAGGCAGCACAAAAGGAAGCTGCCATATAGGCTTAAGGAATCGCTAATTACCACCAACTTCAAGTTGGTGGTAATTAGCGATTTCCTGTAAAAAGCACTTTTTTGTTTTTTTTAACGCCTTGGCTGCTAATGGTTTTCCCCTCCTGTGCTGATCCTAATCGAACCCCATTGTTCATGACGAGCTCAGCTCGTCATAAGCACAGCTCCACTGTGCCTCATGACGAGCTGAGCTCGTCATGAGCATTGAAGGGGTTAAAGTGGCATGTGGCCATGTAGCCATGTGGCACACATTCATGCCCTTAGGGCATGTATGTGCGCCACATGAGTCATAAGTCATAAGTCATAAAATTTGTATAGCGCGCTACATACCCAGAGGGTTTCAAGGCGCTAAGGAAAGGGGAGGAGGATTATTTGTCAAATATCCACGTTTTAAGCTGCTTTCTGAACGCTAGGTGATTCTGGGTGAGGCGAAGGTAAGCGGGGAGTGAGTTCCATGTTTTGGCAGCCAGGTATGAAAAGGATCTGCCTCCCA
The DNA here is from genome assembly GCF_964263255.1 of Lissotriton vulgaris. NCBI lineage: Eukaryota > Metazoa > Chordata > Amphibia > Caudata > Salamandridae > Lissotriton > Lissotriton vulgaris. The sequence continues at coordinate 1,181,112,974 of NC_141691.1, forward strand.
TGGTGGTCTTGTTGATGCGAGGTACAGTGGCGAAGGCTTGGCTGGAAGAGCGAAGTTGGCGGGAGGGGGTGTAGAAGGACAGTCGAGAGTTGAGGCAATCTGGTCCGATGTCGTAGAGTGATTTGTGTGCGTGGGTAAGCAGTCGGAAAGTGATCCTCTTATTGACGGGTAGCCAGTGGAGGTCTCTAAGGTGACCAGAGATGTGTTCGTTGCGTGGGATGTCTAATATGAGCCTGGCTGAGGCGTTTTGGATTCGTTGGAGTTTCTTCTGGAGTTTAGCGGTGGTGCCTGCGTAGAGGGTGTTTCCGTAGTCCAGTCGGCTCGTGACCAGAGCATGGGTGACTGTTTTCCTTGTTTCGGAGGGGATCCAGCGGAATGTTTTTCTGAGCATGCGAAGAATGTTAAAGCAGGAAGAGGATACGGCGCTGACTTGTCTGTTCATTGAGAGTGAAGAATCCAGGATGACGCCTAGGTTCCGTGCGTGGTCTGTCGGGATGGGTGCTTTTCCGAGGGCTTCCGGCCACCAGGAGTCGTCCCAAGCAGAGGGGGATGTACCTAAGATGAGGACTTCTGTTTTGTCTGAGTTCAGTTTCAGACGGCTTTGTTTCATCCATTCTGCGACTTCTTTCATTCCTTCGTGTAGGTTAGTTTTGGCGGTGCTGGGGTCCCTGGTGAGAGAAAGGATCAGTTGAGTGTCATCCGCGTAGGAGATGATGTTGAGATTGTGTTGGCGAGCGATGGCCGCAAGGGGGCTCATGTATACGTTGAAGAGGGTGGGACTGAGTGAGGATCCTTGTGGTACGCCGCAGATGATTTCAGAGGCCTCGGACTTGAATGGTGGGAGGCGGACTCTCTGGGTTCTTCCGGTGAGGAACGAGGTGATCCATTCTAGTGCTTTTCCTTGGATTCCGATGTTTCTGAGGCGTTGTAAAAGGGTGCTGTGGCAGACTGTGTCGAAGGCTGCAGAGAGGTCGAGGAGGATGAGGGCGACTGTGTCTCCGTTGTCCAGTAGAGTTCGAATGTCGTCTGTTGCTGCGATGAGGGCGGTCTCAGTGCTGTGTTTGGCTCGGAAGCCAGATTGTGAGGGGTCGAGTGATTTGTTGGCTTCGAGGAAGGCGGCGAGCTGGTTGTTGACAGCTTTCTCGATGACTTTGGCTGGGAATGGAAGAAGCGAGATGGGGCGGTAGTTTTTGAGTTCGGTGGGGTCTGCTGTTGGTTTTTTCAGAAGGGCGGTGAGTTCAGCGTGTTTCCAGTCTTCCGGGAAGGTGGCGGAGTTGAAGGAGCAGTTGATGACGTCTCGGAGGTGCGGAGCTATGACGGAGTCTGCTTTGTTGAAGATGTGGTGAGGGCATGGGTCTGTGGGGGATCCAGAGTGGATGGAGTTCATCAGGCGGATGGTGTCCTCAGTGGAGATTGGGTTCCAGGCGTTAAGGGTGTTAACGGGGGGAAGATGGTCAGCAGATGGTAGGGTGGGTTGGCTTCCCGGTTGGTTGTCGAAGCTGTTGTGGATGTCAGCAATCTTGTTGTGGAAGAAAGAGGCTAGGGAGTCGCAGAGGGTTTGAGAGGGGGTGATGTCGTTGGAGTTGGCCGAGGGGTTGGAAAATTCCTTGACGATGTTGAAAAGTTCCTTGCTGTTGTGGGCGTTGTTGTCAAGTCGGTCCTTGAATGCTGTTTTCTTGGCTTTTCGGATCAGTTGGTGGTGAGTACGAATGGCGCTTTTGAAGGCATCCTTGTTGCTGGTGGATGGGTCTTTTTTCCAGGCCTTTTCAAGGGAGCGGCACAGTTTCTTGGATTTCTTGAGGTCATCGTTGAACCATGAGGCCTTCTTGTTGCCAAGTTTGTGATGACGTTTTTTCAGTGGTGCTAAGGTGTCGGCGGTGTTGGATAACCAAAGGGTGAGGTTGGAGGCGGCTTCGTTGGCGTTAGAAGAGAGGGCTGGGGGGTTTAGAAGAAGCGATGAGGAGATCTGGTCGAAGGTGATTTTGTTCCAGTTTCTTTGCAGAGTTGGTTGGGGGTGGTTGATGGGTTTCGGCTTATTGTAGGTGAAGTGAACGCAGCTGTGGTCAGTCCAGAGGAGATCCGTAGTGTGGCTGAAGGAGACATGGTTGCTGGAGGTGAAGATGGGGTCGAGTGTGTGACCTGCGATGTGGGTGGGGGAGGTGACCAGTTGTTTAAGTCCGAGGTTGGCGAGGTTGTCTAAGAGGGTGGCGGTGTTGCGGTAGTTGATCTTTTCGAGGTGGAAGTTGAGGTCTCCCAGGAGGATGTAGTCTTTGGAGGGGAGCGCGTGTGGGGTGATGAAGTCCGTGATGTCTTCACTGAATTTTGCGCGGGGTCCTGGTGGTCTGTAGAGGAGGGTGCCTCTAAGAGTTGTCTTGGGGTCGGTGTGGATCTGGAAGTGAAGGTGTTCGGAGTTGGCGAGGTTGACGTCAGAGCTGGTTGAGATGCGGATGGATTTCTTATGGACGATAGCTATTCCACCTCCTGTATGGTCGGTGCGGTCCTTGCGTGTGACCTTATAGTCATCAGGGATAGCGATGGCGATGTCAGGGGCGGAGGAAGCGTTCATCCATGTTTCCGTTAGGAAGGCGACGTCAGGAGAGATGGTGTCTAGTAGGTTCCAAAGGTCAATGGCGTGCCTGTGGACCGAGCGGGTGTTGAGAAGGATGCATTCTAGGTGGTTGGGGTCGGGAATCTGTGTTGTGGTCGTAGCGAAGATGTTGTCTGTGCCGCTGAATTTGCAGGAGAAGCAGGAGAACGGTCCATGGGTGCGTCCGGGAGCGGCTTGGACGCAGTTGGGGGCGCGACCAGGGTTAAGGGCTAGGAGGGTGGCGGCATCGTAGGAAATGCGGGGGGGCTGGGAGGGACGAGGGACAGGGGGTCTGGCGCTGGGCGCGGTCCAGGCGCGGACGAGCGTAGACGGGCTTACCTTTGGCGCACCTTCGGCGAGGCCGAAGCGCGTGGACGCTGCGCGTTGGGACATCTGACATTAATGGACAGTGGAGGGGGCGGAGCGTGGGAGGGTCAGCAGGGAGGCGGGATCAGAGAGGCGGGTCAGGGGAGAGCCAAACACAAAATGGAGGAATGAAAGTAAACACAAACAGCGAAGGCACAGTGCAATGTTCTCCAGCAATCTATCTAAGGCACCTAAAAGCTGCACGAAGTGTTACACAAACACAGAAGTCTAGGCGATGAATGAATACACAGCGCTAATAAATAAGCACAATTGGATTTCCTAGGTGCTACACGATAAAGATCTTCAAAGCGCAACAGTATCCAAGGCGCTGCAATGTAAGTGTAAATGAGCGAGAGCTTCTAAGCGCTACTATGCACAGAGCGCGAGGCAGATAATACATTTCAGGGGTGCAAAAAGGTGTTCTTTTGACACCCTGACACCGGTGAAATAGCTCCCTCTATTTGCGATTCTTTAATACCGAATCGCAAATAGTGAAAATCTTCCCATTCATTCCTATGGGCCTCCTAGCCCATAAGAATGAATGGGGAGGTATTCCTTATTAACGAACCTCAATTTGCGATTCTTTATTAAGGAATTTTAAGGAATCGCTAATATTTTAGCGATTCCTACCTACATTCAATTTAGCGAGTCTTTAATAGCGATTCAGTAAAAATCGCTATTAAGGACTCACTAAACTGAATTTACCTACATCTGGCCCAAAGTTTGCACCACAGGGTAGGTCAGTCCATGCGGTCAAATGCTGTTGAGTTATCAATATAGGCCAAATAGACAAGCATGACGCATGAAGATATTTATTTGTCTAAATTAATGTGTAATGTCGTAATCGGTTTAAAACTGGCTTGATCCAATAGTGTTATGGCATTGTCATTTGCCGAAGTTTGCATATGAAAGGAAAATCTCTTGGCAAACATTTTCCCAATGAAGTCAAGCAGCGTTATCTGCTTCAAAATACTCGGGATGTTTTTAGAGCCTTTCTTGTGTAAAGGGAGAATAACACTACCCTTCCATGAAGTCGGGACTTGCCCGGATAAATAGAAGTATTTACAAAGAGGTGATCAGTAGCTAGACCACAAGTCTTCCTTCAATCTTTATAATTAAATTGGGTAATTAGTCTGGGTCCCTGGCCTCTGAAGCTCTGGCACAACGAATTAAGGGCCATATTATCAAGAAAGGGTGATACATTATCGCCGCTTTTATCAGCAGGAAACTGCCGCTAAAGCAGCGATAATGGGCTTGATAATATGCCCTTGTGAATTCCTATAGAAGCCCAGGTTAACACCAGAACCTGGGCATCTATGGGAATTTACAAGGGTATATTATCAAGCCCAATATTGGCCCTTTAGCTGCAGTTTCCTGCCGATAAAAGCGGCGATAATGTATCGCCCTTTCTTGATAATATGTCCTTATGTCCCTAATCTGTGTTTTATATGGAGAATAGGATTTCTGCTTCTCCAACTGAGTGGGAACCAAAGAGTAGAGAATTTACAGTCTCGGGGGGGGGGGGGGGGACAGCATAAAGATTGTAGATATAATTCAGCCACTCCTCATTTGAGAATTAGCAGATTTTAGGGGTCACACCACTTCCGCTGGCCAGTGATGTCATTCTCCAGAAGAGATTTGCATCTCAATGAGTTGTGGCCTCATGGAGTTCTAGCCAGGTCTTAGAAGTCTGTTGTTTAACTATAGACGCTTTAGATCTTTTTAATTAAATAATTAATTTCCTTTCTCACTACAGTGGTCATTAAGCAGTACTCTTTTTACTTGAAAAACTCTTTGAGTGAGGGGTTGTTTTCCAACAAGCTTTGGCATATCCTGATCGTATTTAAATAGAGAAATCAATGCCTGCTCCATTATATCCGTTAGTACATTTCTTAATGCATCCTTTATTATTTATTTGCTGTATGCTGTCCAATGTACCTTACCATCAGATTTATTAAGGTACATCGTTTCACCCACCATATTCCAAGACAGAGTTTGCTTTGGAGTGACACCAATGGAAAGTGTTAATATTTTATGATAACTCAAGGTTATATCTAACATCTCTAAATCAGATAGCAAACTAAAAATGGGCAAGGAAGCAATTACATAATCAATTAGGGAGTTAAACTTTAAGCGACTGTGAGTAAGCTGTGTGGGGATATCGTAATCAAGTCTTTGTATAACAATAATGGACCCCTTATTCTTACACTGTTCTAAGAGAAGCTTCCCTTCTTTCTCTACTCTGCATGACCTCAGAAAGATGGGGTTCTGAATATTTAAAGCTTCTCTCTTTCACTAAACAGACTTATGGCATGATTAGAGACTTGGTGCTGTAATCCACGACAATATGTACTTTATTAAGTTTTCAGTTTCAGTTAGTTGAAAAATAAACTGAAACAGTGATTTATTAAGAAATACCTTTTTCAAAGCGAGGAGATTCATCTCATCAAGGGTGCCTTTTCCAAATAATCCTCTACACTGTACTAAATTTAAATTATGGCTAATTGATTTATAGTGAAAGCAATGTTCCAATCCATACACTTGTATGACTGTACCTGGCTTTTTTTGTTGAGCAACACATTGCTTAAAATGGATCATAATCTAAAGTTCCTGTACACCAAGACTCCTGTAAGCAGATATTATCTGCACTCTAAGAATTCAAAGAAAGCAATTTTTGAGTCTCGGAACTGCAGCCAGCCACACTCCAAGGAGGGGTTTTAAGCCTTTTATTTAATAGTCTTTGCAGTTGTGTACAAACTTAAATATTTGAATTGAGTGCTCCAACTAATCATTACCATTTAGTTAATTTGTCATCTTCACCAGGCCATAAAAGAAATAGAGTTGTGACCTAGGTATGTGGCAGACCTACCTCCCAAGGCTACTGAGACTATTGTCATTTTCCCAGATTTTACCATGTCTTCTAAAGAGACACTAGAGTCTGCAAGAAATTGGCTTACATCTTTGCCCAAGACTATTTCAGAGTGAAAGGAGTTCTGAAATGGGAAATAAGGAATAATATCTATACATCTACTGAAGAAGAAATGCGATTGTCTAAAACTAGATTAACAATTATCCTTGAGTTAAAATTTACTCTTGATCTCTTTTCATAAGAGGAATTCATCAATCGCACTAACGAAATATACTTACTTCTTTCCAACCTCAGTGGTTTTAATCCTGAAAGGCAATTCAGTAGAAATGAATAATTGAAAAAGACAAAATCCTCATCAAACAATACAATGAAATCAATTGTCAAATGCAGATCTTTTGGTTCCAGTTCTGGACACTTGGAACGTGATGAAAAATACTCACCGGAAAGCAGAAAAACTGGCTTTTGGTCAAACAGGCTGATTTTTATGGATATTCACACTCTTTCACATTCTGATATGACATTATTTTTGGGAGATATATTCCCCTGCATTGTTAAATGACGGCCTCAAGGGTGAGGTGGAGAATCCACTAAACATTCTCTATTGTGAACTTGGGGACACAAGTTTCAAGTTTATTGACAGATCGAACATCCTAATTCATCGTCAAACAATTAAAAACAAGCATACAAAAGTCGGTTAAAAAAAATCAATACAAGACTAAATTAAAACGAGTTTAAAACGCTACAAACATAACATTGATGCAGACCAGTAAAACATCAATTCAAATGAATAATTTACAAAAACAAGAAAAGAAAGGTGCTGCAATCCCTTATTAAAATACTGTTAAAACCAGCTAGTAACTCATTTCCCTGAAGCAAGTGCTTGGGAAAATCCATAAATAGTCATTAATCGAGTAGTTACTTAGGGTCTAATAGCGATAATAAATTGACATACAGTAGTCACTACAACACTAGTAAAGTCACTTTTGCAAATTCTGAGAGCATTAGTGCAGTGTGACATCCCCAAAAGACAACACAAAGGCACAGTCCACCTGGCTCTTGCTCTAGAATACTTGGTTATAAGAATAACAGACATTCTTTAACCTCATCATAAAAAATACCGGATTGTCACAGTGTTAATCGTGCATGAGGAGAAACCCATGTTGATATAAACATGGCTGTCTGCAAAATACTGTACCTAAACTGCAAAAAGAGACAGAGCACGTGTGCTGGGTGGATGGAATTAACAATTTCTCGAACTTGGGAATGTTTTTCAGTAGAAGAAAAAGCCTTGCGCGATTGCTTGAGAAACTGGTCAATTCAATCTGGGAGTGACTCTCTTCCAATATCTGACTTTGACATCCATAACCACAAAAGAAGTTCAGAGAAAGGCTCTTCTCAGAGATTACCTAGACCCCGGTCACGTAAAGATTTGGTTATTGTAGGCCAGCCACTTGATCTTGTTGGTGCTAGGTAGGTTCACTATCTCAACAAGAACCTCTGTAGTTCATTGACAGTCCATATGCAAATCCAATAAAGTAGTAGTCTTTATGAAGCCAGCACTGAGACATGAGTAATAAAGGGGGGGTGCCCTAAAAACTCAGGACCTGGGTCCGTAGGTTAGTACAAAAAAGGTTGGATCTGAGTAAGAACAGTATCAAAGTGGTTTCAAATAAACACACACTCACCATTGAACTTGAAAATAAATCGAAAAAATGGAACAACTTTTTCCTTTCATACATTTTGGCATTTTAATCATGCAAGGTCAGAGTGCGATCCAATTGCAGCCAAAGTTTAAGAGTAAACATATTATCTCCATGTAATTATAATGTCATTACATTCGGTATTCAAAAAGAAGGTGCTCTCAGTGAAAGGAAAGGGGAGGAGTAAGTGAGTGAGTGAAAGGGACAGGGTAAAGGTGTGGTGACAAAAATGATTACATCCAAATTGACGATGGCAAAACCTCTACAAGCAAATTAATGAGCAAAGGTTCCCAAAATCACATCACACATAGGTAGCAAGAATCCATCGCTTTTTTAGCTCCTATGGTGTGTAGAGTGGAGGCGTAGTTCTACGTTTCGACCCCTGGTTACGCTAAAGGGCAAATTCACAGCCTCATGATGGGGTCTTCATCAGGAAGGGAAAGGGGAGAGCGTTGTCAAACGGTCATCAAATGTTCCGTCTGTGTAATAAGGGGCTCCCTCGAGCTCCACAGTATATTGGCGTGTAGTTCAACACACAGCCGGTGGGCACATGTAGTCAGATCCTCGATGTGTAGTTATTGCTTAGGAACGGGAACGCACAGCCGTGCTGTATCACCGTCGGCGTCCTGCATCCGAGTGTGCTCGCGGTGCAGGCGCTCAATGCCAGTGACTAATAGAAGAAGGGGCCCGACTCGCGGGTCCAATTCGAAACGAGGCTAGGTCTTGCGCGTTCAAGGGAGCGTCTCAGATGAGTCGTCTCACCTCCTGGCGAAGTGTTAACATGAACTGAGGGAGTTTCTTTAAAGAGGCTGTGTTCGAATGCGTGCACAGTGTTGACAAAATGATGTATGTAGTGTATAATCTGTCAGGAGTCAAATATCATGCACATATATATACAGTTTTTAACATGTAAAAGACCAGACAGAACTAACAGCGTAACGGTGCTGACAAGGTGTTCAATTGTTTAAATATCCATGAAGATGTCCAAAGCATTCTAATTGGCCCTGCTAGGTACATGTACACATTACAAGGCATAGAGTATAGGGTGTAGCACATGAGTTTTGAAAGTCCCACAGTTTATTCAGGATTCAGACCCGCCATCTGCGACAGGTTAGCTTCAAGCTCATTCAAACCCTTACTTATTGTCTGGAACTTCTGCATCCATTTGCATTCCCTTATATCAAGGATTGTATTAAGATTGCCTCCCCGTGGGCCAAGGGAAATTTTTTCAATTACCACCCAGCGGATGGATTCTGGTGAATGGTTTTTTTCGGTAAAATGATCTACCAAAGGGGCCCCTTGGGTAGTACAGCGAATGCGACTACAGTGTTGAAATATGCGACTTTTAACCTTTTGTTGTGTCTGTCCAATATACATGAGGTCACACGGACACAAAATGGCATAAATCACCCCACTTGAGTTGCAGTTGGTCAGGGACTTCAGCTCTATTGTGAGTTCATTGTACTGTATTTGCTTAGTCTCCAAACACATCGGGCAGGCTTTGCATTTGGTGCACTTGAAGTGGCCTACTAATTCAGGTAGATTCCATAGACTTTGAATCGTAGGTGTCGGTGGGGTTTCTAGCAGGGAACGCACTACAAAGTCTTTAACATTCCTAGATCTTTTGAAGGCGTGCATGGTGGGATGAGGAGCTTTCAAAATTTCTCCAACCAATCCCCAATGCTGATTGACAATCTTTCGAATCGCGTTGCTTTCAGTGCAGAGCGTCGTCACACATATCATTCGGTCCTGTGCTGTAGCTCTGGTCCTGGGTTCCAGTAGTGTAGCTCTATCCTGGAACCAAGCTCTCTTCCTTGATCTCTTGACAAGGCGTTGGGGATAGCCTCGGTCTATTAGTCGGCTGATAAGGTCGTCAGATTCCCTAAAAAAGTCCTCTTTGAGAGAACAATTTCTGCGTAGGCGAAGAAATTGGCCAAAAGGTAGATTGTCTCTGAGTCCTCTGGTGTGGTGACTCGTATACCTTAATAGGGAGTTTCTTTCAGATGGCTTGCGGTACAAGGTGGTGTAAAGGCAACCCTCCCTCTCCTTAATGCTTAGGTCCAGAAAGTCGATCGATTCTTTATTGGAATGCATGGTGAATTTAATGTCGTGTGACTGGTTGTTTAGCCAGGCCAGGAATGCCTTGAGGGATTCTTCTGTACCAGTCCATATCATGAGAACATCATCGATGTATCGATGCCATGACGTAATCAGCTCTCTGTAAGGGTTATTGTGTGAGAGGATGCTATCCTGTTCCATTTCAGACATATAGAGGATGGCTAAGTCTGGGGCAAAGGCAGCGCCCATAGCTACTCCTTTGCTTTGTTCAAAAAAGTTATTTTGAAAAATGAAAAAGTTTCTAGTCATTGCGATTTCTAAGAGTGCCACTAGAAATTCTGTTGGTACTGAGGTGGGTTGGTCCCGACCATCGAGTACTCTCCTCATACAATCAAGTGCTGGCCTCTGAGGGATGCTGGTATATAGGGAGACAATGTCCATTGTTACCAGAATCTGTTCATCTTTGTTGAACGGTTTGTTGTCAATGAAGGTGATGACTTGTGTGGTGTCTCTCAGATATGTGGGAGTGGCCTCTGCTAGAGGTTTAAGGAAGACATCAATATATTTGCAGAGTGGTTCTAATATGGAGCCGCACCCGGAAATAATAGGTCTTCCAGGTGGTTTGACTGGGTCCTTGTGGACTTTTGGTAAGACATATATAGTTGGTATTCTGGGTTGTTCCACATTTAGATAATCAAATTCTTTTTTAGAGAGAAAGCCCATCTCCAGTGCCTTGGTCGTTATGGCTGTGATGTCCGTACGTATTTCTCTGGTTGGGTCTCGCCTCAAGGGTCTGTAGCTGACACCATCAGATAGTTGAGAGTGAATTTCTGCTTTGTAGTCTTCCACGTCTAGTACCACTATTGATCCGCCTTTGTCGGCTGGCTTAATAACCACCACCTTATTGTTCTTAAGTGATTCCAGTGCATGTCTCTCCTCTCTCGTGATGTTATGTCTAACATAATGTTTTTTGTCAATGGTACGGAGGACGTCTCTCATGACTGTGCTTTCATACGTGAGGATTTCATGGGCCACTGAGGATGCCGTGGGCATAAAGGTGGACGGAGGTCTCAAGTTGGTGAAAGCCGTCATCGCTGGAGTGGGTTTGTTCCTGAAGAAATATTTCAGCCTCAGTTTCCTAAAAAATCTTGTCAGCTCGGTCTGTATGTTGAATTTATTAGGATATGACGTTGGTACGTATGATAGACCTTTGCAGAGAATACTACTTTCATTCTTGGTGAGTGTGTATTTAGATAAATTCAAGATTGGATTGGTCCTCATTGATATATTATTCACCATCTGTATGTCTTCCTGCGGGTGCTCCTCTCTCCGTGATCCTCTGGTTGAAAGCGTACTTGTTTGGGGGTACTGTTCCGCTGTCTCCCCCTGTCCCAGTTCTGTTGGTTGTTTCCTCTGTTCGAGCGGTTGTTCCATGATCCTCCACGGCCACGTCCTCTCGGTGGTCTCCATTGGCCTTCTTCTAAAAAAGGCGGTTGTTGTTCGGGTGGTTGGTACTGAGACAGGCACTTGTCAGAGGGAAAACTTACTTTAGGCAATTTGGAACATTTTTCACTAGAGGATGTGCAGAAAGCCCTACAAACTGTAAATAAATCCAGCACCCCACTGGACCTTTCTCCTCCTAAGATTATGGCTCTATTCTCCAACCACATTGCCCCCATGATTCAGACATTGTTTAAGCTAACAGTTGAAACAGGTTCTACCCCCCCTGAGTGGAAATCTGCGCCAGTCCTACCAATTCTAAAAAAAGCGAATTTGGATCCTAATAATCTATCCTTCTCTGCTTCCAAACAAGTGAGCGAGTGGGTGCGGCACAGGCAAAATGCAGTGGACATGAGTATCATCCAACAGCAGGCAAATAGGAATCTTTGCTTGATTGTTAAAATGACATAATAAGAACCTGGACCACAAATCTTCTAAAATGTGCATCTCCTTAATATTTTCTAAACTCTTGAATCATACTGGCAGCCTAAGTGTTATCTGTTGTGAAAATAAAGTCTAATAGGATACCACAAAGCATACTTTATTCTCAGGAGTAACACACACATCCTGAAAGTTTTCTTTGCAACCAAATTTCACCATATTCTTTTCTCCTCTTCTATAGCCTCCGCCTAAGGGTTTTTCAACTCATTTTCATTCATTTCAAAAACTTTATTTCGATTTCATAGAGAAACCATAAAAGTATACATAAACAATTTTAAAAGAAGAACACAGGTTTGAGTTAATCAGCCAAAAGATCACAGTACATAATTACATAATTATTAAAAACAAAATTCAACAATATCTTTTTCTAATCACCAGAGCAGATCTAATAAAATTTAAAACGGCATTACAGATTTGTGCAGTTGACAATGATAACAAATGATCATATGCTTCTTTATAAAAACGCGTTTCGAATGTTTCCAGCAATGGTTTAAGGAAAGTGTTTCTTGGTGCTTTATACAAGGTGCAAAAAAGCATGAGGTGGAGAATATTTTGTGAAACTCTATTGTTACAAGGACAATAGGGTAACTTCTCCCACCAACCCCCCTGCTTTGGGAAAGCAAACAAAAAGTGTAAAGTGCCAAGGCGAAGTCTCGTAAGGTAAAAACGCCATTGTGTGTTTGTGATATATGACAAATAAAACTGGGGGACTAATTTTCCCCTTACACTTATCACATGGTCAGTTGTCTTTAAAGAACCTAAACAATTGCTAAAAGCATTTTTAATAGTCTCCTTGGCATCACTACCAAGCAGTTCAGGATTGGTGAACATCTTACCTAAACCTATGTTATTAAAAGTCTCTCTAACATATCGCAGCCACGGGATTTGAATATAGTAATCAAGCTTAAGGCAATCTTGAATAATATCTTTGGTTAATTTCAATTCTTCAGATTGCCAAACCTTAGCCCATAATGTTAAAGGGGCAATGTGAATAACATCACTTATAAACTCGATTCCAATTTCTCCGTGGCAGAATGTATTAGATGTACCCATTGGAACAGATAATAAACGTTTGATGAACTTATTTTCAACAGTTTGTATTTTTTCGCAATTATGCGAGCCCCAAAACTCCTGAACCATAGGTCAAAGCAGAAACACACTTAGCTTTGTATAATAATGTCATTTCTGCTACACGTCGCTGGCCTAATTTGCTGGCAAAGCGGAAGAGAGCTTCAATTAGCTGTGCAACCTTCTGAACCCGTGCTGTTAGCAGGGGCTCCCAGCTCAATTTTTTGTTAAAGATGTTACCCAGATAACAAAAATTATCCACCTTCTGAATGATGGCATTCTTCACCACATATTTACGTGTTTTTACATTTTTTGGACCACAGGTCATGGCAAAAGATTTAGTAAAATTAACACCTAATTCTAGTTTGCCCATGAATGTGTCAAAAGCATCCAAAGTGATCTGCATACTATTAGGGGTAAGTGTCATTAAAACAGTGTCATCTGCGTAAGACAACATTGGGATTCGTCTTCCATTTATCTTTGGGAAGTCAGCAGATGTTTCTAGCAAGAAACCCTCTAAGCCGTTTGTGTAAATCAAAAATAAGAAGGGCGCTAAAATGCATCCTTGTCGGACGCCTTCAGTGGATAATATGGGTTTCGATTTCTCACCACCACGGCCATATCTGACTCTAACTGTTGTGGCGGTGTGTAACCTGCGGAGCAGGGTGACCAGTGGTTCTTCAAAACCCATAGAGTCCATCATACACCATAGTTTGTCCCTACATACTGTATCAAAGGCGCTGGACAAGTCCATGAATGCCAAGTGTATAGAACCATTCTTGGCACCTATGTACTTGCCCATAATCAAAGCAAGGTTCAAACACTGCTCGTTTGTTCCTTTGCCTTTTCTAAAACCGTATTGTGAATCCACAATTACACCTGAAGACTCAGCCCAGGTTTCCAGCCTTGCCAATATCACCCTACCCATCAATTTACATGTTGAATCTATTAGCGATATTGGCCTGTAGCATCTGGGATCATGTTTGTTACCCTTTTTAAAAATTGGAACCAAAACGGCCTCTTTCCAAGAGGTCGAAATAGGACCAAGTATTAATGCCTTAAAAACATTCATAAGCAAAGGAGACCAGAAATCTCGATTGTATTTAAAAAGATCTAGTGGTACTGAATCAGGACCTGGGGCCTTTGCAGGTGCCCCCTTAGTCAGGGCAAGCTCTACTTCAGCAAGCGTTATTGACTCACTCAGCTTCTTTGCTGATTCCATGTTAACATAGAGGTCGTCGTCCTCCTCCGGGGTAGCAGTATATAATATCTCTTTGGGATTAAAAATGTTATTATAATGAGTTACCCAGGTGTCCTCTGGTAGGTGAACTCGGATGGTGTTTTCATCCACTGATTTCAAAAAGGGCCTGTTTATTACTTCCCAAAAGAGTCTATTATCCCTTAGGTCTACTGCCTTATCTAAATCTTCCCATGCTTTAGATTTGAGTTCTTTTTTCCTTTTTCTAATTGCCAGTCTATATTGTTTCCTAGCTAGTGTAACCATGTTACTATCTCTAGGGTTTTGGCGCAAAGATTTAGTTAAGGTTGTTTGGGCTGCAGAGCATTCAGCATTAAACCATTTAGGCCCCTGATCTCGATTCTTCCCCCCTACCTTTACTAGTAAGTGTGTGGCTACATTTTCCATTAGTTTCTCAAAGCTAGTGATTATATGGACTGGGTCAGGATTAGTCGAAAGGCAGATGTCGATATAAGCCATATTTTCCTTAAAAATATCCATCTCCAGTTGTCCAACCACTACTTTATTCCATTTCACCGTAATACCCTGATTCTTAGTATGTACTATCGGTTGTTCCTGGGACGATTTTGGATCAGAAGCAATGGAAAAGCTCAAGGTTAAGGGGTTATGATCACTAGCCGGGTTTATCTCAATTTTAAAACCTTTTAGATGATTAAAAAGTCCCATGGAAATAATTGCAAAATCAATTATACTTGTTCTACCCCTTGTGCCCTGAAAAGTTGGTATATCCACATTACCCGAGAAACTATTCATATCAAGGATACATAGATTATTATTTATTAAAATGCTGTTTATGGCTTCTCCTTGTTTTGTATGTGAAAAATGAGCCATACAATGGTCATTTAGATCCATCATCCCACAAGCTCTAAACCCACTAAGTTTACACAACTCACAATTGAAATCACCCAACCACATAATCAGAAGAGGGAAGACTCTGTTTCTTACATTGGCAATCTCTTCCTGCAATTTATCAATAATTTCCGTTTCATTAGGGTCAAATATATTGTAATACCAATTTATAAGGAGAACAGTTTCCACGAAAAGGTTCTTGATAATAAATAGTTGGTACCAAGGTGTTTCCACCACTAAGTTAACGGTCGTTAAATTGTGTTTAACTGAGATGGCTGTCATAAGTCCACCCTTAGCTCGACCCGAGTTTGACGGTATTGCTAAGGTGTTAAAACTTTGAAAACCATCTAAACTCAGATCGACTGTGCTCCAGGTCTCCTGTAAACAGGCTAGATCAAATTAATCTACAAATTCTACCCAGGCCGGGTCCTCCAACCTACGGGCAAGACCCGCTATGTTCCAAGAAAGTACACGAAAGTTGCTGGCATTCTCATAAGTATTGCAAACCTTATCACAGTTATCGTCTTTTTCCACTTGCAAACTATCTAGGAGAAGGGGTTGGGCACATTGACCTTCCTTCGCTCCTATAATATTTGTAACATTTGTTCCCAAATCCACAACCCCCTGTAGTTCAGTTATTTGGGTATCCTTATCAACATCAACATTTCCCACATCCAGTTCATTGCCCATCTCTGGAGCTTTACACCTCGGTGTACTATTCCACCATATTGGGTCAGAGTCACTTGTTTGATGTTCAGTTGGGGGAAGTCAATCATTTAAGTTCAAAGGAGTCAGAGGGTAGAACATATTTGACAAAGGAACATTCCAAAATTCTCTAGGATTAGTTAGATAATGATTATTTGGACCGGAATACAGATTTGGGAAATTTACTCCAGGGTGGAAACTAGGGGTTCTGGGATTTCTAAAGTTTCCATTTGGATAGTTAAAGAATGAATTATTTGTGTGTGGTTTCTGATGATGGTTGATGTTTAAGCCATATCTCTGCCTATGTTTATTTGAAGAAAACATCATATTTTCTGGGTAGAAATATGTCAAGCTACGTGTGGAAACTTCACCCTCATTGCTACCAACATACCAATCATTTATGTAAGATACCACCCTTTGGTCCTTGAAGTTCACTATAATCAAGTCACCATCTATATCCTTAGGACGTATGCCTATCCATTGGCACCTCCTAGCTGATACAATGTCCCCATTCAAATATGCAGGTAAAGGTCTGTTCATACACAACCAATGAATCACTTTATTTTTTAAACTTATATCTGATTCAAAGTCCCCCTCCCCAAGTACTGGTACACCCGTTAACACAATAACAAAGCCAAAGCACTCTGGGGGTAATTGTACGGTATTTTTATATGGTATTTTGGGTCTGTTAGTGTTAGTGTTTTTTGTTTTTGAAGTGGTGGCTTTATCAGTTTGAGTGGGCTTTAGCGCCATAGCAGGAGCATTTTCTTTTTCCAAGTTTTTAGCAGCTAAGGTTGCCGATGTAACTGGTGGGGGGAGGGGGAGTTTATTGGCAATTGGGATCTTCGGGTTATTAAGGGAATTCTGTTGACTAGAATCTTTGCTAGCAATTTGTTCCATAGGCTTAGTAGCCGGAGTTACTGATATTATATTCTCTGGAGGTATAGAATGGGGGAGAAGACAATCTAACTTTTTGTCCAACCTTTTTAGCCGTTCCACAAGAGGGAGAAAAAGAGCCTTAAGCATATTTTCGAGTGCTTCCAATAGCTCAGCACTAGAGATGTTTTTGCCTTCCCTATCTGGGTTCATTGGTAGAGTGTCTGTTGCCTCTGTTACCTTGTCACTTATATCTACTAACAAGGTTTGTCTGGAAGGTACCATCTCGGCGGGTTCCCATGGATTGATGAACCTAGTTTTGTTTTTATTTTTACCTCCCTTTCTTCTTCTTTTTCTAGCTGGGGAGGATATACCTTGTTTGCGCTTTTGACCTTGCTGTACCTTATTCGCTTTAGTGGGAGGGGTAGGAGGGGGTAACGAGATAACCTCTGTTTGTATCTTCAGGGAGGGGGAAGTAGCACAATGAATATCAGGTTCTGGGGATAGCGGGGTATTCAGGTCTATAAGATTATTGGATATTACTGTGGGCAAGTCGCTCAAACTTTCCACAATCGTATCCCTAGACCCCAGGGGAGGCTGACTTTCCTGAAAAATTAAAGGTATGCTATCTGTGTTAAAAAGGTCAGCATCCACTTCTGCCTGTTCTGCTACGGATATAGAGAGTATCCCTTTAGTAACATGATGAGGCTGTTTTTTAAGTGCCTCTACAGATAAACGCCGTTCGGCCCTTTTTTCAGCTAGTAATAATTCACGGTCGATATCCTTAGAGGTTTTAGCAAAAAATGTATCTAAAGGACCGAGTATAGAAATACTCACACGGTCAGGAAGGGAGTTTGGTGTAGAAGCAGACATCCTTTAACAAAAAGCAAAAAATAAATTAAATTAAGGGCATATAAAACCTTAGAGTAACAATAAATATTACTAAACACAAAGGGCCAATATAAATAACAACACTTTACCCACATATAAATCTAGTCCATTGGTCAGAGGGGCGGCCCAGCCCGGCCTCCTTTGGCCCCTGACGGCCACAGACGGTCCCGCCCTTGTCCCGGGCTTCTCCCGGGACGCTCCCGCTTAGCGGGTACTGACCTTCCCTTAAATAGGTAGTCCGTAGGATTACAGGCGGGGCGTGTTGGCCAGGGAGAGCGGCCAGGTGACGAGAGGCGCGGTGTGCAGGGGCTTCTGGGATTCGAAGTCCTGCCCCGCACGCTCGCAGCCCTGGACCTTCACACGCTGCTGAAAACAAGCTCCCCTGTGGCTCTGGTGCGCAGCGGGACCCGCGAAGCGGGTTCCGCAAGTTGTAATGCTGGCAGAAGGAGGAAGGGGTCCAAACAAAGTCCTCGACTCATCACAAACGGTCGATAACAAGTGCTGAGGTATCCCGCGATGGTCCGTCCTCACGAGCCTTTTGAGGATTACAGGCAGGGCGTGTTGGCCAGGGAGAGCGGCCAGGTGACGAGAGGCGCGGTGTGCAGGGGCTTCTGGGATTCGAAGTCCTGCCCCGCACGCTCGCAGCCCTGGACCTTCACACGCTGCTGAAAACAAGCTCCCCTGTGGCTCTGGTGCGCAGCGGGACCCGCGAAGCGGGTTCCGCAAGTTGTAATGCTGGCAGAAGGAAGAAGGGGTCCAAACAAAGTCCTCGACTCACCACAAAAGGTCGATAACAAGTGCTGAGGTATCCCGCGATGGTCCGTCCTCACGAGCCTTTTGAGGATTACAGGCGGGGCGTGTTGGCCAGGGAGAGCGGCCAGGTGACGAGAGGCACGGTGAGCAGGGGCTTCTGGGATTCGAAGTCCTGCCCTGCACGCTCGCAGCCCTGGACCTTCACACGCTGCTGAAAACAAGCTCCCCTGTGGCTCTGGTGCGCAGCGGGACCCGCGAAGCGGGTTCCGCAAGTTGTAATGCTGGCAGAAGGAAGAAGGGGTCCAAACAAAGTCCTCGACTCACCACAAACGGTCGATAACAAGTGCTGAGGTATCCCGCGATGGTCCGTCCTCACGAGCCTTTTGAGGATTACAGGCGGGGCGTGTTGGCCAGGGAGAGCGGCCAGGTGACGAGAGGCGCGGTGTGCAGGGGCTTCTGGGATTCGAAGTCCTGCCCCGCACGCTCGCAGCCCTGGACCTTCACACGCTGCTGAAAACAAGCTCCCCTGTGGCTCTGGTGCGCAGCGGGACCCGCGAAGCGGGTTCCGCAAGTTGTAATGCTGGCAGAAGGAAGAAGGGGTCCAAACAAAGTCCTCGACTCACCACAAACGGTCGATAACAAGTGCTGAGGTATCCCGCGATGGTCCGTCCTCACGAGCCTTTTGAGGATTACAGGCGGGGCGTGTTGGCCAGGGAGAGCGGCCAGGTGACGAGAGGCGCGGTGTGCAGGGGCTTCTGGGATTCGAAGTCCTGCCCCGCACGCTCGCAGCCCTGGACCTTCACACGCTGCTGAAAACAAGCTCCCCTGTGGCTCTGGTGCGCAGCGGGACCCGCGAAGCGGGTTCCGCAAGTTGTAATGCTGGCAGAAGGAAGAAGGGGTCCAAACAAAGTCCTCGACTCACCACAAACGGTCGATAACAAGTGCTGAGGTATCCCCTCAACTCACTTACAGAGGTTTGGGTCAAATGTAACTTTTTTTTACATTTTTATAGTGTTTTTTCTTGATTGATCATTTTCACTTCCATGAACCGCCATTTCATCCTCAAGAGCACAATATCGGGCTACCTGATTGTGAGAAGTTGGCCTGGTATATAATGCTCACTAATTCTAGTGATCACTTTGTACCATGCCAAGCAACCCTTATGATGATCGGTTGTAAGTCAACCTTATAGACCAGTTATCCTAGTGGTAACGTGGACAAAGCAGTCTTAGGCTAAACTCTGAAAGGCATGTGAAGCCAGCTGTATTACCATACACAACCCCCTTGAATACCAAATGAAAGGACACCACACAGATATATATTGAAAATATATATATATTTATTAACTACAAATATCCCCTGAACTCTTTATGAGCACAGAAGCACAAGCGTTAAACAAAACACAGTTTAAAATACACAAAAGTTGCACAATATGGATGAGCCCTAGGGGCCACCTAAACCATATACTAAGAAAGTGGTATAAGAGATACCAATCTGAAAGGAAACAGGCCTAGGGCCTTGGGAATCGCTGGAGCTGTTCGGGACTAGCAGTGACTAAGTCGGGAAAGGCCCGCGGGCCTCGGGTGCAGTGTTTAAAGTGCACGCACTCACCAATGCAAAGTCTATGGTGCGTAAAAAGTACAAAGTTAGTTAGTTCGGAACCTTCCGAGTGACCTAGAAAGCTGAAACTTGAGACACAGGCCCTAGAGATGTGTAGCAGTGTAGGAACACCAGCGGAGCTGAGTTACCTCACCCACAGGAAGCGGGTGCACAGGGTCGAAGTAGTGTCGGGTTTCGTCACGCTGGCCGATGGTGCTTGGAGCTGAAGATGCTGCAGGCGGCTCGAGGTGAAGAGTTCCGGTGGATCCAAGGGTGGATCTGAAGTTGTGAAGACCTGAAAGCAGAGGGGATAATGTTCAAAGTCACTAGCCAGTGACTACTGTGGAACCAGATTGGAACCAGGCAATGTTGGGTGCAAACAGGCGTTGAGGTGTAGCTTCTCTCTGCAGCCACGTGGACACCGGGGGTCGAGGACGTCCAGAAGTCGGTCACGAGCTGTCCCACGCAGGCTTCTCGCTGTTGGCGGTGTCGGCAACTTGATTGAAGCAAACAGGCCTTGGCTAATGCAAGCCACGCAGAAATCAAGAAAGGCTTGTTACTCGGACCAGCAAGGTCAGAGCGGGTGCTCCTTTTTACAGGAGCTAGGGCAAGTCTGGAGAAACCAGACCCGCAGTGTTGTTCTTCGGTTTTGTTGCCAAGATGGCTGCTGACCACGTGGCTAGTGGCCGGGATGGCGCGTCGAGTGGCACAATGCAAAAGGGCCCCACGCAGATCGTGGAAATGCTGGGGGGCTGATCTTCGGTGCAAGGGCTGCTCGGTGGTGGGGGTTCTCAGTCCCCAAAGCACAACGTCGAGGGTGCCTCGGATGCTGCGCAGTCAGCTCTTCTGGGGTCTTCCAAGAGGTCCGGTCCCACGTCTCTCGGTGCCTCCACGGGTCCCTTCTTTGCAGGGACTGTGGATCGGGCTTTGAGAAGTTTAGGAGTCTGGGTCTTGTCAGGCTCTGGGCTCGGGCTCGGGCGGGAGGCGGCGGCAAAGCAGACGTGGATTCGCTGGTTGGTACCTGCTTTCACAGGGTGGCCACCCCTAGGCCACAAGGGAGATTCTATTCAGTCTTCTGTGCAGCAGAATGTCGAAGTCCAGTCATCTTCTTCATTTAAAGTTGATTTCAGGATGATCTGCTGTGCAATGGCACTGCTCCCACTCTTATTCCCAATCTGAGGGGTGGATCACCTACTAGGTCCCTCCTCTGGGTGGGACCAGGAAGGGGGGCGGTTACACCCCCTTTCCTTTGTCCAGTTCCTCGCCAGGCCTGGGTCTGGAAAGTCCCAGGACCGGTTTGGACTGGCTTATGCACGGGGACACCTTGTGTGCCCCGGGCATGTCTCAATCTATTCAGCCCTGTCCTACCCAATACACAAAACCCTGTCTGGGGTGGTGCTCGCACCTCCCAAGGCAGGAAACCCTTTGTCCAAGCCTCCCTCACTGGAAGGACTCCCAGCAGCAGGAGGTCAGACTTGTGTCTGTGGTGGCAGCATCCATTTTGTGATGCTGAGGCTCTGGTTAACTTTAACCGGGGTTAAGGCTACACACATGTCGTGTCCCTCTAGAAGGGTGGAATGCTATCCCCGTCGACAGAACTGTCGAGGGGATAGTATTTCAAATCGTATGACACCTTACTCGACATGTTTTGATAAAGCCAAACCAAAGTTAGCATATAACAGCTAGGATTATAATGCACTTAAGAGTATATGGTATGGCAATATCCCGGAACAGCTAAGGGAGTGGTTCCCGACAGCTGCAGACAGGC
The DNA here is from genome assembly GCF_964263255.1 of Lissotriton vulgaris. Lineage (NCBI taxonomy): Eukaryota > Metazoa > Chordata > Amphibia > Caudata > Salamandridae > Lissotriton > Lissotriton vulgaris. Next base: position 1,181,134,262 of record NC_141691.1, read on the forward strand.
TCAGCTCATGCTAGAGCACCATCTCACATATTTCCAAGCACTCTGCCTCCAGGATTGAAGAGGCCTTCCATAGGAGTGGCTGATAGGAACATATGTGTCCAGTTTAGGGTTAGATATAGGGATACTATATCTAAGTAAGAGGTGATTACACCAACTTACCCCAGCAGAGTGATCAGCCAGTTGTGTCAAATATGGAGGCCAGGCCAGGGGTGGCACAATACATGCTGCAGCCCCTGGTAGGCCTTGGAAACACCTATGCCCTGGGTACCTAGGGTACACTGTTACAGGGGCCAATAAGGTGAACCAGTTCCAATTCGTAATGCACCTAGGGTGCATTGCTGTAATTTAGAGAGAGAACAGCAGGCTGTGGGTCTGATTAGCAGGCCCACAGCCACATTAAGTCATAAACCAGTGAAGCAAAAAGCAAAAATTTGGGGTGACCATAGGATAGCAGACCCTACTCTCCTACACTGATCCCCATAATTATTTCCAATAGTAACCAAACCTTTTCCAGCCCTATGGGCAGCACACTTGACCACAACAGTCTCCTTTTTATTCTTGCTGAATTGCCTTCAAAAGATCAAGTATATATGGACTGTTCTTAATGGGGGATCCAAAAGATGTCATGAAACCTTTCTAAGAGGTTGCCCAAAATCTTACATCACACCAAAACCATAATACCATAATTGGAACTTAGATTTTCTGACAGGCGACATGCTCTTATTAATGCAACCAATTCTGCCAGTAGAGCTGAGTTTACGTTCAGCAGATAGAAAGTTTCAAGTGTTTCAGAAATGCAGCCTTCATCTGGTCCCTCATCTGCTAACAAGGTCAGCTCAGCCTTTTTTAAAGGGCAGTGTTTTCTATCATGTCTTGGCTTGATACATAACTCTGTAACTGTAATACAAACATGTTTACTGTCTTTGTCATTGGCTTTCTCAACAACAGTTTTCCTGTCTTCACAATGTTTGACTGAAATCGGAAGTAGAGTTGCTGGATTAAGCGAATTGCACCCTTTCACTGAAATGTTTTCTGCTGCAACAATTAGTTGCTCATTCGATGTAAGTATACTATTTGTTATGTACTGGGTCCTTGTTCTTGTTAATAGAATCTCAATTGAATATGGGATATATACAATAAAGGTATGGAACACACTTTTCCTTCAGTTTGTTCAGTGGCAACATAAATAGCCATAACCAGGAAGACTCACAGGTATTGGATCCAATACAGCTGAAAGGTAGATAACTGGTCTTATCACCCACCATGCTTTTGTGTAAGGATTGATAGTGCTCATCAACCCTTCTCATGGCAAAACAAATAAGTCAATTATAACCAGGAATTACAAAGTTGGTGTATTACTTAAACCTTCTCTCAAAATGTGGAATCCCTCTGTGCATTCTTTGTCAAAGGTACCAGATCTGTTATGTTACTGTGAGTTAACCTTTTTGAAGATTTTTCCCTCACAGAAACTTTTGGAATCCATTGCTGATAGTAATCAACAATTCCAAGAAACACTCTCACCTCCCTCAGGGTGGTAGGTGAATTCATTTCAGAAATGCAGAAAAACGTTCCTTTCATTCCTTTGTGACTTTCCTTACACCTTTTTCACTAGGGTGACAAAAATAGAGTACTTCCTTTTTACCATACTGCACCTTTGTTGAAGAAATCTTCTGACTACTATCAGCTAAATGATTCAATAAGGCAATTGTTTCAAGTTTACAGTCCGCTTTTCTTGTAGATGCACCCAAAAGGACATTATTATGCTGGGCTAATAGACTGAGTTATTGGGCAGTCTTACAGTTTCTAGGTTCAGAATTTGACCAAGGATTGAAGGAATTTCTGTGTACCCTTTTGGGATCCTACACTACATGTGAACGTTATTCTGAAATTGTAATGCAAAGAGGAACTGACTTTCCTCATGCTAAGGGATTGAGAAGAACACTTGCTAAAAGTCAATGACAGTATACAGTTCTGTACCTGAAGGAATACGGAACATATTCACTGCTGGATTCGGTACCACTGGACAGCATGAGATGACAATTTTATTAATTATTCAAATATCTGGCACGATGCACCATTTCTGACTAGGTTTCCTTAATATCATCACTGGAGAATTGCAAGGACTACCAAGGATTTCCTGCAGTATTCCTTGCTCAACCATTTTCCTAATAACAGGTTTCATAACTTCTCCAGCTTCTCTTGAAACTTTATATTACTTATATCTTGGGAAAATGGCATCAGGTTTTAATATTATTTTAACTGGCTCTCCTCTTTTTTATCAATCCTATCTGTGCGCCAGAAAACTCCAACACCTCTTCTATGACAGAATGTCTTAAATCCAGAGGTAGGTCACCTTTTGTTATGGCAGGAAAAGATTGGACTCTCTAATCCTGTAATTTATTTTGATTTGATTTTAAATATAGAATCCCCATCTTGTGTTTCAATCACAACAACATCCAGTGAGCAGTAAATCATGCAATTCATTCTGCAAAGCAAGTACCTGCCAACAAATTCACACAGCTTGAATCACACAAAATGTACTCATGTTTATTCGCCAGTTGCCGGATTGTGACTGGGGTATCAGTAGTGACTTGATTACAAATGTGTTTGTTATGGATCCAATCAACCTGGACTTCTCATTCTTAGATATGTAGGTTTGGGACTTCTACAGGACAAACTGTGAAATGGATAGCACCTATATCAATCAAAAATGAAATGGGGTGGCCATTGACTTCACTGCCAATGTGTGGGCCACTCTGATAAACCTAAAGGACCTCTGATCTAAGTAATAAATTCTCCTCCCTTCTCAGGTACCGCCATTGTAAATTACTCTGCATAACTAGGAAGCATCTTCACTCAGAATCAATGGATTCTGCTAGTACCCTATACTAAATTTCATTTTGTTTTTACTATTTTGCTGGGGCTGGAGGAATTGTCATGCAATATTATTTATAATCATGCACACCATGCAATGGGTCTATTGAGTCCAAATCATTGGTCAATTCATTTTTCTGCATCTAGGAGCATGTTCATTCTAAATTCTATTTAAATTCTGTCTGCATTCCCCTTTCCAGTGCCCAACTTTCCCACAAAAGTGACGAGCAGTATTCAATTTCGACATGTCAGCACTTGCAGTCATTAAACAGTTGTTCACCATTGTTCCTCTCCCAGTATCCTCCATTTGCATTTGTCCACTTCCCAATCTCACAGCTTGCATCTGAGTCATTCTATTCACTCCAGCATTTCCTGCTCCAATAGATTCCATGTCTGAACCCATCAATGGATTATGTGCTCTTCTTTCAAATTGTTTTGTTTGAGCATCCATCATCTTCTTCATATTTTTCAGGTTCACATAAAAGCAATCACTACTGTGCAATACCAATTTAAAAATCTCCTCCATACTTTCTGTTTACCAACACATTTTAATTTGTTGTATATGACTACTCAGCTCTGGGTGCAAATCCCTAATAAAGGGAAAAACAAATCCACTGGCACCATCTTTCTAGGGATCACCAACTCCATTTTGCCTTTCAAAACTCTGCAGGAGCCTCTCATAATAAGCACACACTGACCCCTTTGGTTCCTCTGAAGTTGTCAAACTTTTTGTCAAATGTATATCCTTTTCTGGTGACTCCTTTTACAAATGTTCAGTCACTTGTCTGTATTTATTGGACACCTCCTCAGAGAGAGCATTATTAGCTCAACATGGTTACTCTGTCAGTCATGCCCCTGCAGCGTTGTATTCAGTCCATAAATCACTGGAAATCACTATCTCAAATAGCACATTTAAATCAATCCACAGCATCTGCGAAACTGTAGTCAACCTATGAACCTCCTTGTACCACCTTCCTGGTTACTCGCTCAGCATGTAGTGGTTTTTAGTAAGGGGGTAGAGATTAGCTCTCCTCCAGAGAACATGTACTAGTTTTCCCCATGCTCCTCTCTTAATAGAAATATTAAAATGGTTCCCTATCCCACTTCCAAATCACAAACCAAAGTCCTCTCTTTCCTATTCAATTCTTTCACCTTCTTTTTACCTGTTGTCTCTCTCTTCTTTCTTTCCCTAAATATCCTCAAATCACACATTCTTTGTTTTTTTTCAATGAAATCCTTGATATCAGATCTAAAAGACATTAATCCCAATTTCTTTATCTCTTCATGAGTTATATTCATTTAAAAAAATCCTCACATTCTTCATCATACCGATGTCAACTTCACGCACATTCACTAACTCTTTGAGTTTCTCTTGTGCATTGCTTGCACATCTGACTGCTATTTTAATCAAATACTTCATTTCATCAACATTCTATGAAAATAGTCTATTTAAATCAATTGTTCCTTGTAGTATTTCCCCAAATTCAATTTTTAAAAGCCCAACATTAATAGTTCTCTCTTTAGGAGTTTCTTCTATCACTATTGTAGTAGTGGGTGAATCACTCTGAGTTTGAGAAACAGCGGATGTATCCCTGCCAGTACTTGGCACTGCTGTCATTGCAAATTCAGGTGGGGAACTTGCTATTGAATCAACAACCACATCTTTGGCTGTTCTTTGTCTTCAAAAGACGATTAATAAAATGAAGCAAACACAAGGAGCTGATGAACAGAGTGCTGAAACTTTTCAGATACTTACCCCCAGTCACTGGTAAATCTAGGGTGAACCCATCATAATTCTCCAACTCACTTCCCCACCCAGTTCCGACCCTGCCTTATGCAAATCAGTCTTGACCCTGTTCTACATGGGAACAGTCTCGTCCGAACTGCTAAGCCATGTCTTCCCTGGACCAGAAACAAGCATCCTGGGGCCGGTTTTGGGGTAGCACTCCTCATCAATCAGGCGAGATTGAACCCAGTGGCAAAGTGAGCAAGGGACCCACGTCTGGGCATACCCTGTTAACTGATTGCAAAAAAAGCAAACACAACAAGATGATGGACGGGGCGCTGAAACTTTTCAGACACTCACACCCCAGTCACTATTAGATCTGGATTGAATCCATCATCGTTCTTTAGCCCACTTCCCCACCCCGGTTCAGACCCAGCCATATGCAAATCAGTCTTGACCCTGTTCTACATGGGAACAGTCCAGTCCAAACTGCCCAGTCAAGTCTTCCCTGGACCGGAAACAAGCACCCTGGGACCGGTTTCAGGGTAACAACCCTCATTAGCCAGACTAGCTTGAATCCAGTGGAAAAGTGAGCAAGGGACCCACGTCTGGGCATATCCTGCCAACTTAGGGCAAACAAAGCAAACATAAGGAGATGATGGACTAAGCACTGAAACTTTTCAGACACTCGCCTCCAGTCACTATTACATCTAGGTTTAGCTGGGGAGAGCATCATATATTTTATTTCACGATTCCGCAGCTCATGCTTCACTTCCATGTTGCCCCTCCGCATCTGTTGAACTTTAAGGGCATTGTTGGGGTAGAGGGCAACCGTAGGTCCTTTAAATTTTAGGTCTGGGGTGCCTTTAGTGGCATGCAGGATTGCATCTCTGTCTCTGTGGTTGAAGATGCGAGCACTGATGGTGTGGGGGGCATGCCCGCTCTATGGGGGGGGGCAACTGGCACTCTGGCAGCTGGTGTATTGTGTATAGATTTTATGTATTTATGCACACAGGTTACAGTAGATAATACATTACTCTCTATTTGTGGTAGTGTGGGTGAGCAGTAAGGCCTTAACAGAGGGAAGTACTAACCATTTATTGTACACACTCAGCAAGAAATGATTGCACACTCTCAAAGACTGAACTCTGACCAATTTGATAAAAATAAAAATACTTTGCAAGCATATGCAGTGTATATACAGTTTGAATGCAGTGAATCAGTATACAGAATAATTACTTTGTATTCGCAAATAGTCAGAATTTATTTTCAGTTACTTTTCTTACACAGCCACATATCTCTAGATACTAGGCTGGGGCATTTCCTGCGAGAAGGAAAAAGGATATAATGTGTTTTGCAAGCTCAGTACAGGTTTACAATAATAATCACAAAACACATTTAGTCGTAAGAACACAGAACTGGATTTATGGGCCCGTGGGTAGGATTCGGTCAGATGGGCACTCGAGTCGCACCACTAGTGGCACAGAGGTGGCCGGGTGCAGAGTGCAGGGTGCAGAGTGCAGGGACTACACATTAGCCAACGGGCTAAGCAGAGTCATGGACGTGGTGACTGCGGCAAGCAGGCCACCAGGTTGGGAAAAAAATCATGGGGTCATGGTCAGCATGTAGAGCCAAATGGCCAACACAAGAACTACACCGCCAGTGGCACAGGGGCGGCCGGGTGTAGAATGTGGCCATGGGTGAAGCTGCAAATTCGGTCGAGGATCCCTTGGAGTTGGTCAGTGGCAGATGAGGCGAATGGGGCCTTTGGGAGTTATTGTCTTGTGACCACAAGTGTTCAGTGATGGAGTCGGTCGGACAGTGGCAGTTGGTTTTTCAGGACTGCTTCTTTTATTTTGGCGGTCAGGGAGTTGCCTTCTGTCGCAGTTGAGGGGAACCTCCAGTTGTTGGATGCAGATTTGATTTAGGAGTTTGTCGAAGTTCAAGGGACACTGGGATCTTAGAGGCGCCCCCTGAAAATTGACCTAACTCTAGTGTCCTGGCTGAATGGCTACATGCCAGCTTCCCCCACCAGACATGTTTCTGGGACCCTGGTTCAAGAGTGTGCCGCTCTTGGGGTCCTGAAACAAAGCACATCCTGGGATGAGGTGCCAAACCTCCTCCCCCAGGATCGGCAGGGTCAACAAGGGGGAAGCTTCAAAGGCTTGTTTCCTTTGTGAGCTACCCCAGCCATTTGCTGCTCCCAGCGACTGGCCCCCATCAGTTCTGACCCCCACTTTGGGTTAGAGAATCAGTGGGAAAACCAAAGTTAGGAGGAGAGGTGTGTCCACCTTTGACAATGCCACCCCTCAGGTGGGGGAGGCACAGTAAAGATTGGGGGACCCAGCCAAAAAGAGTGAGGCTTATGCTCCCCTCCCACTGGAAGGATGCATAATAGGGGGTGTACTCACCTGAAGGAAGGGACCCATTTGTCCTGACCTGTACGGAAATAGAAGAATGTAGAGAGGTGGCAGAGTAATGAAGAAACTTCTGGGGTCGAAAAAGCAATGAAAAACGGGGAGGGGGTGAGAGAGCAATAGAGGAAGTGGGTTAAAGCAACATGCACAGGGGACAACGAGAAGAACCTGGTGGCAGGGTGGATGAAAAGGAACAGAGTAGCAAGAAAGTGTGGCAGTTTGAAGGAGGAACTAGTGTGGTGATGAAAAGCAATCTAAGAGCGAGGATTGGTGGAGAGTAATGAAGGGAATAGGTTAATTATAGACCATAGGGGGAGCAACAGTGATGTGCTAGGTGATGGTGGAAAAAAGCAGCGGAGGAGTGCTAAGGGGGCAAAAAAACAGAGAAAATGTAGGAAAATTAAAATCAGCAGAGGAAAGGTGAGGGAGAAGAGCTACAGAGGAACTACTGTTGGATGAAAAGCAACAAAGCTGGGAGGCATGGAAGAGTAACAAAGGAAGTGGGGGGAAGCAACATGCACAGTGAAAAGGGGGGATTCAAATGTATTGCGAAACAAACTCACAAAGGACAGTGAAACAAACACATGTACTCCCTTGAAGTGTGAAAAGATGAGCAAAAATGAGTTCCCTGAATGAAATGCAGTGGAAAAATGTAAGGGCCAAAAGTGTGAAGCATTTTACTGGTCTCAAACGGCCCATCGGGCCGTTTACGTTCGGTAAAATGCAGTTTGCCATGTACAGAAGTCAAAATGCGACTCAGTAACTTTTTGCGGAATCAAATTTTTGTTTTGCAATTTGGTATTAGGAAGGGGCGTGTCTAGGGCATCCCTTCCTAATACCGAATAGCACTGGTATGTATGAATGTTTTGCACCCGGGAGTGCAGTTGCAAAACATTCACAGTTACCACCAACTTCAAGTTGGTGGTGACCCATTCACAACCGGGAAGGGGTCCCCAAAGGACTCCTTCCCCTTTGTGAATGTGGATGCCAACAGACCACTACCTACTCTTACAAAATGAAATGGTAGCTTTCATTTTTGTTCTTAAAATGTATCCCATTTTCCTTTGGGCTACATTAAAAATATGTATTGCTTTATTTGAATAGCAATCAAAGACATGGTAATCTGCTGCCCCCAGCAGGTCACTATCCCTGTAATTGCAGGCATTCACAATGGGTCAGAAATTACGACCTACCTCATGAATATTGATAAGGCAGACCCAGTTGCGACCCTTATGCACATCACTGTTTGCGATTTCCTAATAGTGAATCACTAAAATTCACTATTAGGAAATCGCAAACTAGCAATTTCATACATCTGGCCCCAACTGATCCAACCAGAAACTGCTGTGCTCCAGGGGAGGGTACACAAGAACGGAAGGAAAGCCATTGAGTGAGAAGTAAGGAAATTAGATTCACAATAAACCCAAAAAGTGATAAGCAATGGGATGACCCCAAGCCGACTCACAGTACTGGTATTGTACTTTATAGTTCTTTCAACAACAGACAGTTAAGATTGTCTGTAGCAGGCCCTTAAAATAACTTGTTGCCCTTTTTAAGCACAGGTATCAACATTACACAGTTTAGACCAGGTAAATATAGTAGCATTTGCTGTGGTACTGGTATATCAGTTTTAAAATCCATCACCTTTTATTATGAACCTAGTCCATAACATTGGTGAAAACCAAGAGTTACACTGTTAACACCAGTATTCCTGAACTTGTTCACCAACTGAAAATAACGATGCCATATTAACATTTCCATTCCCACTATTACCACCTGAAACAATAGTAGTGTTTTGGAATATTACTAATGGTGCAAAGCAGGAACAAATGCTGAATCAGAATGCCAGGTGTATACACAACTATGAACCATTGTTGCAAACACCAAAATGAAAATGATTTCTGGTCTTAGGGCCTGACTAAGAAAGGTAAACTTGCACTTTCGAGTAAATGTACGATTGCTTGCTATTCACCAAAGTATTTCACTATTAGTATCTCTATGACTGTGGAGGCTTTGCACTAAAGGAGATAGGACAGTCCTACCTGTCTATGTGCGGAGACCCTCAGTCTTAAAGATACTACAAGTAAAATACCTTCGTGAATAACAAACAATTGTAAACTTATATAGAGCGAGCGAGAGATGTTTTTGGTTCAAGCACATTTGTCTAGTGCAGAGGATTAACAGCCTTGGTTGCAGAAGTGGAGAGTTTTAAAGCCTGCTTCATTACCTTTTTCACATGCAGATGCTAAACGCAATGTATGGATTCACTTCGATACATTAATGTTTGCCTCTGGCGTTTCATAAATTCAACCTCATGATGGAATGAAATGACAAATTTACGAAACAAGCGCGGAGAAACCAGCGAACAGACTTTAAAACGTGAAACTGTCTGATTTTCGGCACTGAATCATCCCCCAATGTATTTACGGCAGTCTGTTATTATTTATATCATATTCCCAAGTACAGAGAGTTCATTGTCAACAGTGATGATAAAAGTAGTTCTCCCACGCCTGCTTTGTTGCCCTGGCATTCAGATATTTTTACCTCTTATTACTCTCGGAAAATAAACACTGCTGTGCTCCACACCTGGGCAGCTTGGGTGGAGGAGGGTGGAGGAGGGAATGCCAGTGGCCTTAAGGCCACCGGACCGCGCCACTGCCTTTGGAACGCTGGGAATGCACTTTCCCTTCACTCCCCCGGTCTGACAGATGTCTGAGACCACATCTCCCTCTGAAAGGGAAATTAGGTATGGGGTGGAAAGTAGTCCTAACTGAGTATGGCGAAGAGTGGTCAAATACTTCCGGTGGGGTGGGGGAGGGTGGATTGGAGAGAGAGAGGGAGAATGAGTGTGGGGGGGAAACCAGACTAGAGTTGGCGAAGAGGAGCACGTGAGTTGGAGAGCATGCAGAGATCATGGTGGGAGTCAAGGGGTCGTTTTCTGATGCAGCAATATTCCTAAAAAAAAGGGTGGAGACATCCACCAGGGCGTGCAGCAGGGCAGAGGTCCACGCAAGAGAGGGCAGTGCCACTCACAACAGAAGGTACTGGAGGGGAGCTTGTACTGGAGGAACATTGGTACAAATGACAGAAGGACACTTCAAGTGTGGAAATGCAGAAGGGGGATGAGGGGTCCTGGACAGGATTTGCAGGTGAACAAGTAAGCCAGCACTACTGCCTTTCATGGGGATAGGTGATCCGCTAGGGGGGTCATTTTATGTTGAGCACAAAAAAAAGAATTTGGTTGAACCAACATGTAGACATTTTCAAATTGCTGTACAGGTAGACCAAGTGCAAAGAAGGACCCAAGAGAGAGGAGAGGGCATTGACAAAGTGTCCCAGGATAACGATGAATATAGATACAAGGATGGCAGCATATACAATCTATGGTAGCCTGGCTTGTGAAAAGACTCCAGAGCGCAGTGCAGCGTTGTGGAAGTCTTTGATGTTATTACAGTTTCTGAGGTTTAGCCTAGCTTTGTTACGACAAGCAGTTTTGAGCTAGGAAGAGCATGTCACTGTGAAATCTTGGGGGAAAAACTCATCAATAAGTTAAGTTCAAATATATGATGCCCACCAGGCTGATACAATCAGTACCTGTGGTGAGTTGCATACCACAGCTTTATGTGCCATTTCAGGGATGTCCAACCCTGGAAGGGGTGAATGGCAGATTATGTGCCTCTACCTGGACGGAATCCTGTTTGGGAATCTGAAAGTATGAAATTGTATTCATTGAATTGTGACATCTGGGTGATTGCTGTTCTTTCTATCAGTTTGCCCAGGAAAGGTCCATTTGTAATTGGTATTTAGTTGTCGGGTTTAAGTGGGTCCCGGTTTTTTCTTTAGTAATGGGATGAGCTCCTTCTAGGCAACTTGGTATATGAAATTCGGCGAGAATTCTATTGGATTTCCGAATTTTTACATTTAGCATTTTGAATGATGTCTTAATAGTATTTTTCTTAGCCTTTTTGATTGCTGACTTGTATAATCTGTTAAGTTTATTTAGAGTTGGTCTTGATTGGTGTTTGTTGTGAGCCAGGTGCATTGCAGCTTTCTAATTTCTGTTTGATCTCTTTTAGCTCTGTATTTCTCCAAGGTGCCTGTTGTTTGTTCTGCTGTCTTGCTCTTAGTGGTATTAGGATATCAAAAGTTCTGGTAGCTACTCATATAGTTTTTTAACAGGATTTATTGTGCCAAGGAATGTACTGGTTGTTAGTTGTGTTTCTAAGTGTTCACAATTGTGTTTGTTCCACGGTCTATAGGTGGATGCATGTAAGGTGGTTTTAAGTGATTTGCTTTGTGTTTGTTTATTTTGGCAAGCAATCAAATGGTGATCTAACCATGTGACTGAAGTAATTGTATGAAAAGTAACTAGTTCTGTATTTGCAAAAATGACATCTACGATGTGTCCAGTGATGTGTGCGGGTTTGTGGATGATCTGATGTAGGTTCACTGCGTCTAGGCCAGTGATGATTATTTGTGTATGGGGCATATTGGGTTTGTCAAACCAAAAGTTTTGGTCACCAAGAATGCATAGGCTGGGATGTAGTGTTAAAAGGTTTGGAACTGTGTCTAGAAGTGTGTCTGTAAATATTGAATTGCTTGTTGGAGGTCTGTAAAGGAGTAGGTAGTTACAGGAGGAGGATGGTGTAGGGTTGCATCTGCTGAAGAGGGTCTCACAACCTTGTATCAGTCATTGTCAGCTTTAGTGATATTTTATGTTTACTTGAACACAGCAGCTAGGCCACCTCCTGTTTTTTCTATACGATGTTGGTTGATAGTTTGATAGCCAGAGGAGTGTCTTCATACAGCACAGGAGCCATGTCATCTCCAACCAGGATCCAGTTATGAAAAGTAAGTAAGGTTGTGTGTCATTCAGAAGGTCGAAGATGCAATGCTTGTATTTTTAGAGTGATTTAGCATTTATTAATAGGCACTTTAGAAAATGTATGTTGGTGATGATTTTATAGAAGAGGGAGCAGTATTTTGTGGACTTATAGCAGGAGAGTATTTAGAGCCGGTATTAGCTGTCTGAGGACAACAAACGTGTAGCTGTTCTCTACAGTATTCCTCGTCCAGCATGCTAAGAATACATTTTGATGGGTCTGCGTGTGGAGGTGGTGGAGTTGGTGGCTGAGAGTGAGTTGGTGAGCTGTGTTGTTTTTGCAGAGTAACCTTGTGCAGTAGACCTGGAGATGGAAAGTTGTGAAAAGTGGCATGTTGCTTATTTTGTTTGTGTCTGTTTAGTGTGGAAGGTGTATGTGTTAGGGGTGGTGGTGCAGCATGTGGGTCATGATGTAAGCTTTTAATTGTCCAGTTGATGAGAGGCGGTTAAAAAAGAGCTGCTTTGCTGCTGTATATGTGACAGGTGTGGGGGAAGAGAGAAAGCTTGGCAATGGAGGTGGTTTAAGGTGTGTATTAATTGTGTAGTCTGAAGGATAGGAGTGGGTGTATGTTTCTAGTTTGTGTTGTAAACTATTAACTGGTAGAGGGTGTGTGCAATTTTGTTTTGCTGGTATGTGTTATATTTTGTTTTTGAGGAGTAGTCAGAGGATGTGATGAGGTTTTTGTCTTCTGTGATGTATTTGTATATAAAGTATTGTTGGTGAGGAGAAGCTGCCAAGTAAAGGGGAGGTGATGTGTTTTGGAAGAGAGTGTATATGGTATGTGAGAAGGGATGAACAAGAGTTAAGAGTGCTTTGGTTATATTCGATTGCTAAAGAGCTAATAAGTGTCTTACATACCAAACTAGAAAGGGTAAAAACCTTTGAATACCTAGGAATCATTGTGAATGATAAATTTACCTGGAGCTCCCACCTGGAAAAAGCGGCACTGAAACTGACCCAGCACTCGGGAGGTGTAATGAAGCTCATGGCAAATAATAAATCCTCGGTCAGGCCGATTGGCCCCCCACTACAGATCTACAAATCCCAGGCCAAGGGAGCCGCCCTCTATGGATCTGAACTCTGGGGCCACGTAAATACATCCAAACTACTGATGGTGGAAAACAGATTCATTCGTAACCTTGTAGGGTTACCATCGAGCACCCCTCTCGTCCCGCTGAGGATGGACCTTGGCTTACGACCACTTAATGAGGAGCTAGCTCTACGCCCACTGGCTTTTTGGCGTAGACTATGGTCAACCCCTGAGCTGGATAGCTACAGAGAAGGTTTACGAGAGATCCTAGCCACACCAGGTGCCGGAAAAATCAAATGGCTCTCCCACATTAAGCATGAACTGGTGGCTGCAGGTTTCTCAGGCATGTGGTCCGACCCCCAGAACGAGTGCCAAACCCTCTCTAAAAAAGATCTAGCCAGGTCCTATCGAGAACTTAAACTCTCACAGACTCTCAACCATCTAGATCCTGGGTCCTTGACAGAGTCCTTTTTCTCCCATAAAGTGAACTACAATATGGAACTGACTCTAGATAAAATTTATCCCAATATACTGAGAAAACTATATCTTCAGTGGAGGCATGGCTCTCTTCCAATTAAATCTTTTACGGCCAAATGGAACCATGATCCCAGCAGTACATGCCCTGCTTGCAGAACCACCGATGAAAGCGAGCTCCACATTCTCTTCTTTTGTCCTGCTTACCAGGGGATTCGCAGGCACTGGATTCTCCCCCTATGCAGGAACTTGGGATTCTACAAGTGCATGCAGGCTTACAGAGTTTTAAAAACTGATATGTCCCACCAAATTGTATTTGCAATGGCCAAATACCTGGGCGCCCTTTGGTTCACCAGAAGGAAATATCTCTAAACTGTAGGCTGAATATGGTTCTGTTGTACTACATGCAGGTTTCTTCCAGTAATGTTTTTATGCATTTTTATGCGTTTTATATTCATTGTACAAATCATTTTAACATATGTGTAACGTGACTGTCTTTTATGGTAATATCCTTACCGAAATAAAGGTTTTTCGTATCGTATCGTAATAAGTGTGGTGCAGTGAAGTAGAGGGGTTGTGTGGTTCTGTTTTTGGTAAAAAGAAGAGGACGGTATTGGTGGATGAAAAAATGTAAGGCTGGGTATAGGTTTACAGGTGACAGAAAATGGGTCCATTACGAGTAATAGAGCAGGGAGTGTTTGTCTTCATGGGATATAGTTGTATATAGTGTGGATTTGGGTTGTGTTGGTGATGAGTGGATTGGTTAGTAGTATAGGATAGAGTGGTGTGTGAGTGAATGTATCATTGTGTGGTAGCTGTGGTAGAAGGTGTGGTGGTTTGTGGGGTTTTGTTGTGGTTGTTGAGACAATGAAATGTGTGTTGAGTTTGTTTGTAGTAAATTAGTTACATTTGCTGTGAGTGTAAAATATGTCTTTAGTTGTGGGTGGGTTAAGTTAGGTGCTGGTGAATGGGAACATGGGCATTATTTTTGGCCCTAGGCCCAACTTGTCCTGAATGGGCCCAAACAGGCATAACTTCTCCTGGCATGTTTAATAAAGCAAACACTTTATTTGACATCCAGAATGTTCAGTGTCATATCCCAGTTTCGACACTCAATAAAGTTGATCAGGAATAGAGAGAAAAGTGTAGAGATGGGGGAGGCAGACATTAAATTGAGTTTCCCCCTCATCCTTCAGAGGTTCAATTGCTAGAGAAAACATTTCATTGTGAATACTTTATGGACAAGTGTATGCCAGAAGTATATGCTGTGTCATGTGCAGTATTCAAAAAATTATGTTTTAATTGAGTGGATGGTGTGGCATGATGTCAAGTACAATCACATGTTGCATTAACTGTATGACTTTTTGATGCTGTGCAGGATGATAATTGCAGGTCAATGTGTGAGGCTAATTGGGACGCTGGAGTCCATAGGCTGGTCTTTCAGGATATCATTGGTGGCAAATAAATCAATAAGGCCGGTCTCCAGGTTGATGTTCCTGGGTACCGAACTAATCTCTGTGGAAATGGGGTCAAGATTGACCAAGGACAAACTGACCAACTTGTGAAATCTCTTGGGGAAGATGACAAAGATAAGAAAATATGAGCTGTGAGTGATGCAACAAGGTGCTAGGACAGTTGAATTTTGCCTACAAAGTAGTTGCTCCTGAGCAGACACTTTGCAGATTGCACTGCTGATGGATTAAAAATAATTGCTGATGTGGCTGTAATTTCTGGACAGATACCATGATGAATGCGTATATTATATGGTATGGCTATGCACCCTTACCATGGAACACACCAGCAAAAACTGCCTTGGGTCCAGCCAGGTTCGTTTGAATAACCTTAAGCTCAACCCTGGGTATCGAGTGCAGCAAGCAGCAAAGTTTGCATAAAGAAATTTAGTTTAAAGCATTTAACAGTACCAAACAACAAAATAAGAAATACACACAACAAAAAAGAAACACAACACAAATTTATAAAAAGTGAGGATATTTTAAGGAATTTGTAGACTCCTTGAAGAGCAAAATTCACTGGAGGGGTCCATAGATACACATTGGTAAAGGTTTTATCACTTTTTAATTCAGCCGCAAACAAGCAACGGTCAACAAAATGTTTGTAAACTTTCAAAAGATTGTGAAAGTTAGTTCCTCTACCCATGCCCTTCATGGGCAACCAAATTTACAGGATGAAGGTCTGGGGGCCAATGGGATAGATTTGGGCAAACACCTGGTGTTAAAATTGGCATCTTTTGGAATGGTTGCTGCAGTCTTTTTACTTCTGACCTCTTGTTTTCGACTGTGTGCTAAAATCAGTTTTTGCTGTTTTAGGATTCTGGGCACTTTATCACGTTTGACCAGTGCTAAAATGCATGTTCTCTGTGTCTAAAATGGATTGGTATGTTGTTTCTCCATGATTGGCATATTGCCACCCACATGAGTAGCCCTTCAAACATGTCTCTGACCCGCCATTGCAGAGCCTGTGTGAGCAGTTGTTAACTGCCATGTTGACTTGGCAAGTACACCTACTTACTGGGCCCAAACCTTCCATTTTACTAATTTTACTACATGTAGGACACCCCTAAGGTAGACCCTACATAGCTCCAGTGGCAGTTTTATGAACCCCAATGTACCCCAATATAGGCCAAGGTAGTTATACAACCTGTCACCTATATTCGTGATACCATTGTTCTTCCTAACAGGTTTGGTGCTGACCTTTTACCTAGTTAGGTGCTGCATAAATGACATGTGGTTTTCTCCCCAAACTATCCTCATTTATAATACATGAGTATGCTCAGTATCACAGCAGGATTACCATGTTCTGCACAATAAGTCTGTATATGGTTCCTCTCTATTGTCACCCTTGCTCGACATGGCAACAGTACCATGACACATCTAGGTAGAACCTTTGAGAGTACCTTTTGGGTATATAAGTACCACAGCTCCACTGGGCAAACCAGAGGAGAAAAGGCTTCCATGTTGACATGCTGATGTGAGGCACTGAGGACCCTGCACACAGACATTCCAGCACGCAGTGGTCTGACATCCCTTGCTAGGTGTCCATCTTGAGACCAAGACAGGGTCCTTTTCTCTCCCACATCAGGTGATTGGGTTGGCTTTATGCATAGGAACTAAACAAATGGATTGAAAAGAACAAAATCCTCCCCCACTACCAGACTGGTTTTCGTAAGGGATGCTCCACAATTGATAACATCGTGGCCATGTCATACTTGAGCCAGCAAGCAAACTGTAAAAACAACAAACCAACTTTCACATGTTTTGTAGACTATTCAGCCGCCTTTGACAGGGTACCCAGAAATAAGCTCTGGAAAAAATTGAGCAATTGGCACATCCCAGCAGGACTCCTTAACGCTATCATTTCATTATATAGCAATACCTGGATCCAAGTAAAACTTGCAGACAATACTATAACAAAGAAGTGTCGGACAAATCGTGGATTAAAACAGGGCTGCGTACTCGCCCCCACGCTGTTTAATCTTTACACTGCAGATCTGGGGAAGAAGCTTCTGAATGCCAGCCTTGCAACCCCAAAAATCGGGAGAAACAAACTGCAGATTTTACAATATGCTGATGATTTAGTGGTAATGGACCACACAAAAATTGGGCTGCAAAGAGGGCTAGAAGCCTTAAATAAGTACAATGAAATCAACGAGCTCATAATCAACGCGCAAAAAACAAAATTTGTTGTTTTTGGCCACTTTCCAAAAAAAGCCTCACTGAAATGGCATGTGTGGAAGGAAATTATCACAACCACGCGCTCATATAACTATCTCGGGTGCTGGCTAAGTGAAACTGGCAAAGCTACATTACATGCGCACAAAATGAAGGCCAAAGCACAGGCAACAATTTTTTCGATATGCAAATTAAATGAGCTCATGCAGAGCCCAACATCAGCTCCCATTAGAAAGGAACTACAAGCCAAGATCAGGGCAACCGCAGGATATGCACAACAGGCATTCCCAGGCAAAATTGAGGCAATGTTGGATAAAGTACAATGCCAGGCCTACAAACGTATTTTTAAACTTCCCAAATACACTCGCCACAGTCTAATCCGTTTGGAGTTTGGTCTAAAGCAACAAAGTAAGGAATGCTTGGGAACCCATGCTAAATACTTTTACCAAGTTCTAACAGCCCCAGATGGAAGTTTAAAAAGTACGCTTAAGCCAATTTACGGAGAAAATGGTAACCCGTGGCATAGCTACAAGGAAAAAGCAGTGGAAACGTTGGGGCTGGCAATTGAAAACTGGAAACAAACTACCTGCCGATTAAAAATGCAATAAACAAACAATGTTTTTATTCGTCAAATACAAATGACCTAGCAGAATTCGTAACAGGAAGAGGACCACCCGTGTTGGCAACATCATATATAGGGCACAAAACACAGCCCTACCTCAGCCAAGCACTAGGAAGGAAAGCACTCAAAAACATCATATGGGCCAGACTAGTGCCCCAAATTAAAGAGCTAAACCATGGGTGGAGGTCCCTGGAACACAAAATAAGATGCAGACTCTGCAACTACAAAAACGAATCTCTGTTACACATGATTTGCTGCTGCCCTGAGATGCTCTTGCCCCGACGGATCTTTTTAAAACAAATCTGGCTATGACACGGGGTTCGAACAGTAAAAGAAGCTGTTTCTGTACTTTTCTCCTGCACTCTTCCATCAGACCTGGCCAAGTTTGGGAAATACATGGCCAAGCTTCGAAACAGGCTTACGGAAAATGAAGGGTCAGACATGATGAAAGTCACTTTAGTCCAATAAGCCAACTTGCCCCACTAACCAGACCGATAAGACATTATTTTAATAACTATAATATGTTAACCTACGCAAGCAACTTACTAATGTGGACACACTGGTATATGCTTGCTGTTTTTATTTACGAATGTACAGATACAAATATTAAAAAATATATTGTTTTCCTATATACTGATTTTGAAAGTTTCGTATACAAATGCATTTTTTAGGATTGCCTTTCTTTTTAAGATGTATTGTAAATGGTTTTAAGTAACTGTGCAATATAAATAAATATTACTCTCCCACATCAGGTGATTGGGTTGGCTTTATTCTAATAGATGCTTTGCTATACGCCTAAATACATGCTAGGTACATTCAGCTCCATCTAATTAGGGTTACATTGTAGGAATACACATTATTACTGTCTCTACATTTTCTTTACTCTGCTAGTGCTCATAATCGTATATATCTGTTTCTGTCTAATGATTGTTGCAGCACACGTATTTTACACTAAAATGATGCTGGTTCAATAAATGCCTATTGAAAATGTTCCCACTGTCTTTTATGTGTATCTCTCTGAGACAAAGTGAGCACGAGTGACTGAGCGAAAAGTACTGTACTGTTTCCATGATTCCTGATGGGTCAGGGGTGTCATTTTCAATAGTTACCAGAAACTATTTGCTCCTTGGTAAAAGGGGCTCAGAGCGGCACTGTGAGCTAGCTGGTCTATAGACTAACATATCCTTTGGGGCGCCTGGAATCAGTCTTAACACCAATCCTATAGTTTATGTTGTCTAAACACATAGATCCTATATAAATTTGTAGAAACTACACGACAACAGGGTGCTGTGTATTTAAAAGGTGGGACATGTGCTTTTACGTTTTACATAGCCTGGTAATGAAAACAATGCTAAATTCATTTTTCACTACTTCAAGGCCTACCTCTATCAAAGGTTAGTATTGGAGCTGCCTTGTAACTTTTTACAAAGGTATTCCAAATGGGAGCTCATAGAAAATTGGAGTTTGGTGTCTCTGGCTCACATTTTAAAAACACCTTTTTTAGTGAAGTTGGGGCCAGATGTACAATGGTTTTTGCATGCGCAAACGGGTTTGCGAACCCATTTGCGCATGCAAAAACCAATAGGGGTGTGTACCATTCCAAAATAGCGAGTCACAATTTATTTGCGACTCGCTATTTTGGAATTGTGCATATCCTCATGTACTAGCAACTTACCACCCACAAGGGGTACCCAGGGCACCCCTTTCCTTTTGCAAATGCAGGGGAAGATATTTTTTAAGAGCAGGGCAGGCAGTGGTCCCAGGGACCACTGTCTGCCCTTAACCCCTTCGCTGCAGGGTTATTCCCCCGCTGTGCTGGGGGGCCCGCACAGCGCTCGCATGCTCATGACGAGCTGAGCTCGTCACAGGCGCATTGGTTCCCGTGGAACGTTCAGCACGGCAGGGGAATTCTCCCCGCACCTGAGCGTTCCACGGGCCATGACGAGCTGAGCTCATCATGAGCACCGGAGCGCTGTGGCTCATGTCGAGCTCAGCTCGTCATGAGCATGGGAGGGGTTAAAAAATGGAACAATTTTTTTTATGCATTCCGTTTGCCTGCATTTAAAAAACAAAACTGCTTTATTTAAAAGCAGTCCCAGACATAGTGTTCTACTGAGACCTTTTAATGTGAAAAATTCCTAGGCAGTCTAACTAGTAGGCAACTAATTGATCTGACCCAATAGCAAAAGGAACATTCAAGAAGTAAATTTATGAAACAAACATACTTTTAATTAACATGGTAAAAATCATATAGAGACCTGAACAGAAATCAGACTATATGATGAAATCTTACAAATGTCATAACATGTGCATATAATAACCAAAACATATACATTTAATACATAAAAATTAAAAGGAAAAAGAAGTTAAAACAATTTAATAAAAAAGACACCCTAAATCATAAATGGTGCCTCAAGTGCAATGACGAATAAGAACTCGACGCGCGTTTCGGCAGAAAACGCCTTCCTCAGGAGTCACAGTAGGTTATCTGGAAGTATATATATAAGAAACAAATATAAGGTACAATTCTTGTATATTGAGAACATACAAGTCAAAAAATACTTTCTCAAGTGAAACGTGAGACAACAAAGTATAACATTGTACATCGCTAACAAGAATATCCTTTACGCTATTCGGTACAGACTTACTCATTTGTTTCCTATATGTCTCAAGATGGACAAGTCTTTTCATTAGATTGTGTAGTACTCAAATGTAAAAAATTCTAATGTACAGAGTAACATGTAGCAAATGCATGAAAGTTGCAGTGATGACATAAAGATCATTATTACAATAGTACACTAGATACCTCAGAACAAATCCTATAATACATAAATCAACAATAACTTACATAAGAAAACTGATGACAAGTGGACGATATCTTCATTTAAAGATAAAAACAACGACATGCAATTGATGTTCCTGGGCAATAGAGACAAAAGTTGTCATAGTGATATTTACTAATCATGAACAGGGGAGTTATTCATAGAGTCCAATGAACACACGATATCACATGAATTCACAACATGATGATCAGTTTGTTTGGTACATGGGCAATTTAGGAAAAATAAACCTTCTAACAGAAAAGGAGATACAAGAACCGATAAACACAGGGGTATAATATTACGGGGTTAATATTGGCAGATATTAGATAGATTGAATCAGTTTATCGCACCAAGTGTTACGAATTATAGGCAATTTACCTTATCCTAATAACAAGCAATTCCGTGCCTGTTATTTTGTTTACAGATATATACAAGTCTCCGTATGCTATTAACTGTCGCTCTGAGGCTATCAAACACAGCATCATTTACTACTGTATTTTTGATATCTTGAAAGACACACCAAGGTATTTGTTTGTTTTAGCTCCATGTGGCAGTTTGCATTTGCAATTGCTGCTAGGAACGCTATTGAGAACCTCTTTTTCTGTCATTGGTTTACAGCCTTATACCCAACTTTATATGCGATAGTTGCCGTCCTGGGGCTTATATCCTGGCCGAAACGTTTATACTACACGTTGTCAGTTTCAACATCTTGAGAATTTTTGTAAACATCCAGGTAATTATTTGATTACAACTGTATGGAGTAGCAAGGCATTATTTCCACCTTTAGAAACATTTAGAAGCACGAGGACTATTTGATATATTTATGCCTCGAGGTACTTAATCTTTCCACAGCTAGCTGCATCTTTTCATATACCTTACAAATGGGCTTTGTTCATAGCTGTCAAGGGGGTCCCCCTTTATCGGCTATACCACTTTAAGCCAACTTTATCATAGTCTTATCATATAGAAAGCTCTGCTCAAACATCTATTATATTATGATGTGACTGAGATACATGTATGTATATGGCTTGCTCAACAATCATCGTTCTATATATGGAGAGCTCTAAATGAAAATAGCTCTTGCTTGAGCCCGTTGTTATATCTTTTTTATGCATGGCTTCGTGATTGATAGTACCTACCAGTATGACATCTGGTAATGCTCCAATATTAAAGTTTATATATACTTAGATATGTGACCTATTCTATCTGGGACTACATTTATTCTGTCCTTTCCCCAGATATATTGTATGCTGTTTTTAAGGAACTGCTCCATTACCTTTGACTACTAGTGATTGATTACACCTTAGTATCATCAGATTAGTTTTTTACAGGTAAATTGCTATAATTCGTAACACTTGGTGCAAGAAACTGATTCAATCTATCTAATATCTGCCAATATTAACCCCGTATTATTATACCCCTGTGTTTATCGGTTCTTGTATCTCCTTTTCTGTTAGAAGGTTTATTTTTCCTAAATTGCCCCTATACCAAACAAATTCATCATCATGTTGTGAATTCATGTGATATCGTGTGTTCATTGGACTCTATGAATAACTCCCCTGTTCACGATTAGTAAATATCACTATGACAACTTTTGTCTCTATTGCCCAGGAACATCAATTGCCTGTTGTTGTTTTTATCTTTAAATGAAGATATCGTCCACTTGTCATCAGTTTTCTTATGTAAGTTATCGTTGATTTATGTATTATAGGATTTGTTCTGAGGTATCTAGTGTACTATTGTAATAATGATCTTTATGTCATCACTGCAACTTTCACGCATTTGCTACATGTTGCTCTGTACATTAGAATTTTTTACATTTGAGTACTACACAATCTAATGAAAAGACTTGTCCATCTTGAGACATATAGGAAACAAATTAGTAAGTCTGTACCGAGTAGCGTAAAGGATATTCTTGTTAGCGATGTACAATGTTATACTTTGTTGTCTCACGTTTCACTTGAGAAAGTATTTTTTGACTTGTATGTTCTCAATATACAAGAATTGTACCTTATATTTGTTTCTTATATATATACTTCCAGATAACCTACTGTGACTCGCGAGGAAGGCGTTTTCTGCCGAAACGCGCGTCGAGTTCTTATTCGCCATTGCACTTGAGGCACCATTTATGATTTAGGGTGTCTTTTTTATTAAATAGTTTTAAATTCTTTTTTCTTTTAATTTTTATGTATTAAATGTATATGTTTTGGTTATTATATGCACATGTTATGACATTTGTAAGATTTCATCATATAGTCTGATTTCTGTTCAGGTCTCTATATGATTTTTACCATGTTAATTAAAAGTATGTTTGTTTCATAAATTTACTTCTTGAATGTTCCTTTTGCAATTGGGTCGGATCAATTGTTTGCCTACTAGTTAGACTGCCTAGGAATTTTTTCACATTAATTATTCACCCTGCCCTAGGAGTCTGTTCACAGTACTACCCAGGGGGTCCTTGTTTTTCTCGTTCTACTGAGACCAGCAGGCCACCATACCTGGGAGGGCCTGCAATTCCCAATGGGGTTGCAAATTGTGAGAGGCTCATTAATATCCATTGGGAATCGCTAACAGTGTGTTTCACACTGTTGTACATCCAAAAAAGCTCTTTTCAAATTGCGAGTCGCAAAATTGTGAGGCCGTATTTTAGGCATCATACATCTGTCACCAAGTTTTTAAATTGCAGATCTGAAAATGCCACTTTTAAAAAGTTCAGCAACAACACCAATACCAAATCGGACCCTCTTTTGGAATCTACAATTGATCAGAAAGTTGGCGTTGTTTGACTTTAACAATTCAGTGCCTCTGCCTGTCCCTAGAATACACGTCTGCGTTGGATGGCAGTTGTTCTTTCTGAATTCACTCTAGAAAGTCACACACAAAGGCAGCTGAGGTCTGCCATGCACATCCCGATAGCCCATCACCAGACTGATGGGTCTTCCTGAGCTAGAGTGCTGGGAGCAGTTGGCACTTGCACCTGAGTAGGGCAGTGCCCGTCCCCAGACAAATAAATGCATACCACCTGTAGTTTGTCTGGAGCCAGGGCCAGAAAGGGCAGGGTCTTGTGCACTAAAAAGACCTCTCTACCTCAAAGGCTAACAAGTACTGGACCTCTGACACCATCCAGGAAGAACACTTCTGGATTGAGAACATTCTGCCAAGAGGAAGATCTATTGGACTGTCAGGAGGGACTGCCACTTTGCTGATTGGTTTGATGTGCTGGCCTGCTGTCTGCTGTTTTTTGCCTTGGAGTGATAGGACTAGACTTTGTTCTCTGCATCTTGTTTTTTAAAATGTTCTCCAATGGCTTGAGTTGAGCTTTCCTCCCGTTGGAAATCTCAGGGCCATCAAAGACTTCTCCTGCATCTTGATACTAGCATCTGGGCTTCTCTGCGGGGAGTCCTGACCTGCCATGTGGTACCAATCCAGATCCTGGACCCTTCAAGGTGATTCTGGTGCTGCAACCAAGAAATCGATGCATCGACTCCAAGCGTCACTTAGGAACCAGTGCATCTCTGCGAAATCAACGCATCAACGCTGCCTGCACTGAAGTGGTGATCCCCACTCACTGATTGCGTGATGCAATGACCATAACATACAACTCAAGCACGACTGTGCCCCAGTGCCTCCG
The DNA here is from genome assembly GCF_964263255.1 of Lissotriton vulgaris. Lineage (NCBI taxonomy): Eukaryota > Metazoa > Chordata > Amphibia > Caudata > Salamandridae > Lissotriton > Lissotriton vulgaris. The sequence goes on from NC_141691.1 coordinate 1,181,158,430, forward strand.
GAATACCACTGCTGCGTGAGTATCGAGCACTGCTTCAACGAGTTTGTGACACACAGCTCTGACTCCTTCTCAGTGCCTGTGGCCTGGTGGTTCAACATCGATGCCATGGAATCAATGCACAGTGCTGTGACATCAATGCATAATCGACACTGTGTTGTTGGACCTTAGGTCTTGCAACTGCAAATGACACATCTCCTCCCCTGCGATCCGCATCATCCCTGGGCATTAGGGCTCAAAGACCCTGTACCGCCTCCAGGAACCAACACCTGTCTTTGCTACAGTGGCACCTCACCTCCTTTGTGCAACACATCATCACCGAGTGGCAACATCCCAATAACCTGCATAGCAGTAAGGAGCCGAAGCATCCCTTGCCTTCGCAATGCCTTACCTCCTCTGTGCCTCGCACGATCTTTGACTTTGTGACTCATTCAAGGTACTGTCCTGGGTTCCATGAGACTCCTGTAGCAGGCTCATGCTCCATTGCAGTCAGACTGAACTTGTGGATTTGTCTCAGTCAAGCATGACCAAATTGACCAAGTTGGCGCTATTGTTTTCTGAGAGCTATAATTCCATTTAATATTGAAGGCTTCATATCTTGATTTCTGTATGTTGGATTTTTGTGGCTATGGTCTTGTTTTACTCAGATAAATATTGGCTATTTTTCTAAGATGGCAAGTAGTACTTTTGTGGTGTTTTCACTGTGCTACTGTGTGTGTGTGTGTGTGCACAAATACTTTACACAATGCCTCTTTAGTTTCACCTGACTGCTCTGTGCTAGGCCACTCGAGGGTGAGCACAGGTAAACGTAGTGTGTGGTACACTTACCCTGACTAGAGTGTGAGTCCCTACTTGGACAGGGTCAAAAGCACTGGCAAGTAGAGACCCCATTTGGAACACCTGGCCAAATGAGTATTTTCCAGTCCAGGTCCAAGCTTTACAGCGTGACCACCATAGACTTTAATGGAGTGGACCTTATGATGGGTATATAAGATGAAAAGCTGCTCAAAGGTTCTCCAGTTCCTTTGCAGTTGATGGGGGTAACTTTGTGATGATTCCTCAGACCACAGGTGACGTGGGCAGCTTGGCCACAGGGTCAAAGCCTCTTCAATACAGTAGAAGGTCTGCTTGACTACCGGTTTCTCAGCATAGTGGACCAAAATACTTTAGTGGGGGCTAGTTTCCCTCTTGGGTAAACAATCAGGACATTGACAACACTCCTTGGTCTGGTCAACTCGAGTGCAACTTTTGACGATCAAGGATTGGTCTCTTGGGGTGCCCAGTGTCAATCAGTGACGAGTTTGTGGAAGTGGCTACTAACTCGCCACTTTTACGTTTTCAGCTTTAAAGTCCCTGGTGCTGTTCCAGGTGGCCAGCCAACTGATTCTTGGAGTCACTGCTTTGGTCTGGGGCTGGGGAATGACTTTTTCCCAATCAGGAGCTACAGGCACAGTCTTAATTTAACTAACCCCAAAGTGCAGCAGGTGGACTCCAGCAGAAAGTGCAGACTATATTTGTTCATTCCAAGGGTAGCAGGACAGCCCTTCTTTGCTCCTTGTTCCAAATCTGATTTTATCGGAGGATCAGCATAATAGAGGTGCCATATTTATCCCAGTAAAGTGCCTCAAGGGGGCCACATGGACACCATCCAATGGTATTCCAGGAAACCTCCCAACTGGTGACAACTTTCCGGCAATGCGCGGTACCTAACAATACCAGAGTGAACTATTCTGCCCACTCCCAAGATGTCGGCTCTCTTCCTTTGTTGTCAGGAGCTTGGAAGCCCACCCTAGAGGTGTGACTATCTGTGGGCTACATGCGGTTTGGGTACTTGTCTTCCCTCTCTGGACCTCTCTCGAACATGTTTATCTAAACAAATGGCAGCCCCTCTAGAGTGTTATTGACATTTACCCACCAAAGGTGGCTTTGCTTTTGAAGCTTGCCTTTAAGCTAACACCACAAGTGGTTTCCTGCAAAGGGGAGGTGACACCTCTCCCTGCAGCAGGCTGCTATTGTTTTTGAGCCCGAAGTCATTGATACTACCCCCAAGGTGGGTAGAAAGCTGTCTGTGGGCCAGGGCCCGTGCAACGCTACTGGACGAGCTGGGTCACAAAGTGGCAAATATCTAAAAGTTGCTTTACTTTAATAGTAACGTTAAGTTAGACCTGGGCATGTTTAAATTAACAAATAATTTGACACCTTACAGTATCTAGTTAGTTTAGTCCTATTCAGAAGTACCATATACTAGGGTCTTATAAGTAAGCCAGTACTTGCCAATTGGGGATAGCCAATTTAGCATACACTTTCCAAGGGGTTAGAACACTGGCAATGTGGTCTGATTAGCAGGCCCCAATGCACTTTCTGAGTCAAATAAACAGCAGCTAGTACTCCAAATGGGAGCAACATGTGTAGGAAAACCTGCAGAAAGCATGTTTCATCACAGATACAATGAAGGTACACTGTGAAATAGTCACAGGCATGGAATGAGAAATGCCATAGTATTGTCAGTCAGTCATTAAAACTTTATTTGAGTTATTACAACCATAAAAGTATACACTATACATTTATAAACTTTATAAAAACACGAGTTAAAATTTATAAAATTGCAATTCAGTCATTTCCCGGAGGATAACCCTGGCAACATTATTTCTAACAGTATCCTCCTGAGATGTTAAAAACACATGAGAAAACATATCTGACTAGACCTTCCAAACATAATACATACATTAGAGTACAGTCTCGATAACATATGCCTATAACTCTGTATTCTGGAGGAGCTCCCTAACTCGAATCATGTATTTCCCCAAGGCGCAGGCTATATCCAGGTTTCCCATCCCCACCAGGAGCTCTGCAGCCTGCTTCCTATTCGTAATCCTGTAATTTTTGAATAACGGGCCTAAAATCTCCTTACGTATATCAAGGGTCCTCCTGCAGTCTAATAAAACATGAGTAATGTCACAGGTGGAGCCTAATGTACATGTGCAATTACCATTACTATTAATCATGAGGTTTTTAACCCTGGTATTTACATAACAGGGGTTTACACCCATTCTCAGTTTTAAAACCTCTCTTCTTAATTTCTGATTCGGCAACCTATCCAAGTACGGGTAAGGATGATCTTCTGAATTCCATACTCGGATCATATGGGACACTGATATTTTTTGCCGAAGGTACTCGTGATCACAAGTACGGGACATATCCGCTCCCAACGACCGTAGTTCTTTTTTGCCTATATTGGTGTGTCCTAACTGGGCATCTAGTTCTATTCCTAACTTCCCATAAGCTTCCTTTAATGAGAGTCTGACTTCTTTAGCCCATGATAACTCACTGGAGGTAATTTCCTCTCTACACCACTGTGATATTTTTCTGGGCGCCTCCCCTATCTCCAGACGCTGCCAAAACCGTATTAGTGCCATCCTGGTTGTAATTGCCCAGGAAGTGACTCCCATCTCCAATCTTGCTGCCTGTACCATAGCTGATTTAGGTAACGAGAATAAGCTTTTCAGGATCATACCCTCCTCTTTATCCCAACCTTTTTTCCCACTGAGGAGGAGAACCTCTGATCCATATAGGAATTGCGCGGGGACCATTGCCAGATAGGCCTTAATAACCGGCCCGTCTGACAAATCTCCGTAAAAGCTATTAAACCTTTTTAAGCCCTTTATAGAAGCTGCTGCCCTAATTTTTAAAGCCTCCAGATGGGTGGTCCAATTCAGGTTACTCGTGAACCATACACCCAAATATCTATATTCCGATACTCTCTCAAGAAGTTCCGTACCCAAATACCAAGGGAACCGGGTCTTACTTTTGCCGAAACATAGGATTTTAGTCTTTTCCATATTCACTACCAATTTTTTATTTAGGCAGTATTTATGGAACATATCTAGTTTCCTCTGCAAACCTATCTCAGTCTGGTCCATGATCACCAGATCGTCTGCATAAAGCAGACAGGATATATGGTTACCCCCTAACTTTGGACTCGCCCCTCTAACCTCTTTTAGGATCTGGGGTAGGTCCGCTATAAACAAAGAAAAGAGCAACGGGGCTAATACGCACCCCTGCCTAAGGCCATTTCCAATCTGGATCCTACCAGATAATCCACCCTCCACATCCAGGACTACCTGGGCCCAGTTGTCTGTATGCAAGGCCTGGATAAGGGCTAACAGGTCTGCATATAATTTATAGCCTTTCAAGGTAGACCATAGTTGCTCCCTGCTTACAAGATCAAATGCTGCGCGGAAGTCCACAAAGCAGCAAAACAGGTTACCCCTTTGCTCTATGGACTTCCGCGCTACCGCCCAGAGGGCAAAGCAATGATCCACAGTTGAATGACCTTCTTTAAAACCCCCCTGTTCAGGAGGTACTATACCATTTTCTTCAGCCCAATCTTTTAGCAACCCCAAAATAATTTTAGAGAACACTTTTTCCCCAATGTCCAAGAGATTTATCAGGCGGTAGTTTTTGGGGGAGTTTACATCACCTTTTTTGTGTATGGGTCTAATGATAGCCCCTTTCCAGCTATCTGGTAATGTTCCTGTTTTTAGTATACTTAAGAACGTCTTTGCAAACAAATTGGCCCACCAATCTATATTTGTTTTTATAATAATGGCGGGTAAATTGTCTGGGCCAGCAGCTCGTGTTAAATTTAAGGTCGCTATCACGATTTTGATGTGACCTAGGGAGAACAGCTCCATTACTTCTTCCCTCACTCCTGGCCAACTAGATGGTTGTATTGCCTCCCTCCTTGGCCAATTGCCATAGATCTCCTCAAGGTAAATTACCCACTTGTCCTCTGGAACAGAACATTGCATGGACCCTGATATTTTCCCTGTACATTCCTGTATCAATTTCCAGAAGCCTTTGACATTTTTTTCTTCAATTGCCACTAATAGACTCTTCCAGCAATTTTCTTTAAAAGATCTTTTTTTGTCTCTAATTGATGCCTTATATTTTATCCTTTGTTTCTTAAGGGTTTGATGTTCTAATTCATTGTAACTGTGCCTAAGGCTTCTTTCACTCTTTCTAATAGCAGCCTTTGCTTTGCGGCAATCTGCATCAAACCATGGGTTATTAGTAGCATGTAATGGGAGTTTCGTTGTCAAACTATGCTTCCCCCGTTTAATGTTTATTCTAAGGCATTCTACAAGTTGTCTTATCATTTCCTCATACCAGGATAGCTCTTCCCCCATTACTAGGTTTTCTAAGTCAGCTACTAACTGAAAGTCCTTCAGTTTGTTTAGATGTTCTTCACTTATCCGAGTTGTAAGTCGCTTCGGATATTCGACCTCGACGTTCAACACCTTCTGTCTTGGCGGAGCCTTATTTACCAACATTTCTAACAATAATGGGAAATGATCGCTGCCCTCTACTTGAAGAATTTCAAAATGTAGAATTGAGTGGAAGCACCAGGCCTGAATAAAAACATAATCAATCGGGCACAATTGCTGTCCTATTTTAAATGTCCGCTTAGCGGGACGATCTCCTTCTTTCCTACCGTTCACACAAGCCAGACCCATAGCCCCCAACAGCCGTCCAAGCTCCACATCCTGATTTGAGAGCTCGGTGTTGATGAACATTGCAGGCTCTATATTATACACTTTTAGTATATCACTATTCCAGGCATCTGTTTTTAGGGGATTCAATCTATGATTAAAATCCCCCAAAATTAAAATCACATCTCCTGGGTAGAGTTCTTGTAAATTCTCTAAATCCTTTTTTAAGCGATCCAACTCTGCTTTATACTCATGTTTTTCGCCTTTCTGTATGTACACGTTGATAATACAAAAACCTTCACCCTTTATGTTGTTATTTAGGATCAACACTCTGCTCCCTAATGCCCAGATACATGTTAAGTCGAGATGGAAGATGTCTCTCACTATCCTTGTGGAGACCAGCGTCATCTGACCACCTGACGCCCTACCCTTTTTATTCTTTCTTGCAGGTTTTATGTGACTGGTAAAACCTTCCGTAACAAGGGATTCGTCGCACAGCCATGTCTCCTGTAGGCACAAGATATCGGTCTTTCCGAGGAGATTTCTAAAAATCTCTTGAGGCCATATTCTTTTGTAGCCATTAATATTCCAAGACAAGATACGCAGGCTGTGCGACGACCCAGTTTCCTAATCGATGTTACTTAAATTCCCCTCCTCCTCCTCCTGGTCTAAGTAAGCCAGCTCTCTATACCTGTTCCCATCCAAGACATCTTCATCCCCCTACCCCAGTTTTTTAGGAACAATTGTAATTGCCAGGCCTTCCTTATTACTCCATCCAGATGAAATAATTTTTATTTGCCGTTCTCCCAGCCCTGCATGGTTTCTAAGAAATTTGTGCCCTTGGTTAACCATATTAAGATCCTCTCTCTTTACTAGTCTAATTCCTTCTCTTAACATCTCTGCTTCTGCTTTTTCCACTGCGACTTTTATCAAAGCTGAGTGGAGAAGGACCTTTGTTATTTCCTCACCTTTAGCATTAACCAAAAACCCCACTTCTTTTAAATCCTCAGAACTGACATATTTTAAGCTGGGGCATTTAGCAAATGAGAATAGTAACTGCGAGCGGTTTAGGTGTTTTAATTTCTTACCCCTTTTCCCCCCATATCCCTGACTCATTGGTTCTAGGTATAGCCAGGTGTCCACAATCTTGGGTGCCTGTAGAGACTTATGACTTTCCTCTGGGCCTTTATTCCTTCTCTTCAGGTTGCTTACTACTCTCTCACCCTTCATCCAATTATTTACCGGGGATAGATTACTGGGCCCTGCCTCGGTGGACATTTCTATTTCCCGTATAGGTTCTGAAGCCTCTTTCCTCCCCTTTGGCATCCTCTTAGCGGCCTTTGCGTTCTTAGTCACACATTTACCTTGGACCCAACCTGATTTTTCCTGGGGACCTGGGGTGCTTGCCTTAGTGTCTACTGGGGTTACATTATCCAATTCTACTCTTCCTGCCTTGTCCCTGGGCCTTAGGTCATAGGGTGCCTGTTTCCTGATCACCTTTTCTACAGCCGGTCTAACCCGTTGGACCTTTTTCCCTATTCTCCTCTTCAGGCAACGCCTACTTTCGCCATATCTCCTTACGATCATGGGACAGCGGGAAATATATACATTGGGCTCCTCCTCATTTGGTGTATTTGTCCTTGATGTTTCTCCCACCTCGTTAGCTTCGTTCTCTACAGGTCTTACAAGGGAAGGCATTTGGACTTTAATCTGCATCAATTCCCCAATTATGTTATTAAACTGCTTGCTATGGGTTTTTAGAATTTCGTTATTTACCACTGAAACCTCTAGGATTCCTTGTAGAGTTTTCTGAAGCATCAACATAACCTCAAGCATTGATGAGCTCGAAGTACCCGTCACCTCTAGACTATTCACGGGTAGGCCTGATATCACAGTATAGGCCAGATTTACGTTCTCTAGACTGTCTTTTTCATTGAGACCAGCTTCAGCAGCTTCCCTCGCCGGATGTAAATCGGTCTGATTTTCATTTTCTTTCTCTTCCTCCTCCCCCTCTCCCTCGGAGTCTTGGCTTAATACTGATTGAAACAGCCGTGGGGAGGAAGACAGCCGAGGTACTATCGGGATGTTAGCAGTGTCAAAATTTGTCTGGTTCAGGGAATCGGTGTCTGATATCATGATCTCAGTCAGTTTTGGGGTCTCCACCGCTTTTGATTCCCTTTCTGGTGTCTCCTTTTCTTTAAAATGCTTACCAAAGAAGTCTTTAATAGATTTTGAGACTGAGGAGCCACCCTTTCCACCTGCAGACTTAGCGGACATCGGCCCCTTTTGTTTAATTGTACTGGAGGATGCTGTTGACACCAGTACCGATGTTATATTTCTGGTAGGTGTAGTTAACACATTTTCCAAGTCAGTGGGAAGATCTATTATATCCTCTTCTCCTTCGCTTGTATTACCTGGAAGTTTTGAGTTCTTAGGTGCTTTCCGACGTTTATTCTTTCCTGGCGCCATGCCTTTAAGCTCTCCCTCTCCGCTTACTTGCTTCCAAGGGAGTAGGGACTTTCCAGGCTGTTTTCCTTCGCTTTTCCTTTCCTTTTGCTTTCAAGGTGTACTACAGCCACCTCTGGAATTACCTCTTGCAAAAGACCCTCAGCTATAAATGTTTCCCTTTTTTTTTTTTTTTTTTTTTTACTGTTATCCACTTACCTCTGTCCTGTGAGCCCGCTTTCTGCCACTCTCTATGTCTCCACCACCTTTTCCTCCTTTCCTCAGACTTTTTTCAGGTACACGAGCTTCCAGTCCTGCTCAGCTCCCGTGTACTTTTGCAGGTTATAGATCCAGGGGGCACTATCCTTCCCCTAACCTGCTAGTGGCGATACCCAGCAACTTCCAGCAATCTCCGACCACCAGATGGCGCCCAAGATGCCCAGTGGCGTCTCTCTTACTCCTTGCAAACGGGGGACAGTGAGGACGACACTTGGTCAGAAGCAGCCACACCGTGTAACGTCCCGTGCAGCACCACACTACACCGCCGACTCCAACGAATCCAGCGCAGAACAGTGAGGCAAAACCCAGGAGGTGTCCACGTAACGCTGCGTCGCCGACACTGCTCCTACTGCCCCGGAACCGGAAACCGGGAATCGACGACGGTGACGATGAAGGTGGGAGATGGGAGGGCACAGAAAGGCGAGCCTCGGCACACAGGTCAGAAGCAGAAGTCGTGGTGAAGTCGAATCTAGCAGCACTCATAGTATTGCATTTGTTTAATTTTTCCTAGTACTGCTCACAGTACAATGATGCGAAGATGAGCTGAAGAATAAGAAGGTGACATTTGTAAATTACATTGGTGCCGGTGGTTAATCGGAGGACTATTTCAGATGAGTGTGGGCTACGAATATTGAGAGAACCTCGAGCGCAACATTCTGTTCAGGGCTAAGTATTTTGCAGGGTTAGAAAATAGGATAGCTGATGCGCTATTTTATTTACATTATGCAAGGTTCCTTGGTTTTGCCCCTGGAGCAGTGAAGAAGAGATTAAATGTCCAAATCTGTGGAAGAACAAGATGTGAAGACACGTCACCATGTGGAAAACTCAAAGGAATTGATGAGAAGGACATATGAGGCTGGAAAGTATTTTTACAGTCAGGTAGGAGATATTGAGGAAGCGATAGGGAGGGGCATGTGCCGGGGGAAACAACATGCTCAACTTTTTAGCATTAGCGGCTGCTACCGGGCAGCAGTGTTTGGGCAGGGAGGGGGGGGTAACAAAAAATGAAAAACTGAAAAGTAAAAAATAAATTTACCTTACTGGCGCCTGGCTCTCCTTCGTCCTTCTTCCACGACGCAGAAACAGAAAGCACCCAGGCTTCCAGACTCCTCTAGCCAATCACAACGCTACAATGCAGCATTGTGATTTCTCTGAGCAGCATGGATCGGCACTCAGATGAAGATTGGGGGCCTGTGCATGTTCCTCAGCAGTTTGTGCATTACAGCCTGGTAGGGAACATAAGTAGTGCACATGCATGTTTGGACCACCTGATAGGGCTGTCCAAACTGTCATGTGCACTTGGGGAGTGCCTACCATTCCTCTCCAGCTCTTTGGACAGCCCAGCTCAACCCTGTCCCGCACCGGAGAGCCGGTAGTTAAAAAGGAAATGATAATAACCTGGCAATATTATAATTTTATTTTTCTTGTGGGGCAACACTCCTCCACCTTAGTGGAGGAACCACAACTGCATTTTAGTGGGGCAAATGAGGTAGAGCTGACAGCAATGGTTATAGGTGGAACGTAAGATGGGATTGCCTTTCATGGATGATTCAGTGGGGGTATAACCCTGGCGAAGAAGAATTGAAAAGGAGAATATTTAAGGAATGAGGCAGAGAAAGAAAATTGATTGGGAAGAAGAGGCAACTGGTAAGGATTGAGATTTTGAGATGCTTGGTGACCCTTGTGAGAGTTGTGTGCACATCCACCTGGTAGGGGGAGTGTTGGCCAGGCAAGTGCTAGGGTTCATTAAAACAACGACAAGCATGCTGGGTGATCCAGGATTTTGAGACATATTCCTTGAAGTGTGGGGCGGTGATGGAGGGCTTAGAATGGGAATGAGTGATAAGAGGTTGAGGTTTTTGGGAAGATGGAGAAATTATTATGTGTGAAGTTCGAATTGGCTGGGTATAGATAAGGAGTGAGATGAGTTATCACCTGTGGCTCCATCCTGCAGGCGTGTTGGAAGAGTCTGTTAAAGAATAGAAGTATGGGTCTGTGGACATCGTATTGTGAATTGGGCTGGGATGCAGGTCGGAACACAATTCATTGGAACACAGCTGGATCTGGAGAACAGAAGGGTGAATATGTTGGCATGGCATGGGTGGCATGAGATGTAGGAATTTAAGAAGAAAGGAGCAGATAGTGGTATGAAAACCTGGGAGAAATCACCTGGTGTAATTGTTAGGCCTGGAAGTGAATAAGATGATGAAGAAAGATTTAGAGCTTCTGTTGGAAAAGTGGGAGGGGACATTGTTTTTGCCGGATGTCGTTACTTTCCAAGAGTGTGTGGAGAGGAGCGCGGAAGCAGGCAGCGATACATTGGGGAGGAGAGAAGTACAACGGGAAATGCCCAGGTTTTGCAAAGCAAAGAGCCTTAGAGGGATGAGAGCAGAAAATTGTTTGTCAATCCCCATCACTGTTCCAGCATGTTTGGGTGTATCTGTCAACCGTGGGTAACACATTGTATTTGGACACATGGTGAAGCTAGAGGAATGGGTGGATGAGATTTTTGAGTTGGAAGGGACATAAATAATCCCTCTGGTGAGGGTTTTTCAGGTGGGGGTTGAGAGCGTAAAATCAGAGAATTGGTTAAGCAGGAAAGATAAGTCAAGAAGGTGGACCTGGTCCAAGGGCCAGCAGGCATCATAAGCAAGTGAATGGATTTACACATGAAGAACTCAAAGACTCATTTATAACTTAGGAAATGCAATTGAGGCTGTTGTGGTTACTCAAGGGGAGGGGAAGTATGGAGAGAGTTTTTAGGGTTAAAGAGATAGGTTAGAACAAGATATTAGTAAATTATTTGGGTAATTAGCAAGTAAGGTTCAACTGATGGAGTTAGGTTGCCCAGCTTGCTTCCAACAAAGATATTTTTTGCACACTCAAGTTAATGAAATGGCATCATGATTTCCTCCAATTGGCGTATTCTTAGGTGCCCTTAGGGTGTAAAGCCACTTTAAAACATATCCATAATCCTAACTATTCCAAGAAAGGTCTTGGAACGATATGTTAAGGAAAATGAACTACAGATATTTTACTTTATCAGGAATATACAGCAGAACTCTCACATTTCTGGTACTTGTTGTCCAGAATTTATAATATGGAAATGAAGAAACACAAATATAGGAATACAAAAATACAGGCTAGACTGGATGACTTTCGCACCTAAGGACTGGCTAGATAGGTAGGTCTCCATTTATGTTTAGGACCATATGGATTGAGATGGGACTAAGTTAGTCGCAGGCGAGGTATGTTCCCACTTGAAATACACTGATATCATTATTTTTGTCATTTGACAACTGAGGCACATGTTAACTCTGTATCTCCCTTCTACGCTTTTGCAAATGTGAATGGGTACACAAGGAAATTAAACTACTTATGCCGCGCTAAACACTCACCAGATTTTCTAGCGGTGTAACAAACAGCCTGATTCATCAAAGACCCGTTTTGCGAGTCTTTAATAGCGATTCATAAGGAATCGCTATTACAGGCTCGCAAAACAGGATTCATGTAGGAATCGCAAAATAAAATGCGATTCCTACATATTCCTTATTTGCGATTAGCAAATTGCTAATCGCAAATAAGGAATAACTCCCCATTCATTCCTATGGGCCACCCCTGGCACCCCTGGCACCCTTTAAATCGCAAATAAGATAGCGATTTAAAGGGTGCCAGGGGTGTCCAAAGGACACCCTGTAGCACCCCTTAAATGCAAATTTAAACAGGTGTTGCGCACACACATGTCCAAAGGACATGTGTGTGTGCAACATGCAAATTAGAAAAATGCTTTTAAAAGCATTTTTCTAAGTTTTCGCTATTTACCACGAGGTTTGACCTCGCGGTAAATAGGGGCCCGAAATAGCGAATTCGCAATTTGAAAATGGATGATGAATTGCATTTAAGGAATCTCAAATAGAGATTCCTTAAATGTAATTCCTCGCAAATTTGCGAATTCACTATTATCGATTTTTGCATTTGGGATGATGAATCCCAAATGCAAAAATTGCGCTCGCAAAGGGCCAGATTCTGAGAATCTGGCCCTTTGCGAGCACTATTCACCTTCATGAATCTGGCTGAAAGTGTGTTACAGAACGATTGCCAACTACAAGACATTATTGTAATCACTAACCAAGGACACTGTGGCAACAATGACCAGTAGACCGTAGAAAAATCTCTGCTCCACACACAATAACTAGCGAGTGACCCTACTACCTATGTACATAGGTTTAGTAATTGTAGTATTGCTACCCTGCTTGGGACTCTTTTGCCATGTATGCTAATTCGTCTTTTTAGCTAAATAAAATAGTATGCAAAAGACATTTAAATGTTGCTGTGTGTTAGGAAAAATAAATGACACCCTACAGCCTTTCCTTTCAGATGAGGTACCCCAGCTCGATTGCCACATAGGTCACTTATACAAAAACCCTTTCCCTTTGCAGTCAGAGAAAGAACAGTAAACACCAATCTCCATGTTAAAAGAGTAAGCAGCAATTTCTCAGAAGACAGAGCGTGACATGTGCCTTTTGTCTTGGAATGCACAGTAAATTGGGCAAGTTAAGTACAAAATGCAAAGGCATAATTATTGCTCTTTCACTTTCTGAACTTCAGCATGGGTATTTTGGGATCGCTGCAGCACCACGCCCACCAACCACTACTTCCAGTGCATATGGAAGCTGGGGTCTGATAGAGAAGCCTAGATATGTGAGTTTTATCAAAACAATGTGTTTATTTACAATCATTCGTAAATACCCTTGAAGCCGAAAGAAATCTCCGCTTGGAAATAGTTATCACGTTCAAACTAAAGCTGAAAAATTATTTCTAGAAAGTTTCACACTGAGAGGATATGAGTTAGGGTACCTACAATAAAGATTACGTTTTTGGAGCAAACGAGCACATCAGGAATCACTTAGCAATATAAACAACCATGTTTTTGTTATTCTAGACCTCAATGTATTAACACAAAATCAGTGTTGTGTTCGTCACAGAACCTTCTTAGATCGAAAGAAATAGATTTTGTTGATAAAGATATATTTTTCACCAGGGCGCCCTTAAACATACCTGTTTCCCACTGAATGTAGGCATATGGGGTCTGAAAGGGCTGGAAACATGAAGTATGCTGTAGACAAACAACACAATTGATGGAGTGGTCTTGCACCTGCAAATAATGTGGGTCTTTCCAAATTTTTTTAATCGAAGGGTCAAAACGATCCTATTTGAAGCCCAGACTTCGCAATCGTGGTCGGTGATCAGAAAATTCTTTGCGAATTTTAACAGTTTCCTTTTCGAAGTCCTGTCTGGATCATTGTCTGGAGAGCAACCAAGGATCTTTTAATTAATTCATACTTTAGCAATCTGCACCAGGGCAAATCAGTGTGGAGCTCGTACAATGAGATATGTGCGGTCCCAGCTGCTGGTCACTTCCGCCTGCCTTCTCTTCACTGCTTTTGAGAGCAGTCTCAGTCTGACTCACTAAGTCTCACTCACTCACAGTAATGTGTATATAAAGCATGCAAAATGAAAAGTATAACCTGCGTTCCACTGACCCAGTGGGAGCTATGCACATGGTTGTGCCACCTATGCCCCTTATTGCTCTCTGGAGTGAGTGGAATGGACACAATTCTCTAAGATGGCACCAAGGGTAAGGGGAGAATGGGAATGAGAGACAACAAGAGAGACTGGTTGGTGTTGCTTCACACAGGTGGTACCTCATTGTGTTGTTTTACACTTGTTCGGTCACCCAATCTGCTATCTGCCCCTGGGTCGCTCTCGTGTCAGTTTAGTAGGGTCTTATGGCCCTTCTGTAACCTCTCACAAAGGGAGTACAAAGTGCTCAACACAATTAGGAAGAAGGAATACAAGGGGCTGCAAAGCAGGTCATGCAATGTTGTAAGAACTCAAAAGTCTTGTCTCACCAACGGGCTCTGTGGTTTTGCAATAGGGTGACTTTTAGTCATGCAGGGTAGTCTCTTTTGAGGAACAATGTTAGATGAGTACAATAGTCGTGGCCTCTCCCATCCTTGTTTGTTCGCTTGCAACCTGAGGTAGCAGTTGCATTGGACCACAACCATCGAGGTCAACCCCTGCAATGTCATGCATCAATTAGTGACCTGTATAGGACTCTAGGCTGTATATTGTCAGCAAGTACCTGGTAGGTGTTCATGAAGCCCTCACCCACCAACCTAGTTGGTGGCATGCTTCATCGTCGGACCCACCCAGTGACACCTAAGGTGTCCCGGGTGTGCTACGACGCCTGATTACAGCAGAGCTGGTATATGACTGAGAGTGCAGTGTGGTGAGTGAAGAAGTGAAAATTAAAACGGCTTCGGGTGATCCCAGTACCCAAGGGTAACTTAAATTTTAATGACTGGGTCTCCGTGGGCGGTGGATCTACCGCCTTTCTCTACATAAGCATGGACTCAATGATGCCATACCATGGAACTCCCTACACATGCTCTAACCTCTCTGAACCCGTATAGCCAGGGCCACTATTGACTGCCCTAATCCCGCTGACCAAATGTCACTGCACTAATTGAGGCGCTTCCCGTTCTTAAAACTATGCTCGAAGAGTTGATGTGCTTCATAGACTCTCTTTTTGTCTTCATTCATTGCCTCTGTTGACATCCCAGCAACGCGATACAAACACCACCGCACATGCGCCACCCGCATTCCGGAGCCTCGTACATGCGCAGTGAACAGCTCTCAGCACTCACGCGTCTCCTTTCCACACATGCGCTTTACAACGAGCAGCGCCAGGAGAGTCTCTCTAGCCTTTTCCCTCCAGGTGCCGGTACTTACGCTCAGTATTTAAACAACACAGCGGCCCTCACTCAGGTTCCGGAGGCTGACGACGGCACAACAGGTACCCTGCAGGCTTTGACTGACAATCTCGTGAGTATGCTGTACATCACACATCCACCGGGTAAGCGTTTCTCTCCATACAGGTTCTAAACTCTCAGTGATACCCTCTGGGGTCAATCCCCTTGCCGAGTCACTCCAGGAGGCATACCAGGCAAATCGCCAGTGTAAGAGCATCCTTTTACTTATGCTCTTGCCACCGATGTGTGTTGCCCGTTTTTTAGCCTCACCACGCCATGATCTCCCCATAAATTCACTAACAGCACCACCCATGCGGTTACACTTTCGCCGTGCTATAGTCCTTCCTCCCCACGAAGAACTTAAAAATCGGCCAGAATGTCTAGTGACCTTTAAGACATATGCTAACTGTCTCTTCTGTATGTCTCATCCTTGTCCTACATGTCTTGTCCTACATGTTATATGCCAAGGTATGCTTGATGAAGGAATCCCCTCATACACTAGGAGCACCTTAGCGAGTGCGAAACATAGTCGTTCACACTCACTTAAGAATAACTTCTAATCATTGCACTCACTATCCTATGGTCCTGAGGAAAGCCAGCATAATTGAGGCACTGGCTGAAACATGTCGACCTACACTGGACGTAGGTGGTCTTAACTTCACCACCATAATGTCCCACTGCCTTGTTTTTAACTGCGCACGGAGACCCAGTCATTAAAATTGAATTTACCCTCGGGTACTGGGATCACCCGAAGCCGTTTTAATTTTCACTTCTTCACTCACCACACTGCACTCTCAGTAATAAACCAGCTCCGCTGTAATCAGACATTGTAGCACACCCGGGACACGCTAGGAGTCACTGGGTGGGCCCGATGATGAAGCATGCCACCAACTAGGTTGGTGGGTGAGGGCTTCATGAACACCTTCTAGGTGCTTGCTGACAATATACAGCCTAGAGTCCTATACAGCTCACCATTGGCTAGTCCTTGTTGATATTATATATAAACCCCGGGGATTTGGACTAGCAAGTTAGTCCTCTCTCTATCTCTTGATATACGCATGCATCAATTAGTGCCATTAATGCCTAGTACTGTGCTTGTACTCATATGGTAATGGCTGTTTTCTCTTCACAGGTCACCCGGATCAGCTGCAGCTGCTGCCAAAGGAACAAAGTCTGCGCATAGCCAAAGAAATCGCCGCTGACTGGCAGAAGCTCTGTGGTGATGTCCAGGTAGGTTCTGAAACCATCAAACATCTCCTTCTTCTGGGAAGTCAATTGACAAGCAAAGGAAATAACTAATGGACAGATTTACAAGCCCCGTGTGACACTTTTGCATCACTTTTAACATAGGAAAAGTGAAGCAAGGGGCTTCTGTTCCTTTTATAGTCAAGATCCTCCCATTGTGAAGGTTCTGGAAGAGTTATGTCATGCACAGTTTGGAAGTTCCTGGAGGAAGGGTTGAGTCATGCACAGGTATGAGTCATGCACAGACTTGAAGTTTCTGGAGAAGGAACTGAATCATGCACAGGGCTGAGACATGCACCTCATGGCACATGAAAGCCTACAAGGGATGAACTTCTGTTTACATGTTTGGGGGCCAAGAATATAACTTCACAAACTACCTAGCGGATGGGTATTGGTATGCACGTATTCCTTGGACTTGTGAGTGTGTGTGGGCATGCTGGTAACCAGATGACTTCTGTGGAAAGCTTTCTCTATGCCCGCATCTAACTGGACCAGGTTGAGGACAAACTCACTTTTGGGCTTTTATGGGACATCCTGCACACCCCAAGTATCTGGTGTTTTTTCTAGTGGCCGTGGCACTCACTCAGTCAGTCTCACTCAGTCTCACTCATTCCCACTCAATGTCACTCATTCGTATTCAGTCCCACTCATTCTCACTTAATCATTCTCACTCTGATTCACCTACCCCCAACCCAACCCAATCACACTCATTCTCACGCAGTCCGCTAAGTCTCACTAAGTCTCATTCATTATCCATTAGTCAATTTCATTCTGACTCATCTAGTCTCAATCAGTCTTACTCATTATAACTCAGTCTCATTTAATCACCACTCATTCCGACTCACCCTGAATCACTAAGTCTCACTCTGATGCACTTAGACTCAATCAGTTTCAGTGATTCACGCTCAGTCTCACTCATTCCCTGGTTCACTCGGACTGACTCACTCATTCTCACACAAAGTAACATTCATTTACACTCACTGCCATTCGCCCTCACACTCATTCTTACTCACACTCACTTTTCCTATTCCTCATTTTCACTTTTCATTGCCACTTTCACATACACACGCTCTCACTCTCAGACACACAATCTTAACCATACACAGGCAACATAATAAATCCTTCTTTACTTACCTTGCTGCCTTTGCAGGTCCAGTATGGTCTCCTGCTCGTCCATTTACCCTCTGAGCAGCCAACAGCTAATTTTCACTTCAACCAGCACTGGAGCATAATACTGGAACCTCGAACCTGCACAGTCCCAGACTCTAGGTTTGAGTCTCAGCTCTTTCACCCCATCATTTCCAGACTCGGTGACAAGTTGTGATGGGGTGGGGTGACAGGCTGATTGGTGTGTAACCATGGGGACTGCAGGGCATAAGTCTTCAGCACCATTTCTACCTTTAGGAGCTACGCTCTAGCACGTCACAGAAGTGGAGGCATCAAGGTGTGCCAGAGCCTGAGGCCAGGGCTGGAATTTCACTAGCCTTGAACAATCTCTCGGATGTTTAGTACAGGCACCTCTGTGTTCTTACACCAGCCATCAGGCAATCTCACTACCTGACTCAAGCTGTTGCAGGACCTGGAGTAGGTTGATATTTTTAAAATAAAAATTCTAAGATGATACAAAATAGGCCAGAAAACAAGGAGGCATAACCCTGGAGCCCATAAGGGACAACTGCCACTGGGCCAAGTACTCATACCTATGCTTGCATTCTACTTCTGTTTGCTCAGCTGAACTCTGACTCAACAGTAATTGAATAAACTCCACCTCCAGTAGACACTCCAGAGACATAAGTGGAGAGGGGCTTAAAGACAATGAGGGAAATATATGAAGGGAGGGAAAAGATGCAACTCTATGAAGTGCTCAAAGATAACTACAAAATTAGTAACCTCACGTCAGCAGTGGGAGGATAGAAGTAATAAGGTCAGAACAATGTTAAAGCAGCGGTGAGACAAACACTAGAATAGGGATGAAAGCCATGCTCGTGATGGCTCCACGCCACCATGAGTCACGGGTGAGCTGTGCTCATGACGGCGTGCTTCCGTCACGACTCTGCCCACTCAATAATTCACCCTCACAAGCAGGGAATCAGTGCTGCGTGGGCGGAGCGGCCGCAGCATGACGGAACCACGCCGTCATTAGCACACGCCGCCTGTGGTTCATGACGGCGTGGTTCCATCATAAGCAGGGAAGGGGTTAATAATAGAGAGGAGAAAACTCAGATAGACAAGGAAGACATTCAACTATGAGCATGGGGTAACCCTTAGCTCAACCTATGTGTATTTTCCTGAAGACAATAGTTTTGACAAAGGATAGCTAAAGCTGTCTCTACACAAGACATACATTGTTTCCCATATGGAATGGAAAAAAAAAGGATTGTGTACTTCTGTCCCTTACAGGCCACCATCCGTGCATTTGTAGCCATTCGAAGAGGGCCTTAAATTGCAACCTGCCTAATAAATATTCATTAGAGTTATAATTGTCTAACCAAATGCAAATGTTCAATTAGTACAAAGGTTGCATCATAAATTGCAATCACAGTCGCAAACCAGTCTGTGTACAAATTGCACATTTTGGTTTGTGAATGGATGTTTTGTTCATTGGCAGCAAGATCACGTAGACAAGCTAGATGACACAGGGCCAGTGTCCTAGATGCATTATCCTATCACAAACAGCTTAACATGTCCGCAGTCACTTCTAACTAACCCATAATGGTATAGGTCTGGTAAGATTTCCCTCCAGAGTACCTTGGCTCTATTTAGCCTTGTCTTTTACCCCTAGAGATAGTTTCAGTTCAATCAGGTGACCCATCCGGAAATGCTCTATGCTACTCAGTTGTGGCAACGTAGCTAGTACTTACAAAGACAACTTGAACGAATATGGTTGCTGGGAGAAGACGTGTATGTGCAATGGAACATACACGCTCGCACGCACCTACGAATGCATGTACACACATGGACGCACACACACACACACGCAAGCACACTCTCATTCTGTCTCTCTCTAGATTTAGACCTATGAAAAGAACACCTACACTAAATAACTGCACAATCCCAGGTGTCCTGAATTAGCGGTGCATTAGTAATGTCTGTGAGTATTTATTTATTTGTACATTTTATTAATCTATTTATTTATTTCTGCACTTCACTATGATGTGAAGTAGGCCCTCTGGACTTCATAGCGTTCCACAGAAGGGAACGTGTACATAGTAGGCGCACAACATGACATTCACTCCTCCACAACTTTCATCACCTTGCCTCCCTTCTGTGCCCTAGAACTCTCCAAACCAGGGTATGTTGTCCAAGGTGTAGTTTTTTTAATCACAGCAAACCATTCAATTCACCACAACCCAATATGAGAGTTAAAGTATCCTACTTGGATATATAAAATTATACACAGCATCACACTTTATCGGCATCAACATGTCACAGGCAACAAGGAAATTAGGCATGACATTACACTGGAACTTGAACTTGGTCGTACCCTTGAACTTGGCCGTCTAGGCCCACGAAACACCCACTCTGTTGAGCACATTGTGCCAGCAGGCCCCAACGCGCTACAGTAAACAGTTGCACAACTTGAAATCCAGGGCACAGCATAGTGTACTGGCCCACCGGGGTGCCTGAACACGGGCAGCCTCCCCAAGATCCTACTCAGTCCATAAGTTGCGGGTTAGGGCAGGAGAATCCAGGACCACCAGCAGGTCAGTCCATCCTACCCACCTACCCTCTGCACACAACGATCCTACCCCCTCCTGGGGTCCATCCAGTTGCTGAACCTCCATTGCTATGCATCCCCCTTTGTTGTTATCTGTCAGTGCTCTGCCACAGGGTGAGAAGCTCCATGGAGCACTCGCCCCCCGGTGCTGATTGTGCTGCACAATAGCCCCCAGTATAGTCTGGGTAAAGAGCTCCTGCCCTTTTGCCGACAGATGCACCCCATCCTGAAGGAACAGCTCCTTTTTCTATGAAAAGGATGTCTAAACTAAATAACTACACAATCCCAGGGGTCCTGAATTAGCGGTGCAATAGTCATGTATGTGCGTATTTATTTATTCATACATTTTATTTATCTATTTATTTATTTCTGCACTTCACTATGGCGTGAACCAGGTCCTCTGGACTTCAATTCGCTTCACAGAAGGGAACGTGTACATTAGAATAACTAAGCAATGTAACTATCTCACGAATATGATACTGTTACAAGAGATCGTTATTCCATTTTGAAAAGTGACCAATCAAAATCGGTGCCCGAGTACAAGGACTATAAAACTGTCAACGCAAATCCATAATCTATGACAGAAGTAGATGGGAAATAGTGCTGAAGAAAGTCAAGGCTGAAGGTGGCGTTGAGAGAGAAGCGATAAGAGGTCTGATGGACTTGGCCCATTTTGGCAAGGTCATCCCTGAACTTTTTGCATTCCTCCTGTATTTTTTTATGACCTGTTGTTGGTGGTTTTGGAAGTTTTATGACTCTGGGCACTTTACTACTGCTGATCAGTGCTAAAGTGCATATAGTCTCTGTGTAAATTGTTGTTATGGATTAGTCATTCCATGATTAGTTATTTTATTTACTTGTCAGACCCTAGTACAGTGCACCACGTGTGCCCAGGGCCGGTAAATCAAATGCTGCTGGTGGGCTTCCTGCACGGATTGTGCCACCCACAGAAGCAGCTTGTAAAATGTGATTCAGGCCTGCCATCCCAGAGCCTGTGTGCAGTCTGGGACTGCCATGTCGACTTGGCAAGTGCACACACTTGCCAGTTCCTAAACCTTCCCTTTTCCACATGTTAGTCACCCCTAAGGTAGGCCCAAGGTACCCCTATGGGCAGGGTGAATTGTATGTGAAAGGTAGGACATGCTCTGGTGTGTGTGGCATGTCCTGATAGTGAATACAGCCAATTTCGTTTTTCACTAATGCAAGGCTACCTGCTCCCATAGGCGATAATGGGCAGTTTTATTATAACACCTTGTAATCCTAACTGACCCAGGGAACAAGGTAGAAAAATGAGTTTAGTATGCATGAACTCAGAATGTTAATGTGCATTTTTTAGTGTGGGTGATTTTAACATTTTGTGTTTGAAAATTCCACTTTAAGAAAGTAGGTATTTTTTTGCCTAACTATCCACTGTGCCTCTGCTATGTTTGTGTATTGCATGTCTGGCTTGTGAGTGACAGGAGCTGGGAGAAGGCTGCGGCTCCAGCAGTCTGATGAGTCAGAGCTGGGCTGAATAGGCCCTGCATTGAATAGAGAGTAGGAGGAGGAGATTTTCTTTCAGCTACCTGGACCAGGTCTGCTTTCAAAAATGCAGTCTCCACCTCCTGCCAGGAAGCTGCACCAGAGAGGACAGAACTGGTTTTGGCTGGGTACAGACACTCTCTGCCTTGAGAGAACAAAGGATTTTGCAGTATAAATATTGGGGACCAGACCCTAGAAATTTAGATCACTTCTGGGAAATCAACAGGAACCCTTAGCCAAGGAGAAGAGCCGGAGAAGCTGAGGAGGAATACTGCCCCTGTGCTGTTTGCTCTCTGGGGTTGGCCTGCATTGGTTTGCCTGCTGCCAAGGAAAGGAGAATAAGGACTTTGCTGTTTGCTTTGTCATCTGCTTGATGAAAAGATCTCCAAGGGCTTGAAACTGAGCTTCCCTCCTGTTCTGAAGTCCCAGGAACACAAAGACTTCTCCCCTTAAGTCTGCCTGCATCTAGAACTGCTGTTGTAGCTGCTACAGAAGGAAATTGCAAGACCGACGCTGGCGAGCGATGCCATAATCTGCACCAAAGCCGTGAGCGCTGCTCCGACTGGCTACATTGGCCCGAAGCCTGCTGCTGTGCCGTATCCACTCCTAAGCCATCTACATCATCTCACAGCCGATCCTTGACGTGAGTGACTCCCCGAATCTATCGCCATCGCGCCACCGCAAGGAACAGTGCTTTCAGTGCCATTGGGACATCTTCCCCTCGACGCAGTAAAGAACCATCGTCTCACCTCCTGTGCTCTGCAGTAAGGAACAGAGGCTGCACCTCCCCTGGGGTCGTAAGAAGTCGAACACCGTGCAGCGCCAAAGAAGCCACACCTCCCCGATGCCATGAACTATTTTTGTTTTCATCAATTCCAAGGTACTGTTCTGTGTGGGTCTGCTTAGCTCCGGGCCCACCTCCGCGCACCTCGCTGGTAGGCACCATACTTTGGGATTTCTTCTTTCACAAAGTCGTGATAACTCAGAGCGGAGTTATTTGTAGCTAGAAGTGAATAACCTATTTTTAAGGATATTTTGAATACTGTATTAGGAATTTTGTTGCCATTTGGTCTTGTTTAGCGAAATATACTTATTTTTCTAAACTGGTGTGGTGTCCATTTGTAGTGTTTTCACTGTATTACTGTAAGTGTTCACAAATGCTTTACACACTGCCTCTGAGATAAGCCTGGCTGCTCATGCCAAGCTACCAAGGGGGTGGGCAGGGGTTACTTTAGGAGTGTATTTCCCTTTCCCTCACTAGAAGCAAGGGTCCCTATTTGGAAAAGGTGCAAACCATTGCCAACTAGAGACCCTCATTCTAACAAGGCCAATTTTTAAGTTTCTCTAGATGTATTCGTCCTGCGGTCAAGAAGCAGAGAAGTTTATTTTTCATGCCTTGATACCACTAAATAGACAGAGAAACCGGAGATAGCAAATGACCAATAGGCCGATCCTCCTGACACAGCAGACTCCATGTCACTCACTCTCCTGCTGAGGTATGAAACAACACATAGCTAGAACGCAGTATGTTAATAAACCCCTGCAATAAGTTATTATTTTTAACATTGATGCTAATCTGTTTACACAATAGTAGTGATTTCACAAATGAGCTATAAAAATATGCGACAGGTTGTTATAGGACTGCCAGTTATTTAAGTATATTCGTTATGCATCATTTATAGAAGCCTGTAATACATATATAATAGGATGTTTCGGATTTTTCTTTTGCCTCCCAGTTTGCAATAATAATATGACATACTTATTCCAATGTAATAACTGAGAAAAGCCTTTGGAGAGCATACATTTTTTTCTATAAGCCGGTACCTGGGTCCTGAGGCTGTCTCCAGGATTGCATTGCCGCCGTCATCAGGAGCCGCGCTGGGAGCGCTAGAAGTGGTGTCCCTGTGTTACCACCACCACCACCAGGATCCTGATGTTGTGTCACTGTTCCTCCCCGCCGCCTCAGTCTGAACATCGAGTGGCCGCCGAGCGGGAGGAACAGGACCAGGACTGCATTGCCCAGAATTCCCTGTTTGAGCCCCGCCCACACACACAGCCACTTCCGCGCCCGGAGGCGCTAAAATCAACAGGGCTTCCTCCACGTCGCGGGACGCGCGTGGGACCAGCAGGCTAAGCCCGGGCAAAGGGCGGGCCGTCTACGGCCATCCAGGACCGGATAAGGCCGGGCTGGGGCACACTTCTGACTCTCCAACTCCTCTGGTAAGAATTTCACCATTACCTGAGTAAAATCGGTATTCTGGAAATTGGCGAACTATGGCTCACACCCCAGGAAGGGGGGGGGGGGGGCGTATTGCTACTGCACCAAAGGAAAGTGTAAACGGAACACTGGATGACTGTTTTATAAGAGCTACGGGAGTTTTGATAGAGAGATTGCACTGACTGAAAAACGCCTATCACATGAACTCACGGCTGCAAAACGCCCCTCGCTAGGCGACTTGAAAAATGCTGTTACGCCGGTTCATGATGAGCCAAAAAGTTTAGTTACGCTAAACTCTAGCAAGAGTGATTTGGATGTTAACTTATTACCTTTGGATATTTCCTCATGCAGTAGTTTATACTCAGGGGGCTTCCACCCGAAAGCAGCTAGGAAAAGTGTACAGGCCATTGACCTACAAATTACAGTGCCTCCCTGTCCTAAGCAAGTAGGTAAAAGAAAGAGGGGAGGGGGCCGTCAGCTGGGCAGGAAATCAAAAATTGCTAAATGGTCACGGAAAACACCTATATCTAGCCCTAAAAAAGCCACCAACAAACTAAACAAATATAACATACCAGTAAAAGGCCTGATCGCTCCAGCTGTTTTGGCCCCCAGACCAAACCATTTCGTACATCTACCGGTGAAAGAAAAAGAGCTAGAAATGACATTTTCTAATATGACACATTTTTTAAGATCATTCACTCTTCCCCTGATAGAAATACTAAGGGTTATTAATGGGAAATTAGACGCCCTAAGCGAAGTAACCCTAGAAAATACATGTAAGTTGGACATCTTAGCTCCTCCAGTACATAGTGAGGGAAGTGTGTCTGAGCGTAGAAACACAGCAGTAAACAAAAGTATGCCAGCAACTTGTACAGCCATCAAAGCTGTAATAACAGAACAAAATAATGTTGGACACCTGCAGAAACTTGCAGAAATCATAATTAATGATACTAGTACACAAAAAACCCCAATAGTGGAACCACCTGAGAATAAGGGGGTTGACGGTGGAACCGTTCAACTGGAAGATAGGGTTCCTTTGCCTGTAATTAATTTACCAAAAATATTTACAACAAGGGGTGGTGAGGGACAGAGTCTCTGAATTAAGCAGAAAGCTCTCACCCAGTCAAGAGATCAGGGCTAGATCCAACACCGTTTTTTAGCTCACTGCACCATCCCAGTTTCAGAACCTGGCTGTATGCAAATTAGTCTGTTCCTGTCCCAGTGCATGATGGGAACAGGGCAAACCAAACTACAAAAGCCAATTCTTACACTGGGAAGGAAACAAGCTCCCGGGGACCGGTTTCTGGCATTACAGCCGTCTTCGGCCCGGTTTGCTTGAATCCTGATGGTGCAATGAGCAAGGGTCTCACATCTGAGAATACCCTTCCACGCTTAGGGTGGACAAAAATATTTACAACAAGGGGTGGTGAGGGACAGAGTCTCTGAATTAAGCAGAAAGCTCTCACCCAGTCAAGAGATCAGGGCTAGATCCAACACCGTTTTTTAGCTCACTGCACCATCCCAGTTTCCGAACCTGGCTGTATGCAAATTAGTCTGTTCCTGTCCCAGTGCATGATGGGAACAGGGCAAACCAAACTACAAAAGCCAATTCTTACACTGGGAAGGAAACAAGCTCCCGGGGACCGGTTTCTGGCATTACAGCCGTCTTCGGCCCGGTTTGCTTGAATCCTGATGGTGCAATGAGCAAGGGTCTCACATCTGAGAATACCCTTCCACGCTAAGGGTGGACAAAAATATTTACAACAAGGGGTGGTGAGGGACAGAGTCTCTGAATTAAGCAGAAAGCTCTCACCCAGTCAAGAGATCAGGGCTAGATCCAACACCGTTTTTTAGCTCACTGCACCATCCCAGTTTCAGAACCTGGCTGTATGCAAATTAGCCTGTTCCTGTCCCAGTGCATGATGGGAACAGGGCAAACCAAACTACAAAAGCCAATTCTTACACTGGGAAGGAAACAAGCTCCCGGGGACCGGTTTCTGGCATTACAGCCGTCTTCGGCCCGTTTTGCTTGAATCCTGATGGTGCAATGAGCAAGGGTCTCACATCTGAGAATACCCTTCCACGCTTAGGGTGGACAAAAATATTTACAACAAGGGGTGGTGAGGGACAGAGTCTCTGAATTAAGCAGAAAGCTCTCACCCAGTCAAGAGATCAGGGCTAGATCCAACACCGTTTTTTAGCTCACTGCACCATCCCAGTTTCAGAACCTGGCTGTATGCAAATTAGTCTGTTCCTGTCCCAGTGCATGATGGGAACAGGGCAAACCAAACTACAAAAGCCAATTCTTACACTGGGAAGGAAACAAGCTCCCGGGGACCGGTTTCTGGCATTGCAGCCGTCTTCGGCCCGGTTTGCTTGAATCCTGATGGTGCAATGAGCAAGGGTCTCACATCTGAGAATACCCTTCCACGCTTAGGGTGGACAAAAATATTTACAACAAGGGGTGGTGAGGGACAGAGTCTCTGAATTAAGCAGAAAGCTCTCACCCAGTCAAGAGATCAGGGCTAGATCCAACACCGTTTTTTAGCTCACTGCACCATCCCAGTTTCAGAACCTGGCTGTATGCAAATTAGTCTGTTCCTGTCCCAGTGCATGATGGGAACAGGGCAAACCAAACTACAAAAGCCAATTCTTACACTGGGAAGGAAACAAGCTCCCGGGGACCGGTTTCTGGCATTATAGCCGTCTTCGGCCCGGTTTGCTTGAATCCTGATGGTGCAATGAGCAAGGGTCTCACATCTGAGAATACCCTTCCACGCTTAGGGTGGACAAAAATATTTACAACAAGGGGTGGTGAGGGACAGAGTCTCTGAATTAAGCAGAAAGCTCTCACCCAGTCAAGAGATCAGGGCTAGATCCAACACCGTTTTTTAGCTCACTGCACCATCCCAGTTTCAGAACCTGGCTGTATGCAAATTAGTCTGTTCCTGTCCCAGTGCATGATGGGAACAGGGCAAACCAAACTACAAAAGCCAATTCTTACACTGGGAAGGAAACAAGCTCCCGGGGACCGGTTTCTGGCAGCTTGTCTCCTTTCTGGTGAAGAATTGGCTTGGTAGTTTAGTCTGCCCTGTTCCCATGATGCACTGGGCCAGGGACAGACTGATTTGCATATAGCCAGGTTCTAAGCTGGGATGGGGCAGTGAGATAAATAACGGTGATGGATCAAGCCCTGATCTTTGGACTGGGTAAGAGTGGTCTGTTTAACTCAGACACTCTGTTCATCACCACCCCCTTTTCTAAATCGTGTAATTAATTTACCACCTGAGTCATCGCCCTTGGTATTAGTCTTGGGGAATGTACCAGTACTGAATAAGGGAATAAGGGAGAATAATGGTCAATTACAAAATAAGGTGGCCCACTGGATTGCTAACAACACCACAGAGGGTAGCAAGATATGGCATAACATCATAATGGCACAAAGGGTGTCGTGGGTGGGTAAGACAAGAAAGAATAAAATAGAGGACTGTGTCATAATCAACTTTAATAGCCCGGAACCAGTGCGGAGAATTCTCGGTGACGTCATGTTCCAAGTAGGGACAAGGAGACAAGGTATTGAGATCCTCCCTCTTGAATACCTCTATAGAGACCTGAACAGAGTAAAACCTAATAGAGGTAATAGATGGGGATACAACAGGATATTGCACCAACAAGCAAGCCAGTGTTGGGAATACCCTAGAAGAAGTCATCTAGGTTATCCCCATTGGATACACCGGGGAAATTTGGTTTATGTCCCAGGCTTTGAAGGACCAAACCGGTTTGCAGTTCTCTCTGGTCTTAATGACTGTGACTGACTGGGTGGCAAAGAAAATATAGTAACACAGATACCCATTCATGTAGCGCAGACGGGGAAGCCTCCTACACAATATTCCACTCTTGATTACAAAACCCAGTGTAATAGAGCAATAGGGGGAGTGCCCACGCTGCTCAATCCCACCACGCAGGAACCAGCCACCATTAAAGTACATTTATTACTGGATAAACCATCTAGGTCTACACCCACTAAAGGGGATGATAAGGGCACAGTATCCAAAAGAACGGAAGGATGATCAATATGTTAGTGGGCCTGTTTTAACGACTGACTTACAGCGGGTGAGCCCGGTCAAAGAGAAATTACGGCTAAATCAGAACTCCTTTAGGCAGCGGGGTGGCCAAGTGAGGATTGTCTCCTGGAATGTGTGTGGGCTAGAGAGCAAATTACACAATACAATCTGGGGGGAGTTTGTGCAGAATATTGACATCTTATGCATACAGGAAACCTGGCTTATTAAAGAGAAACACCTTGATGGTTTTAAAACTTTCCATGTCCCGGCAGTGCCTTCTCTGTTTGGTAGGCGCAAAGGAGGGATATGTATATATGTCTCCAACTTGTTAAAAGTTGTTAAGATTACTACCAGAAATTGTACACATTATTTCCAACTGGTCTCTGTTATTTTAAATCACCAGGTAGAGCCATTAATTGCTAATTTCTATAACAATATAAAGAATGAGGATTTCGCGGAGGTCCTACATAAATTACAGGTGGAATTGAATGGGCAAAACCTGCTGAAGGGGAAAATACAATCTTAATATGGTTAGGGGACATTTGTGACCGAGTAACTTGTGGGTTTGAGGAATACGAAGGGAAAAAATGTGGGTAGGTGTCACTTTATGCACTCTGAAAAAGGAGATATAATAAATAGTATAATGGCCAATCTCGACCTTGGTTTTGCTAATTCGCTCTGTTCACCGAAGGTTGAATTCAGTGCCACTTTTCTAGCTAGGGGGCTTCATTCCGTCATTGATTTTGTTTTTGTCTGATTAGATTTTCTAATTGCATTGAAGATTTTGATATTCCCATCATTGAACTAAGTGATCATCTTCCTCTTAGTATGACTATAAGCACCAGTGAGTTTACTAGCGTTTCTACCATTGAGTCCCTGACCTGGACACAAAATATCGCTATAGCACGCCAAAATGGACTGGCTTTAAAATGGAGTATAGTAGATCCGAACAAAAAGTCCAAAGAAATCATAACTACGGCTCTCAAACACATTATGGTATGTCTGGATGAGAATTCTTCTGATGAACAAATCTTGGAGGCCTATAGCAATATTACTAGTATTATTCAGGATAAATTATCCAGGGCGCAGAGTAATAAGTCAAACAGAGGGTTGGGATGGTTTGATTCTCGGTGTACCAAGGCGTATACCGCCCTCAAGGTCGCCCTAGGCAACAAACCAAGGGATCATGATGCAATAAAAAAGGGCAGAAAAGAGTACACCCTGGCGAGGCGCCAACAGAAGAAGGATATAAAGGACCTAGCATGGCAGAATCTGCAGAGCGCATCTCAGTGCAGAGACTCCAGGTCTTTCTGGCAGGCAGTCAATGCACCTTTTTTCACTAAAAAGGAAGCGGCAAGGTTAGAAATTGCCATAGATGATCAAACCTGGGTTGATTTCTTCTCAAAGGTTTACAGAAACTCGCGGGGGCACCCATGAATGATGACAGGGAAACGGGGCTTTTGCCGAGAGGGTGTGGCCATCAGCCAATAACTATAGATATTACCCTGGAAGAAGTACAGTCAGCATTACAGGGAGTAAAAATAACAAAGCCCCGGGACCAGACGGGATCCCTAATGATATTTATAAACTAAACGCAGACCTATGGGCACCACTTTGCACACAGGTCATTGAGGCCTGCTGTGCTAAAGGCTTTATTGGCACCTGGGCAGAATCGGTCATTATTCCAATATTTAAAAAGGGGGACAGGGAGAGCCCATCTAATTATAGACCAATATCCCTATTAGACTCCCTCATAAAAATGGTAGGGAGAGTGGTCTTAAATAAAATGCAACTATGGGCCGAGGAACATGGTATTTTAAGTCCCGTCCAGTATGGCTTCCGGGAAGGGATGGGTACCATCGAGCAGGTCCTTAACTTTGTACTACTCCAAGCAAAATACACTCGGGCCAAAGAGGGTTGTCTATATGCAATTTTCGTCGACCTATCTGCCGCCTTTGATTGCGTGACACACTTAAAACTGTGGCAAATACTTGAGGAAATGGAAGTCAAGCCTGCCATTGTCTTATTTTTAAGGCAGCTATATGCTGGGGCAACGGTCAAAGTAAGATACGGGCTGAGGGGGGAGTGCACGGGATCCTTTAGTATAGAAAAAGGCGTAAGACAAGGTTGTGTCCTGGCCCCCTTTCTATTTTCCCTCTATACGAACAATCTTGAGGAAGAATTGGGGGCCAGTCAAATCGACTCCCGAGGTATGGAAATATGCAAATTGTATCACTCTTGTACGCGGATGACGCGGTATTGATGGCAAGAACGAAGGTGGGAGCACAGAAGGCTCTTACAAAATATCTTGAATTTATGGAAGCCAGTGGCCTTCACATCAATGCTAAGAAATCATATGTGATGCAGTGTGGCAAAGGTCGTGGTACTTGTAAAAATCTCAAAGTTCCAGACTTGAAATTGAACACACTAAAACTTTCCCATATTTAGGGGTTTTAATTGATGGTTCTGGCTCTTGGGGACCTGAAGTCAAGAATAGGACCTTATCCTTTAAACGTTCTATAGGAGCACTGAAAAACTTCTCCTCTAAGCTGGGCAAGCGACCCCCTGAAATTATGTTAAAGATTTACGTAGCCAAATGCAGAAGTATTGCATTGTATGGGGCAGGGATCTGGGGACATCAGGATACAACAGCATTACAAGTTGAAGAAAATAACTTTTTTAGATACCTCCTAGCTCTCCCGAAGGGCACCTCAGTTTTTAATTGTCATGAGGAATTAGGGATGGACCATATCACAGACCTGATTAAATTGCAACCCCTTTTCCTTTGGCGAAGAGTATCGGCTTCAGAAGTTCTGGGCCTAAATCAGGATATAATAAAGGATGTCATGGTTCTAGATAATGCGAAGCGCATTGTCTGGCTAGAATATATTAAGAAAACACTAAATGACCTCCAACGGCCCGAGCTATTTAGTAATCCGGATTTAATCAGGAATGTTTCGAAAAAAGAACTGAAGAGTTTATGTATGGCCCACTTTAACTTACTAAGATGTGCAGGGGAGATAACTAAGAAAACGGTAACTGAACATCAATTGTCACTGAGCACCTACACAATACAGACATATTTAACCTTGTGTAACTTGGGCTTCGACCGATTCATTTTGACCAGATTTAGGTTTAACTTATTCCACCCGCTGGTCACATTTCCGAATAAAAATGACTGGTCTAGAACTCTTTTTTTTTGCCCATGTGATAACATGTCGTCGCAATCCACCTTTCATGTAGTATTGTTTTGCAAAATGTACGCGAAAGAGCGAAAAAGGTGGATTCGACAGTACTTGAGGCAAGGTGCCTGGCGGCAATGTAGACCCGCGTTTCTTAGTTTGCAGCAACTGGGTAATATCACTTGCACTATGGTAATGACTGTTTTTTTAAAAAATGTTTTAAGAAATCGTAATTCAATGATTAGCTGATTTGTTCCACTGATTTAATTTTATTTTAATACAAATGTTATCTATTGTGATAGTGCCCACACCGCCAGCGCTCGCTCCACCTTGAGCCCCATACCACTTGCATACCAAGGAGACTCATGAGACAGAATTGTGGGAAACGGTGGTGCAGGTTTATTTTGCATAACAAGTAGCAGATAAGGTGGGTCATCTTACAGGCGATCCAATGCGGCAGCCCCTCGCTGACCCGCATGCCCAATTAGCCATCTTGCACGGTGAGTTGATGCTCTGACGGTGCAGTACATTAACACTTTATTTCGTTCTACTCCTGCCCCCCCTGTCAGGGCGGAGCGATGAGGCACACCCCCGGTCGGTTCAGGCCCCCCGACCGCCCGAAGGACTAACGGGGCGCCGACGCTGTTTCCTGGAACCCCCTTGGCTCCAGGTTCTTGGCTCAGGCACCCCTACTGTGCCAGGCAGAGGTATTGACTGTATCCTTCTGCCGCAGAGGTACCCTTACTGTCCATCTGCTTCCAGATCACCCTGTGACTCCGCCTGCAACACAAAACAGACCATTAGTTGTTCACAACTCGCCTGCCGCTCTGCTGCTGGGTCAGGGCCAGGGTGGGAACAGCGCAGAGCAGCCCAGGAAACGCGGCAGGAATGACCGAGCAATGTTTGCTGTGCCAGTTATAAGTCCCTTGAGGCCGCCCCCCCTTGCCCTGTGCTGCCCTCCCATTGGTCGCTTGAAAAAGGGGCGGCTCAGCGGCCGGCGCGCTATCGTTCTGCTCGCGCAGCATGTGGTACTAAGACGCTGTCTCGCTTAGCTCCCCTTTGCGTCGCGCGGCCAGCGGCATAGTGCCCACACCGCCAGCGCTCGCTCCACCTTGAGCCCCATACCACTTGCATACCAAGGAGACTCATGAGACAGAATTGTGGGAAACGGTGGTGCAGGTTTATTTTGCATAACAAGTAGCAGATAAGGTGGGTCATCTTACAGGCGATCCAATGCGGCAGCCCCTCGCTGACCCGCATGCCCAATTAGCCATCTTGCACGGTGAGTCGATGCTCTGACGGTGCAGTACATTAACACTTTATTTCGTTCTACTCCCACCCCCCCTGTCAGGGCGGAGCGATGAGGCACACCCCCGGTCGGTTCAGGCCCCCCGACCGCCCGAAGGACTAACGGGGCGCCGACGCTGTTTCCTGGAACCCCCTCGGCTCCAGGTTCTTGGCTCAGGCACCCCTACTGTGCCAGGCAGAGGTATTGACTGTATCCTTCTGCCGCAGAGGTACCCTTACTGTCCATCTGCTTCCAGATCGCCCTGTACTCCGCCACAGCTCTGGAGGAGGCCCCCGTCGATGACAGAGCCCCCCCACCACCTAGTCACCTTATGTTGCTCCCTAGGGCCCTCAAGATCACTGGCACCCTGCTGCTGCCAGAGCTTCCTGTAAATCAAGGAGGAAGACATCCATCCCAATCCCAGACAAGTGAACCCCATCGCTTTCATAGTAACCCACAGTCTTTTCCTGTATCAGCGCATGCCTAATAAACCCCAGGCCCCTCTTCTCCATGAATTTTTGCATGGCCCTGTTGACCCTCCTCCTTCCTTGCTCGATGGCAAGAGCTGACCGCGCTCCCCTCCAGGCCCTGCGGGGGACAATCTCCGACCATATTAATTCAGTGG
Organism: Lissotriton vulgaris; assembly: GCF_964263255.1. Lineage (NCBI taxonomy): Eukaryota > Metazoa > Chordata > Amphibia > Caudata > Salamandridae > Lissotriton > Lissotriton vulgaris. The sequence goes on from NC_141691.1 coordinate 1,181,191,319, forward strand.
CCCCCAATTTGTTCATTATAGCGGTTACATCCCTCTGCATGGCATCCACTAATGCTCTCCTCCCCACCGTCACCAGATCATTCCCTCCCAGGTGTATCACGAGGATGTTGGGAGGCCCCCCCGTGCTGACAAACATTGGTCCAGTCTTCGCCTCAGCTGACCCCATCTCATTCCCGGGGAGCCCAGCCACACTATTCTTGTCCTTGCAAAGGCCAGATCCCACTTCCTGTACGATGCCCACTGTTCCAGCCTGGTAACATACGAATGGCCCATCACCCACACGCAACAGTCAACTGCAAGAAAAGACACCGTTGGCATTATTGTTTTATTTATAATGACCTGCACAGCAAACGAAAACTTAAATCCAGTATCAGCCATCCTGAAAATTGGCCTTACATAAAACAACACCACAAGAGAATCTTCTGTGAGCCACGGCCTGCTGCACAATGGCTCCTTCTACCAATTATGCAATGGATATGGCCTTCGCCACTCGCCATATTCATGGGCGGACATATCTCTGATAGCAGGAGGACGACCACCTCCCCACCCGTTTGACACCTTCCTCACCCAGCCCAGCCCTATATGCTGCAGTAGCCGCCCCTATTCTAAAGGAATGACTGGAAAATTTTCGTCCTTCCCCTGCAACTGACAAGCCCGCCTTGGCCAATACCCTCTCCATCACTCGCTCAAATTGAAATTTAGTCAATGGCGTGCCGTCCGCGTGAATTAAGAAGGCGCCCGCCAGCAGGGGTCTGATTTTTAGGTATTCCCTAACCAGGGTTACCGGGCAGAGGATTTCTCAGATATGGTTCTCAGGTCATGCTCTCAATTACATAGGCCAAACCACTTATGGAGATTTCTTAGGACAGTTCTTAAATCACGACCTTAGTTACATAGCCCAACCTCTCATGGGGATTGCTTAGCTACGGTTCTTAGGCCACGCCCCTAGTTACATAGGCCACACCTCTCACAGCGATTCCTTTGATATGGTTAGTTGTTTTTTATCCGGACATATTATACTGGGGGTCAGCACGAGACTATTTGCATCATTGTATCCGCTGAATGGAAAGCCAGGTAGCTGTAATCGTCATGACAGTGAATGTCTTGTCAAATCCCTGCAAGATCATTACTTGAGATTGGTTAGAGCACATACTAGCAGATGCCTGTAACCGTCAATGTCATTCCCAGTTCTTAGTTTAAGTGTTTGACAGTATTGCAGTGCTCTCCTTGTACCTGTGTAAGGTACACTTTGGTACATGCCACGCCACTCCTCTCCTATAACACACTGTTTGCTATTACTCACGTGTTGTCCGCCTTTGCACATGAACAAGTGTCACCGTTGCCTTCATAACGTTTGTACTTGTACCTGGATGTCTAGCATGTATTGCAGTATTTTACCTCCAATTCCGGGCCACCTCGTGGAAGAAGATGCACCGGGGACTGGTGCAAATGCGTATTCCTTGTTTGTCGCCCAACCATAAAAGCGAGACCACCGGCAAAGCTACTGTGCCTCGCCTTTCAAACTCATCATGAGTCAGCGTTGAGTAGTTTGGTTGGTTTGCCTATAGGCAACGTTCACCCTCAAGGGTTACTGGGATACTAGTGTTTCTTTTCTACAAACAGTCTAACAGACTCTCGGCCCAAATGGAACTGAGCAAAATGTACTTTCTGCTTGACAGGATGCTAAAAACTCAGCGGTTCAGTTTGCATTGTGCAGTAACCCGGCTAACCTCAAAACTAGAGCATCATTGAATCATCGGCCGCGAGGTCAACAAGACATTGGCCGAGGGAGCTCATATTCTCAACAGCAAGTACTTGGCACTGGCAATATCTGAAAGCGGCAAAGTGTGAAAATACTTCCAGTCTGCTTACATGTGTCATGACACATTAGAACTGTGGCTAATGTGATTTAAAATTGAGAAGCAAATAATTAGGGCGGTGTTCGTTATTTATTGTCTCTCGTACTGTATTTCTCGCAGGGAGGTCTTGTTCGCGCACTGTTTACGTACTTGGCAGCATCTGGGAGACATCATTAGTACCCTGCAATATGCGTCGCGCGGCCAGCGGCAAATGAAATGTAATGGTGTATATATATGTATTGTTGCTTTTATGATTTTATATTGCAAAAAAAAAAAGTCGAATAAAGCTAATCTGAACTGAACTGAACTGAGTAAAGCTGAGCTGAGCTGTAATGTCACAATGCCTGTAACAAAGTTAAAGGCTTTCTCTTTCAGCAACACAAAGAAGGCCCCCCTCTCCCTGAAAAATGACAAATCCTGTGTGGTTCCTAGAGAAAGACTGAATCGGGATGAATCTGTCCCCATAGGACGCCTCCCATCAAATCGTCATTTCTCCAGTCCCATATAAAACAACGACCTTTCTCCCGGATTACCATTTAGAAAGTCACCACAGAGACACATAAATACCACTTCTGCTTAGGTGGACAAACCAGATCTAGTTTCTTGCATTAATCCACAAGCTGTGTCCTCTTGTACAAAATAGACAGGGGAATGCCTTTCACGCGAAAATATTCTCCTTGTGCCAGATTTGTATTTCTCATAATTATGCAGAATTTCCCTGAAATCGGCCCCATATCCTTACAAGTGCACATCCACTAGTCCCGTATGTAACAGTCATGTCAGATCTCATCAGCACAAATAAACTAGATGCCATCTTCACCAGAAACCTAGTTCACATAAATCACCACCCGTATGCCCACAATGTCCTTAAGAAAATAAGAAGTAGCATCTTGTAATCAACCAAACTATATGGCCATACATACTGTAACCTCTACTCTGCGTCAACTCCTTAAAATACCTCTCTTAAAATTTCTTAATGTTAAAAACTCAGACTGTCACATTCTACCCCATCTCCGAATTTCACAGAGAGCCCACTCTTACTTCTTCCCTAAGATGTTTAACATTCTCACAACAGTTTCCAATAGCTACTCCAGCATCAAATTCAACTTCCCAGGAGACACAATGAAAGATACCCAATGACACAATGAAAGATACCTTTGATATCCTGCTAAGCAATGGCAACAATGTAACTGAGTAAACTTCCAAATTATTTTGAAGTTCAGCAATATCGCTTTCTTGTGCATTCCAGAAAAATTGAGTGATGCTTTTGGTTTCAAATGTGTAAAAAAAAACATTGGCAGACCCCATTCAGAGGCCACAGGGCAGGCAGGGGCTACTGGACACTGAGCATGATGGATGAGGTCATTTGCCACTTGTGTCTTGGGGTACATCTGGCTAGTGCAAGAGGATGTGGTCTGACGGCTAGACTGTCGGCTTTGGTGCTGGAAACTAAGGTTCGAGCCTCGGAGTCGCGTCCACATCCTGTGATTCTGGGCAAATCAATTATTCTCTCCGTGCCTGAATGTGTCCTTGTGTAACATAACTGATGCTTATGTAAAGCGCTCCAATACCTTTGGGTCGAGTTTGCGCTAAATAAATTTGTATAAAACAAAAAAAGTGGAGCTAAGTATGCCTTTGCTGTGCTTGACTTTGAGAGTGTTGAGGATGTGCAAAGGCTGCTTAAGGGGTTAATGCGGGGGCAGAAGCTCCGGGCTCAATAGTAAAAAAACAGATGCAATAAAATATTATCAAGCACAGTGCTTCACTTACTAAAAAGAAAGTACTTTAATGGCACAATAAAATGCACACAATTCAATGGGGCTCATTTATGAAGTTGTGATTCCAACTACAATTCATAGGTTAGCATTTACACCCTCTATGGTGCCCTTTCCCCATTCTAGGAGCATCTGTAGTGTCTGTAGTACTTATACCCAAGCAAAAGCAGATTCGTCGATTAGGGATGGTGCAGTTCAGTAGGTCTCTACTCGTTATGTTGTACAAATTCTGCTGGAAACGCAGAACTGTGTGTTAGGAGTACAGAATATTAGAATGTAGGAGTTGAGCCTCTCTACTATGTCAGTGCCTGTTGGCCTAATCCTGGCTAGCTCACTGTGCCTTACTTGAACTCCCAACCTTCACAGAGTAACAGGTGATTTCGGGAACCTCGAACATGACCCTGTAGTCACCAAGGGAACCGTGGAAACAGATTCTTCTCTTTCTTATTTCACTTACTTACGCACTCATGCATGCCCGTAGTGAACATAGGAAAGACATGAGGAAAGTTACAAAGCATTTATTGAAAACTACTGTAGTCTATTATATAAACAAATGTGCTGCAATTATTAGACAGACGCAACTAAACAAAGCAATTAGCATACTAATAGACTTTATAGGACAAACATCCCAACCATGGCAAATTATATATTTAACTAGGTGTATCTTTACTTTGTAAGCACAGGGATATATTTGCAATCTCTGGGATTGGCCAAGGACCTCATGCTTGGTGTATGTAGTTAGGTCAGAGGTATTCAAACTTTTCGAGGTTGACCCCCCCAGCTGAATTCCCCCAGATGTTGGGCCTCCCCACCACCCGACCGAAACCTCGGGAATCCGGCACACCACATGATCGACTGCAACGTGCACACCACGGGCCATATCCGGCAAACAATGCTTAACACAACAAGAGTGCCTAGCAAACTGCAGGCCTGTGAGTGGGTGTGGCGAAACGACAGAGGCGTACCACACAGCTCAAAACACAATCCTCCAAGGCAAAGGAAGTCATCACAACCCTCCCCATCCATCATGTACACCTTGTCATCCACCAACTCCCCCTCCATTCATTCCGTCCCTCCATCTGTGCCCCATCCACATCCAAACCCCTTCAACCACTTGCAAACCCATCCACCATCCATCCCTCCATCCATCATTTCACCCATCCATCCCTCCATCCACCCCCTCACCCATACATCCATCATCCATCCATCCCTTCACCCAATCCATCCCCTCACCAATCCATCCACTCTTCCACCCATCCATCCACCCACTCATCCACCCAACCACTCACACCTTCACCCAAGCTATCCTCCCACTCATCCTTCCACTCCTCCATTCATCCATCCATCCACTCTTCCACCAATCCATCCACTCCTCCACCCATCCATCCACTCACTCATCCATCCATCCAACCACCCACCCTCTCACCCATCCAGCCATCCCCCCACCCACTCGTCCATCCACCCAGTCACTCATCCGTCCACCCACTCAACCCCCGACTCATCCATCCACCCACCCATCAATCCCTCCTGCTCTCCACCCTCCCCCACTCATGCATGCACTCTCTGACCCATCCATCTCCATGCTCCTCTCCTCACCATCCATGCACACACCTGCCCATCCACTCTGCCAATCATTCATCCATGTCCTCACTCATCCATCCATCCTTCCTCCCCCTCTCTCTCCATTCCCCCCTCACCCAGCCACCCATCCCTCCATCCACCCTTCACCCATCCACCCACTCATCCATCCACTTATCCACTCATGAATCCATCCATTGACCTCTCACCCACCCCTTCACTCCTCCATCCATCCCCCCATCCATCCACCCTCCTCAATCACCCATCCAGCCCCACATCCACCCCTTCACTCATCCATCCATCCATTCATTCACCCCTTCACCCATCAATATATCAATCCATCCATCACCTCTCTCATCCATCCACCCACCGACTCGTCCACCATCCACCCCCCATCGATCCATCCACCATTTCACTGATCCATCCATCCCTCCACCCATCCATCTACCCTTCCAACCATACACACATCCATCCACTCCCATCCATCCCTCCACTCATGCATCCATCCTCTCTCCCACCATCCATCCACCCCTTCGCCCAACCATCCATCCCCTCACTCATCCATAATACATCCACCATGTCACCCACACATCCACCATTCCACCCATCACTCCACCCATACATCCACCACTCCACCCATACATCTATTCACCCACATGGCAACATAACGAACGTCTGGTGGCCGGCTCCACCCGACATCCCTCACACATTTGATGATTCAAATTCGAATCTGCAGACCAACATCCCTGAACACAGACACCTCTCCCTCCCTTCCCAAAATAACTGAAGGACTCCCGCCCCCCCCTTCCCCCTCATTCCCACCCCCCTTGAAAGGCTGGGGCCCTGGGCCAGAGCCCACCCCGCCTGTGCCTCAAACCCTCTCCGGAAACCTTCTCTCCCTTCTGGGAAGAGCTAACTCTCCCAGAAGGGGGCCAATTCACGGAGTCGACAGCTTCAGCTGCAGTGGGAGGCAAGGGGTCTCCTCTGCTAAAGCTGAAATCGTGTCTGTTTGTTTGCTTTCGTTTTTAGCAGAGGAGACTCCTTGCCTGCACTGCAGCCGAAGCTGTCGACTCCATGAATTGGCCCCCTCCTGGGAAAATCACCTAGACAAAGGAACGGGCACAAAGGGAAGATCGGCGTGGAGTGCGCGCCCCCCCTGGGATGGTGCTGCGCCCCCCCAGGGGGGCGCGCCCCACAGTTTGAAGAACCCTGAGTTAGGTGGTCCACGTTTTGAGAGTAAAATTAGTTTACGCAAGGCTGAACATCAAGCACTGCCTTTTCCCCAAAACAGTCCTTTGAGCCAGAATTCTCCTTTATGACTTGTTACAATGTGAGTTATCGCAATGCGTGCCATTTCAACGCGGTCTTTACAACGACCACGTTGTTACCACGCAAAGACTTACTACGCAAGTCATTATATTGACTTGCATTAGATGGTGCGCTGACATTAGAAATGTATAATTTACCATTCCATATCCAGCCTACATAACAGTAGGGAAGGAGTTGGAATAGTAAACTATACTATTTCTAATGTTAGTATGCCGTCTAGTGCAAGTCGATGTAATGACTTGCATAGTAATGGCATTGCGAGGTAACAATGCGGTTGTTGTAACAAGCGAGTTGTAATGGCATCCCGATGTGATGCCAGCATTGTTAAGGTTGTTTCCCCCCAAAGGGACCGGACACAGTTTATATGATAAATCTATTGTGCTGTGTTGGAGATGCCGCTGTGTGACTGTGATTGTACCAGGGGAAACCCAATAAACCCTTGTAGGCTTGGGCAATGATTATTTCAGGTCAAAGAAATGCTACAAGGGATTTGTTTTTATAGTATTCAAGCTCAGTTGGGAGTCGTATCAGTAATATCAACTCCAGTTTACCAAGTATCACATATTAACAAAAATAGAGATTAATCTATGGAAGGAAAAGGAAACACGGAGAAGTAATAAAATCTGTTCTTCAAAAAATTTTATATAGATTCAAAAAAAATATAAATTGCAATTCAGAGTATGGGGAGACATACATAAAAAGCAACAAAGAAGTGAAAAGGGGTATATATGACTTCACCACATCAATTCACAACTTAAACATCAACTCCAATCAATTGATAACAACAACCAAAAGAAATTAATTAATGATGGTTGTGTGCCTGTGCACAAGCAACAGAGGAGGAGATGATGTAGCTGTCGACGTTTCGGTCTTATATTGCTGCCGTCGTCAAGACCATCATCAGGACTGTAAAGTTCATTGCAGGTAAAATAAACCCCCTGAAAATTCCAGCTGTATTATTCTTATATGGAATTGTATGTTTAAAACCGATTCTCATACGAAGCGTATGTGGTCTCAGCAGTGATGTGAATTCTACCACTCAGAAACAGCCCTGCGCGTGAAGTTTGTGATTCACCACGGAAAGCAGAGTGTCTCAGGGTCACGTCGCGAAAGGTCTCTTCTGCTGAGCCTGCCTGCAACTTATTCTTCTAAGATTCTACAAGAAAGCATTACTCAACCTTCCGTTCATTTAGTTGAACAATCCGCTGGTTTCACTTCCATTGACCTTGTTAACAGTTCTTCAAGACAACCAAATAGAAAACCTCTCATTTGCTACAGATGCGGATCCAGGAACCATCTTGGCAATTCTCCTACGCGTCCTGCCTCTGGCAAAAAGTGCTCCTCCTGCAAGAAAATTGGTCATTTCCCTTCTGTTTGCAGGGGTCGCAAGAGATTCACTAGAGTCAATAATATGGAGATTCAGGATAATGTTGAGTCTTGTTCCTCCAGACTCAATGATGTCATGTTGTCAATCGAATGTGATTCCCTTGAATTTACCAAAATTAAGAGTCCGTTGTGTGAATTGCTGGTCGGTACAATTACTATCCAGGTTAAAGCTGATTCCGGTTCTCCCATCACCATTTTGTCTGACCTCACGTTTTATGCAAATTGGCCTAAAGTTGTTCTTTCCAAATCTGATCTTCATCTCAAAGCATTTGGCGAAAAAGACATTGATATGTTGGGCTTCTTTTATTCCAACATTGCTTGTCTAGGCAGATACACTTTCACCAAAGTTTATGTTGCCCTTAAAGGCAGGGATGTTGTAGGTTGGTTTGACCTAGCCAGAATGGGCTTGATCCTTAAACCTGGTTCTGATCAACCCATTGCCTTAGGCGACATTCCTCATGACTATTATACTAGTCATGATTCTGGGATCTTCGATATTTCTGATCTCTCCTTTCCCATAATCAAAATAGACTCCTTGCTGAGTTCTTTCCCAAACTTATTTAAAAACAAGGTTGGCACCGTACTTGGTTTTAAACATGAAATTTGACTTAAACCCAACGCTCAGCCTGTTGTCCACAAAGTTCGTCCTCTTCCCTTGAGCGCTAGAGATGAACTTAAAAGCGTTCTTAAAAACCTTTGTGATGAAGGAATCATTGCCCCCCGCGATTCATCTGAATGGGTTTCCCCCATTGTCCTAGTTCGCAAGAAAACTGGAGAGGTCAGGTTGTGTGCCGATTTACGCTCCCTTAATAATAATATCATTGTTGATTGTCACCCCCTTCCCAAAATTCACGACCTATTGGCTAATCTGGGTGGGGCTAAATTCTTTTCCCTCCTTGACCTTAGGTCTGCTTATCACCAAATTCCCTTGTCCCTCAGGTCCCAAGAATTAACCACATTTATCACTCCCTTTGGTGCTTTACAGTACCTTAGACTTCCCTTTGGCTTGGCCTCTGCAGCCAGCATTTTCCAAAAGCTTATGGACAACCTTTTTCAAGACATTCCTGGCGTACAAGCGTACCATGACGACATCTTGGTCTATGCCAACGACTCTGTTCAGCACAATCACACTCTCAATACTGTGTTACAAGTCCTAGAAAAAGCTGGTATGACTGTTAGACACGATAAGTGTAAATTTGGTGTCCAAGAGCTGGATTACTTGTGTCACTCCCTTTCTCCCAATGGTATCAAACCCAAATTCTCGTTAATTAAAGCCATTCGCGATGCCAAACCTCCCAAGGATCGTGATGCTCTTCGCTCCTTCCTTGGTCTGAATACTACGCAAGGTTCGTTCATGGCTACGCACAAATTGTTGAACCTCTGAGAACACTCTTAAGAAAAGGTGTAAAATTCGTTTGGTCCCAAGACTTGCAAAAAGTTTTTGACCAAGTCAAAAGGATCATCGAAGACTCACCTGCTTTGAATCCCTTTTGCGACGGCTCTATGTGTTTTATCACTGTAGACGCCAGTCTTACCGGTTTGGGTGCTGTCCTGGGTCAGTGGGTTGAGGGCAAAGAACACACGGTTGTCTTTGCATCCAGAACCCTTCTTCCTGCTGAAACCAGGTACAGCCCAATTGAAAGAGAAGCCCTGGCTTGCGTCTGAGCTATTCAAAAGTTCAAATCCTACATTTGGGGTCGCGATTTCGAAATTTACACAGACCACAAGCCACTTATGCATATGCTCTCTGACAGTGCTTCCAATAGGGCTTCCGCTAGACTTGTTCGTCTCCTTTCTAAGCTTCACGAATTTCACTTTGTCATCAAACACATTCCCGGAGGTAAAAATTTCAGGGCCGATTGCCTGTCTAGAATGTCTCTAACTGATGATTCAATTGTAAATGATGATATTGAGTGTGTTGTTGCCACCATTGATGCTGTTGCCGAGTGTCAACCCATTTCTGAAGCAGAATGGAATACAGCTTATGCCAATGATCTTGTTCTCTGTAAAGTTAAGGATTTCATTGTCAACAAATGGCCTGAACGTAGAACCTTATCCACTGATCTCAAAGGTTTTGCAAATGTTTCAGAAGAACTTTCCTTGGTCAATGATATGGTCATGCGCAATGATCTATTTGTTCCCCCTCAGTCTGTTCGTGATCATATCATTCGCTCTGCTCATCAGGGTCACCTCGGCATCTTTAAGACCTGTCAACGCATCAAACAATTTTACTGGTGGCCTTCTATGGACTCTCACATTAGGAAGATGATTGACAATTGCACCCAGTGCATCCTGTCTGATAAACATTGGAAGACCCTTTCCACACCTTTATGTCCTGTCTCCCTACCGGCTGGCCCGTGGGACAAAGTAGCCTTGGACTTTTCTGGTCCCTATGATATTTTACCCTCTGATCACAAGATTCTCATACTCCTGGTTGATTATTACTCCAAATGGCTCTATTATTCTTTTTGCAATTCTGCTTCTACTGACAATGCCATTAATTTCTTGCAGTCTGTTTTTGACATTGAGGGTTTTCCCAAGTCCATCGTTACTGACAATGGAACTCATTTTGTCTCCCAAAAAATGTGCTCCTTTCTCAAACGTAACGATATTTTTCATCACAAAGTTGCTTTGTACTCTCCCTCTTCAAATGGCCTTGTTGAGAGATGCAATCGCATTATTAAAGAGGGTGTTCAAACCGCCATTTCTTCTCGGCTTGACCCTCTACCCTTCGTTCATGACAAAGTGTGGGACTACAATACTTCCCCACATTCGACCACCGGGGTCTCACCCTTTAGCTTACTCAGAAAAAGGAAAGTTCATTCTGTTCTCAATCCCACTTGGTTGCATAAGAATTTTGGTTTATCTGATTCCTCCTTTTCTGTTCAAGATCGTGTGTCTGCTAAACAATTGTCTATGAAATAACGTTTTGATCAAGGTAAACATTCTGTTGATCAGCCATTACAAAAAGGAGATATGGTTCTTATCAAAAATCCCAAAAGAGTTTCTAAGGGGTTGTCTAAATTTTCTTCCGCAAGTTTGGTCACACAAGTTGGTAAAACCTCAGCCCTTCTTGATGACAGTGGATGGTGGAACAAGCGAGCTCTTGTCAAGATCTCTCCACTTCAAGCCCATGTCATCAAGGAGCATGCCACTTCAGATTCTGAGCATTGTGATTAGTTTGACTTTCTTTACTCCCAACCACATTCCTACAAACCTGTTTCTGTAATCCCCACGTCCTCAACGGACACTGCTCCTGCCCCTTCTTCCCTTTCTCCTGATGCCCTCCCCTCCACCTCCGCTTTGCCACCATCCTCAGTTTCCGAGGAGATTTCTCTTCCACATGATTCGACTACTCAAGAAACTTCTGAAGTGGCAACAAAAAGGGCTTTTCGTTTGAAACAACTTTCTTGCAGGTTGAGAGATTATGTTTTAGAATAACTTTTCTTAACCCTGTTCTTACTTACGTTTATTTTTGCTTTTCCTCTTATTAGTTTTTGTATGTTTGCTTTGTTTCCCTTCTTAGTGGGGAAGATGTTATATTCAGTGATGACTTCTCTTTCATTGCTCTCTCGTGCTTGCTAGCACGAGAGTTCTCTTTAATGATTCTGGAACTGAGTTCTTCAGTCGTGAGGATTCCTTGCACGTCAGATTGGACGTTGGCTTCCTCACGACTGGACGGCTCTGGCAGTGGGTGCTTGTATCTGAGAATAAGCTTTAATAAATATACAAGCTTCAACCTACGCATGTTTCCTGCCTTCTTTTTCAACAGGAACTGTTGCTCAACGAGCAAAAAAAAACAGTACACTATATAGTTATGTGTTCCCAGCAAACTTGTACAAAATGTGTAGACTAAATCCCAGGAAAAGTCCCTGAATGACAAACAACACGCACAGCGTGTTCTCAAATAAAACTTGCACAAAAATAATGTGCTATGGATGGCAATGCAGAGTGAGCAGAGGCAGCCTAAAACGCACACTTGAGTGAGAACCAAGTGGGTTTAGAAGGACAATCACTACAATTCACAGTGTTTCAAAGTTCAGTTCAACAGTTTGTACCCTAAATGTATTTTGTCAAACAGTCAATGCTCCTGTTGTAGAACTAAGTTTGCAAATCTTGCCCAGCCTTTTGCAGCTCAGTGCTCTTCACCAGCTGATATTGCTGTAGTTTGGCAGTGGTTGGTATTATCCTGCCTGTTGGTTTCAGTGGCGGACCCACTAAGTTGGGACTGCAGCTGCGGCTTTACTATGTACTTGGGCTGCGGCAGATGAATGGCATGGCGAGCTACTTAATGGGTACCAGAAGATGTGACCAATGGACCATGAGCTGATAGGTGTACATCAGGCAGGTGTGGCTTCCGTACATGGATCAAGCTTCAGCTTCTGCAGAAATAGTAGCTTCTCCACAGGATTCGTTTGGAGTCAGGCAACAGAAGCACTCAGTCATCTGACATTGTAGGGTTGCAGGACAATACATGGCTGCTACTTGGACTTGATTTCTGTACGCAGTCCACTTTGGGGCTGCAGTGGGAGACCTAGAGGCCCCTCACCATGCTCCAGTGTTGTTCCCAAGGGCCAGCTACACAGCAAGCTTTTTCTTCTCAATAGTCTCTCGTCCTGCAGAGTGAGGAACCTCCTTCCTTTTCTAAGCTTGGAGCAGGATTTTGGTGCTAGGCAAACCTTCAGCGTTCTGACTGAACATGCAGAATTCATGTGATTTCCCCGACCTCTGAAAGACAGCCTGTCATGTAGATGCCAGCCAAGGTCACACAACAGCACTTTGAATACTCTGTGGAGAATGCCTTAACCTGGACAAGAAGACCTTGAAGCTGGAACAATTTGGGTTGGTTTGAATCTCGCTTTTATGCACATTTTCTAGAAAAGAGATGTGCATTCACTGTCTAAGGTTTCTCAATCAAGTTGGGTTGATCTTTCTCAAAAGTTATTATATGACTGTTCCTCAATCACAGCTCGTGAGCAAGGTGATGGCTCTCATGGCAGGTAAGTATGGGACAGACTTCAAAAAGGAGTATCCAAACGAAGGCACAACGCAGTGTGAGATCTCTGCATCTGGATGTCAGCAGCCTTTCTTGAGTAGTAATCATAGATAGACAAAAGGGCATGTGCTGCCCCAATGCCTCCTCATCTTGAACAACTGAAACTGCATCCCCATTCCTACCCCTCCCATCTATCAAATAGCTGACTCTTTTTTATCAAGGTCCTCACTGAATTTATAAAAGCAACCCTGTTTACATTCACACTCACTTCAATGTTTGGATCGCCACCCTTCAGCCCCTGGAATGCAGTCAATGCACTTCCACTGTTCTAAGGAAGCCAGAACACCCACCATTGTGTGCCATGCTAATCAAACCGGCCATCAAAATGAACCCGCTATATGTCCTAGTCCTCAGACTCATGCCACACACTGAGGACTACCACTATACATGTGCAACACACTCACCACATGTACACCTAATCAACATGCGAGGATTGCCAGATTTATATAACAGTGGAAAATTAAATTAGAGAGTAAGTAAATCCTTCTCTCTCTGACACTGAGAAAGATGTCTGTCCAATACATATTTTTAAAAAACCTGGTATGCTTCCACCACCGCTTTACATGATTTACCCAGGGAATGGACAGTAGTGCTACACATATCCCTCTTTCAGTGCTCCTCCATGTCACAAAGCAGTTTCTGGACCTGACATTACCAGGGACATGCCTAAGCCTACGGCACGCACTACAGTAGCGTGATGCATTAACTTTATTCCCTAGTACTCTAAAACAGTGTAAAGGTGCTAGAAATTGCATATAGAGTGTGGATATCTATTACTTACAACTCTATGGGCATATTTATAAGGGCTTGTCACCACCAGAACGTCACTTTTTATGGCGTTCTGGTGCTGATAAGCACTTTGCCTTATTTACAAGACGGCATTAAGAAACTTAGCTTGACTTAGCATCGCCTTGTAAATAAGGTTCATTTTCATGCAGTACTGAGCACGAAAGGGGCAGGCAATGGGTGGTGCAGGGGGCGTTCCGCCACAACACCCATTGCTTTTGATGCTGCTGCCTATTTTGAAGGATGGAACAAAAATAGGGCCTCGCCAAAAATAAGACCAGAGAAAACCTGGTCTTCCGGGGAAAAAAAGGAGAAATGATTCATTTATCCTCTTTTTTTGTTTTTATGTGAGCTGCATTGTGCAGTACACATAGAAACAGCAAATCATCACTAGTTATTGTTCTTATGCAGGAAGGTGCCCTTTCCTGCACATGAACAATAATTAAAAAATGTGGAATTGCAACTTCTATCTGTGCTGCACCAAACAGCACAGATAGAAGTTACAAGTCATCATTATGTATTGATTATGTGCAAGAAGGAACATCTCCCTGCACATTAACAATCATTCCCTGCAATGCAGACACCCTTGCACTGTGGTGCACGGGTGCCTGCATTGGCACCAGGCAGCTGGATTTAGTGCCAGAGCTAGAGAGAAAACAGGGGTGCGCTGCGTCCTTGTGAATACGGCTCATCCCTGAATTTTTTAAATGACAGAGAGCAGCATTAGCAATTTTAGAGCTAGACAACGCTCTGCCAGTTTATTTTAAATATGCCCTTATGATTCTTTCTGTCAAGGTCATCCAGAGGTAATTAAGAGCCTGCATATATGCTCACATATCTAATTAGATTCAGGTCCTAGCCAATCAAACGTTTTAAAAGATTTTTTTTAAATCAACTCATTGTGTGATTTTGAGAATAAACTAAACATGAAAGGTGAGTTAATATATAAAAATCGCATTATTACACATTATTTGCCTTGTATTCCATATAGTGATGATAACAGTTCCTGAAATATTGGAAAATATTGCACAAATAGTTATATTCAATAAAAACAACAATTTCATAAAACATTTGAAACATTCATAGGAAGTAGACTTAAATCTTCTGCCTAATTGGACAATCTGCAGAACATAGCCAAACATGAATAGACAATTCTGAACAGTTTTGTTTCTCCATTGCTTAAGGCTACCAATAATATGGTTACTTCATGAATATGGAAAAGTGGAACACTACCCAGTCTTTTACTCTTCTAACATATAACAAATATAGCATCTCAAACATCATCTGCCCTGACACACCAACACGAATCTGCCACCCTCCAGGTGATGTGGTTTAGACTTACAGTTCACTCTTTGCAACAGTCCTTCTTCACCCAATCATAGTCCACCATGGAAAACAGAAACCTGCAAAACACATATCCAGATCATTTGAGATCTTTACTTCTATTGTACTTTGTTTTTTATTACCTTTTTACTGTGGGTGAGCCTCACAACCGGTGCTTCACCCATGGTAAACACACTAAATTGTCTGCATTGGTTTACTGCTAGTGTCCTCCTTTTGAAGATAAGGTTGCTGTGACGCAGCAGGGGTAAGTGCACTTCGCAATTTACACTTGTACACATGTGCAAACGCATGTGTGGGGACTGCACGTGTGAGACTCCTGTTTTATGCAGCCTAGTAACTGTGGGCAGGTAGCCCGGGGCAGAGGGAACTTTGCAGGATTGGATATTGACCTGGGGCAGTCCTCATTATGTTATTGTACACTCATAGGGAAAGTCAGTTTGGTTTACTGTTTTGTCTGGAGTGACTCTCTTAATACACTTATGGGGAAGACTGCCTTAGAATGCAGTTTTGCTTCCCTTTGGTCTACAGAGACCAGCGACATATTGGACAGGGGTAGAATCTGTATGCCAACCCCAAATATGACAGTTCCAGGAAGATATCTGTACAGCTTATGGGCCATCGAGGTTTGTCATTTTTTTCTGGATCACCTCAGGATCAAAGCCCAGGCCTTTAGTCACTCTGCTGTGCCAAGTTACTTAAATTTCTCTCCAGCAGCAGGAACAAAGGCCACCCCACACAAAGGGATTAATTATCAGTGCTTAAATAAGTTGTTGATCAGGAAAGGAGGGGTGGTTGAAGGATCTACATCCATCATTTAGCTGTCACACTGTACCAGGGGTGGCAAGCCCAAGCACACTGAGCATAGGGGGAAGGCCAGACAACTGCTCACAACACAGTAGGGGGATTCCCTTAGAGGTTTTAGTGGGAAAGTCCCTGACAGTGATGCCAGCGAGGGGCAAAGCTGAGGCCCCAAGAGAAGATATGACCATGACGCCTGGGTGATGTCATTTTGAATTGTCACAGCACTCTCTGCAGCAGGGATGGGACAGGGGCAGGGAGTTGATGTGGCACCCCAGGATAGGAAGGATGAATGTTCTTGGTAGGGTGAAATGTCCCCACAATGCACTCCACTGAATAACTTTATTTGGGTTTATCAAATGCTCCTAGTTTTCCAATGATTCATTAACGTGCTCCCTTTACACCCCTAAGAACTTGTTGAGGGAAAGACCTGGACGTCTGCACCAAGGAGGAGAGAAGTGCCAGAGGAGAAAGAGCAGGAAGGCTGGGCAGGGTGCAGTGGAACCAGCTCCTTGCAAGGTTCACCAATTTAGAGACCAAAAGGCCTGAGGATAGTGCTCCTGGTGGCAAGGGCTTGCCACCAGGAGCAAAATAAGCACAAGAACAAGCAAAACAGCCCAACAGAGATATGAGAGGAGAAATCTTTGACCATTGACACTCCAGTGTGAGCACAGAGTGCATTGAGCTTCCCTGCCCGGACCCCCTTGGGGCGAGGCAGGACCAGTAGGTTGCAGTAAAGAATAGCTTTAATTTAATTCCAGGGGTGGTGTTTGCGGGCCCCATCCCCAAAGTTATGCAGGCCTGGGGATCCCAACACCCAGAATAGCTATGAATTAGCAACCCCAGTTCCTCAATTTGGGACCCCTAAACCTCAAAAAGATGTGGGGGCCACAATTGGGATCGACGAAGGAGATGGATAGAGAGGCGTGGCTGGAATCCCAACCCCAGGCCCCCAACAACCAAGGAAGTATGGGGGTGCTGCCAAACTCTCCAAATACATGTTGGGCATGCCCCACTCCCCGTGCCCAGGTCAGGAGGGAGTGAGCAGCCAACACTGGGAAGAAAATCCCTGCCTGATCTGGAAGAAGAACTGCTGGCTCCTGCAGCAGCACAGGGGAGTGCTGCCATCGTGGTGAGCCAGCTGGGCAGCCACACTTGGCTACCCCCACTTTTGTATGTATGGTGTCCGGGTGGATTTGGGCCACCAAGAAGGGTAAAAAGAAAGAAAAAAAAACAGGCATGCAGCAAGGCACGAGGTCAGAGACGCTCATCAATTATTCAAGCTCCAGATACAGTGCCCCATAATGCCCATAGTGCCCTATGGGGCTAGTTACTGATTACTGATTTTTCTACTATTGACAGAAGCCATGGACTGAAAAAGAGTGTTGGTGAACGGTGGGAGTGCAGCTGACCCCCCTCCCCCGTCCCAAGATCTCCAAAGCTCTTTTGAAAAGGAGACCCTTAGTTAGAGTGATCAAAGAAAGGAAGACCACCATATGCTTTCTTTTTTGTGTGCAAGCACTTCCTAGGCTGAAGCTCCACAGCTGGGAGTGCTGTGCCCTCTACAGAAGATTATAGCTGCAGGTTCTGTCCCGTATAACTGTTAAAAAAGAGATAGACACATGGTATATGTTGAAAAGGCTTTATTTAAGATGGTTGGTAGAAGACTTGAAATGCTTTATTGAAAGGTGTTCTTCGCTGCAATTTGGCAATGCCTTATTTCAAAGTACTATGCACCATAAGATTAACCAGTGCTTTAGTCAAAGATGTCAATGAAAAACCTTTATTTGCAGTTGTGTTAATGCCGAGAGTAATTCTAACTCCTGATGGGTTGCAATGTGTATTACTGATTATGCAAGCACCTTATTTCAATGTCAAATGAAAAGAGCCCAACTGCGGACCTTCCAATCTGCACCTCATGCTAGTTGTGTCTATCCGAAAGTCCTGCAAACAATAACTCCAACACCTGCCGTTGTTCGATGCGCCTGTGTTCCAGATCCTTAGTCAGTAAAGCAAAAGGAGGTGCACCAGGTAAGGAAGTACAGTCAATCTTGCTTTTTTTCAAAACGTTTATTTGCATTTTTTCCATCGATTTGAATTCCCTATTTACACATAATGCGCAGCCAACGCGTTTCGTTCCATAAACAGTAGGAACTTCATCAGGGCTTAATCATCTATGTCAGTAAATTCAGTCTCCACAGAGAACTAAGCATGGGCGAATTTTGCGAATTCGCGATCCGCGAATTTGCGGATTTGCGAATTCGCGATCCGCAAAATTCGCGAATTTGTGCGAATTTGCGGATTTTTGGTTTTTTGAGTGTTTGCGGGGTTTTTTGCGTGTTTGCGGGGTTTTTTGCGTATTCACGGGGCTTTTTGCATCTTCGCGAGCCGCTTGCATAGCGAAGTTACCCATGCAGTCGTTTATGGGAGAGTGAGAGAGAGATAGATAGATAGATAGATAGATAGATAGATAGATAGATAGATAGATAGATAGATAGAAAGAGAGAGAAAGAGAGGGAAAGAGAGAGGGAGAGAGAGAACGAGAGAAAGAAAGAGAGGCCGGATCTCTGAAGGGCCAGATTCCTGAGTTGCCCCTACAGAACATACAGCTTTTTATTTTTAGCAAAATGCATATGAAAATTGTGCTGTAAAGGTCTATTTTAGTTTAACCCCTCCTGACAACTCAAAATGGGTGTATTTGCCATCCTCTCCCTTTTTCCTGTTTTTTTATATCTGTAAGTGCTTCCTGATGAGGTTTAATTCCTTGGACAGGTGCCTCGTTGCCTACTTGTAACTATTCTCTGACCCTGCTTCAAGGGTCAGAGCAGGGTCAGAGAATAGTTGCAAGTAGGCAACGAGGCACCAGGAAGCAATTAGCAGCAGGTGTCCAAGTTGAAGTTAATTTGTTTGTAACCCTTTTGTAAAAGGTTACAAAGAAATTAGGTTCAACTTTTGCACCTGCTGCAGTAACCCTTGCTTGGCTGAAAATTCGTCCCCGCTGATTCGCGGATTTTACCGCGATTTCGCGAGATTCGCGGATCGCGAAATCGCGGAAAATCCGCAAATTCGCCCACGAAACGGATTTTACGCCCACCCTTACAGAGAACTCAATATTCTTATTCCAGCTCAGTGTGCTGGTAAATTTGGCATCACTGTACCCGTTTCTAGATACCCTAATAAGTATCCTGCTCCTTCCTTAACTGTTTCAATGCCTGTTTATTTGCAAGTGCAGGAGTGGATGTCATGCTTTACTGTTGAGAATACTGGGATGGCATGCCTTATTACAGAAAATGTGGCCACATGATTGCAAATCTTGACTATTCTTTATAAGTGCATAGAGATTTTGGTTTCTGGAGTCAGCGATGTCGTTAAGTATTACTGGGACCTGTGATTCTAAGCAAGAACTGTGACAATATTGGCCTAATGCCACTGACCCTACATATATGGTAATTTGTCATATTATAAATGAACAAGAGTGTACTGTGAATTTTGGGGTCATGACGCTGTAGGGGTTAAGTGCAATGTGTCAAAGGTATTTCCACCTGCCTTATGTATATTTGTAAATTACTGTGTAGTATTAAGAAGTTTGTGTGTAATAAATGCACTTTTACATTTCTAAAGGGAAGGCAGAGAATGGGCAATTATTTCTTGAGTGTTATAACGGTGTGCCAGCAAATGAAGATTACTAGCCAACACCACCTCCCTTGAGTAGACCTTGGACTTCTCTGCTTCACTACCCTACAATAGGGTGTTTGGTTCCAGTGAACATTAAATGTTGATCCATTACTTGTACAGGCCACATAACTGATGGCTCATTTCTTGACACACAACATGAAAAACTCCTATCACTAGTAGTCACTTCCAATCACAACAATGATTCTGACAGTGTACTCTATGTCTTCATTCTCATCTTTTAACCTAGAACTGGCACTCATCCCTCTCTAAAACTCTACTCCCACAGGTCCATGTCATCAGCTAAGGGCTTGTCAATAGCAAAACTTCGAGATGCAAACAAGAAAACAAATGTGTTGTTCCAGCTGGGACTCCACGCTATCTATTTATACTGAAAATACTCTGCCCCACCTACAGACAGCTCATCGTGATGGCAAAGATTTCCTACTGCACCACTTCAATCCACAGAGCGACTAAAAGAGGCACGGAATAATCGCTAAGTGAACGACTCCTTGAGGGGCATTGGTTCAACCTACATGTTGGAAGCCATGAGTATGTTTTGATTGAACAGATCCTGTGTGTGTCCAGAAAATGTGCTTGCCCTCCACACAGCTGTGATCATTTTGTGTATATCTATTCAGGAGCCTAAGCTTGAACTTTTAATGGGCTCACACATTACATTGTAAAGCTATTAAAGTGTCTTAGATAACTAGATAATTTATGATGTTTTCCCTGGCACAGCACAGATGGACGGAGGACAGTCATTAACCTACATGGATTTTTAGCTCTGGCTTGACAGTGCAATTTTCACCTGACCTTTTCACCCATATTATTCTACAGTTATTTGCTCCCACAAAGAACTGTATACCTATCCTCATGCTATTTACCTGTAATGCTTTGCCTTACCATACAGCATTTCTTTGGAGGCAGACTTATTGGCATTGCCAATGCTTGTTTAAAGGATTGGAAGTGTGAAGTGGCTCATGAGGATGAGTCCAGAGTATTCCATGTAAAGGTTCCCTGCGTTCTTACTGTTGCCCCACATTTATTTATTCTGCTATTTGGGACTATTAATGCGACTAATGCTTCTGGATTTCAGGTTGCATTATTTATTTTATGTAGCTTATAAAGCGCACAGCTACCCCCGGAGGGGTGTCCCGGCGCTGGAACCTGAGTCTCAGAGGGGAAAAAGGGAACAGACAGGGGAAATGACAAGATAGATCAGAGTCTAGAAAAGAGCCAGGTTTTGAGTCTGGCCCGGAAGACAGATTCAGAGGAGCAGAATCTGAGATCGACTGGCAGGGAGTTCCATAATTTTGCAGCAATGACGCTGAATCCTCTGCCACCCATTCTGGAAAGTCTGAAGCGGGGAGAGATCAGGAGGCATAGGTCATTGGATCTTAG
The DNA here is from genome assembly GCF_964263255.1 of Lissotriton vulgaris. Classification (NCBI taxonomy): domain Eukaryota; kingdom Metazoa; phylum Chordata; class Amphibia; order Caudata; family Salamandridae; genus Lissotriton; species Lissotriton vulgaris. The sequence goes on from NC_141691.1 coordinate 1,181,212,306, forward strand.
AGATCTGATGGACCGGGATATTAAGACTCGTTTTTTTAGATAGTTTGGTCCGCGATCATTAATGGCTCGATGAGTCAGAGTGAGGATCTTAAACTGAATTCGGCTAGCCACAGGAAGCCAGTGCAGTTCCCTACGATATGCGGCAACTGACTGACGATAAGAAATGTTACCAATCAGCCTCGCTGCCGCATTCTGGACAATCTGAAGCCGGTCAGTCAGGTATTGGGGAGCTCCGGCATAAAGACTATTAGCATAGTCCAGGTGGGACGTGATGAGAGCGTGGGTGACTGTCCGGCGGGAATCCAAAGGGAGATAGGGAAGGATTTTCCGGATCATGCGTAGCTTTAGGAAGCAAGCCGAGGTCACTTTTTGAATCTGGGTTTTACAAGATAGAGAGTCATTAAAATGGAAGCCCAGGTTGCGGGCCGAATGGACGGGAGAGGGAGCGGGATCCAATGCCGTGGGCCACCACCAGGAGGAGGGGATGGAATTTTTCTGGTTAAAAAACAGCACCTCTGTTTTGTCAGCGTTGAGTCTTAGATGGTTTTCAGACATCCAATCACTGATGTTGTTAAGACACCGGCGGAAGTTGGAGAACGCGGAGTCAGAGTGGCCCCTAAAGGAGAACACTAGCTGAGTGTCATCAGCATAAGAGACCACCCTGACTCCATAGGACTCCACCACGCCGGCCAGAGGGGCAAGATATATGTTAAAAAACAGAGGGCTGAGGGCCGAGCCCTGTGGCACACCGCAAGATAAGGGTTTTTCCTCCGATCTAAAGGGCCGCAACAGCACTCTTTGACTTCTTCCAGAGAGGAAGGACTCGATCCAACTGATGGCAGTGCCGCCAATGCCCATCTGCCGTAGTCGGTCAAGGAGGATGGAGTGGGATACCGTATCGAATGCCGCGGACAGGTCGAGGAGGACCAGCATGGCCTCCTCGCCTCTGTCCACGCACTCTCGAATGGTCTCCGAGACCTCCAGCAAAGCCGTCTCCGTACTGTATCCTGCCCGAAATCCAGATTGCGAGTCGTGCAATAGTAAGTTGTTCTCCAGGTACTCCGTGAGTTGCAGCTGCACGGCTTTTTCCAGAACCTTAGCAGGTTTGGGGAGGAGGGATATAGGGCGGTAGTTGGAGAATACAGTGGGATCGGCATCTGCCTTTTTTAGAATTGGGATCACCAAGGCTTCCTTCCAGGTGGTAGGGAAAAAGCCATGGTGCAGAGAGGCATTCCAGATGGAGAGGAACGGGTCGGCTAGCAGGGGAGCCAATTCACCCATAGTTTTGGCCGGAACGGGGTCAGTGGGTGCGCCAGACTTGCAGTGAATGAGTAGTCTGAGAGCATCCTCCTGGGCAAGTTTATTGAAAGCATGAAGGGACGGAGAGTTAGGGGGATCGGTAGACGCAGTCCTAGGCATTGGCTCTTTAGGGAAGGAGACGCAGAGTTTATCGATCTTTTCGAGAAAGAAGTCCGAGAGTCCTTCACATAGTTTCTGGCTAGCTGAGACCTGAGTGGTCCTAGCCGGAGGGGTAATAAAATTTTTTACAATGGAGAAGAGGGTTTTAGAAGAATTTTGGGCCTTGGCAATTTGGAGCGAGAAGTGGTCTTTCATGGCTGTTTTTTTATGTTTGAGAAATTTTTTCAAGGCCGCCTTGTAGGCAAGCTTAGCTTCAGGATCGTAATTTAACCTCCACTTCCGTTCGAGTGCTTTACAGCAACTTTTTTCCTCGCGGAGGGAGGTGGAGAACCAGGGAGAGGAAGGACGGGATCTAGAGGAAGTAATGAGTTTCTGGGGGGCAATGTGGTCAATAGCGTTGATAAGGGCGGAGTTGAGCCTGGCGATATTAAAATCGATATCCGGGGATAGATGGTCCGTCTGGAAATGGAATATCGGGTCAAGGGAAGCGCAAGTGACTTTGTGCCACTTCCTCCCCAGCTCTTTCCTGGGCGCAGGAGGGATAGGTTTGCGGTCTAAGGTCAGAGAAAAAGGGATAAGGTAATGGTCCGACCATGTAAGAGGAAGGGAGGGAGAAACAGTAATAGTAGGGAAATTGGCGAAAATAAGGTCCAGGGTGTGACCCGCCACATGAGTAGGACCGGTAACAAGTTGAGTAAGATTAAGGCTATCCATTATTTCCAGTAAATTATTCGCTTTTGCGCAGAGGGAATTATCGATATGAAGGTTAAAATCACCTAGAGCCAAAAAGTATTGATGTTTCAAGGCTAGATCAGCTAACTGGTGGGTGAGAGCGGTAAGAGAAAGGGAAGCCGCCGTGGGGGGGTTATAGATTAGAGAGCCGGCTAGAATGACAGCCGAGGAATCGGATACTGAGAAGTAGAGAGCTTCAATGATACCAATGTTGGTGAGTTTGGTAATGGTCAGCTGGAAATAGGATTTAAAGATAATAGCTAATCCGCCTCCCGATTTTCCCCCTGCACGATTGACACATTTTATATCATAGCCAGATGGAATGGCTAAATAAATGTCCGGGGAGGATGAGTCAGTCATCCAAGACTCAGTGAGGAATAAAATATCCCACTCCTCGGAGGAAATCAACAACCAGATGTCATTGGCATGGCGGGGGAGAGACCGGCAGTTGAGTAAGCCTGCTTTCAACGTCCGATGATTAGACGTTGAGAGCTGCGGCGCGGGCTCAGGAAGCGAATGGGAAAGGAAGGGCGGGAGAGTGAAGTTGCACTGGGGGCAGTGAAATAGAGCTGATTCAAGATGGATAGGATTGCAGGGGGTAGTGGCCGCACAGAGGGAGGGATTCAGAGAGTGGAGTTGGGAGTTGGACCAGCACATACGAACAGAATCAGCAGCATGGACAGGGGGACAGGCCCTGGGCCCGGTCCAGGCCCGGACGGGCCCAGACGGGCTTGCCTTTGGCGCGCCCGCTGCGCCCGTCCGCTGCGCCTCCTAGCGAGGCACATGATTTATACCCAAGCGAGAGGGCGTCACGGGGGCGTGGCCAGCTGAGGTGGGCGTGTCTAAGGACGCGTCTCGCCCTCAGTGATGGCGGAGAAGAATCGTTGCAGCGCTGAGAAACGCTGTTCAATGCAGGGGTGAGTAGGTCTTAGAGTTAAAACAGAGCACAACAAAGTATTTTAAAAACAGAGGGTTCGCTCCCGGCTTCCGCCTCAGGAGACTCACAATTCGTCAATGCCGCGCTGTCAGCTGTGCGCGCAATTTAAACAGATTTCAGGGGGCGTGGCCAGCTGAGGTGGGCGTGTCTAAGGACGCGTCTCGCCCTCAGTGATGGCGGAGAAGAATCGTTGCAGCGCTGAGAAACGCTGTTCAATGCAGGGGTGAGTAGGTCTTAGAGTTAAAACAGAGCACAACAAAGTATTTTAAAAACAGAGGGTTCGCTCCCGGCTTCCGCCTCAGGAGACTCACAATTCGTCAATGCCGCGCTGTCAGCTGTGCGCGCAATTTAAACAGATTTCAGGGGGCGTGGCCAGCTGAGGTGGGCGTGTCTAAGGACGCGTCTCGCCCTCAGTGATGGCGGAGAAGAATCGTTGCAGCGCTGAGAAACGCTGTTCAATGCAGGGGTGAGTAGGTCTTAGAGTTAAAACAGAGCACAACAAAGTATTTTAAAAACAGAGGGTTCGCTCCCGGCTTCCGCCTCAGGAGACTCACAATTCGTCAATGCCGCGCTGTCAGCTGTGCGCGCAATTTAAACAGATTTCAGGGGGCGTGGCCAGCTGAGGTGGGCGTGTCTAAGGACGCGTCTCGCCCTCAGTGATGGCGGAGAAGAATCGTTGCAGCGCTGAGAAACGCTGTTCAATGCAGGGGTGAGTAGGTCTTAGAGTTAAAACAGAGCACAACAAAGTATTTTAAAAACAGAGGGTTCGCTCCCGGCTTCCGCCTCAGGAGACTCACAATTCGTCAATGCCGCGCTGTCAGCTGTGCGCGCAATTTAAACAGATTTCAGGGGGCGTGGCCAGCTGAGGTGGGCGTGTCTAAGGACGCGTCTCGCCCTCAGTGATGGCGGAGAAGAATCGTTGCAGCGCTGAGAAACGCTGTTCAATGCAGGGGTGAGTAGGTCTTAGAGTTAAAACAGAGCACAACAAAGTATTTTAAAAACAGAGGGTTCGCTCCCGGCTTCCGCCTCAGGAGACTCACAATTCGTCAATGCCGCGCTGTCAGCTGTGCGCGCAATTTAAACAGATTTCAGGGGGCGTGGCCAGCTGAGGTGGGCGTGTCTAAGGACGCGTCTCGCCCTCAGTGATGGCGGAGAAGAATCGTTGCAGCGCTGAGAAACGCTGTTCAATGCAGGGGTGAGTAGGTCTTAGAGTTAAAACAGAGCACAACAAAGTATTTTAAAAACAGAGGGTTCGCTCCCGGCTTCCGCCTCAGGAGACTCACAATTCGTCAATGCCGCGCTGTCAGCTGTGCGCGCAATTTAAACAGATTTCAGGGGGCGTGGCCAGCTGAGGTGGGCGTGTCTAAGGACGCGTCTCGCCCTCAGTGATGGCGGAGAAGAATCGTTGCAGCGCTGAGAAACGCTGTTCAATGCAGGGGTGAGTAGGTCTTAGAGTTAAAACAGAGCACAACAAAGTATTTTAAAAACAGAGGGTTCGCTCCCGGCTTCCGCCTCAGGAGACTCACAATTCGTCAAAGTGATGTGAAGTTACAGGTTGATTACAAAGATAACAGACTAGTCGCATGACTGTAAGTCCCTTGAGCGGGCCTGGCGCAGGAGCGGTTACTGCTCGGCAGTCAAATGGAAGCTCAGAGATAAGCAAAAAATATACTATGCATCCATTACGCTGGCTAAAGGGCAATTTTACTCTTCCCGTATTGAATTAGCCAGTAACAACTCTAAGGACATTTTTGCTATCGTTCAGAGCTTCATGTCCCCTCTGGCCCAAGCTAGTGTGTCGTCATCTTCACCTACCTGGTGTAACACTCTCTTTTGCTGCTTTACGGATAAGATCCGGGCTATCCAAGCAGCATTCACTCCCTGTGACATCAGAATTGAGGCATCCTTGGAGTGTCATTCTGCTGACCCAGATCATTCTTTGTCAGTATTTAGGCCAGTGGACCCATTGGAATCCCTCAAAATTCTGAAGGGTCTATAGTCTGGTTCGCCCTTGTACCCCTGCCCTGCTAGGATATGGCAGCAGTTGCAGGGGTCACAAACACAGAAATGAATACCATCATTAACCTGTCTCTCCAGAAAGCAGTGGTTCCACAGGCTTGGAAGCAGGCTAAGATCCTGCCTCTCCTAAAAAAGCCGTCATTGGACCCACTCTGTCCAGGGAATTACCGGCCTATCTCGCTCCTTCCTGCTTTGGCTAAGGTGTGTGAGAAGGTGTTTAATAACCAGCTCATGGATTCTGTGGAAAGGGTGGGGCTCCTGCATCCAGCCCAATCAGGGTTTCGGGCCACTCACAGCACAGAATCAGTGCTGGTTGAGGTGTCGGAGGCCATCCGTGAGTGTTTGGATGCTGGCGGGAGAGCTGCATTCATTTTGCTTAACCTCTCGGTGGCGTTCAGTATGGTCACGCACTCACTTCTCCTGTTGCATTTGGCCAAGATTGGTCTGTCGGGTGCCATCTGGGGCTGGCTCCCATCCTTTTTGGAGGGGCGGGTTGAACAGATTTGAGTCCCACCGTCCTCCTCTTCCCCATAGCCAGTAACAACGGCAGCCCCCCAGGGATCCTCCCTTAGCCCCCTTCTTTTAAATATCTATGTCACTCCTCTGATATATTTGGTGGAGGAGTTGGGGGCCAAGGGGATGGCTTACGCTGACGACACCCAGTTGCTTTTTACCGGGGACAAAGATGCGGACTCTGTACTATTGGTTCAACATTGCCTATTCTCTATCTTCGAATGGCTGGTGGAGGCGTAGCTTAAGTGCAGTGAAGACAAGTCAGAGATCTTGCTATTTGGTAAATTCCCCCTAATTTTAGAGAGAAGCTCTGACCTCCTGAGTTCCCTTTACCTACCTCATCAGGGAAGCCAGATAAAAATCAGGGGTATGGTTTGATGAATGTCTCTCTATTTTGACACACATTAAAAAGCTGTCTAGCTGCTGTTTCGGCCTGCTTAAAACTCTCAGAAGATTTTCCCCCCTTTTACCTCAGGCGGCGAGGAAAACGGTTACTTGTGCACTGATTCTTTCACGGCTGCATTATGCCAATGCCCTTTATGCTGGCATTCCGGGATACCTGTTGAAGAAGTTATATGTGGTTCAAAATACGGCAGTCAGACTCCTATTGGGCATTTCGGCCAGGAACAGTGTTTGTCATCAGCTGCGTTCTCTCCACTGGCTCCCCATGGTGTATAGAGCGAAATTTAAATTATTCGTTTTAGCCCACTGTGCCCACGGTCCTCTTTACCTGAAGAGACGTCTTTCCTTCTATGTTCCTGCGCGTTCCCTGCGATCTTCTTCCCTATGTTTTGCTCAATTCCCTCGTTTCAAGTTTCAGAGGCTAGGGTGCAGCTCGTTTGTGGTGAAGGTGGCTGCTGCTCGGAATGCTCTTCCTCTTGCCCTGCGTACCATCCAGAATCCAGTGGCCTTCAAGAGGAAACTGAAAACAGATCTATTTTCTTGAAGATCACTTTCCACACCCCGCTAGGCACCGTGCCGGGACACTCATGAGTAGCTGTGTGCATTACAAATTCATGTAACATAACATAACATAAGAATATAGAGCTTTTAAAGCAATCCTTTATTCCACTCAGAGCATCTTTTTATGGCCAGAGGTATATGATCATGAGCCTTTAGGTTAGAACAGAGTCTTGACCCTCATTTTGGTATCCTTAAAAGTTTTTGAATTTCCTCCTTTGGGACACTGATAAAAATTATTGTAGCTTAGTTAAGATAGTCTTCTAGCTCTTGTGAGTTTTATGTTAGCACTCATGTGAAGCAATGGAACTTAGAACCCTTATCAGTGTCATCAGCAGGTTATATTCTTCATAACTGTCATAAATATAATCTTATTCAAATACAGTAAACGGTCATATCAAATATTTAGGTTTTTAACACTCTTAGTTTGGGAGCTAGGGAGGAGCTCACTCGTGAATAGTTGAACAAGAGCATACAGTTATCTTGGTATCCAATTACCACAAACTAAGCTGTGAAACTGATTGGTCACAGGAAATCATCTTTATTTCATGAAGAATACATGCTATTAGCTACCTTGGAGCAGGATTTTTGGTACTTTCAGACAACACCTTAGATACAGTAAAACTATAGTTACTGAAGAGGATCACTGAGAAGGAAGAGCTCTAGTTTACATCATGTTACAGGATTAGTAAATGCAGTGGCATCACCTATACTCACCAATTAGCTCTGGCTTAATAGGAAGTATTAAATCCAGAGGACGGCGAAGCCTGAATTCTAAGACCTTCTTACCCTTCTTTGGCATATTGAGTTGTGGTCAACTATGCTATGAACTGCTGACAGGTGTAGGGAGATAGCTATTAGAGACTGATGAGAATTCATTGCTGAAAGGAATCCTGCTTGATATGTGCCAGTATTGGTACATGTCCTACCAGGACTGAAACAGGATTGACAATGAGGTAGGTTGTTATCTGCCTTCATAAACTGGTGGAGCTATTGTGTTTCTTCTACCTCTAGCCTGCACTCCTGCAGAATGTAATCTTCATTAGTCAGCGGAGCCCTCTTAAAGTCAGGATTCATTCTGCTTTTAGTGTTCCTGAAGCAAGTAAACAAGAGGGCAACAACTTGATTGGAGAGCAGCGCTAGTCCATGGGTGCCAGCAAGATTTAGGAGTCCTTGAGTCATTGTGTAAGTAATTTATTCCTACAAAAGTCAGAAGTTCAACATTTTCATCCAGACGGGCTTTCTTCTTCAGATGGAGCCTTCCCAGGTCCAGGAATGTTCTGAGAAGGTGGTGGTTAAGGTGCATGTTTTATACCATCAGCTGGGCAATGATTGGAAGTATTATACACAAAGGAGGCCGCTCCCGGTATTACGACCTAAAGGGGCTTAAGGTTGACTTGTGAGTGTGAGTGTAGACAGCTCAAAAAAAGTTAAGGACTGGCCTCGCACACCACCTGGTTTCATGCTTCATCATAGGCCGTACCCACCCTCTAAAAACTTGATTTGATAGAGGGCGGACATTCACCTGACGACAGGGATGCACTTATAAACTAAGTGGGGGCCCAAAGTAAGTAAGTGAGATTTAAAAACTATTATAGTTGCCAAACAAAATTTTTAATGGAACAGGTAATGGTATGTTATTGAAAAACAGTGAACGGTGATATGGGGAAATGTATTGACCCCTGCCGTATTCAATTCGGTCAACATGTTTCTGCCTAGTGTCATGTTATCAAGGGCTCCTTTCATACCAACTCTTTGGTGAGAAAATCACTAGGTGGTTCTTCTGAGGGTTCTCTTTAACCCTGTAAAAAAGAAATTGTGTACCAGACAACCATCAGAACACCCTGGTCACTCAAGCCAATAACGAACCACACCACACAAATTAACGTGCGTGGCTAAGTGTGTAACACGTGCCTGCCATGTGTGCACACACAGAAAGAATTTAAAGTGGGAGTTTTATCTCTCAGGTCTTACCCAATGACTTCACCCTACGTACTCCATGGGAGGAGTAATAAAGGGAAAGCCCCTGTAGTCAAACCCTAGAGAATAGATAAACACAAGTAGCCATGTTAAAAGAAAATATAGCAAATGTATACAACATGGTCATAGGAGGTGGTAATTACATACACACGCATACGTCACACATTCGTGTTGCCCATTATCAAGCTGTTGCATTGTGCGCTAGCTGCTGGCAGCTCTATAACTTCAGTTGCTGTGAATCTGGGCCAATACAAATTGGTAAAACTGCTACTAGCACGCATTGTATTGCGGCTCCTGTTCTAATTGTTTTAATCTGTATTTTAAATGTGCATGTTTGTGAAACTATTTCATCACATTAGCCTCACCTTAGTAGCCTTTTCTGTCCTCCCCCGAGCCGTTCTCCCCGGTCCACCGGGGGCTTTCCCATTTGAGTGGAGGGAGGTACTTCTGGCAGGGTGGAGGTTGGCGTTCTAGCCCTTTAACTCCCTCATAAATACAGATGGAGTACAAAGGGCGCAGCAGATGCGCATTAGCAAGTTGTTGCATGGTGCGCTAGCTGATGACAGCTCTATAACTTCAGTTGCTGTGAATCTGGGCCAATACAAATTACTGTAGTAAGTGTCATACATTGACCAGTTAGTTTTTCTCGCACCGCGTTTTAACTTACTTAAATTTAACCGAAATTGGGACGCAAAGGTGATCCTTTTTTAACATTGAAATTCATTCACCTTACTGTTACCACTCTATCGCTCCTGCTAAATCGCCTAATTTCCCCGGTCCACTACAGAGTGTTCCGATTGAGTGGAGGGAAACGGCGTCAGGAGGAGGAGCACAGGGCAGAGGTCAGGGGCGGAGCTACTAACTACTTCAGTCCCATGGCAGGCGGGAGGGCAGCGGACCCGCGCAGCTGGTGCGCCGCTGGCGCGCCAAAGGCAGACCCAACTGTGCCCATCCGTACCCTGCTGGGACCAGGGGCCAGTCCTCCTGGATCAGACAGAGGACACATACCATACACAAAGCACCAGCTAATGGCAATCCTGAAGCCTGAAAATGAGCATTGCAAGCATTTCATCAGCAAGACATCTGGGAATAGTACATGCTCTAACTGCACTTTCAAATTCCAGAAATTCGTGCAGTGTCCCGCTAGCAAAGGAAATAACCCTAAGTTAAAGCTACTCCTAATAAATTGCAGGTCAGTGCCAAAACACTACCTGGAAATCAATATCCTACACAGTGAACAGGAGCCTGAGGCACTGTTCCTAACAGAAACATGGCTGAAAAAAGATACAGACCCAGACGTGGTACAAGCTTTTCCCAGAGAATAATATATATTGAGGAAATACAGAACAACAGAGAAAGGTGGGGGGATCGCTATCATTCTTAAAGACCACGTAAAAGGATGCATTGAACCTGATATTTTACAAGACTGTGAGAGCATGGGTTTTGCACTCACCTTCACCCTCACTTGTTCACTATCAGGAATCCTATATATCGACCCCGCTTGTTCACTATCAGGAATCCTATATATCGACCCTGCCGGCCCATGCAGAATGTTCATTGAATCCCTTACCAACATAGCGGTAATGAGGGCAAATGTAGCCGCTAATTTCACTATTTTAGAAGACTTAAATCTGCATCTGGAGGATCCTAAGAAAGGCGATGCATGTAGCCTTTTACAAAATCTGCAGGCCCTACAATTAAATCAGAAAGTCACCAGCCCAACCCACAATGAAGGACACATACTAGACCCAGTATTTTCTAATAAAGACAATATCTCTATAAATAATGCATCCCCAATTGCCTGAACGGACCATTTTTTAATTCCAATAATTTGGAAGTTACCTAGCACCCCTACCAGCGACCAGCCAATAAAGATCTGGGATGGACCATGGGTCAAAATAGACTGGGCTTACATTTTAACTACCACCAACCCCATAGGTAACTTCGACCCCAACACAGCCCATTATAAATTCAACAAATGGATCGTTACATCCTTGGATGCTACCATCCATTCAAATGGATTTCTAGGAGGCCCGCCAAAAAAGATTCACATGGTACACTCCGAAAATTTGAGAAGTTAAGCAAAATTTTAAAAGGCGAGAAAGGGCATGGAGGAGGGACTATTATCCAGAAAAAAACAAAAATACAGAGAGGCAATAAAAATATATCAAACAGAAACTAAGAAAGGGCAGCCACTATATTTTGAGGAAAAAATTAACTCAGCAGCCAACGCACCAAAGGAAATTGAAAGAACAGCAAAAAAACTATCAACTTGTCCTCAGCCAGAAAGGCCCATAGAATCAGCACCACAGCGATGTGGGGAATAGACAGAAATTTTTAATAACAACATTCTTAACATATATAATGTTTCTCACAACGTAGACAGACGGAAAATTTGAATACGAAAAGGGAAAGTATGTCGGAGAAACCAAATCATCTGGACGACATCCCAATCCTGGATATGAATACCCTCACTAAACTCTTTGCAAAAATCAAATCGGGATCCCCATGGGATCCCACACCAGCCCACATGCTGAGTAAGGTAAAGGAGACTATGGGGCACATGCATCATCAGAAATTGCATTCGCAAACAGTACGAATCGCTAAAATAGCCCGTTTGCGAATGCAATTTCTGATTTTGGAATGCATTATTTTTTTTCAAAATAGGAATCGCAATTGGCTTTGCAATCCCTTATTAATTTGCAAATTGCATTGCGAGTTTTTAAAGAATCGCAATTTTAAAGAATCCTTAAATTATTTGCAAAATCTGGAATGCATGAAAATTTGCTATTTGCGATTTTCATAGAAATCGCAATTAGGAATTCCTAAAACTAGAAGAAGTGTGAGCAGTTGGTATTTTTTTTTTCTTTCAAAACATGTGCAAATGATTGGGCAACTATAAAAGGGGTTCCACAGTCCCTCAGGAACTCTTCCAGGATGGCAGCAGTCATTGTGCTGGCACGTAGGTGGAGTTTGAGAGCAGCAGGAAGGAGGAGAAGAATACTCAATGAAAGAATATTTAGATTGCGCATCACTTTGCTTGGGCAGACACAGGCAGACATATATGATAAGTACAGGCTTAATGCAGACTCAATTTTAGAGCTGGTAGCAGAATTAGACCCCATATTGCATAGGCAAACGCTTAGGACTCAAGCCATACTCCCCATGTACAGGTGTTATGTTGTCTTCATCTTATAGCCTCTGGCTCCTTTCAAGGTGTCATTGCTGTTGCGGGGGGGGGGGGTTCACAGAGTGCATTGTCTAGATTTTTCAATGACTTTCTCAATGCAATGCTCCATAGGATAAACCATCACATAAAGTTTCCTACCACTCAGCAGGAGTTGCTTCAGACAAAATTAGACTTTTACAACATGGCACATTTCCCACATGTAATAGGATGTGTTGATGGAACACACGTTCCCATTTGTCCCCCTGCTGCAAATGAGTACATTTTTAGAAACAGGAAAAATTACTATTCTTTAAATATTCAAGCTCTTGGGGTCGTTGATAACTTTTCTTACTTGGGGGTGGTAATTGACTCAAAGTTAACATGGAAGGCCCAACTTGAGAAGAGTAGAGTGGTATATGCTCAAAATGTAAAACCCATTATGAGTAAATTGAATGCCAGTGTAAGCAAGAGTGCAACACCTGCTCTTGAACTCTTCAAATTTAAAATCCAATCTGCCACTCTATACGGGGCTGAAATATGGGGTCCCTGGGCCAGAGAGTGTTTCCAAGGATTGGATAATAAATTCATGAGATCTATTGTAAGAGTTCCTACTAGCACCCCCCTAATCCCACTCCAATTTGACCTAAATTTTAAACGAACTGATCACTTTACAATTCTAAGACCCTTGATGTTCTGGATTAGAGTTTGGTCTACCCCAGAATTGTTGGACTATAGGAACTGTCTCCAAGAGGTACTAAACCTCGACACTTTTAATTCCATCCCATGGTATGGGCACATACAAAAATGGTTTAGACTGCTGGGGTTGCATTCCTTTTGGGAACACCCGGAGAACTTGCCACCATCTGCAAAAACCATGGTGAAGAGAGTTTTTTGGTCCTATATGAATAACAAGGTTGTATATGAGAGTAGAACTGGTACTTTAATCAACGAATTTTTATTGTTTAAAGCTGAACCTTGTTTTGAAACATTTCTGGACGAAATTGAGCCTCCTGTGGCTAAGACCCTTTACCTGAAATTCAGATACGGGACTCTTATGCTAACCTCTAACCTTGAACGATGGTCAAAGAAAAATGCTGAATGTACAACTGACAATAACAGAATATGTCCTATGTGCTCTGCTTCCTGTTTGGAGAATGAAATTCACATGCTCTTTGTATGTAACGCTTACACAAAAGCACGGAAAAAATGGTTAAAACCCATGTGTGCTCTCCTAGGAACTAGAAGCTGTCATATTGCATATAGGATTGTCAAAACAAATTCTGATCAGTTCATTGTGTTCAGTATTAGCAGGTTTTTAACTTCAGTTTTCTTTATTCGAAAAAAATTGGGTCAAATGCTTTGAAAATGATGATAGATTGTCCAAAGAGGTATACTCTGTGTGCATTTCTGCTGCTAAATTGAATCGTGCTAAATGAAATATTTTTGGTGACCCTTTTTAAGGAAAAAGCCTATGCATGTTTTTTATGAATTGTTAATTGGAATTCAAATTCTTTTAAATTCGTGTATGTATATTCATGTGTCTTTTATGGCTATTTTTGCCAAAATAAAGATTTTATAAATAAATAAATAAAATATTCAAGCAATCTGCAATGCAAAAGGAATCATCACTGACTTAGTTGCCAGTTACCCAGGGAGTGCCCATGACTCTTACATTTTTAAACATAGTGCCATCCATGCTCGCCTGCTTTCTGGAGAATTTGGAGATGGATATTTACTAGGTAAATGTAATTAATCAATGTGTAATGTATTTTACTATTGAGCTTTGACATTAAACTGGTACTCATTTCCAACTTTTACCTTAAAACATAGGAGATAGTGCATATGGTATGAGGTCATACATACTCACACCTTACCTGACTCCAACAACCCACAAAGAACAGCAATATAACCATGCCCATATCTCAACCCGCAGTATCATAGAGAGGACTTTTGGGGTTATGAAGTCAAGGTTCAGAATACTGCATAAGACTGGAGGAGCACTGCAATAACGTCCGGATGTTTGCTGCAAAATAGTTGCAGCATGTGCTATCCTGCACAACCTAGCTACTAGGAGAGGCCTTGAACTTAATGTGGAGGATGTTCTACCAAATAATGACAACCAGCCTCAACAACCCCATGCAAGATTACATGGACCTGACACAGCAGAAGGGAGGAGAAGAAGGGCAGAAATTACTCAGCATTATTTTTTTTTAAAAAGGTGAGATTAATGTAATTTTTATTCAAAATGTTTTTTTTATTTATTATTCAAATAAAAGGAAGAGCTTGGTACTCCAAAAACATTACTGCATGTAATTTGAAAAAAACCATAAACTTTTAGCAAACTTTAATCAGTCAAGGTCCAATTTTAAGCATTTTCTGAAATCATGAACATACTAACAAATTATTACAAGTAATCATTTCTTCCTTCCGCACAAACCTAAAGCTTTGTTTTTCACATTCTCTGAAATTATAGGTTTTCTTGTGTTTAGGCCTTGGCCTCTTGCGCTACGGCGTTCAGACACTTCTTTTGCTTTAATTTTGACACTGCTTCCATCACAATCAATGTTTAAACCAACTTCAACAGATTTATTAAGGTTTTCTATAGGTTGCATCTCAATAGCAGCACTTTTCATAGACATCATACCTTCACAGAGCTCCCCACAACATTGTCTAATGTCCTTCTGAATGGAAATTGTATGTTTAATTAGTCGTGCATTGCTGGTAGTTACTCTATTCAAAGCCCTGGCATATGTGTGCATGCTCATCATTGGTCTCATGTGTCTATTGCAATTTGCAATCTTCTGTCCTTCCATGCCATGACAAATAGTCTCCAATGCATTTGCTATGCGGTCAAAATTGTCACATGACGCCTTTTGTGCACCTTCAATCACTTTTGTTAATGTAGTCAAACTTTTACTCATTTCACTGATGTCTTCACTGATATGACTCTGTTTGAACTTCATAATCCTCATATCCTTCCCTTGCAGACGCTGCACTTTCAATAACTTTAATTCTACATCACTTGCATGGGCGTTATCTTCTATGGAGTTTCTTTGATTTGAAGACCTTGGCCTTCTTCTGAAGAACTTTTGGAGCTTTCTGCGACGACTTGACTGTTTATTTGAAGTGCCAGTGATTCCTGCATTTTGCTGTTCAAGTTTTGGGACATTATGTTCTTCTTCAGTATCTGAATTCTGAAGCTGACGCACTCTCTTTCTACGTTGCAATGTGTGCACAGTTGGTGAAGATGTATCTGAGTTTTGATCTAATGTGTTCTGTAAATCCATGTTGGTGTCTTCAAAAACATTTTCTTCAGTTTCTGTATCAACATCTATAAATGATAAAGTGCATTCAGTATATAAATGTATTGAAATTACATGTTAGACAAAACACTAAAATGCACATTTGTTGGGTAATAAACATGCTAAATGCATGCCTTTGAACTATCTCATTAGTGATGTGTTATTTTTTAAATTAAAAAATGAAATTTTTTAAGACATTTTACTAATCATGTTAGAAAAACTACAAGTCCCATGATGCACTGCTTCCTACATGAAAATGCCTTTTAAACCACCATATGCCAAAGCAAAGTGTAGAATTCTTTAGGGGTTTGAACATGAGCAGTAATAAAATGTTTAATTGCATCCTGCAACCTCATATACTTACAATATAAAAAATATTACAGACAAAAATCTTACCTTGTGAAGTGCCAGAATGCTCAGAGGTGTCTATTTGAATCACTCCAATGACTGTTTCTGTCACAAGGGTCCCCTCAACCAAATCCTCCAGGGGGGTAGTTGGTCTGTCCCTGGGAGGGCCTCCACCAGTTCTGTTGGCACTTTTGATCCTTGTCGCAATCCTTTCTTTTGCGCGAGAGCGTATGTCATACCACCGTTTTTGCAGGTTGGTGATATCTCGGTGGGCAACCCCCACAGCATTTACTTTTGCTTGTATGACCAGCCACAGTTTTCTTTTAACTGCTTCTGCAACCTTCAATGACTTCTTTCCAAACAGCTGATCCTGCCTCTGAGTAACCTCCTCTATTAAAATCTGCAACTCCTGCTCACTAAACTTTATCTTCCTTTTTCTGACATGAAGGTCTTGACTAGCACTTTCTGGCTCCATTTGTCCCTCTGCTGCGCTCCAAAAAGACTCCTCCTGGTGCAGCAAACAAAGTTCAAATGACCAACTGCCACTCTCTAGTTCAAACTAGGTTTCAGGTGTGTTTGATCAGTGTGTGTGATTCCTGGGTGTGTCCTCAATCCAATGCATGATTTTGCGAATTCGCAATTTAGCGATTTTTTAGCGATTTCATAAAATGCGAATTCGCAGAAAAATCGCTAATAAATTGCGATTTGCGAAAAATTGCTATTTTTACCGATTCTCAAAAAAACCCGCTAAGATAATGATTCATGCTGTTTTGTGATTCGCAAATTGCGATTCCTTAAAATTCGCAAAGTATGAATCGCAAAACGACACAATGATGCATGTGCCCCCTTATTCCCAGCTCTCCTGGAAATCCTCAATCTGTCTTTAACTACTGCGACAGTACCATTGTGTTGGAAACATGCCATGGTAAAAGAACTCATAAAAAAACCTAACCTGAATCCTGAAATCTGGAGCAACTACCGGCTGGTAACACGTAAATACAGTTTTTTCCAACTACCTGGAATCCCATGAGATTCTACACACCTCCTAGACAGGCTTCCTACTTAACCATGGGACAGAAACTGCACTTCTATCAGTAATGGAGGAATCCAGGAAAGTGCTTGATCTAGGAGGCGCAGTGGCAATTATCTTGCTTTTTTTAAGAGCCGCATTTGATAGGTAAATATGGCATTCTATTGGATAGACTTAAAGAGGTGGTGTGGCAGGTAATGCTCTCTCGTGACTTAAATCCTCCTTGACAGATAGAACTTTCCAAGTATTTGAAGGCAGGCACACATCAAGAAAGATCCCACTTACCTGTGGGGTCCCGCCGGGTTCATCCCTGAGCCCAACCCTTTTTAATGTGTACCTTAGACCACTGGCCAAGTTAGTTCTTCCTTATGGGGCCCAGATGGTTACATACACCGATGACACCCAATTGGTGGTAGCCCTCAATCATCCGGAGAGGAGCACTATTGACCTTGAAGCCTGCCTGGGACAGGTGGCCTCCTGGATGGACCAATCATACCTCAGGCTTAACGGGGACAAGACCGAAGTAATGATCCTCAGTAAAAATGTACAGGCACATTCAAATATAAGCTGGCTGAACTTCCTAGGGCTAGCCCCAATATCTAAAGACAGGATCAAAAGCCTAGGAATCTGGCTCGACAGGTCTCTCAAACTTGACCACGTAGTGGTACAAGTAGCAGCCACATGCTTTGGTATCCTAAGGCTACTAAGGAAGATACTAACATTACTCCCAGAAACTGCATGCAGAACCATGGTATAAGCATTGATAATCCCCCGGCTGGATTATTGTAATTCATTATACCTAGGCACTCCGAACACCTCAATAAGAAAACTGCAAGTAGTGCAGAATTCCGCGGCTAGACTACTACACAACACCCACAGAAAGCAGTCGACGAAACCAGCACTGAAAGTACTACACTGGCTGCCCATCTCAGAACGCATAAGGTTTAAATCTCTTTGCATTGCGCATAAAATCCTTTGGGGCACAGATCCCAAAATCAATCTCTCCCTCCTAATTTTCCACCGACCTCTGCATAACTTGAGATCTGCCAACCTTTTTCAAGCTAGGGTACCAAAAACTAGGAGAGTACGATCAGGTGGATGCATGTTCTCCTACAATGCCTCCATTTTGTGGAATTCGCTCCCTCTTTAGCTCAGGTCTACACCACACCACTTAAAATTTAGGAAACAACAAAAAATGTGGCACTTCCAGAAACTACAAAAAGACCCTGAACTGCTTGTTGTTGCATTTAGCGCTGGGATGCGGAAGGGTAGCCATGCTCTTTGCAAGAATTAATTATTAATAATAATAATTCATTTAGTATTGCCCTACTGTGCTCTCCGCGACATCACCTAGTTGTATTCAGCTCTCCTCCCCGGCAATAACGGGGCACGGTGGAGAGAGCGGTATATATAGTGTGCTTAATTAGTGCAAATTGCGGGAAAGGAAAAGTTAGCATTAATTGGCAACATCCGTAGGCTTTCCGGTGGCCCTGTGTGCGCCGGTGAAAGAGTAGAAACCAGCCTGACCTTAGTTCTGTGTTCTTTCTGAAAGTCGCTTATGAAATGCGCTGGTATCTGGTGTCACACAAAGTGTCTGCAAAGAACATCAGGCGAGCGCCTGAACAGGGGCGGGTGTCGCGTTCAGCGGGAGCATCCTACCTGCATGGCGGCACTTACGAAATGCGCTGGTGTCCGTTGTCACATCAAGTGCCTGCAAAAAGATGTCAGGCGTGCGCCTGAACTGGGGTGGGTGTCTCACTGAGAGGGGGGCGTCATGCCTGCGCGGCGACGCTGTGTGTATGCGTATTTGTCTCAGGCTACTAGTGAGCATTAGAGACAGGCTTGCCTATCCTATGTGTAGAATTCAGTTTGGTTTATAATGAAAACACCATTTGGAGCTTTTGGGCCCTTACAATCTGGCCCAGCAGAGCAGTGGTATTCGCACTGTTTGTTTTATACCCCCAACAACGAGCATCATTTGACCTAAGAGTGGTATATGGCATACAAATTGCCTGTTTGTACTAACGTTAATTTGGCTATTCCTGGTGTGTTAAGACCTGGGTGGGTGGAGATAAAAACGACTGTTGCATAAACGTACTAGTATTGTACTGTGGTCTGTGAGATTGATGGCGTTCAGATTTTATGGGCTGTTAAGTCAAGCAGCCTCATGAACAAAATAAGGATGGTCCCATAAGTGCGTGTTACAGTACTCTTTCCAAGTTTACAGCAGATACAAATGTACACATGCTGTGGTTAAATACTCACAACTAAACTAACCTTGGCAGCATTAACCGATGTCCGTGCAATCATCTCTTCTTATGCCCCCACCCGACATCCCCCTTCATGGCAGGAACTGGACAGACGCCCCCCTCTATTAGCTGCAGCTATGCACAACCTGGGCGCAAAGCGGGAAACTTGCAGGCACCTGGTACTACTATTAATCATCAGTAGGTTGCCCGACCCTCTCTGTATGTTCACAACTGCCTTCCATGGACCGTCGCCCCTGACTATCCCTCCCTTTCTGACGCAGGGCCCGGAGCAATTCCTCCCATTTGGCAGCTATGGGCTTCTTCCTCAGTCCAAGCGTCTCTTCCCGTATTATAGCTAACTCTTCTGCTTTGGCCCAAGCTAAGAGCCAGTATCGCCATGCACATATGTGTGGTGGATCGTGCGCCTTCCAGCGCTTGGTGAAGAGGCGCTTAGCAACCACCAATCCAAGGTCAAGGATCCTAGATGTGACTTTCGTGGCCGGGGATCTACAAAAATTGTGCAGGAGGTAAGTAGGTCATTCAAAGAGGATATTGCGCCCTGTGCATGCACGCAACCGCTCACTGACCATGTGCCAATAGGTATGTAGACCAGGACAGTCCCAGAGCATATGTATCAATCCCGCACCTGGTTCCGAGCAGCAGAGGCACACCGCATCTACGCAGTGAAAGTATTTGTTAATCATCTCAGGTGTGAGATATGCCCTGCGGACTATAAATAATTGTATTTGTCTGAAATGTGCATTTCTGGGTATGCATACTGGGTTCTTCAATACTTTTTCCCATCCCCTACCTTCCAATTGGCGTCCCAGATCTGCCCCCCATTTGCAGCGGAGTGGATCCAAACTAAACGCTGCATGCGTTCGGAGTGATGCCGCAAACCAGCGAATCAAATGTCGACCTCGCCCCATAACGCGGAGGTACTGTATACTAAGGTGTTGGCTCAGCTCCATGGTTATGTCCCCCGATTTAGCAGTCAGCGTATCAACCAACTATCTATGCCGCAGTAATTGTCCTGGCAGCAGCCCCACGTCTTCAGCCAGGGATTCAAATGGTATAATAGTGCCATCTCAATACAGATCCCCCAGTGTCTGAACATCAGCTGCATGCCAGTCCCTGAGCTCTGTACATTTGAGTGTTCCGGGGCCATTTGGGGATCCCAACAGTGGTATTGCCGGCGCATAGGGAGTGTGCGCCCTGGTGGGGTACAGGCTGCAACGGTAGCACCTATACGCCACAGCTAGGAGGAGCGGCTTAGTTGTAGCAGCTGTATTGGCTGGGTGGAAAAGCCTGGTTATTTCTTCCAGAGAATAGGGGAACAGCGTGGACACAGTTCATCACAGCCCCTATCTGCAAGCCAACAGGAGATCCACTGCAGCTGTGCGGCCAAGTAGTAATGCTCAAGCAGGGCACTCTGAGACCACCCTGGTCAGTTGGCTGACACAATTTCGCCATTGTCATCCTATACCTGGCTTTCCCTCAGAGGAAGTCCCTAAGTACACTAGCAAGAGTGGCGAAGAAGGACACCGGAATATATAGAGGGAGATTAGTAAAGTAGTACAGGAGACATCTTGGATAGTGCCACTCTGCCAGTGACCGTCGGTGGGAACGTGCTCCAGAAGCGCACCTGCGATTTGATTGCCGCCAAGGACCTTCCTAGGTTGCCGTCAAACAGATCTGTCGGCTGACGATATATCTGGATGCCTAGATAGCGGAATGTATCCTCTCTCTATTGATCTCAGATACTGTTAAGTGTATATCCTGGGTCGCTACCTCCCTCCCCGAAGGCATAGATGCAGGACTTGCCAACATTTACGCTCAGCCCGAGTTAGCAGCGAAGTCACACAGTATATCCGTCACCTGTATTGGTATGTTCTCTATGTCCCTCACATATATCAGGAGGTCATCTGAATACAGCGACACTTGGTGCACCGCATCACCCAGGGGTATTCCCTCTCCTAACGTTGCACGCAGCGCCGCTGACAGAGGCTCTATTGCCAGAGCAAACAGGAGAGGTGACAGCGGGCACCCTTTCCTGGTGCCCCTGCATATTGGAATATTGTCAGAGATGTAGGGCTCCAACCTCACCAGAACTGTGGAAACCCGAGACCTAACTCATATATCGAGAGCACTGCTTTTAGATAACTCCATTCGAGACAATCAAAGGCCTTTTCCAAATCTAATACAAGGCAGCCCGCTCTAGGCCATGCTCCCACACTGTCTGTCACCACTCTAAAAAACCTACGCAGATTTAGCGACGTACTACCTTTAGGTTCAAATCTACTATGGTCACTATGAACCAGTACGGGGACTACCAGTGCCAGCCGATCCGCCAACACTTTGGCGAATATCTTATAGTCCGCATTGAGCAGTGCCAGTAGTCTATAAGATCCCAGGGCTGTGGGATCCTTGTCTGTTTCAGCAAGCACACCAGGTAGGCCTCGCACATCGAGGGGGCAGTGCGTCTTTTTCTAGAGCTGTGGTGTAGAGGACATACAGCTGCTGTATCAGAGATTCCTGATAATCTTTATAGTATTCGGACACAAGGCCGTCCGGGCCTGGTGTTTTCCTGGATGCCATAGAGTGGATCGCCTCCACCAATTCTTCTAAGGTAAGGATGGCATTAAGCGTCTTCTGATGCACCTCCGACGCTGTGGGTAATCAGACGGATTTTAGGAATCTTGCCAGCTCCGGGCCTTGGCAACTCCACCTTGATCGGTATAATAGTGTGTATTAATCTAACATCACCCTGTGAATCTCGCGTTGCCTATATACCAGTTTCCCTTCCAGGGACATATGGCTCCGATTGGGGCGTGTTTACCTTCCTGCTTCAGCAACCAGGCTAGTAAACGGCCAGCCCTATCTGCCGAAGCATGAGTGCAGGCCGTGTGAGCAGTGTAGTTATGACAACGCAACTGTTTCATAAGTTCTGCATGCCGAGCCCTGAGTGCTTTCAGGCGGTCCGAGTGTCTGCCCCCTCCCTCTCCCTCATGTTCATATTGGAGTAGCTGTGATTCCAGCCAGTTAAGCGACCGGGTGAGTTGTTTACGTATGTTCCATGTGGCCCCTAAACACTGACCCCTAACAGTGACCCTTAATTACTGTATTTTGGGCATCCCACTCCACCAGAACGTCACCTGCCGTACCACCATGAAGTTCAAAGTATGTGAGGACAGCCGTTCCGAGGGATGCACGGAATTCAGGGTCTTCTAGCACTGCAGGCTGGAGGCGCCACACGGGGATGGAAGGGCTACCCACCTCCCAACTGAGCTGGATTCGCAAGGGGTTGTGGTCGGAGTGCATCTGCCCCAGGTATTCCGATGCCTCAACTAGGGAGAGTAGAGAATGTGAGCCCACCACTCTATCCAAGCGTATATGTAAGCCTTGCAATGCAGAATAGTAGGAGTAAATAGGAGTAAATACGTTTGGTGGGGTGGAGAGCGCTCCATATATCTAACAATGAGCAGTGTGATAGCCAGTCCTTGAGTACTAATGCATGTGACACAGCAGGTGTCTGTCTGAGGGGGAGGAAAGACCTATCCATATGTACATCTAGTACCGAATTGAAGTCCCCTCCCAGCAACCATGGGAGTCTGGCATAAAGCATCAGTATTGAGGACAACTGACGGTTGATCTACATTTGGGGCACATATCGAACCTAACAATACTACCTGAACATTAAGGGTCCCCTTCATCAGAGTGTACCTTCCATCTGGAACCATCACCACATACTCACAAACTCATGGGATGCCCGCCTTCACCCAGATCAGTGTGCCCTTCCGTTTACAGAGTGCACTGTGCCATACACCTGTCCCCTCCAGCGCTTGCGCAGTCTGTCTTGCTCCTTCTGTGTCATGTGTGTTTCTTGCAGTAAAGCGATTCCAACCAAGTGCCTCTGGAGTTATGCAAATATGGAATAACGCCACAAGGGTGTGTGCATGCCTCGCACGTTCCACTTAACTATATCAGCCTGTGTCATTGCTAGTGTAGCTAGTCACTGGGGACGTCAAGGGTGGGGCGCCTCGCGACGCATGGGGGCCATGGGCCTATGTTAGTGCTTCGGACTGCTGCAACAAAAACAATGATCGAACAATAGACAACATAACAATGAGGGCGAACTCTGCAGGGAGTCCGTCCAAACCTCTGTAACAACTAGAAAGTACAGGCTAAGTCAGTGTGTTGCCTGTGGAGTTACGTGCACAAATAGTGTGGTGCTGTGACTATACCCCTTGTGTTTCCCTGGGTATATCGCATGCCATCTAGGTAATTGCTCCAAGAAGTGTGTGGGTCCAGCCAGCTCAGAGTTTAGTCACATCCCATGCGCGCCCTCCCCCTGTAGTAACACATAGAGCCCAGCCGGGTAGGTGTGCAGCAGCCTCCACAGTTCCTTCCAAAGGGCGAGTGTGGCCAGCAGTCCCATCCGCCAACCCTCCGTAGTGACACAAGATGAGAACCTAGTGGTGCACCATTAGGTATCTACTTGTGTGAGATATCTGCGACAGTGTTCAGCTTGCCAGTTCATTATCCTATGATGCCATCTGTGGTTTGTGGTGTTACTACTTGCAGGTGGAGGTCCTCGGGTATTTTGGTTGATGGCGATGATGAGCCACTGTCCACCTGGACGTCTCTCATGCAAAGGCCGAAATGTTCCTTGGCGCATGGCGAACCGATGGTGGCCACCACCGCCAGGGGGTCCTTTCTTTCCCGTCTCATGTTCTCCGGGCTCAGAGCCGCTATCCTTGAATTCATATTATGTCTTGACCCTCAGTGCCCACGTCGTCTGTTCCTCCTGCCCTGCCGGGTTGTCTCCATCAGGATCGGATGGTCTTGCTCCCGTCCACCGCCCTGACTCCCCAAACAGTCACAGACCTCTTCCGGAGAGTCAAAGAAGCAGGTCCCATCTTTCTCTACCAACCGCAGGCAAGTAGGGAATAATAATGAGTATGTTACATCCAGTTCTTTGAGTTGGCGCTTCACTGCTGCATAGTTGCTCCTGCGGCGCTGCACTAAGGCGGTGTAGTCTGGGAATAGCATTACTCGGTTACCACTCACATTGATGTTGTCCATTTTGTGCGTTTCTCGCAGCACCGCATCTCTGTCCCTATAGTTGAGCATCCTGAAGAGGAACGGGTGCAGTCTGGCTCCTGGCTGTGGCTCTTGTGCTGGCACACGGTGAGCTCTTTCCACCACGAATTGCGTCAACAGCGCTCCGTGGGGGAGCGGTTTGCCCAGACAGAGCTCCGTGTATTGCTCTGGGTTCCTGCCTTCCTCACCCACTGGCAGCCCCATGACTCTGATGTTGTTGCGGCGGGAGCACCCTACCTCATCCTCCGCCCTATCTTCCATGGCATGTATGCGATCTATCATGTCCTGTAGAGCGGCTGCGTGACTTTGGGTAATAGGCTGTAGATCGTCAAGTGTGAGGCCCTGCTCCGTGTCTTTTTCGGCCAGCTTACGATGATCTGCATGCAGCAGTGTGAAGTCTGAGGTGACTTTTTCAATTCTGGTCTCCAGGGAGGTTCTGGTGTGTTCTACTGCTGCTCCAATTTTCTCTACCGCTGCAAGCACTGAGTCCATCTTGGATGCCAGGGCTGTAGTCGTGGTCTCCATCTCTCCTTCAGCTCCCATGCGCGTGGGATCCAGGCTGCTCGCTCGCAGGTGTCCCTGTTGCAGTTTGGCGTGCATTCGGCCCATTACTAGTTGTTGCACCGTGGGCATTTGTGACCTGCCGTTGAGACTGACGTACTGTCTATGATACCTCTGTGGGAGAGTGAGTCTCTTCAGGTGCGCAACCTGGCGGGGTCTCCAGTGCCAGCCGTGCTCCTCAAATCCAAGTTGTTTTCAGGGTGCAGGTTGTGTACGTCTGTGCAAGTGTGCGCTCATCATGTAGTGCAGGGCTTCTGTCGCCAGTGCCTAGTAATTGCCGCGCTAGTGTTAGCGATCTGCATAAGTCTGTTCCTCCCAGGTAGCCCTGCGTGTCTTTCTGCAAACATTTGCTCGTGCCACTCCCTCCAATCTGTATCAGGCAGGAAGTTATAGGTTCAGTCCCTGTTGGAGACAGCACTCTCCTGACTAGTGTGACGCTCAATCGCTTCCCAGGCCCCGCCCACGAGGGTCACGTTGTCATCCCCGGTCTGCGCACCCGAGCTGTTTGGACCACTTGTCCAGCGGTGTCCACTACTGCTTTTACATGGTGAACAGTCAAAATATTGAGTCCAAAATATCGAATGGACATAATATCGAGTTTTAAATATAGATTGGACAAAACATCGAATGGACAGAATATAGATATCAAAAATATCGTTTTAAGGAAAGTAATGTAATATCGAATGTTAAAAATATAGAACGTTAAAATATCGAAGTATATAATATAGGTTATTAAAATTATCGATTTTTTAATATTATCAAATTTTTTGTAGTGTTTTTTATGCTATAATATGTGTGAAAAGTGTGTATTTATGTTATAATTAATTTTTAATAATGAATTTTGTATTTATAATTTTTGCATAATTTAATTCTGTAGAGGGATGTGGATTTATAGGGGAATAGGGTGGGAAGTAATTTAATTATAATAATTAAATAAGTAAATGTATTTATTGGTATTATTTTTTAATTAATTGTTAATTAATTTATACTTGGTAAATAATTAAATTTTAATTGGAAATTAATTTTAAATAATTGATTAATTGCTAATTATGTTAATTTCACAAACATTTTTTCTGTAGCGGGTTGTGGGTTTATAGGGGAATTGGGTGGGAAGTAATTTAATTATAATTAATTAAATATGTAAATTTATTTATTGGTATTAATTTATAATTAATAGGTAATTCATTTATATTTGGTAATTAATTATATTTCAATTGGTAATTATTTTAATTAATTGATTAATTGCTAATTAAGCTAATTTGTTTTCTGTAGTGGGTTGTTGGTTTATAGGAGAATAGGGTGGGAAGTAATTTATTTATAATTAATTAAATAATTAAATGAATTTAATTGTATTTAATTCGAATTGATTGTTAATTAATTTATAATTATTAAATAATATTAGTATATTTTAGTCATTAAGTTTTTAATATTAATTTAATTTAACATTGTTTTAATAAAGTCGATATTTTTATAAACTATATTTTAGTAAACGATATTTTATACTCAACATTTTTGTACTTACCTGTTTGTAGATACAAACTCGATATTCTGTCTGTCAATATTTTTTCCACGATATTTTTGATAGTCAATATTCTGTCCCTCGATATTATGTCAGTGATCCCTTTTACATATGAGGCTGATCCGAACTCAGTGTGGTATATGCGCGTTCCACAATGCGAGGGGTACGGTGTATTCTGTCTTCCACTGCGCCACTGGATGAGCAGGGGGTCTCTATAACTTACAAATGTCCCCCGACGAGCGTGGAGCGTCTGCCGTTATGTAGATAGGGCCAGAAGTCTCGGAAGACGTGACCAGTGCCCCAGCAGCAAGTACAACACCATGTGTCACGGTTCTGGCGTATAGGCTGCACCTCCCTTCTGGCAGGCTGCCCTCCGCTCCTTCCTCCAGTATAGCTTGTGCTCTAGCCCTTCACTTGCCAGTGAGCCCAAGAATCCAGCAGCATCCTATCTTCTCCGCAAGTTCCCTTCACACCAGCACTATTGTCTTGACTTGCCCCCAGGGCCCTCCAGATCATTCCACTGCTGCTGCTTATGTTACTCTCCAACGGAGTCCGTTAGAAGGAGTCCGACCACCCCCACTCCTCCAGCGGTCGGGTCCCGCCTCATAGTATCAGGCCGCCATCCCAGCCTGCTACCACCTAACCGCCCATGGAAAGGGGTTCAGGGGATGGCAGTGTTGTCTCCAACCACAAGGCCGCCTGGTCACACAACAGTTCTGAATCTGCCCAGCTCGATTCACAGTGGCTCCCGCACTACTCTTCTAGGGGTCTTCCACTGGAGCCCCCAGCTAGGCAGCACACAACATGGCCTCGTACTTCACTGCTCTGTGGGATCTTGTGGGGCCTCCCTGACCTTCACTGTCTGCTGCCTGGTATCACTGACGCTTGCCCACTCCTCACAGCCCCTGGCTCCTGAGCTCCTAATTGGGGCATACAGCACGGTCCACCGCTCTTCTGTGTGCTTCAGGGGCTTGCAGCAGTCCCAAGCCACCCTCCAGGCACTCACCAAGATCTTGCCGGTGTCTTCTCCCATCACAGCTGGTAACTCGCAACTCGGGCGGCCCGGGAGTGTGTCTGCTGGTGTTCGATGTGCTTTGCTGCGAGACTATGCTCGGGCACACTCAAGTCTGGTATGAGGGATAGTTATCGGTCTCTCCCATTCGTCCCCACCACCACTCAGCATGGACGAGCACTCCGCGCTTCCTGCCAAGAGGCCGTCACCTCAGCAACAGCTATCTAGGGAGCAGCTCAGTGTCGGATCTACAAGTATGCAGGGGCGCCTCCGCCGCCCAGCTCTGCCAGCGCCTGGTGCAGCCAAGGTTCCGTTATAACCACGGGGCAGTCTTAGCTGCAGGCGGCCATCTTCAGCCTCAAAATGTCCAAGCGCTTCCTCACAGTGAGCAGGCCACACGCTCGTCCTTCCCACCATCGCGGTTTCAGCGGGTCAAATTGCTCAGCTCAAGTCTCCCTCAGTGCAGTTAGTAACTGTCCGGCACCGTGACCCAGTCCACAGCGCTTTAGATGGCACTTCCAGGATGAGTATGCCGGATTACAGGGGGATTGAGGACTAGGGAGTTGCGACTGCCATGCTGGCTGGTAACCCACGCCCCGGCAATTAGCGCTAACTCATTTCCCTTTCCATTTGCACTAATTAAGTGCACTATATATATCGCTCTCTCCACCATGCCCAGTTATCGCCGGGGAGGAGAGCTGAATCCAACTAGGTGATGCAGCGGAGAGCGCACCTTGATGCAGTAAGGCAACACTAGACGAATGTGTGACGTATGCTTGTATATGTAATTAACACCTCCTATGACCATGTTGTATGCATTTAGTATATTTTATTTTTACATGGCTACTTGTGCTTATCTATTCTCAAGGGTTTGACTACAAGGGCTTTCCCTTGATTCCTCGTCCCATGGAGTACGTAGGGTGAAGTTGGTGGGTAAGACATGAGAAATAAAGCTCCCACTTTTAATTCTTTCTGTGTGTACACGTATGACAGGCACGTGTTACACACTTAGCCACGCAAGCTAATATGTGTGGTGTGGTTCATTATTGGTTTGAGTGACCAGGGTGTTCTGATGGTTGTCTTGTACACAATTTCTTTTTTACAGGGTTACAGAGAACCCCCAGAAGTGGAGAGTGACAGAGGTCACCCCTCCTAGTGGTTTTCTCACCACAGAGTTGGTAAGAACAGAACCCTTGATGACATAGGTCCTGATGATTGCCATGTACCACTGTATGACTCTAGGCAGAAACGTGTCGACCGAATTGAATACGGCGAGGGGATAATACATTTACCCATATCACTGTTCACTGTTTTTTAATACCATACAGTTTCCTGTTCCATTTAAAATTTAGTTGGCAACTGTAAGGGTTTTTAAATCTCACTCACTTACTTAGGCCCCCACTTAGTTTAGAAGTGCATCCCTGTCGTCAAGTGAATGCCCACCCTCTATCAAACCAAGTTTTTAGAGGGTAGTGATGGCCTATGATGAAGCATGACACCAGGTGGTGTGTGAGGCCAGTCCTTAATTTTTTGTGAGATGTCTACACTCAAACGTCAACCTTGAGCACCTTTAGGTCATAATATCGGGAGCAGCCTCATTTGTGTATAACAGTTTGTGTTGGAGACTGGCCGGCTCCTGGTGCCCTGTGCCTTTAATTCCCTTCCCCAGTTAAAATCAGGGGCTAGTGTGTTCACACTGACTGGAAGTGATCTACAACCTCACTGCCGCCCTACCTACTTTTGTAGCACTTTCTCTTCGATTTACTACAAAATTACCCAAATGTTCCTGCAGGCAGTTCTGTCTTCATCTTCTTGGCAGCTTCCCCAACTGACAGAGTCCAAATTGGTTTTCCCTCCTACCGTGGCTGGAGACTGACTGCGTAGGAGTTGTCTTGAGGATGAATAGTAGAATCCCCCCTGGCATCTACAAGTCAAAAGCAGCAGTTCTAAAGATGCTCTTTGTTCTATTTGTTCTGCCAACTGTTCCTGTCCACACTCAAAGGCCTGCTAAGTGGGTCTGTTTTTTTAACCCTCACCCAGTCACCTACCTTTCCTTCCATTTGACTTCTTTGGTGCTGTGTTCTGTATCATATCAAAGTTTTTATGCTTCTTGTGATTTCTATACTCTTTCTCTCACTACATCTGGTGACCACTCTTCTTGCCTAGAGATAGACATCCAAACTAACTTTTCCTTAGGAAGCATGGTCCTGGTTTTAATTTAATCAAACAGGCAGTGGCATATGGTTTTAAAAAGAGTGATGCAATACACCCACAATAACTTTCCGAGCTAACTTGTTATTACTGGCCCGTAGGACAATATCTTTAAGTACCCCATTGAAATGCGCCACACATTGGCCTTTCCTGGGCTCAGAAGCAAACCGTTGTTCGCTGAGCCAGGGCCGGTAATTCACCTAGCCAAGTATATGTGTATTCCAGCTCTGGGGGTGTTACAAGGTTACTTTTCTTCTTACATTAACAAGAATCAAATTTCCCTAGTAAGTTAGATTTAAAAAAAACTAAGCAGGAAATAACTTCCTAAGCAAAGGTGGATTATAAAGATTTTAACCCCACCAAGGACTATTGGGGAAAAGTGAAACAGCTTTTTGGTTTTATTTCATCATGAGGGCACCGCAACCCCAATATGTAGAGTAGCCTCTTTTTGTGAATGAACACTCCACCATGTGGGCTTACGATGCACATTTTATGGGTGATTTATGCATGTATAAAATATGCTATACCTAAATGGCAAAGACATTTCTTCATGCCATGCCATGTGTCACTGCAGTGCATTGAAATTGCAGCCTAGCTACAGCACAGTGGCGCTTCAGGCAGGAATATATTTTTGTCACATATGGTTATGGTTTAAAATATACACTGCAACCCACATAAAACATTTAGCTTTCCAAATCATAAGTTGTTTTAGGCACTG
Source organism: Lissotriton vulgaris (assembly GCF_964263255.1). Taxonomy (NCBI): domain Eukaryota; kingdom Metazoa; phylum Chordata; class Amphibia; order Caudata; family Salamandridae; genus Lissotriton; species Lissotriton vulgaris. Next base: position 1,181,242,088 of record NC_141691.1, read on the forward strand.
TTTCACTGGACTTATAAGAAAGATAAATAGGGCAAATAGGGAGTTCCAATGTACAACACATGATTAAGAGGGGAAAGCATAGACACTTGACTACTGTGTAGCACTGGTAATGTCCACAGAGCTGTACAGTCAGCAAAAAAATGGTCCAGAAAAAGTTAATAAATGTTGGGTGACCATTCAGAAAAGGTGCATTTGCTATACTTGCAAATTGGATATTTTTAGTTTTGCAGTGACATTACTTGTTTTTGGTGTGAAAGAACTTGGGTTGCACTGAAGTTAGGTACATTGATGTAATTCAAAGAGTATTTTTGATTAGTTGGTTTCTGATGGACTGTTGTTTAGTGTGCCTGGGCAAAACTTCACCCACACTAGTGTGATTTGTTTAATTTTGGGAATTTTTGTGTTACAATTCTTATATGAAATTCCAGAAATTGGGCCATTATGCCACATTGGGGGCCCGATGTAGGTAAATGTCATTTACCGATTTTTAAATACCGAATTTTACCGATTCGGTATTCAAAAATCGGTAAATGACATGTAGGGAAAAAAACTGTATTTTTTTACCGAATCGGTAGGATTCGGTATTTACCGATTCGGTAAATACCGAATCGGTATTTGCTATTGAATCCTATGGGCCTTGAAGCCCATAGGATTCAATAGCAAATACCGATTCGGTATTTACCGAATCGGTAAAATTACCGAATTGCTAAGGGGGACAGGGTGTCACTTTGACACCCTGTTGCACCCCTGTAACTGCCTTTTGCGCCATGTGGCACACAGACATGCCCTTAGGGCATGTCTGAGTGCCACATGGCACAAGTGTACATGCACAGATGTGCATGTACACATGAATTCGTAATTTACCATGCAATTGTATTGCATGGTAAATACCGAATTCTTGATGCCCTGTAGCACTGTTAGACATGCTACCTACATCTCAAATTACATATTCGGTATTTTTACCGAATAGTAAATTTACAGAATCGGCAAATTTACCGATTCTGTAATTTTACCGATTCGGTAAAAATACCGATTCGGTAAAATTACCGAATATGTCCATTTTGGTGCCCCTACATCTCCATAGCCCTTTACCGGTCGGAAACGGCCGAAAATCGGTATTTTCGGCCGATTCCGATCGGTAAAGGGCTACCTACATCTTGTGGCATATAATTATATTGCATTTGTGGCAAAATTATAGCACAGGAGTGTATGCCAAATATAAAAGGTGAGCATCTAAGAGTTGATCATTCGTGATACTTGTGTGTTTTGCGCTATTTCTTTAGCCTGATATGTGTCCTTGCATCCAAAATGGATGTGAGAACGCATTTAATACTATAATATAGTGTTTACTGTCATATTTGCATTTTGCATAATTAGGCATAAATTCGTGCAATTTCGCTGCAATTTTGTGTAATTTGCAAAAGCAAATTACAAGCACTTTGCACATCCCTCTGCTGGACTCGGCTGTGCCATTGTTGGGGGCACCAACCTCTCTAGAACCTCACCCTGGTGGGATCCTAATCCCAGGGTGCTACTCCGTCAACCATCTTTTTCCTCGCTGAGCCACCTCACACCCTGGTGGGACTGCAAGTCCCAGGGTGCAACGCATGCTTTTCCTGCTGCAGCAGCTGAGGGGGAGCAAGTTCCATGACGCTCAAAAGCGCTGCCTCACCCCCCGCGGTGCAGGAGATGCGCGGGCCATGCCCAGGCTAAGCCTGAGCCAAGGGTGGGCCCATCCTTGCCCATCAGATCCCAGAGGAGGCTGGGCTGGGCAATCCCCCTGAAATCTGTGACTAAAGGCATATGTGATTAAAGGCACATGGACTACGGACTGTTCTCACCTGAGGTTATGTGTCTATCCCGCTCTCACCCAAAGCTATTTTTGGACATATTGACAGTAATTAGTTTCTCTCTGTTTTGTTTCGCCCTGTCGCATTCTGTCTAAGTATGGGGGAACTGAAAGGAACTGAGGGAGGCTTGGGAGGTGCCCTTAGGAAAAAGACAAAGAAACAATCCCAGAATCTTAGCCCGGCGATTGAGAGGGAAGGGGAATGCAAATAAAGTGTGATAGATCGAATTGAGATTTTAATATCTGATTGGGAAGGCTTGCTCATGTCACCAACACCACCCAATGCCACACTTGCCCCCCAATTAAGGCTCCCCAACCATCCCTTTCTCCCACTACTCTAGATGCCATTAGAGGCCCAGGTAGTATGCCTAGCCTATTCAAAAAAGCAGCTAGCAAGAAACGGATTATAAAAGCCCCCGAAGACACGGAAGCATCTCTGCCAGCTCCCTCGGCAACCATAGTGATCTCCAAGGTAGGATTCCATCTGACCTACTCCTGAGCGATAGATTTGCACCCCTTGCGGAACACACAGATGCGATTGATGCCCACACACACAAAGAGGACATGGGCCCCGGTGATATAGAAGTTAGTGGGAGGCACACAATCTCAGATAAAGGGAGCCGTAGGGTCCTGGACATTTTTTTTATACTAACTAATGTTGACCTCCAGATGGAAATCCTGGCCCTTAAAGAAACAATAGGGACTTTAACTACACTTACCTCAAAACTATTCCTTATCATAGAAGATCACGACACACCCAAGTTACTCTTCCCCAAGTGCCCTCTGAGAACATGTATGAGAGTAAAATCAAACAACCCCACCACTCACAGTGCACAAATAATACCAATTACTTTAATCACTAATCCCGCACCCCTAGCTGATAATCAAGATGGCTGCAAAGAGGACCATCCTTGCAAATTACTCACCTACGTTGCTCTCAGAGATATTCCCCGAGATGGTCCGAAGGAATACCGTAGGGGCCAGACCGGGATCTTCTCAGCCACATCGAATGATCCATTCTATTGAACTGCAGGCCGTAGTGAGGTGCCTCTACTTTCAAGTCCACACCCAATCCCCAAAGCTGTTCCCCAGTCCATTATTTACAAGACTAATGTACCAAAGCTTGATTGTAACAACAAATTTGAATATGGTGAGGTGCTAAAAAATAAAGCCGTCCATTGGATTAGGCACGTAAGGGGTTGCCGATCGGTGATAACGGACCACATCCTGAGGGCTAGGAGATGTGTTCTGAAAAATAGCCCAGTTGATGCAGAAGGATTAACTTTGATTAATTAAAATCTAGTGTATGAACTAGTTGACCTAGGATGTAGATCCTGCCCCCCACCTATCACCAACATCCAATTGAAGCCTAAAATACCTTTACCTGTAGCCAATTGTAAGACTGCAGCGATGTCCCAAAGGGATTTACCTTCCTCCTCCATATCGCAGACTGACTGACTTTACCCAGATCCCTCTAAGAAACATGCAGACAATTCTAGTACTGTTTGTAATTTTGGTTGGGGGTGCACGTATTAAAGAAAGTCCAAAGAGTACGATATTTGTGTGCAAAATGTTTCTTCTTTATTTATATATTCTTTTCATAAAACAGCTTCTCACTATCAAACAGATCAGCCAATGTGTTTCTCTCCCTCAAGGGGAGCTTCCTCAGGGCTGAAATCAAGCACATAAGACTGCATAAATACCACGTTTAAAAGAGACATGTACAATCTTTACATGTGTTGCAATTTTACAGAACAAAAAAGACGGCACAAATATCATAAACAAATAAGAAACAAGCAAAAAGTAGATAAAGAACCAAGAAGAGAAGGGAGGGTGGAAGAGAAAATAGGAGAAAAAAAGGACAGAGAGAAAAGAGGGAAGGAGAAGCACACCAAATGGTTCACCAAAATTAGCCTTGAGTCATATAATATATTTAAAACAAGAAAGTGCAGGAAGGGTGCGAAAAACATGAGTTGTTTATCCAACATTCCTGCATGTGGACATACAGCCTGTTACAAGGACCCCTGTATCTTCCCCATATCACAAATAGAGAAGGAGAAAGGGGGAGAGAGATAGTTTATGTGATAGAAAGATCAAAAGGGTCCTAATAAAGGAAAAAACTGTGTTTTTTATAATTAAGGGGTAATCACCGTTAAGAGCATAGCCTTATCATAATATTAAAAGCAGTTAACTATGTAAAGAACCGTCATGATTTGTGTCGCAAAAGAGCGACCCTGTGTAGGATACCTACGGATGTCGGAGCGTCCTAGACGAAATAGAGTATAATTGTACAATACACAGAGCTTACCATATAGGTTTGTATGTTTCTCAAGAATTGGTGATAAGCAAGGTATATTGATGAATGGAGTTCGAAGTCCAGTATATCTCAGACCAGGAATGAGAATAATGTCAGTCAGCCGTGGTCTTGACTAAAATATTCAAAACAAAAAAGGAGTCAGATAAGTGGACCACTTCAACTGTGCATGGCCAAATGCCCAAAGAGAGGGGAGTAGTCCATACATACCCTATCAGTATATTTGCGTTATTCTATATTCAATTGGGCTTTTATTTTCACAAGTAAAATCCTTGCACTAGGGAGGGGGAATCGGGACATTAATGATTGTGTTCAGCTCAGAGATGTGAATACAGAGAAATTGGATAGCATAAAGATAAAAAATAAGTTATCTTACAACATCATCAAGCCGGCCCAAATGTCCCACCACTGAGTTCTAGTTAATTCATTGAGCCGCCTCTATGGATTAGAACCACATAGTGGGTTAGACCCACCTTTATTGCACAGTTGAACATGTGGACATGCAAAAATACACGGCAGAGTATGGTGCCCCCGTAATAAAGTTCCTTCGTCAGCAGTATATTGGAAGCACAGGATTATCAATAGGTCAGTCCTATATGTGGACAACAAGAATTCAAATCAAATGTGCGAGAAAACACGACTTTTAAATTTTATACATTTAACATACTGTCTCGGGTTAATAAGAAAAGGGGTGGAAGGAGAGAGAGCACGGGAATCATATGTTTGAATAAAAACATATATATATAACCAACGCCATCCAGTCCAAGGTAATTGCTTGGATATACGGTTCTAATTAAGGGTTGTCATAACATGCCCTCATAGCACGGTTCCCACCCCCTTTTCTGAGTTTTGACAGCATATGCCTCAAGACAAGTAGTCCACATGGTATCTCACTTTGTTTCAACAGATCCTCGGGGGAATACCAGCCAGTGCTTCCTCCTGAATTCGGCGATTCTAGTACTGATTCTGATTTAATTCTCACATTGACGCACAAGGGCTTGGAGGGTGGTCTCCTTGAGCCTGAGGTAGAGACACCAAGGCCCCATTACACCTATGCATGCAAACATCCCAGCAACTAGGAGATAATGATCAGGATGGGGACAAAGCCACACACAATCTTTTGGATTCCGATATGGTCGAACTAGTTCCAGCATTGCTGTCCCCCAGTGCCATGCACTACTTAGACACAAGGAAACTTCAAATAGCTTTGAATGTGGCAGGAATAAGGGGGAAATTAGGTCTCCCCCACTGGCTAGGAGTAATTAATCAGCATGATATTTGTATTATGCAGGAAACCAGGAGTTTGACCCCTGTTTATAACCCAGGGTTTGTCATGTTTTACAAACCAGCAATTCCCTCCAAACACGGGTGCCCCTCCGGAGGGCTACTCACTCTGATCCAAATTGCACAAAATTATATAACAGAGGGGATTTCCACTAACAACAGTGACCTTCTTTGGGTCAAACTCAAAGGCCCCTTAGGAAAGTCCTTGGACATTTTAATGTCTACGCAACGAGTAACAGACTAGGAAGGTCACCAACTCTCCACAGTCATTGGACGAGTTATTGAATGCAAGACAGACTGATCCCCCCTTATTTGTGCCAGGTGATTTTAACGTAACGTTTGAGCCCCTTGATCAGGAAGATATCCTAGAGATTAAGGAGGAAGACAACAAGTGGTCAGTTCCCTCACTGGACCTGCCATCAATAAAGAAATGGTCACAAGCAGCAATCCAGTTAAATTCCCTATTCCTCACAAACAGGCTATGGGCTTCCAATGGAAAGACCCCTTCAGATAAAGAAGGGGGAATGACTTTTGTTGGGCCCAAAGGGTCGAGCCGGATCAATTATATTCCTGTGGACCTCTGACTATGGCCATGTCTATCATCCAGTCATGCGAAAGTGACCACAACACTCTGAACCTTCTAATTGAGCATCCGTGGGGCAAAAAGGCCAGGACAGACCATGATCTCCTCTCCACAAGGGAGGGGACCCCCTCCAATGGTAAACGCCAGCTAAAATGGTACTCAATCTTGGCGGACAAATCTAAGCTCAACATCTTAAAATGCGATCTTTAGAAACATCTGGAATTGCTGACATCCCACCCAAGTGACCCTCCCATATGAGTAAGCTGCAGTGACTTACACTCTAAATGTGTTGACCAGTTAGCCCACAATATTATTGTTCAGAACACAAGCCTTGGTCAAGTAAAGTAAAAATCAGGAAAACAACCTCATGGTTTTCAAAGAGTGTAGATCCCTAATAAGACTGCTGTTGCTTGCCCTACGGCAAGGGGACATTTTATCAATTCAAAAACTGAGGAGGCAATATAAATTGGCCCAATTGAAGGCCAAGGGGGATTGGGATGAAATGAGGTGGGCAGAACTCCGCAAGTCCATTTCAAGTCCAGATGCCAGACTGTTCTGGTCACTCATGGGCAAGGGCAATCATGAAAGGTCTCCAGCTTTAGCCAACAACATTCCAGCCCATGTGTGGTAGGAACATTTTAGTTCTCTGTATTCAACTCACAAGTCATGCTATGGAATTTGCAGTTCCTGATCTAATGCAACTACCACATTCACTAGAGAGGGAATACTAGCCTCACTGGTTGCAATTATATCCGACAAGGCCTCTGGTCCGGATGGTCCCCCAGGGCATCCCTTCCGATCTGACATGGAAAACAGGGCCACATACATATTGACCGTTGCCAATGATATCGCAGGAGGAGGGAGCATCCCATAATCATGGAAAGGGGCCAAAGGGATCCCCATTTTCAAAAACGGTGACAGGTCTAATTCTACCAACTACAGAACAATTAGCCTGATCGACTATGTCCAGAAAGTCGTCTGTCGCTCTTTTTTAGCTACAATTACTGATTGGATGGAAGAAAACGGCATCCTCTCTTCCCTCCAAGCATGCTTCCGGTGGAAAACTGCCACAATCTACCAGGTATTTCGATTGTTCATGCTGTATTGGAAGGTGGTCATGCTGGGTAAAGGGAGCCTCTATGTTGCATTTATTGATTTACAAAATGCATTTGATCTTGTTCCCAGGGACAACCTATGGTGGGTGCTCAGGAAGAAGGACATGCCTCCGGGCATCCTCACAATCTTAATCAGACTCCACGATGAGAACTTTGCTAGGGCCAGGTGGGGTAGCCAGGGACAGGTCACCAATTGCATCAAGGTTCAGCGGGGAGTCCGCCATGGATGTATCTTGGCTCCAACTTTATTCTCACTGTACATCAATCATATTGCCGAACTTCTATCGGCTTCTATCTTCAATCTTCTATGATGTCCTTAGCCAAGCAAAGAATAACTACCCTCCTATTTGCAGACGACACCCTTCTTGTTTCGAAGACTCCAAAGGGCTGGCAAAAATTACTAGATATTTTCAAGTTTTTTTGCGAAGGGAGGGTGCTTGAAATAAATACATCAAAAACTAAGCTTATGATTTGAAATCCCCACAAGTCCTTCAAGGGTAATCTGCTCCTAGATAATTTCCTACTAGAGAGTCAGTTCCTTCTATTACCTGGGAAATAAATGATCTGAGGATATGGCCTGGATGCACCATCTTACTAAGGCTTTCCTCAAATTTTCCCAGATGACCGGGGCTCTGCGCATAGAACACCGTCCCTCCCATGCCAGGCCTATTGCACCAGCACTGAAACTGTACAGCTGCAAGGCAGTGAGTAGGGCACACTATGGAGCTGAACTGTGGGGTATGGCAAGAGCAAACAACCTGACATCTCTGGAGAACAAGTTTATTAAAAAATCTGGTTTCCCTGCCACAGAGCACTCCAACACGACCACTAATGCTCGACATGGTCATCAAAACCATAAGCGATTTAGCCAAGCTCCTTCCTCTGTTATTCTTGCAGCGGATGGTTTCCACACCGGAACTGCCGCCTTATTCCGCTGCCTTTCAGGAGGTCTGTGCCTTAGACACCATGCACAAAATCGGTTGAATTAAACATGTCAAAAGTCTTATGTCATTCATGGGCCTTGCAGGCCACAACATTGATTGTCCAATACCCCTCAATAGAAAATAGTTTAAATCTCTCTACTAGGAAGGGGTTGAGCAAACTGCCCATATAGCTGGCAAACAGGGGAGATTAAATGAAGAATTCAGTGATTTTAAGCTTAGCTGTACCCTCTAAAGCTACATTGACATCATCAAAGTGCTGGCCGACAGGAAGTTATACATTCAGTTTAGGTTTGGCAGCCTGCCGATCAACACATTCACAAACTCATGGCTGCAAAACAAAGCACAGCCAAAGGGTTGGCCTTGGAGTCCCTGCCCACAAGAATCCACAGCCCGCTTTCTCTTTGCATGTAAAGCATACACTAAACCATGGAGTAAATTACTGTCTCCTGTCTGTAGAGAACTTGCGGGCACATGCATCATTGTCAATTGCATTCGCAAACGGTGCAAATCGCAATTTACGGCCGTTTGCGAATGACAAAATTGGGATGCATCATGTTTTTCGCAATTTTAGAAATTGCAATCATGTTGCGATTTCTAAAATTGCGATTGCATTTAAGAAATCGCAATTTGAGATTTCTTAAATGCAATGCATGAACATTTTAAATTTGCGAATTCGCAAATAGGGAGAGGTAAATTACCATGAAGTTGATCTTCATGGTAATTTGCGAAAACTTTCAAAAATGCACAAAAGTTCATTTTTGAAAGTTTCATTTTAGACACACACATGCCCTTGGGGCATGTGTGTGTGAAAAAAGCACTTAAAGTTATATTTCAGGAGTGCAGGGGTGGGTCCGGACCCCCTTGAACCCTTGAAATTGCATTTTGAATTTGCGATTCGCAAATTGCGAATCGCAAATTGAAAATGACTTCCCATTGATTTCTATGGGCCTCTAGGCCCATAGGAATCAATGGGAAGGGATTCCTTAATTGCGATTCGCAAATTGTGAATCGCAATTAAGGAAATTTAAGAAATCGCAAAAAAAATGCGATTTATTGGTGCATAGCCGTTTGCGATTTCTTAATTGCGATTCCTTAATTTTCGCAATTAAGAAATCGCAAACGGCAACAATGATGCATGTGGCCGTTGGTACCCAGGACTTTAGAGTGGCCATGTGTATACTGAAATCAGACGCAAGACAACTATTGCAAAATTTTTGGGAATTGCACGGGCAGTTAGAATGAGGGTGCTGACTCCCCCGGGCAAACCCTGTGAGCAGCATACACGACTAATTCCCCAATAAAGTACATCTGCCTTAAAGGCCCATAATCCTAAAAATGCAAGTAACATTTCTCAGTTCTGTTTACAAGTAAATACAAAATGTTTTTAATGTTTTTTTACTATATCGACCGGTAACTGAAACCTTTAGCATTTGCCACTTGATAACGGTTTCTTTGCCAAATTTTGCACACTCACATTCCATGGTGGTAAGAACCTGTGATGAATTTAATGACCTGTCTAATTGACCAATGTAATTATTAGAACCCAAGAAATCTGTATTAGAATCGGGTCTTTGCCAAGAATGCACAGTTACGTTTGCTTGCACCTTAGTAACGGGACAATGCTAAATTTGCACTTTAATTATCCTCGCTGGATGGAACCTGCAATAAAAAACCTTGACCCGCTTCACTGGAGAACGCAATTGCTATCATTCAACACATTTCCATTTTAGAAACGGGACCTTGCTTTATTTTCACATTAATCTTCACTGTTGGTTCGAACTTGAGACGAGAACCAAGATTCACATAGCACCTGTAGCTATTAACTTCATGCTTTTTAACGTTTGTTAGCTCAAATTTTAACATAATGTTATTTTTAATTTGTACTGTTTTTATCATCGATGTCCACTGATTGATTTAAACTGATGTGCATGAAACTTATCTCTCGAATCTTTGTTTCTTTTATGGTATTTCTACCGAAATAAAGACTTTGATGATCATAACATCCCTAGATATTATCAGTCTTAGAGTTAAGGAGAAAAGAAAATCATGATAAAATTCAGGGTTTCTCATTACAGTGTTTTTAATTGATCCTTAGTCAATAATTGGAATATTTTGAAGATTTCACTTGATTTGTTTAGTGACAGTGCATACCCATACTGCAATATGTGTCTTTGGTACTCATGCTAGTGGATTTTGCAAATAGGTTTGTCTGCTTTGTACTCGGATGTGTTTTTTCTAATAATGTTCAGGTCTGAATTTGTGACCAAATTCTTTGAGTTGTGCCAAATACAGGTGATACCATTTTCAGTTAGTTTTAATATATCATTTCATTTTCATTTTCAAAAATCTTTATTTCGATCACAGATCATAAAAGATACAGAACAATATATACAATTAAAAGTTATTAAACACAGTGTGATCCAAATTTAAGAAAATTAGTTTAAATATTGAGTAAAACAGGGGAAAGAACCGCTGATGGTGTCCATTATACCAGTCTTTTCATCATTCGACTTCGGGTGAACCACAGCGAAGTTAAAAATTTTGAAAGTGCAAAAACTACAGGAGGAGAGTGGTCTGATTTTAAGACTCTATAAGCGGTTTGGTAAGATCTAAATCCCAAGTTCCTGAGCATCGGAACTAACCAATATTTCCTGCTCCGCTCGTAACCCTTGCAGAAGAAGACCGCGTGCATGTCATCCTCCTTCGGGTGTGCACACATTGGGCAAGATGGTACGGTGGAGCATGATGTCCAGGACGCTGTAAACGAAGCTAGAGGAAGGCATCCATAGCGCCATTGTAAAAACAATTTCCTTGTTAGTGCAGGGGCGATCTCATCTAATGTTTTTTCGAAGGAATAGGTGTCTTTCATTTTCAGGAATAAACTTGTCAGGGACCCCTCTCGAGTGTCATTAGAGGCTCTAGTGAGCATCATGGCATAGTAGGCACTCGCGAGTACCTTTTTTGGGATCTTGGTACATGAGTTAGAAGGATTGGTCCATAATTCCGGGAAACCCATTTCCTCGAAATTTCCCTTGACATAAGTCAGCCAAGGAATCCTCTTTATGTTCCGCAGTTCCAGAAATTCCTGTAGTTCCTCTCTATAAGTAACCAGGTCTGGGCTGCACCACAAACGCCTCCAAAATTTCAGGGGTTTGAGTCCTAACTCTTCTGAAATGGGTTTGATTCCTAGGTCTAATCTGAGTGGTAGTAATGGGGTGCTCTGGGGGAGGGCAGCTACCTGTCTCAAAAATTTATTCTCAGTGGACTGTAGCTTAGAATGCTGAGTGTAGCCCCACAACTCACCCCCATATGTAACCCCTGCCCTGGCTTGTGTTTTGTATATGTGAATAATTGGGGTAAGTGGTCGATAACTTGATTTATTTGCCAGGCGCAAAGTGCCACCCGCCAACTGTGCCAGTTTGATGGTCACTTTGGCCTGGTGCGACGTCCAAGTTAAGTGTTCGTTTATAGTAATCCCCAGGTATTCGATATTATGCACTCGTTCTAATTGAACCGTGCCTAGCTTAGGGGGGGCTCTATTTCGGGAGTTGGGATTTAAAATCATAAATTTTGTTTTTTGGGGATTAACCTCCAGTCCCCGGTCAGAGCAGAAGTCTAGGAAGCCATCCAAGATGCGTTGGATCCCCATTGGGGATTTAGACAGCAACAGGGTGTCGTCTGCAAACATAATTGCAGGCACCCTGTTGCCAGTCAACTTTGGGGCGTCAGAATTGGCGATCCTGTTTAGGTGGGCAACAACCCCGTTCACAAAGATACAAAACAGGGTGGGTGCGAGCACACAACCCTGTCTTACACCTCTGCGAACGGGGAACCTTTCGGTTAGTTTGCCACCTTTGCCACACCTTACGCGGGCGTAGTTGTTACAATGGAGCCTCATCAGAATCGCCAAAATATCTGCGGGGACATTCAGCTCTTCCATGACTCTCCACAACCTTCCTCTCGGCACCAAATCAAAGGCGGCGCGTAAGTCTACAAAGATGGTGTACAGACTGCCGCCCTCGATTACCGCTGTTCTCCAATAGAGCAGGTGTAGCCTGAATATTTGATCTGTAGTAGATACACCCTCCCGGAATCCTGCCTGGTATGGGGACAGGATATCCATTTCTTGAATCCACGCTTGCAAGCGATTTAAGATCAGTCTGCCAAAAAGTTTTTGGGATATGTCAATCAGACTGATAGGTCGATAGTTGGATGGGAGCAGGGGGGATCCCTTTTTATAAATTAGGACTACCTCTGCTCCCCTCCAAGTATCGGGCACAGTCATTCCCCCCTGGATGGCATTAAATATTAATGTGAGGTACGGTGCCCAGATCCCTGGTTCCTGTTTGAACAGGTCTCCCGGGACCCCATCCAATCCCGGGGCTTTTCCGGGGGCTAGGCCTTTGATGGCCTCCCTCACCTCTTTTTCAGTAAATGCGGCCCCTGAGGAGGTGGGTGTAATCTGAGGTCTCTCACTACTGAGATCCCCAGCTCCCTCTGCATACAACGCTTCAAAGTGGGCCTGCCATACTGAAGGAGCTATGTTGGGCTCTATTGCTGAGGATAACTCAACCGTGCCATTTGCTACTACACGCCAAAATTTACGTGAGTCTTTGGTTGACAGTGCTTTCACGAGGTTCTCCCAATAGTCGTAGTCCCATTCCGCCCTAGCATTCACTAGAAGGGATTTATACTTATTCCTCCTATCACGGATTTCTTCCCTGCTAAGGCGTCCCTTAATGGCAGATAGCAAATGGGCCTTGGCCTTCCTACACGAGGCGTTGTACCAAGAGGTCTTTGGCTTGTATCCCTTCCTTTTCATAGAGCTTGTGAACAAGTCTTGTTCAAGGGAGCCAATGATGTTTTTGTGTATTAGTGCTAGCTCTCCTCTGGTGTCTTCATCTTGGTCTTTAGTGCCTAGATGGAAGGCACTCTCCAATAATGGGATTAGCCTTTCATAAAGGCGGGGTATTTTGTCCGCGCTGCTAGCCAGCTTCTCCCACCTGACTTTCCTACGATTGTTTTCGAGTAGGAGGCCCGACTTGTCTTTGCCAGATCCCTGTGATATTTCCTCATTCCTGGGAATGGAGTAAATTAGTTCCAGGGAATTGTGGTCACTATCCGATCTTGGGCACACTTTAAAATCGACTATTGCTGGCCACATAAAAGTTTTGACCATGATATAATCAAGTCTGGATTCACTACCAGGTTTGTTGTAAGTGGGATTACTTGGTATATCCGAATTACAGCGGCCGTTACATGCCCTGAGTCCAAGATTAAGAGTAAGGGCGTTTATTTGTAGGGCTAGGGGAGTCCAGGCCCTGGGGGGTGGTGCCGCCGTCTCTGGTATGAGCCAGCAGGAATCTTCATCTAGGGAGGGACCATCGCGTAATCCAGGCAGAGGTTCATAGTGGGAGTTGAAATCGCCCCCTACCAGACAGGCGAGATCACACGGAATGCCCTCTAAGAACCTCGCTAGCTCGTCTATAGTGGACGACTCTTTGTGCATTTGAGTCAGCCTAGAGTAGATATTAACAACTAGTAGCTTCGATGAATCAGGCCATTCTAGTAGGACAGCCAACAGATCGTCAGAAGCGGTCTCCAAGTTGGAGGCTTGGCAGCCTAGATCCGTTGCTACTCCTATCATTAATCCCCCAGATGGTCTCCCCTTTCCCCCCCACTTGGCTGTTTTGGCGAAAGAGGCAAAACCGGGTAAATCTATTGTTTCTCGCGCCCAGGTTTCTTGTAAGAGTATTACATTTTTAGAGCTGATATAGGAGCCCCACTCTACACAGTCTAATTTATTAGAGAGCCCTGCCACATTCCACAAAATTACTGTTATGTGTAGTGATTGGGCACGTGGCGGGCTCACAACAATGTCGATGGGCTCGAGGTGGGCCCTGTGGTTTGGGGAGGGATGTGTCAAACCCAATGGACTTATAGCAGTGGGTAAGGAAAGGTTCATCATGCCTAGAGTCTGAATCGGTTCACCTGAGCTTACTGTCAATGAATCCGCCAGTATAGATGGATTCATGTCAAGTCTGGGAACTGTAAGTGTTTTGCTGCCACTTGGGGAGGTTGCGGAGGCAACATTCCCCTTTCCAGCCACCTGTCAATCTACCATATCTAAATTACTATATCGATTTTGTGTTTGTAGAAAGGCAGGGTAATGAGTTCTATATGGCCCGGGAATTCCCCTCCTATAGCCACCACCCCCCCCTCCTCCTCCTGGTGACGGTTTCCCACCCAGTCTCATCCCCGTAACCAGGGAAGTACTCAGTTGGTCTTCCCCTGTGTGAAGGGTAATTGTTGGTCTCTCTGGGGCGAGTTTCCCAACCCTCCAATAACTCTTGGTGGTGTCCCCACCTGTGATCCTCTGAGTTATATACATTGGAAGGGTAGAAAAATGAGAGGGGAAGTGTTTGGATGGTGTTACCAAAGTCCTCATCAGCAGCACAGGAGCAGATATATGCAGCTGTGTTGGGGTCTCTGAAGGAGACCAGGATACAGTCTCCTCTGATGGATTTCCTAGTGTGCCCCACCCATGCTACTCTCTTGGTCGTAGAGATATCACTCGCTGTACCTCTCGGAAGTGGTCTGTTTACCGAGAGCCAGTTTATCACTTTGTTCTTGAGTGAAGTGTATGATTCAAATGTGGGGGGGTCGAGTTCAGGAACCCCAACCAAAACTACGGTGTAAGGGGCAGCTTCTGGTGGGAGGTTTACAAACTGTAATTTTCGTTTGGTGTGTAGTTTCTCTCCCTCGAGTGGGGGGTCGTGCTTAGTTTTTGTCGATGGCGTAGGATTTGATTTTAATAAAGGGGCAGGTTTAGGAGTAGCAGTATTTGGTTGCTGTGTGGGTGTCGGGACTTTGTGTGCAACTATGGGTTGTGGTGCATTGATTTTTGCAGGTTGGGCGGATTTGGTTTTTGAGTCTTGTGGTTTATTGTTTGTTACAACCTGTGGATTATTGCCTTTAACAGGTTTAAAGCCTATACCCTCCTTTGGTATTTTGATCCCACTATTATCAGTTTTCCTAGCATCGGCAAGTTACACAGTTGCCTTTTCAATACTCACTAGTCTTGCTTCTATCTTAATCAGTCTCGCCTCAAGGGGACTTAAAAGAGACCTGAGCAGTGAACCTATATCCTCCAAAGTGATGTCATCTGAGGAGGT
Organism: Lissotriton vulgaris; assembly: GCF_964263255.1. Lineage (NCBI taxonomy): Eukaryota > Metazoa > Chordata > Amphibia > Caudata > Salamandridae > Lissotriton > Lissotriton vulgaris. The sequence goes on from NC_141691.1 coordinate 1,181,257,352, forward strand.
GTCTAATTGGGCGTTGTTGGTAGATTGTGGGAGTGGGGTTAGTTTGGGTGGTCTGGAAGTGGTCGGCGTTCCCGATCTTTCCACCGTGGGAGCAAGGGCGGTTAGTTTTTTCCCCTTACCTCTGGCTTGTTTGGATTTGGGAGTTTTGGACCTAGGTTCTTCTAAGGTTTGTGGCCCTTGTTTCTTTTTTGGAATGGCCCCCTCTCTGGCTCCCTTATTATTATCACTATTGGGTTCGGCAGTTAGAGCTATCTCTATGTTCTGCGATGATATAGGCTGGGTATTTTGGGTAGTGGGTAAGACCATAAGGCTCATGTCCTCTAGATCACTTGGGACATCAATGGTGAGTTCTGGACTGGTTGTTAAAGTGTCCGTGAGGTGGCGTGATGCCTGATCAGTGCTATACGTGATGGGCCTACCCGAGCTGTTTTCTGGGGTTCTGGCTAGTGCCATGGGTCCCATAGATGATCTCCTTATCCAATCTATTTCTTGTGATATTCTTCGCTCCAGAACCTGGATCTCCTCAATCAGGAGTGAGCCAGCCTTGGCAAAGTAAGTGTCAATAGGGCCTTTGACCGCTCCGGCTGCTGCAAGGGAAGAGGTTTTACTTCTTGTTTCCCGTGTACACATTTCTCAGGGTGTCTGTAATCCTGGTGGGGCGGGCAAAGAGAATGGGCCCGGACCGGACTCTCCCGTACTCGAACGGCCTCAAACGGCCCGCTCTTTGCCCGGTCTTCGCCCCGGCCTTAGCCCCGCGCGCGTCCCGCGTGCGCGTTGCTCTCACTGCCTATCAGAGGATAGAGCAGAAGAAGGGGGCGGGAAGAGGACCAGCTGCGGCCGATCAGCGCCGCTGAGCAGGCTGGTCCTCGCAGTCCCGCCTCTGTCCTTGGGGTCAGCTACAGTGTCCCAGAAAGCGCGTTGGTGCTCCTATGCACAAGTTGGACTCAGGGAGCTGCTCCTCAGCAAGGTCTCTTTCCTGCGAGCGGCTCCCGCGAAGCGGGGGCCGCGAGGCGTTGCAGAGTGTGGCAGAGTGTCCGGAAAAGCGGACAGGCGAGCAGACGAACAGGCAAAGGACAACCAGCAAGGTTGGTGTTCAATCCCACGACGCTCTCACTCCGTGGCGATTTCAAGTGGAGGAGGGGGTGGGAAGAGGACCAGCTGCGGCCGATCAGCGCCGCTGAGCAGGCTGGTCCTCGCAGTCCCGCCTCTGTCCTTGGGGTCAGCTACAGTGTCCCAGTAGGCGCGTTGGTGCTCCTATGCACAAGTTGGACTCAGGGAGCTGCTCCTCAGCAAGGTCTCTTTCCTGCGAGCGGCTCCCGCGAAGCGGGGGCCGCGAGGCGTTGCAGAGTGTGGCAGAGTGTCCGGAAAAGCGGACAGGCGAGCAGACGAACAGGCAAAGGACAACCAGCAAGGTTGGTGTTCAATCCCACGACGCTCTCACTCCATGGCGATTTTAAGTGGAGGAGGGGGCGGGAAGAGGACCAGCTGCGGCCGATCAGCGCCGCTGAGCAGGCTGGTCCTAGCAGTCCCGCCTCTGTCCTTGGGGTCAGCTACAGTGTCCCAGTAAGCTCGTGGTGCTCCTATGCACAAGTTGGACTCAGGGAGCTGCTCCTCAGCAAGGTCTCTTTCCTGCGAGCGGCTCCCGCGAAGCGGGGGCCGCGAGGCGTTGCAGAGTGTGGCAGAGTGTCCGGAAAAGCGGACAGGCGAGCAGACGAACAGGCAAAGGACAACCAGCAAGGTTGGTGTTCAATCCCACAACGCTCTCACTCCGTGGCGATTTTAAGTGGAGGAGGGGGCGGGAAGAGGACCAGCTGTGGCCGATCAGCGCCGCTGAGCAGGCTGGTCCTCGCAGTCCCGCCTCTGTCCTTGGGGTCAGCTACAGTGTCCCAGTAAGCGCGTTGGTGCTCCTATGCACAAGTTGGACTCAGGGAGCTGCTCCTCAGCAAGGTCTCTTTCCTGCGAGCGGCACCCGCGATGCGGGGGCCGCGAGGCGTTGCAGAGTGTGGCAGAGTGTCCGGAAAAGCGGACAGGCGAGCAGACGAACAGGCAAAGGACAACCAGTAAGGTTGGTGTTCAATCCCACGACGCTCTCACTCCGTGGCGATTTTAAGTGGAGGAGGGGGCGGGAAGAGGACCAGCTGCGGCCGATCAGCGCCGCTGAGCAGGCTGGTCCTCGCAGTCCCGCCTCTGTCCTTGGGGTCAGCTACAGTGTCCCAGTAAGCGCGTTGGTGCTCCTATGCACAAGTTGGACTCAGGGAGCTGCTCCTCAGCAAGGTCTCTTTCCTGCGAGCGGCACCCGCAAAGCAGGGGCCTCGAGGCGTTGCAGAGTGTGGCAGAGTGTCCGGAAAAGCGGACAGGCGAGCAGACGAACAGGCAAAGGACAACCAGCAAGGTTGGTGTTCAATCCCAATATAGATTTTAGTTTCGTAGGCTGCATTCTGCAAGGATAAGGTTAATGGTATTCAAAGTCTTTAGCAGCTTCTCAAGATGAAGACTAGGTAGAGGAAAGGTTTTCAGTTTGGCAAGAGATTTATTGGGAGAAAAATAATTGATCTTATGTCAAGGGCAGATGATTTGGACAGGCCGTTCGTAAAATAAGATTAATGATGGCTAAAGAGTGAATACTGGGAATGAATGTTTCTCATCTCAGAGTCCAGACTGAAATCAGACACATTGATGTCACTGAAAACCCCTTAGTGGTCCCAGAAATCCTGTGTGAATACATTCCGGTTATTTACTGATACCCATCTGCAATACTGTATGTTCATCAGGAGTTTAAATTCAATCCAGGGTGTCAAGTCTCGGCCTTTTGATGATAGTGTGTGGTAGAGCAGTAAGTAGGGATGGGGAAAAATGCATGGTGACTGTAAGCCATGGCTGAACACTAGATCCACGCTGTGGCCTGCTCTGTGTGTGGGTGGTTGCATTGTCTGTATGAGTAAAACCTGCTGCTTCAAGGAATGATGGCTTACATCCTGGTTTGCAGTAAGCCGGGAAAAAAATGAATGATGTCTTTGGATTGATTGTGATATGAATCATCATGCATTTGAATAATAAATAGGCTATATCTGGAAACATTTCCTCTCTAAAGTCAATTGAATACATCACAGCTATACAACCCCTCTGCTTATGTCTTTGTAGAGAGCTTTGTAGTCTGGACGAATAGATAGTTTGAAGTGAAGTTGCTATGTTGTTTATCGTTTATTTTGTACACACCGGTCTCCCTTTCACCCTTGAGTGATTCCATTCTAAATGGTGCGACGAGGGGGATGTGGAAGTACAGATCATTTAGCTTAGAGCCAATCTTTCCCAGCAATGAATCAGAAATGTTCAGGTTGTGGTTTTATTCGCCTTTTCTGTCGAGTTTGGAGAAAAAGAAGAAATAGCACTGGGAAATTGGGTCATAATGACGAGTGTCAGTGCTCATATGAAACTGATCCCAGTGGATAAGATGGCTGTGTTTTAAATATAGAAATACTAGATATTGAACACAATCTAAAAAAAAAAAAGTCAGGTGAAATCCTTTTGGTGGGTACCCCGTCTATTATTAATAAAAAAGAATAATTTGAAACTAAGTTTAAGGTACTTTTGGAAATAACCCAAAGGAAGCAAACATTAGGTCTAAAGGTTTTACTGGGGAACCAATTCAAATGTTAAGGTTCCGCAAGCTCCTATTTAATTTAAAGACGAGAAGACAAACTGCTCTGTGGGGGCATGTTACAACTGTTCCTGTGGACTATCAATTAATCAAGGGTTTGTAAAGTGCTCTATTCACCCGCGAGGATCTCAAGGCGCTATGTAGTTCCGTAGTTCAAGGGCAAGTGGTTCGGTGGGTCCGAACCCGTTCAATGAAGGTAGTCGGATATAGACGATTTTGGTATCAGTGGACCACAAATGACGAGTGCGCTGTGTGCGAGTGTTTTTGTCTTAATCGATCAATGAGAACAGTACGTATTCAGGGATTTCGTTTGAACCCTTGGGTTCCATTTTGTGTACGGCAGCCATTTTGTGTGGTTGCCCTCACATAGGCCGATGACTATGGCCGAGCGAGTCCTTGGGACACGTACACCTTAGCTGACTCCTGAATGATCTGGCCGAACTGACTTCCTTGCCCGAGGCTGACCTCGCTGAGCTAGTTCCTTGTTAAGCAGCTGGTCAGATAAAGAGCAAAGAGAAGGACATGCCGAAGTTTACAGTACACTGCACCCACCCTTCTATCTTGCTTCTTATCTGTTTCTGCTCCTTCCTTTATGACATATTCACTGACTTGGGTTGAGGTTTTATGATGGGTTTGTCCGGCCTGATCGAACAGGATATTGGAATGTGCTTGGTCATTTCTGGTGGGCTGGACAACGGAAAATGGGATTGTTGTCATGCGCTACTTTTGAAATGTCACACTATGATTGGCTAGTTTGTATGTAATTGATGCTAGCCTGGAATGTGATTTTTGGCATAAAAGACCATGTTTCGCTCATTGAAATTGTGCAGTCTCTAGCGAACCATCCGTGTTGTGCTTCGTAGACCTCTGTTCCTGGTTGCAGCCAATAAACTTTGGTCTTTGACATCATCAAGAGGTGTCCCGTGTCTCTGTTTGCCGAGGCAGGGGAACTCAAAGATATTGGGCGTTTTCCCTGGCGCCGCTGGGTTCTAAAACCCGGTTCTTCAGTTGGCACCCAACGTGGGGCGACTTCAGCGGTACCGGTCCAAGCCTGAAGATCATGAGGAGCTTCGTGTGAAAATTCTGGAGGAAGGCCTGCCACTTCATAGACCCCTGTATGTCGTCGTGGTCCGAAAGTCTTTGCTGCGAGCTTACCCGCCTTCCGACAGCTACGAAGGACTGCTGCCCTGACTGTCGCCCTGTCTTGGAGCCATAGACGATTTGTAGAGCGAGACAATAGACGGGTCTTCTGGTGACGCCATCGACATTTCAGTTAAGTATGAGTGGAGTGTCTTCCAGTCCTTAGTTTGTTTGGGTATCCTTCGGGATCGCTTTGATTTGGTACCTGCAGGCCCCAAAGCCGAGGGACTCGTGTTTTGACGAGACTATCATTTTTGAGATTTCCCTTAAAGTTTGAAGCTAGACTAGTGAGCGAAGATGCCTGGTCTTAGCAGACTTGGAAAGATATTTGGTTTTGGTTGTTCTAAGGATTCCCGGTTGGAGGATTCGTGTCCAGTTCTTCTGATTGGAACTCCGATATATGAGCTCTATGTAAAACATGGTGTTGGCCCCATCGGATATAATGACATCTGGGTTAAATATACGAGGAAAGACGGTATCCTACAGTGGCCCCGTTATGGTAGCTTTGAAACAGAAATTTTAGACAATCTCGAAGTTAAAGTGTTCAAGAAGAAAGCCCGGCCGGCATTGTTTGACTCTTTCCGCATGTGGCGCAAAGAAGCCAAACAGAAAGAAATTAAATTAGCGAAGAAACATAAACATGAACGAGGTATGTCAATGGTGCAAGCTGCTATACAGTTTAGGGAAAATGAGGAAGAGCAAGAGAGCGAACAGATGCTTAGGATCGGGAAGTTAGCAGTAGATAAGTGCTACCCAGCTTTGCCACCTAAAGAGCAAGACGAAAAAAAAGATCTTGCGTAAGATCTTTTAATGTCGCATCTATTGAGTTCGCCACCCCCTTATGCACAGGATGCTACGGCACCACCGCCACCAGTTGTAGCTGCGCAACCTCTGGTTGTTTTGCCACCTGCGATTCCTCTAAAGCCAGCTCCTCTTCCGTTGGCTACTATTCCTTTGGTGTTGCCTTCTGCAGGGCCACCAACTTTGCCTTCTCCTTCGTCTGCTACTCCTACGCCTATCTATAATACTCCTTCTGTTCCGACTTTGGATTTTTCTAATATTGTTCTGTCTTCTCTTATTCTTTCACCTTCTCCTTCTGCTAGACAAAGAATGACTGCTGCAGTTTCGAGTATTTTTTCTCCTCTGTTGGGATCATTGGGTATGTCTCCTGTTGTCGAGCGTAGACAATCGCGTAGTCAGTTGCCTGATGCTAATGAACGAACAGTGTTGGATCACATGGCACGTAAATGGGTTACGTATTCTACACAGTATGACCTTGAGGGTATTATGGATGTTTTCCAGCAATGGGAAGCACCAAAGCAACGGTACGTCTTTGAGATGATGTGTGTGTTCCTTCATGAACAGTGGATTGAAGAAGTAGGACATGCTCCTTCTGAGTTGTACCGAATACGTTCCGAGTTTGCGAAAGGGACCATTGTGAGTCCTCTTCAGGTTCAGAAAGCTGTTGTGACGTTGTTGTCATTCCGAAGTGACACTCCTTCTGAGCGACTGTTTGAGCCTGATTCGCCACTAGGGAGAAAAGCGCGTCAGTATCCGATGCGTGAGGTTCCTCCAGTTTGGAGACCTACTGATGGAAATGTTGCTGCACACTTTCAGCGTGTTTGGGTACATGTTTCTTGAAAGCGTCCTGAAGTCTTAGCTCTTAAGCAGACTTTGCCTGATTCACGCAAAAATACAGCAGGATACTATAAGGAGCTAACTCAGACCGTGGGTTCGTGTGTCATGAATTTGGCAGATATAGATATGTTGTTTGGGAATGTTGTTCCACAGCCTATTTGGAGTAAGAATTGTCACACTGATCATGTGCAAGAATTAGGTGAGACATGGGTTAATCTTAGAGATGCCGATAATAGACAAGTAGGCGGCGCTAAGCCTGAGGATTTGATTACTGAACTCCCTGGTAAGATTATTACTTATATGAAGACTCTGATGCCTAAAGTGCGTGTCAATTGGGACAAGTTGTCTGCGTGTAAGCAGAAGAAAGATGAAACTGTGTCTGACTTTTTCACGCGGTTTGAAGAGACTTTTGTAGATCATAGTGGTCAGGACATGAGTACCGAAGGTGGTCAGAAATTGTTGACAAATTCGTATATAATTTGCTTCCCGAATTATGTAATAGGTTGAAGGATTCTGAGAGTGCTTGGGCTGTTTCCACGTCAGCGCAGATTTTAGCGACAGCCCAGTACTAAGAAAATAGGCACAACGATGAGGTAGAGAAAGCGGATAAGAAGACTAAGGAATTGAAGACTAAAGTTCTTCTACAGCAAGCTTATCCGCCTCGTAATAATCAACGTGATTATCAGCAGAATCAGCAATATTCGAGAAACTCGCAAAGGTTCGAGTCTTCTCAAACACGTTTTCCATATGGGCCTAATCAGTGTGCATATTGCAAAGAAGAGGGCCATTTTAAGAGTAGTTGTCTGGTTCTGTTACAGCGTACAAATGGTGTTTCTGGTGTGAGAGGTCGAGGTGTTCAACAAGCGCCTAGAGGTAGAGGTCATGGTCAGAACATATGTTCTTTGCCTCCACAGAATTCTATGAATAGCTTTGATCAGCCGAATGGTGCATCTGGTAGGACGCCACAGTATTATACAGACGATTATTATGTTGAAGGTGAGGATGTGGATGGTAATGATTGCTAGGACAGCCATAGACAAAAAGAGGGAGTTGTTTTAGTTCCAGTAGATCAGAGTGGACCCTATGTTGAAGTGATTGCATCAGGTGTGTCCGAGATTTTTCTGTTGGATACTGGTGCTGCAAAGAGTTCTATTATGCACTCTAAACTCCCTGGCGCACCTTTGTCTGGCTTACAGAATGTTTCAGTAGGTTTTTCTGGTGCCCTGGTTACGAATCCAATTTCTACTTTGTTACCTCTTTCTGTTGGACCTCGTAAATTTGAAGCACCCCTCATCTTGACAACCGGTTGTGGTGAGAACTTGTTGGGATTGGACTTGTTGAAGAGATTGCATGCGACACTGTATTGTTCTCCGTCAGGAGTACATCTTACATTGGGCGAGAGAGTGATCTCTCCGATGTATATATCTAAAGTTGGACTTCCACCTGAATTGTCATCCGTCCCTGATTCGCTTTGGGCTTCTGGTCCGAACGATGTAGGCCTCTTGGAGAATCCGCCATATGTTGTGACACTCAAGGCGAATGCTAGGTTACCACGTATTCCACAGTATCGTATCTCGAGCGATGGTGAGCGAGCACTTTTGCCGATCATTTACGATCTCATTGAAAAGGGTGTGATTAAGGAAACGAGAGGTAATGTGTGCAATAGTCCGGTTTTGCCTGTTCTGAAGAGAACTGATTCTTCACAGCCTCCTGTATATAGGTTTGTGATCGATCTTCGCGAGGTGAATAAGATCGTTGTTCCACAATTTCCTGTTGTACCTGATCTCACCGCTTTGTTGACTTTGATCCCAGCTACAGCCACGTGGTTCTCGGTGATTGACTTGAAGAACGCTTTCTTCAGCATTCCGATTGCCGTGGAAAGTAGAGATATCTTTGGATTCTCTTTAGGAGGACGAAGCTTCCGCTTCAAGCGCGCTCCTCAAGGTTATTGCGAGTGTCCATCGATCTATAGCCAAGCTTTGAAAACGCAACTTGATCTGTTGGTTTTACCTGATGGTGCTGCTCTTATTCAATACGTTGACGACTTGTTAGTTGCTGCTGACAATGAAGAGATTTGTAGAGAGGCTACTTTGTCGCTGTTACGCCATTTGTCTGATTTTCGTCACAAAGTTTCTCTCTCTAAGTTACAATATTGTCAACAAAAAGTTACCTACTTAGGACACCACTTATCGAAGGAGGGAAGGAAACTGACCCCAGAAAGAATTCAAGCTATTGTGAAAATGAGTGTCTCTACGACACAGAGAGAAGTACATGCGTTTTTGGGTATTACGTCATACTGTAGACAGTGGATCCCTAATTTCTTGTTGTTAGTGAAGCCATTGATAGCTCTTACTGTTAAGGATACTCCAAATCCTATTCCTTGAACTGAAGAGCTTTTCCGAATTACGCAACGCGTTGTGTTCGGCTCCTGTGTTGGGTACTCCCGACTACAGTAAGCCTTTCACATCGTATGTCCACGAGAGAGAGGGATGTGCATTGTCAGTCTTGACTCAACAGTTTGCTGATAAGCAACGTCAATGTGCTTATTTTTCGTCGACCTTAGATCCGGTAGCTAGAGCGTTGCCGAGTTGTTTGAGAGCTACAGCAGCAGCGGCTGTTTCTATTCGACAGTCCACTGGCTTGGTAAAAGACAATACACTGATTGTGATGGTACCACATGCAGTGGATACCTTGTTGAATCGTACCAAGACACAGCATTTAACTAGTGCTCGGTTTTCGGGTTATGAATTGACCTTGTTAGCGAGTCATGTGCATATAAAGAGATGCAACACGTTGAATCCAGCCATGTTGTTGCCGATTTCAGCTGAGTCAGATAACACAGAACAGCATGATTGTTTCCTTAGGACTGAGGAAGAAACGAAAGGGAGGATAGACCTTAGGGATACTCCTCTTCCAGAGTGTGATGGTACTTTGTGGGTTGATGGTTCGTGCTTCAAGCTTCCGAATGGTGATACGACTGCGGCATATGCTGTTACGACTTTGCATACGATTGTTAAAGCTGCACGTATCCCACATAATTCAGGGCAAGCAGCAGAGTTGATTGCATTAACGAGAGCATGTGTGTTGGCGAAAGGTGAATGTGTACACTGACAGCCAGTAAGCTTTTGGTGTTGCTCATAGTTTTGGACGTTTGTGGCGAGAGCGTGGGTTCTTGACTTCGCATGGGACGAAAATCCAACATGGCCAGTTGGTGAATGAACTTCTTGAATCACTTACTTTCTTTGCCATTGCAAGTAGCGATTGTGAAATGCAGTGCGCATAAGAAAGTTACGGATGATGTTGGTCAAGGAAATGCGTTTGCAGATGACGTCGCGAAAGAAACTGTTAGAAATGTGATGAGCCAAATGTATGTTGCAGGTCCGGTGAGATGGGTTCCAGATAGAAGTATGTGTGAAGATACGATTGAGAGTGTGAAATCCATCCAAGCTGAAGCTACAGAGAAAGAGTTGAATGAATGGAGAGAAAGTAAGGGTAAACTGGATTTGAATGGTTGTTGGACAGATTTGTCTGAGCATCAAAGATGGTTGTTACCCGATGCATATGTGCTTCCAGTTGTTACAATGGCTCATGGAATGGCACATATCAGCGTGAAAGGGATTTGCAAGTTGTTGGCTCCGGTTTGGCAGAATTCTGGAATTCCCAAATGTGCAGAGAATCTGGTTAAGAACTGTATCATGTGTTTGATGTACAATGCTGGTAAGGGAACTCCAACTCCAGCTGGTCATTTTGCTCCTCCTACGTATCTGTTCGAGGCTTTGCAGCTAGATTTCATCCACATGGAGAGGTGCAACAACCTGAAATATGTGTTGGTGGTTGTTTGCTCCTTTTCTAGATGGGTGGAAGCCTACCCTTTGAAGGACAATACTGCCTTGTCCACAGCTAAAGCCCTTATCAAAGAGTTCTTCCCTCGGTTTGGATTGCCTAGAATTATCTGGAGTGACAATGGGAGTGAATTTGTGGGTCAAGTGATGAAGAGAGTATGTGAGCGATTAGGAATTAGGCAGAAATTCCATGCTGCAAATCACCCCCAATCAGCTGGTTTAGTCGAGTGCTATAATGGCACTCTGAAATTAAAATTGGCCAAAATTCAAGCGAGCCCTGGTTTACAATGGCCAGATGCTTTGCCCTTAGCTCTTCTGTCCACAAGAATGACTGTGCATTCGCAAATGGGTTTGAGTCCGTATGAGGTCGTGTTTGGCCGCCCGGCGAATATTTGAGGCATGCCAAGACCGACAAGGTTCAGTGAGCTTGAATACCCTGTGTTACTTGATTACTTGTACGAACTGACGGCTAAACTGCGTGTCTTACATCAACAGGTTTACGATAGTCTACCACAGGCTTCTGAAGATCCAGGTCACGCTATTGAAACTGGTGCCAGGATATTCGTGAAGAATTTTCAGCGGAGCAAGAACGAGCAGCCCCGCTGGACAGGACCGCACCTAGTTTTACTATCTACACATTCTGCAGTTCGAGTGCAAGGCAAGAAAAATTGGATCCACGGCGTACATTGCAAACGGGCTCCGTTGCCCTTACCGTATGACCGGTGGGTCCAGAAAGGACTTCCAGACTCTGAGACTGAAACTGTGCCTCGTTTTCGGCCATTCAGTGATGCCCGTTTGATTAGAACAAACACTGAGAAAAAAAAGACGATCTTCTGCAAGAAGCTGTGCCTCTTTTGAATCGATTGAACACTACAGAGCCTGAACTCTTGTTTAAGGAACAGACATTGCCTGGCAAAGACTGTTATAATTTGCGACCGAGAGTCATGGACAAATAAAAAATAAATGAAGTTTTTTATGATTTTTCTGTTTGCAGGTTAACTCTCCTCCGAGGAACTACTGATTTTTGCTTTTCGAACCGCCATCCGGGTTCAGCTGTAGGGTCGCGGTCAACAAGTCTTTGGAGTGCAAGCCGGAGACACTAGGTCGAAGGTTCTGGTTGGCCTAAGGGAGTTGCCCTGGACTGACAGAGGCATTCCTTAGCATAGAACACCTTACCACCGCGAGCAGCATATTTAGTGAAGATGGAGTTGTTCGAGTTGGAGAGACCTATAGAGACAATGAGCTTTAAAAGCAAGATATACAAACTGATGACCAGGAAAAGATTTTTAATACTGTGTTTATTTATGTTGCTGAGTTTAATGATATTTTTAATTGGTTATGTGACATTCTCTTTTAAAGTGACGTTCATGCCCACTGTGCAACCTACACCTCCTCCTACTATTTCTTCTCATTCTTTTTACCCTCTGCCCGAACATGAAGTAGTCAGAAGATTGGAATTTGCTAATAATTTCTTTATTCAACTTTTGCACCAACACCAGCTAGTTATGAACACGACAAATTGTTGGATTTGTGGCCTAATGCCCCATACGACCGATAAAGGTATTCCGTACTTGGTTTTGCCTTTCAGCCTCAACGGTTCTCTTTGGGCATATAGAACGATGTTCATTTATGCCCACAGTGTCTATCCCCTACATTCACCGAAAGACAATCTGAAGAATATTGCTTTGGCTAGAGGTATCGTCGACATGGTTAAAGGGACTAATGCGGTTGAGACTATTCCGAAAGATGAGAAAGAACCATATAGTGGTTGGGACGTTACTGGCTATGGAGTTAGTCTGAGTGTTAACCAGCGAGCGAAAAGTTCTTCACCGATTTGGATAGTGCCCCATCAGGGTCGCTATTGTCTGCAGGGTAATGGCAAGTATCCGAAAGCTCAGTTAGGGAAGAGTGTCTGCACTGAGACTTATGTATTTACGTCTCAGACTTCCCCAGCGTTTCTAGCAGCTAAGGGTACCTATTTCATTCGCTATGACAAAGCATATACATGGTTGCCCCCTGACTTTTTGGGCACATGTTTTGTTTCCTTCCTGTTGCCTCCCACTTTTACAGCTGCAGCAGATTACCATAAGACGAGAGTTGCTAGAGGTGTCTTCAGTCAGGAAGATACTGCAGGACAAGAATTGGGAGATTTCTTTACAGGTTTTCTGCTGTTCTGGGGACCGATGGCTAACAGCAGGAACATTCGCCAGTTGACAAGAGTGGTTGAGTCCACCATTGTGGAAAAAGGTAGGACCGATGACCTTTTTCAAAGTTGCCCGGCGCTAACCGCCTCTAATACCACTCAAGTTACCAAACAAAGAGGCAGGCGCTGGAGACTGGGAGGCAGGAAACAGAGGTTTTATTCCGACGGAGCAGAACACATCAATTCAGACAACAGGGTATCTTCTCGAGGTGCTGTAACCGCATCTCTGAGGCCTGGCCTCTTATACACAGGTTTATGATCTTTATTACAGTTTATTGCATGTGTCACATTCTTGCAAATACTTTGAAGTACGGAAAGGCATCCTCGGAATCCCCGCTTCAGGCCTGTTCCCACACACATTTACAGTAGAAGTCCCCACCCCGGTCACAATAGGTGACGATTGTCGCGCAGCTGGACATTCCGCCGATTCCCGGAATGCATGTGGTCGATCGGGTCTCATGGGGTGGGGGCTTTGATCAACTTGTGGATCCTTTGATGGAAGAAGCTTCCTACTGTATGGGGGCAATAAACAGCATCCGCAAGGCCAGGTGGCGGCCTGGGAACGAGCAGGACAATCGGGCACAGAGGAAAGGGGGGTTTTATCAAAGGACCCGGGATCATGAAAGAAGTGGAGGGAGGTGTCGAGCTGGGAACAGGATGGGGTTCCGAGGCAGGGTTGCGCTGAAGAGGGGTTTATGGCCCAAGCATGTGAGAGCGGGGGCTGTCAGCGCATGGGGGATGCCTGCAAGGTCAGGAGAGAGAGAGAGAGACACGCTGGCTGTCTGCGATGGGCAAAGAGGCCATGGTATTTAAAATGGCTGCCGCTTACGCGCACGAATGGACTCAAAAAGGGGGCAAGATGGCGCCGATAATGTTGACACTGCAAACTAGATTTTAACAGTCCTCCCTTTTCAACATATCTAGCCAGCTTGTCTAATGGATGTCTATCTGCATCAGATTCCTAACCTCGACATCATACAGTGCTCTCATGCGTTCTTTTTCAATCTCCACAGTCTTAGGGCAGATACAATTCGCACATAGTGAACACAGAGGCGGCAGGCACTGGATTCCTAAGCAGAACCCACATATTATAACCACAGGAATCAGGATAATAGTAAACAGTCTCCAGCCCCAGTCCTTAACAGTACTCCAAAACCATCCACCAAGCGACCATTCTTCTTGCTCCTGGTGAACTTCTGAGGAGAGTCTGTGGAGATGTTCGATGACTTTGTACACTGAGGGTGATTTGTCTGGTATACATGTACAGCAGCTGGACCCAATATTGCGGCATACTCCACCACGATCCGCTAGAACCACATTTAGAACAAGGCGGTTCTGGAGAGCCACCAGGCGGACCGCTTGAAGCTCTGCTGTATTGTTTGCAAGGATGCCAGCTGTGATGTTCATTGTTGTCTCGACTGCCTGAGTCAAATGTCGGATGGCACGGCTGTTTGCCATCGGGCCCCAGAGTGGAACAAGTCCCTTCATTGCATCGAGGAACTGTGCTCCTGTAGAGTCGGCATGTTCAATGTCCTTGGCTCGTTTTTGTCTATGGTGATTCGCCGGAGCCACATAGGTCAGAGGAAGGATGAAGGAGATAAAACAGGTGCCCCCTAGCCTTTGGGGAGCCAGGTGTAGGCTTTTGTGCCGCAAACAAAGTACATGTTTGGAGAGGATACAAAGGAAGGTGGATCCGTGGAGTCCAAAGTTCTGGTGATGCGGCAGGCACTGCGGCCCACCAGCTGTGTCCCGAGCCCTTCTATGCACATAAGGCCTGTGACGTTGATGACGGATAGGGCCATAGTCAGGGTGGCAGCTGTTCGTTTCCGGAGGAGGAGAAGGTGGATCTGGTCGGATTGTTAAACACCTGCATTTCAATTCGTTCTTTGACAGGGATGTCCATGTGGATAAAGTCGTTGGAGGTCTGCGGGCAGAAGTGTGTCTTCGTTTTGTTTCGCCAGACCTCATGAAAGAAATGCGTCATAGTTTTGCTGGAGGTGGCATTATCCCTATAGCTCTCTTGCAAGAGGATCAGCCAAGCAAGGCAGGAGCCGTGAATTGAGAAGGGTGAAGGGATGAAGGGTATCGAATGTCCAGTGGCGTGGGATAGCAACCCACAGATCCAGCAGTTGGTGGCATTGGTGGCAAGATTGTGCTGGTGCAGCAGTTGCACGAAGGAGTTGTTCCAAAACTCCTTTCGCCTTTCTCTGAGTTGGGGTGAAAGAGAAATCAGATAATGTTCCTTCATGGTGGTAGGCTGTGCAATGGTCAGGAATGTCTCATGAGCGGGTGCGCTTTCTTCCACAATCCAGAGGGTGGTCATGAGGAGGAGGCAAAAGAGGATCGCGATAAAGAGTGCAATTGTCTTTGAACTGTGGATTTTGTCAGTCTTTGGGTTTTTGTAGTGAATCTTCGGATGTCCGGTTGCTTCCATCATCTTCTTATCGGGCGCTTCCATCACCTTCTTATCGGGCGCTTCCATCACCTTCTTATCGGGCGCTTCCATCATCTTCAAGGGAGTTCGGTAGCGGGCAGAACAAAAAACCTTGTCTGGTTTTCTCTCCTGACAGCCTTTGTAGTGTTAGGCCACCAATCTGAGAATTATGACTTAGTTAATGGTCTGCTTAGCCGAAACTCCCTCCTTTCATCGCAGGTTATACCCTTCTCTGGATGGCACTGTGGGGTCAGGAATCTTTGCTAGTTCGAGCGTCTCTGTGTCTGGATAGCAGTTCAGTGATGGTCGGTCTTTGATCAGGAGCTCTTCCTGGGTGGTCACGTCTTCGGTCGTCGTCAGAGTCGGGGGGGATCCGTTTGCAGTGGTGCGCATGTACCCAGATCCGTTTTCCCTCCACTTGAAGAGCTGTTCGGGTGGTGAGGAGGACTTGCCAGGGGCCCGTCCACCGGAGTTCCAGACTCTTGGCACGCTGGAAATTTCTTATAAGAACATAGTCCCCGGGTTGCAGGTTGTGTCCGGGACCCCTGGAAGCGTCAGGGATGGCATGCAGCACCTGTTGGTGAATGACAGACAGAGTTTCAGTCAATTTATACAAGTAATCAGACATTAGGACGTCCGGGACGTCATGAATGGAAGTCGGTTTTGGTGCAGACCAGACGCTCATGGGTCGACCGAAAACGACCTCGTAATGTGTCAAGTGGTGTTTGGTGGGGGTGGAACGCATCGATAGCAATGCCAGTGGGTGAGCGTCTGGCCATTTCAGTCCTGTGGTAGCCACTATCTTAGCTAGTTTTAGTTTTAGTGTGGCATTGTGTCGCTCAACAAGTCTAGCAGACTGGGGGTGGAAGACTGCGTGGAATTTCTGTTTTACACCCAGCCCCTTCAAGATGAGCTGGATAACTTCGGCTACGAAGTGGGGGCCATTGTCGCTCCATAAAATTCGGCAAAGGCCGTAGCGAGGGAAAAATTCCTTTAATAGTACTTTTGCAGTGGCCATAGCAGTGTTGTCACGGGTTGGATAGGCTTCCACCCCTTTGCTGAATGCACATACCACAACAAGTACGTATTTCAGGCCTTGGCATCTGTCTAGCTGGATGTAGTCCATCTGTAGGACTTCAAATGGGTGATTGGGAATCCCAAACCCTCCCCGGGGTACTACAATTCCTTTCCCAGGGTTATGTTGCAAGCATATCAAGCATTGTTGGACCAGACGTTTGGCGGAGTCTGTGATTTTGTCGTTGTGCCAAACTCTGGAGACAAGTTCGATCATGGGGGCTGATCCTATGTGTGCAGGGGAGTGTGCCATAGTCAATATGGGAATCAGGTATGAGTCAAGTAGCAACCATTTGTTTGTGTCTTTTGTTCGCCAGCAGCCTTCATCGTCTTTCAGTCCCACCCGTGCCCATTCAGTCAATTTGTGTTGTGAGCTGGCCATTTGAATGTCCCTAATAGTGTCCCTAGCGTCGGTCCATTTCTCTGCTTGAGACCTGGTCACGTACATGCGTGTCGTCGTCCTATTCTCAGCTGTGGTCCGAGCAGTGATGTCAGCTAGTGCATTTCCCTGTCCAATAATGTCTGTCACTTTCTTGTGTGCCTGGCATTTGATGACTGCAAGTCGTTTGGGGAGGAAGACGGCTTCGATCAGGGCGGAGACTAGATCTCCATGTAAGATGGGGGTGTCGTGTGAGGTCAAGGACCCCCTTTCCTTCCAAAGGTGCCCAAAATGGTGAACCACCCCGAAGGCATACTGGCTGTCGGTGTAGATGTTTGCTGTGGTTCCTGCTGCTAGGATGCATGCTCGTGTCAGGGCAATTAGTTCTGCTGTCTGGGCAGATCTTTGTGTGATGCGGGCTGTCTCTACTACAGTTTGGGCTGTGGTGACCGCATAAGCAGCTGAGGTGGTGCCATCAGGGAGTTTGATGCAAGAGCCGTCCACCCACAGCTCTCCATCGGGGTCAGGAAAAGCTGTGTCTCTGAGGTCAACCCTACTCCTAGTCTGTTCGTCTGTGAGGGTCACACAGTCATGTACAGGGGACACATTGGGATCGTTCTCCGGTAGGGGCAACAAAGTTGCCGGGTTCAGTGTGGTGCATCTTTTCAGGGTGATGTGGGGTGCAAGCAGAGTCAGTTCGTATCCAGTCAGTCGTGCACTCGTCAGGTGTTGCGTCTTAGTTTGGTTCAGGAGGGTGTCAACTGCATGGGGTACTAATACCGTGAGGGAATTCGAGAGCACGATCCCCTCACTTTGTCCGATAGAGATAGCAGCGCCAGCTACAGCTCGAAGGCAGGCAGGCAAGGCTCTGGCTACGGGGTCAAGAGTGGCAGAGAAGTAAGCGCATGGTCGTTGCTTTGGGCCAATGGACTGGGTCAAGACAGATAAAGCACACCCCTCCCTTTCGTGAGTGTAGAGAGAGAAGGGCTTTGTATAGTCGGGGGTTCCTAGGACAGGGGCCGAACAAAGGGCATCTCGTAGTTCTATGAAGGAGGATTGGCATTCAGGGGTCCAAGGGAGTGGGAAGGGGACATCTTTAGCTAGTAGAGAAAGCAGCGGTTTCACAATGAGGCTGAAGTTTGGCAACCACTGCCGACAGAAGGAGGTGAGGCCTAGTAGGGAGCAGACTTGTTTCTGAGTCTTAGGGACAGGGGTCTCTAGAATGGTTTGGATCCGGTCGGGAGTAAGTTTCCTTCCGTCTTTGGACAAAAGGTGGCCTAAGTAAGTGACCTGGGGTTGGCAGAATTGCAACTTCTTCTAGGAGACCTTCTGGCCATTTTCCGCAAGGAAGTGCAGGAGTTGAATGGTGGCTGTGACTGCAAGTGGAGTGGTATCGGCCGCCAAAAGGATGTCATCGACGTATTGTATCAACACCACTCCATCGGGTAACTGTACTTCGTCCAGTTGTCTCTTGAGGGCCTGACTGTAGATGCTGGGGCTTTCTGTGTAGCCTTGGGGTGCTCGACAGAATCTATATGAGCGGGCTTTTAGGGTGAAGCCAAAGAGGTATCGGCTGTCTGGATGGATAGGGATAGAGAAGAAAGCATTTTTGAGGTCAATGACAGTGAAGGTGGTGGCAGTAGAAGGAATCAAAGTCAGGATAGTGGTGATGTCTGAGACCACGGGGTACTGGGGTACAACTACTTTGTTGATCTCTCGAAGGTCGATGATGAAGCGGTACGCTTTCCCATCTCCCTCTCCTTGTTTCTTTATGATGGGCAAGATAGGGCTGTTGCAAACATTGCTAACTACTTCCTCTACCACTCCTGCGTCTATCAGTGACTGAATAATCTTTACCAATGCCTTCTCGGCCTCGGGCGATATCCGATATTGTGGGAGTTTTGGGAGTATTGCGTCCGGTCGAACAGTGATGTGCACTGGGTCAATCATCATGCGTCCTACGTCCGAATCTGTCTTGGCCCACAGATACGGAGGCAGAGTGACAAGTAGGGACGGGTCAGTGTCAGTGATGGAAAACATGCGTCGGGAAGGGCAGTGTCTGAGCAGAATTGGGTTGTCGTACAAAAAAACTCGAACTCCGTCTTGTGAACATCTAATAGTAGCTAAGAAATGTTTCAGCAAGTCAAGTCCCATAATGGTGTCAGGAGTATTGGCGGAAAGCAAAAACGTCGTGTCAGTTGTGTTGTTCTCTAAGTCAAAGGAGATCGGTGTGGACAAAGGGTTAGTGGAGGGCGTTCCATCGAAACCTATCGATGTTACAAGGGAGCCTGACAAGGGTGCCCTTGGAATCAGTCGTTTAGATAACGCACTACATGTCGCGCCAGTGTCTACCAGAAATGGAGACTTTGTACCCAGGACCTTAGCGGTGACATAAGGACCTTGCTGGTCAACATAGAGCTCGACTGGATCCCTCCCTTGCCCTAGGCAGTCCTATGCGAAGTCGCGGGCATCGTCGCAGTCAGACTGCTGGTACTGGTTCTGTCGGGGACGGTCAAATGTATTTGGTCTGTTTGATCTATCGTTATTCGTGTCATTCGTGGACCCCCATTGCTGTCCTCTATTTCTCGATCCACCCGCTACGTCCTGGGGGTTCCTATTTCTGTTCATCTCCAACAGAACCGGACACTGGGATTTCCAATGGCCGAATCCTTTGCAAAATGCACACTGGTCCTCGCTAATGTCTCTACGTCCAACATGGGGTGTCGCGGTATGGTCTTTAGTGGGTGCGTTCCTAGGGACATTTGTCTGGTAGTTCCCTTTGTATTGCTCTTGTCCTACAGTCGCCCCTTGCAACTGTGCAATCATCACCCTTTCTTTTAAGTCTTTCTTCTTTTTCTCTGTCGCTCTATCGTTTTCATTTTTCTGGTGCTCGTAATATTGGGCCATCTGGAGGATAGCTGCGGGTTTGGAGGCTGCCCAACTACTCTCGCTGACCTGCAGTTTCTGAGAGACCTCCTGCGACAAACCTTTTACATAATTCTGGACAAACAGATGGTGTCCGGTTGCAGTGGTCATGTCCTGGCCACTGTAATCGGAGAACACCGTTTCAAACTGGGAGAAGTATTCTGATACCTCTTCCTGGGGTTTCTGACGACAGGCCGTTACTATCGACCAGTCCACTTTCTTCTCTGGGATCAGGGTTTTCAATTTCTGTACAATTTTGTCTGGGAGTTCTAAAATGGATTTCAAAGGCTTCTGTCCAGGTTCTCGTTGCCTATCTATGCCCTCGAGTTGTGACCAGGTATGTCCAAACAGCTCAAGGTGGTCGATTTTCCGTATTTGCTTCCACACATCAGCTGGCAGACATAATCCGAAAAACAAGTCGATGTCAGCCAGGGTCATAATCATTGAACCTAGGGCTGTACCTAATTCAGTGTAGAAGGCAGTGGGTTTTTACGTAAATCGGGCAGAGACTTCCGGAACGTCAGAATATCTTGCCGATCCCATGGCTGGTAGACCCAGTTGTACACTACCCTCCCTCTTGCATCTTGGTGGTTGACGTCATCGTGTGTTCCCAGACCTCGTGGGGGAACCCAGTAGGGGGCAGCCTCCCTTATTGGCATCATGGTGCTAGCTCGCTCAGTTTGTGATTCTGTCGCTACGGGTGTCGTAGGTTTAGCTTCCGATTCTTGTTCAGTGAGGTGGCGGAAAACCTCAAGCGTACGCAGAAGGAGGTCCGTCACGTCACACTCGCCCTCATCCCCGATATCGACCTTTCTATACAGAGTCGTTAGGCTCTCGGGACCTTTGTCTCGATATCGGTCCTCATACGCATTCAGGGCATGATAACACAGTCGTACGGCAAAGTGCCGTCTGTGGCTCCCTGCATATAAGTTGAACATATCCGTGATGTGCTCCTCACTCTCCTTTCTTTCTACCAGTGTCCTCACTATCTTGTCGATCCCTGCTCGCTCATCTTTGCATAACCTGTTCGTTCTTGTGGGATCTGTCTTTCGGGCCTCTGGGTCATCTAACACTGTCGCTTGTGCTGTATCTAGACAAGGGGTTCGGCCGGCGCGGAGGCCATGGGGACCGAAGCTCTGGTACTTCTCTCGCCTGTGCTTGAGGGTAGTGGGTGCTGTGCTAAAGGTTGGGAAGGGGCATATGGAGGGGGCATGTAGATGATCGGAGGACCTAACAAAAGGTCATTGTTGGCTCGCTGTTTCAAGGGTAATTCAGGGTAGAGCGTAGAGGGTGTTCTAACCGGACACTGACTTGATGTCGCTAACTCTTGTTTCTGTTTGGCTTCTTCTCTCTCTTTAATCTCTTCTTCTAATTTCTTAGCAGCTAGGTGGGCTGCCTTTCGCAGCTCTTTTTCCAACCTACTTTCATTTCTCTTTTTATGTTGTTCTGTTTCTTTGCGCCACATGCCGAGACTATCAAGCATAGTGGGCGTTGTCTTGTGTTTCCCAAGGGCTGTTTCTAGCGCGCTTATTTTATCCTCATCGAAGGATCCTATCAGTGGCCACTGACTTTTCTGATCCTTCTTCGTATATTTATGCCACAGCTTGCTATAGGCTATAGCGATCAATCCATGCTTCATAAATATGTCCTTATTAGGGGTACCTTCCAATGGAGCCGGATGGTTCATCTCTAATAAGCGGTCCGGGCTAAACAGGCTACCAATCAGTAGGGAAAGATAAGCATGACGGATTACAATGGGGACAAAAGTCTGCACTACCTATCTTATCACTGCGTGCAAAGACTAGACAGAATATTTCTATTCTTCGTTATTTGCAGGCAGTGAATACCTCAAAAGAACCAATATCGAACAATCAATGTTCGGTCAATCAAACAATCAATGGGGAGAATAAGTAGGCACGACGGGTTACAATGGGGACAACAGTCTGTGTTACCTACCCTTTAACTACCTGCAACGAGAGAACCTGTTCTTCTCTGTTTGCAGACAGCGAATCTCCAAAAAGAACCAACAATTCAAAGAGTAATATTAGTATTTTCCAAATCAAACAATCATTTCGCAATTTGTCGCGTTACACGAGCCTACCCGGACCACATGGACAGTTTCTTGTCTTCCGAATCCAGCGCCCGATCGTCTTCTATTCTTCGTGACCGTCGCAGCACTCCTAATGGTTCCCAGTCAGGACCGTAGATCACTCAAGAGAGGTCTGTTCGGAACCAGTGAAGTTCGGATGATCGGCTGTCAGACGAGGGTCTATCGGACAGGAGCTCTCCCGATCGTTGCAGTCGTTCACTCTGTCGTCAGGACCTCCCCCACTGGATCCACGAGTCACTGATGGGCCCCACGTTTGGGATGCCAATTGTGGAAAAAGGTAGGACTGATGACCTTTTTCAAAGTTGCCCGGCGCTAACCGCCTCTAATACCACTCAAGTTACCAAACAAAGAGGCAGGCGCTGGAGACTGGAAGGCAGGAAACAGAGGTTTTATTCCGACGGAGCAGAACACATCAATTCAGACAACAGGGTATCTTCTCGAGGTGCTCTAACCGCATCTCTGAGGTCTGGCCTCCTCTACACAGGTTTATGATCTTTATTACAGTTTATTGCATGTGGCAAATTCCTGCAAATACTTTGAAGTACGGAAAGGCATCCTCGGAATCCCCGCTTCAGGCCCGTTCCCACACACATATACAGTAGAAGTCCCCACCCCGGTCACAATAGGTGACGATTGTCGCGCAGCTGGACATTCCGCCGATTCCCGGAATGCATGTGGTCGATCGGGTCTCATGGGGTGGGGGCTTTGATCAACTTGTGGATCCTTTGATGGGAGAAGCTTCCTACTGTATGGGGGCAATAAACAGCATCCGCAAGGCCAGGTGGCGGCCTGGGAACGAGCAGGACAATCGGGCACAGAGGAAAGGGGGGTTTTATCAAAGGACCCGGGATCATGAAAGGAGTGGAGGGAAGTGTCGAGCTGGGAACAGGATGGGGTTCCGAGGCAGGGTTGCGCTGAAGAGGGGTTTATGGCCCAAGCATGTAAGAGCGGGGGCTGTCAGCGTGCGGGGGATGCCTGCGAGGTCAGGAGAGAGAGAGAGAGACGCGCTGGCTGTCCGCGATGGGCAGAGAGGCCATGGTATTTAAAATGGCTGCCGCCTACGCGCACGAATGGGCTCAAAAAGGGGGCAAGATGGCACTGATAATGTTGACACTGCAAACTAGATTTTAACACCATAGTCGAAACTGCCGGTGCCCTTAGTAACTTGACTGCTGAGCTCCAGTCGGATCGACTTATGACACTTCAGAACAGAGTTGCCCTTGACGTCATATTTGCAGACCGAGGAGGAGTGTGTAAACTGATTCAATCTAGCTGCTGCATTTTCATTGCAGACAACGCTACGTCAGTCTTCCAGGCCATTTCCAAGCTCCATAAGATCTCCGATTCTGTACATATAGATAAAGGAGATTGGTCGTTGATGGGATGGTTTTGGGGATTGATATCCACTTGGGGATGGAAGATTCTGATGGTCATTGGGATGGTCTTAGGTATCCTTTTCCTGTTCTGTCTCTGTGTACAGTGTGCTCCTGCGATTTGTGGCCTCTGTGCTACCTCGTATGCAAGGAGACCTGTCCATAGAGAGGTACTAAGTACTAGGATGATGCTACAGCAACATGTTGATGACCTGATGAATATCGACCTAGATTCAGACTAATATGGGTTTGGGTTTATTGCCTATGTAAGGGCAAAAGGAGGGTCTGTAGTTCCGTAGCTCGAGGGCAAGTGGTTGGGTGGTTGCAAACCCGTTCAATGAAAGTAGTCGGATATAGACGATTTTGGTATCAGCGGACCGCAAATGACGAGTGCGGTGTGTACGAGTGTTTTTGTCTTAATCGATCAATGAGAACAGTACGTATTCAGGGATTTCGTTTGAACCCTTGGGTTCCATTTTGTGTACGGCAGCCATTTTGTGTGGTTGCCCTCACATAGGCCGATGACTATGGCCGAGCGAGTCCTTGGGACACGTACACCTTAGCTGACTCCTGAATGACCTGGCCGAACTGACTTCCTTGCCCGAGGCTGACCTCTCTGAGCTAGTTCTTTGTTAAGCAGCTGGTCAGATAAAGATCAAAGAGCAGGACATGCCGAAGTTTACAGTACACTGCACCCACCCTTCTATCTTGCTTCTTATCTGTTTCTGCCCCTTCCTTTATGACATAATCACTGACTTGGGTTGAGGTTTTATGATGGGTTTGTCCGGCCTGATCGAACAGGATATTGGAATGTGCTTGGTCATTTCTGGTGGGCTGGACAACGGAGAATGGGATTGTCGTCATGCGCTACTTTTGAAATGTCACACTATGATTGGCTAGTTTGTATGTAATTGATGCTAGCCTGGAATGTGATTTTTGGCATAAAAGACCATGTTTTGCTCATTGAAATTGTGCAGTCTCTAGCGAACCACCCGTGTTGCGCTTCGCAGACCTCTGTTCCTGGTTGCAGCCAATAAACTTTGGTCTTTGACTTCATCAAGAAGTGTCCCGTGTCTCTGTTTGCTGAGGCAGGGGAATTCGAAGACATTGGGCGTTTTCCCTGGCGCCGCTGGGTTCTAAAACCCAGTTCTTCAGCTAGGAGCGGGGGCAGCTCCGGATCAGTCGCAGCTTTGGGTCAGTGGAAGAGCCAGGTCTTGAGGTCCTTTTTGAAGATTTGCAGGGTTGGGGAACGTCTGATGTTCACAGGGAGCTCATTCCAGGTCTTGGCTGCGATGTAGGAGAAGGCTCTCCTGCCTGTTCTGGTTCTGCAGATGCAGGAGACCGACGCCAAGGCGAGGTCGGCGGAGCGGGGGTTCCTTTTGGGTACGTGGCAAGAAACTCTCTCGTAGAGCTATTTGGGTCCGATGTTGTTGAGGGATTTGTAGGCCTGGGTTAGGAGCTTGAAAGTGACCGTCTTTTCAACGGGGACCCAGTGGAGGTCTTGCAGGTGTTGGGTCATGTGTTCATGATGCGGAGTTCCGAGGATGATCCTGGCGGTGCGTTCTGGATGGTCTGCAGTCTTTGTAGTAGAGTTCTGTTCATTCCGGCGTATAATGCAGTGTTGTAGTCCAATCTGCCTGCTATGAGCGCGTGGGTGACAGTATTTCTGCAATTGAGGGGGATCCATTTGAGGGTCTTGCGGAGGATGCGCAGGCTGTTGAAGCTGGTGGAAGCGACAGCCTTGATCTGGTGATCATGGAGAGGGAGGAGTCGAGGATGATGCCAAGGTTTCATGTGTGGTCGGTAGGGATGGGTGGATTCCCTTCACCAGCCTTCACCGCTTTGCACTGGTGAGCATAAGGAGGGGGTGGCGAGGCTGGGCCCCTCCCTTTTGTATACACTACCCTTTTGCATACACTATTTAGTGCAGGTTCTTCTCCTGCTGTGTGGAATCCCCAGGAGGTTGGGCTTGATTTACCGCCTAAATAAACATTTGATCCAAATATCATGTGAGTAAGCGCTAGTTTCATGTGAATTTTTGATTGAACCCTGGACTGTTTGGGGTTTATTTGTGGGATTTTGGTAGCACAGCAAGGCATCTTGCTGCACTGCCCTATGCCAAAGTGAGAGTGCAGGAATGCACTGTATTTAAGGAATATGGTGCATTCCTACCCTTTCTCCCTGAACAGCAGCGCCAATGCAGGCGCCCTTCCATTTAGGGTGCCTCTGTTGCATGCAGGATTGTTTTTGTGCAAGAAGGGCCACCTTCTTGCATAAAAACATTCCTAGGAGGCGTTTACCTCTATGTCAGCTGCAGAACGCAGCACACATGGAAAGAGGAAAAAACAATGCAAAATAAACATATTTCTCCTCATTACGCCTCACATCGCGAGGTGTATGGATTTGGCACTTCCCCAGATTTACGTCACTTTGTAAATCTAGGGCAGTGTAAAATTCCATGGACATTGCATGAGAAAGCCCACCACAATGCCCATAGAACACCTCCCTGGTGCAGAGTAAGGCAAAGCAGCGATTTGCTCTATATTGCCTTACTCATGATTTATGACGCCATTCAAAACCACACAGTGTGACTTTGCATGACTTCATAAATTGAAATGTGAGCCCTGCATCACACATTTACCACTTTACATGGTGCAAAAGTAAAGCAAGGCTCTCATAAGTAAGCCCTTTTGTTTTTAACATTTGGTACTGCTTTATACCCTCGCTCTTGATTTAGGCGACCCCTAGTCTTGTATATCCAGCAAGTATGTGGAAGCATAAACTAGAGGTTTCTAAACCCAATGCTGTCAAAATTTCTACTCTGGGCAACTTCATTGAAAAGGTTTTGTGGGTAATTGATGAGGAAATTCAATATGCCAAACAATGTCTCTTCCTTCCTGTGGACACCCTGGAATTTCCATGAACATGTAAACGTCATCAGTGCCCCTTGGAGGCTGCCCAAGGTTGTTGTTCAGGGTGTTATGTGGAGTCACTGTGGTGAGTTTCTGCTAATTACAGCAGATACACCCCTAGTTACATTGGCCCCAAAAAGTATAGCACCCGCAGCAAAGTGGCCTAAGCGGGGGAAAACCCAAGGAATCAGGAAAATGTACAGGATATGGCTGCTTCTCGGCCTATACCTTTCTGTTTTTCGAAAGATAACAAGAACAAGCTGGTTACACAGATTTGTAACAAGTTTAAATGACTCTTGGATGACTGTCTCTGTCTCTTGTATGACTCGCTAGAATTAATTGAAATGTATTGGGGACAGGAGCGGGAATGGCTAATGCATGTCCCATCACTAAATCTGTAACCTCTGTGTCTTCACAGATGAAGGTACTAGGGACGGGGGCCCATGATTCCCCCTCCAACAGTTAACCCTAAGCACCCTGGGTCATTGGCTAGACCGATGCTGGAGGCTAGGGAGAATATTCAGCCATTGCTCTATGACAGAGTCGCAAGCCACAAGTAACCCGGATTGGGGAAAGCAATCTAGTATGTCTTTTATCCCCAGCGGCATCCCCTTACAATGTTCCTAGTTTAGCTCAAAGGTTAGTAGAAACTACGGGGCTGCTAATAAATAAGGATATGCACTGGTTACACAGCAATAAAGTTGGTGTACAGCGCAGTTGTTTCATAACAAATTGTTTGCCTGCATAGTGGTCTGGGTGGGCCCCATGAAAATGGAATTCCAGGGTGAATGTACTATTGTTAACTTTGGAAATCTACATATTGCAAGTTATTTGATTCAATCTGCACACCAGGGTTTAGCTAGACCCGCTGATGTAAATGTCTTACCCATAGACTTCTCCTGCAGATCCACTAGACCAGCCCTCTTGCATTTTACCCCGTTTGCTCCTCATCCTGTGTGTAGCCAAGTCCTCACCTATATTCGCTATTCTGTTTTTTAGACCAATCAAAAAACTATTTAAGGTTGGGGTTTCCCTTATATAATAAACCTGGAATTCTGGCTAGGCTTAATAATTCACCTGTTTTTTGACCAAGTGAGCCACTAGCTATCTAGGAAGATACATTTGATGTAACTGGTAAGATTTCTTTACCTTGAGATCTACGAACAGCCCCATACCCACCCACTTTGCCACCACATGTTTCTAACTTAATTAGGTTGGAACATTGCTAGTATAACTGCTAAAAGGTGCTTGGATAATTGAACAGAATTTGTTAGCCTGTTTAATGTAGGACGAGGGCTGGCATGTCCAACTGCATGGTTTAAGACTACCCTAGACTGTTCAGTTCTCTCAATTCCCACTAACCCTGGCCTGATTCAGGCTTTATATGTGACATGGTCCTATAATTTTAGCATTGTCATTTTTAATTTTTGTAATGAGAATTACCATCCAAAAATAACGCCAATATTTGTCTACTTTTTGATCTAAATTGTGAGCTTGATTAAAAGCATGTTAATGCAGGTAAGGGGTGTAATTTGATACTTGCTGGGGATTTTTGTGTTAAACCTGGGAATATGTATTTGATCTCAGAGGTTAATATGTTTAAGGCTGGATATTTGGAAGGCACAATGTAGGTTAGTGGTTGTAGAGGCTGTTCGCTGCACTCTCATTTGGTAAACTATGATCTCTTCAATGGTAAAGAGCACGTGGACAGAAATCTTCTGTGGGAAAAACTAGACAAGCTGAACATTCACCCCGGTGCTTTTAAACCAATTAATTCTCCTACACAGCGAGACATGGGTGCAAGTTAGGCTCGGCACCGGTGACTTTCTAACAAAAAAGATTCCAACATATACAGGAGTAAAACAGGGCTGTGTACTCGCCCCAATACTTTTCAATCTTTTTATGGGAGAATTATCTACACTACTAAACGAATGCAACTCGCACGCTCCAAAGTTAGGGGGCTCACAGATTTCAAACTTATTCTACGCAGATGACCTGTTACTCATTAGCCGGACTCCGGTCGGCCTTCAGCGGCTATTGGACATCACCTCAAGATATTCCATTACCAACAGGCTTACCATCAATCGAGAAAAATCCAAAATCATGTGTATTAATCTTTCTAAAAAGAAAGCAACGCGAAACTGGCTCCTGTCATCCAGAAAGCTAGAAAAGGTCAGCGAATATTGATATCTGGGGGTCATCATAGACCACAAGGGCAATTTCAAGCCGCAATGTGAAGCCATTAAAAGGAGAGGACTAATCACTGCAGCGGCGCTTAGAAATCTAAAAAACACAGTTTAGGGGCCAAGCTTGCTTCCTCTCATAAAAGTAATCCAGGCAAAATTACTTCCAGCAATCACTTATGGCAGCGAAGCTATGAGGGGAAGGGACGCTCCCTCACTAGATAGAACAGTAGCAAAAGCATTGCGCATGATCTTCAGCCTTCCGAGGTATGCATCGCCTGCCCAAATGAGATTAGAGTTCGGATTACAAAAAGAAGAGCTGGCGCGCAAGGGAGCCTACATAAAAAGCTGGCACAAAGTAAGCAGGGGAGACCCGAAGACCCTAAACGCTCTCGTGTGGAAGGAGATTCAAAATAAAGAAACATGCCCAGCAAGGCGGTACCTAGAAGCAGCTATTGAGGACCTTGGCTTACAGCAACTTTGGGAACTTTCAAGCTCCACAGCTCTCTTCAAAAAGGTGGTCAATAAAATAGTACGGAAGGAATCATTGCTGCAGGACAAAGCTGCTCTAACAGAGCGGGCTCATGGATGCCTTACAGTTCAATCATACAACATGCTCTTGCCTCAAACCTATCTGCAGATAGGATTCACCAAAAAAACAAAAGAGAAATTCTTGAAATATCGCCTAGGTCTACTGCCGTCAGCGGCTCACCTTCCTCCATGGTCACGGCCAAATCTACCTTTAACATGCCGACTCTGTGGGATTGGTAAGGAAAACATAGTTCATCTGATCTCTACCTGCACTAAGCTCACCAAAGATCGACGCCTCCTCCTGCGACCACTTTTTAACATTCGTAACATACGGACCTGCAGGCAAGCGGCGCTAGCCTGCTTCAAAGGAGATGACATTCAACTGAGCTGTCGAATGGTAAAATTTCTCGAAACAGCTGAGGCCCGCTTCAAAAAATTTTCTTTGAAAGAACGAACAACTCAAGTAGTTCTGTAAAGGGCCATAATAATGAGCTAATTGTCATCCCAGAAGCCCGTCCTCCAGAGTGACATCGTTGCCCTTCCTAAAACTGTGCAGTACTGACTGGTAATAGGGCTCCTCCGAATTGTTATCACAATTTATGTATCCTCGCCTCCTCCGTGGCATGTTCTTTTACTTTTGCCTTGTTATCTTCCGTTGGCAGGCAAGGACGGATAATCCATTCCTCAACTTTTTATTTTTTTTAATCTTATTATTCTTCTGTTTTTAGGATAAATAGGCTGTTTAACATGATGCTAAGTTTCTTTTAAATTCTGCTGCAGTTATCTCACTACGGAATCTTGTGTCTTGTCTTAAGGACAGAATCTCTGTTTTAACATGCTAAAATTTGATTTATGTTTTACTGAATCCTGATTTATATTGTAAAGGTTTTAAATAACCATGCACAATAAAGTACTATTCCTATGTCAATGGTAAAGAGCAGGTCGCAGCAATCAGCTCCACAGTAGGAACTTACACCGGGGAAGGAAGGGGTTATACTTCAGTCGAAGATTATATCTTTGTTACAAGACATTTTTTAAGATTGTGGAGGGGACTACCCAGCCCAGTGTTTTTAGTGATCATAATCCTCTAATTATTACCTTACGGAAGCCTGATAGGAGGCCTAAGAAAATAGTGGTGGGTGGTAGGTACATTTCCACCAGTGTCAATGGCAGAAGAGTAGTACATAGAATGGCAACAATGGTTTATTTACAACATATGGTGTGTGATGACCACTTGATATTGATTAATTGGTGTATTCTATCATGGATGTCTCTTTTTAATGATATTAAGGCTTATCCATTAGTGCCCTACTTATGAAGCCCCAAAGATCTACTGAGGTCTACTGTTATGGTTTGACATTACTTGCAGGCAAGTCAATATTCACCTTTGTTAAACCTTGCATGCAATTCCAAGGTACAGATATATAATTGCTCAGTGTAGGAGGGAGTATAAGAAGGCACTGAGAAAAAGAAAATCAAATTTGCAGCTAGACATTTGAATCAAACGGGTCCTTTCCTGAAAGCTCACACACACTAATATGTTTCTGGACTATTCTTAATTGTAACAAGTTATCTAATTGTCGCAACAAAAGTGTGAGCATGAATATAGCCCCTAAGAAGTGGGTGGAGCATTTTTTTAGAAATCTGGCTAATACAGAGAAACATTGAGGCAACTGATTAATCCCCACCAAATGTTCCCATTGACATTGAGTTTTGTCAGGAAAAGGTGATAGTGGCAATTAATAACAGTCTTGTAAAAAAAAAAAGCATCTGGTCCCGATAGATCTTTAGTAACTTAATCCTGAATTTAGGGCACCTCTACTTACCAACTATTTAATCTTTGCTTGTAAATCCAGTTCCCCCCCATCTTGCCAATCTGCTACTATAGTTCCTGTGTTTAAAAATGGGAGTCGTATAATTGACAGTTGTTGTTGACCAATCTCCCTGTTATATTCTGCAATGTAAATTGTTGGTGGGATCGTTCTTGATAGATTAACTTCATGGGTATACATTAATTGTGTTCTAAGGGTGCAGAATGGTTTAAAGGTGGGCTAGGTAAGATGGAAGAGTATCTCAAATTACATCTTTTGATATACGATTGCCAAATGCAACTCTATTTACCTTGCCTTTATGGACCTTTTCTGTGCCTTTGGATAGCATTACTTAAGAACTCTTTGTTAAAATGGAATCCATGGGGGTTGACAAGGGTTTAGTGCCTTCTAAAGCTTCATTTAGGTATGGAACGAGAGGAGAATGCACAGTCTTTCAATCTATTCAGAAAAGGGGGTGGTGATGGACAGAGTATCTGAATTAAGCAGACCACTCCTACCCAGTCCAAAGATCAGGGCTTGATCCATCACCGTTTTTTAGCTCACTGCACCATCCCAGCTCAGAACCTGGCTGCATGCAAATTAGTCTGTCCCTGGCCCAGTGCATCATGGGAACAGGGCAGACCAAACTACCAAGCCAATTCTTTTACTGGAAAGGAAACAAGCTTCCGGGGACCGGTTTCTGGCATTACACCCATCTCGGCCCGGCTTGCTTGAATCCTGATGGTGCAGTGAGCAAGGGACTCACATCTGAGTATACCCTTCCACGCTTATGGTGGACAAAACGATTCAGAAAAGGGGGTGGTGATGGACAGAGTATCTGAATTAAGCAGACCACTCCTACCCAGTCCAAAGATCAGGGCTTGATCCATCACCGTTTTTTAGCTCACTGCACCATCCCAGCTCAGAACCTGGCTGCATGCAAATTAGTCTGTCCCTGGCCCAGTGCATCATGGGAACAGGACAGACCAAACTACCAAGCCAATTCTTTTACTGGAAAGGAAACAAGCTTCCGGGGACCGTTTCTGGCATTACAGCCATCTTCGGCCCGGCTTGCTTGAATCCTGATGGTGCAGTGAGCAAGGGACTCACATCTGAGTATACCCTTCCACGCTTATGGTGACAAAACGATTCAGAAAAGGGGGTGGTGATGGACAGAGTATCTGAATTAAGCAGACCACTCCTACCCAGTGCAAAGATCAGGGCTTGATCCATCACTGTTTTTTAGCTCACTGCACCATCCCAGCTCAGAACCTGGCTGCATGCAAATTAGTCTGTCCCTGGCCCAGTGCATCAAGGGAACAGGGCAGACCAAACTACCAAGCCAATTCTTTTACTGGAAAGGAAACAAGCTTCCGGGGACCTGTTTCTGGCATTACAGCCGTCTTCGGCCCGGCAGCATGAATCCTGATGGTGCAGTGAGCAAGGTACTCACATCTGAGTATACCCTTCCACGCTTATGGTGGACAAAACGATTCAGAAAAGGGGGTGGTGATGGACAGAGTATCTGAATTAAGCAGACCACTCCTACCCAGTCCAAAGATCAGGGCTTGATCCATCAGCGTTTTTTAGCTCACTGCACCATCCCAGCTCAGAACCTGGCTGCATGCAAATTAGCCTGTCCCTGGCCCAGTGCATCATGGGAACAGGCCAGACCAAACTACCAAGCCAATTCTTTTACTGGAAAGGAAACAAGCTTCCGGGGACCGGTTTCTGGCATTACAGCCGTCTTCGGCCCGGCTTGCTTGAATCCTGATGGTGCAGTGAGCAAGAGACTCACATCTGAGTATACCCTTCCATGCTTATGGTGGACAAAACGATTCAGAAAAGGGGGTGGTGATGGACAGAGTATCTGAATTAAGCAGACCACTCCTACCCAGTCCAAAGATCAGGGCTTGATCCATCACCGTTTTTTAGCTCACTGCACCATCCCAGCTCAGAACCTGGCTGCATGCAAATTAGTCTGTCCCTGGCCCAGTGCATCATGGGAACAGGGCAGACCAAACTACCAAGCCAATTCTTTTACTGGAAAGGAATCAAGCTTCCGGGGACCGGTTTCTGGCATTACAGCCGTCTTCGGCCCGGCTTGCTTGAATCCTGATGGTGCAGTGAGCAAGGGACTCACATCTGAGTATACCCTTCCACGCTTATGGTGGACAAAACGATTCAGAAAAGGGGGTGGTGATGGACAGAGTATCTGAATTAAGCAGACCACTCCTACCCAGTCCAAAGATCAGGGCTTGATCCATCACCGTTTTTTAGCTCACTGCACCATCCCAGCTCAGAACCTGGCCGCATGCAAATTAGTATGTCCCTGGCCCAGTGCATCATGGGAACAGGGCAGACCAAACTACCAAGCCAATTCTTTTACTGGAAAGGAAACAAGCTTCAGGGGACCGGTTTCTGGCAGTACAGCTGTCTTCGGCCCGACTAATTTGCATGTAGCCAGGTTCTGAGCTGGGATGGTGCAGTGAGCTAAAAAAACGGTGATGGATCAAGCCCTGATCTTTGGACTGGGTAGGAGTGGTCTGCTTAATTCAGACACTCTGTCCATCACCACCCCTTTTTCTGAATCAGTCTTTCAATCTGGCTCGGGGAGTCCAGCAAGACTGGGGGACACTTGCTGTGTTCTTGGCCCAATACTATCTTTACGGTATATCAATGGGCTAGAGGCAGCCTTGGTTGCTAAGGATCAGGACATGCCTGTTAATAAGAATAAGATTGCTAGCTGGGGGACACTTGCTGTGTTCTTGGCCCAATACTATCTTTACGGTATATCAATGGGCTAGAGGCAGCCTTGGTTGCTAAGGATCAGGACATGCCTGTTAATAAGAATAAGATTGTCCCTCTTTTATTATATGCAAATGACACTGTACTTTTTTGAAGAATCCTAAATGGGCTTAAAAATATGCTGGATGCCTCGTTGAATTTTTGGGCCAATTGACCCTGGAAACCAATTTAATGAAAACATTTTATTATGAGCTATAATCCCACAAATCTGAAATCTCACTGCTTGGACATTCATGGTAAAACAATTGCACAAATTCATCAAATTCCGTATTTGGGAGTTAGTTTTGACTCCGGGTCAGATTTACGAATGTAAACTTACACTTTTGTGTAAGTTTATGTTTATTTTGGTATTCACAAAATTCAACTTAGAAGAAAGTTTCCATCTGCAGAGACTCCACAGTCTGGGAGGATAAATCTGAACATAATAAAATACACAGGCCTGCTAATTTGTGAGCACATAAAGGCTAAACTTACACAAAAGTGTAGGTTTATCATTGTGAATCAAGGCCAGAGTGTTCTTGGGTTCTGTGTTTCAGCCAGAAAAGGCAATGATTTTCTTATTCATTAAGGTTCCTGTTCAATGAGGCTTCCAACATTGGGTAGAAACCAATCACCCCACTCCTGGAAGTTTATAAAAGAAAATGCTTATCAGTTTTAACTTATGGTTCTGGAGTATTTGGATTGAAAAACATAGAGCCGTATTTACAATATTGTGACGCCTGCAATGCAGCAAGCCTCCCAGCTCCACTGCTGTGCATCAAAATAAAAGCCAAGGACATTTTGTAAATCCCAAATGAATTGATGGTGCATCAATAAAAGTGATGACCTAGCGGCTCAAAGGGCTTGTAAATAAGCTTCATAGTGATTTACAAGATGAGGAAAACACAGCATGTAGGAGCATATTTGGTCTCCCAGTAAGCTGTTCTACTTACACTATCCTTGGGTTCTGGATTGCCTTTGTGGAAGGCCTTATGTACCTCGCCCCTCTACTGGTATGGTGCTCAAATATTGGGTCCTTCTCCCCTGCGCCAATGCGCAAACCACAGCCCTGCACTAGCGCAGGCACCCTTGCATCATTTTGCAAGGGTGCCTCTGCTGAGGGGATGATTGTTTTTGTGCAGGAAGGTGTCCCTTCCTGCACAAAAACAATCATTAATAGCATTTTACCCTTTCTTTGTTTGCTGCAGAATGCAACACTCATTGAAAGAGCACAAAATGAGGAGAAATGAAAGTATTTCTCCTCGTTCCACCTCCTTATGCTTCCGCTGGGGAATGGTAGGATTCTGATGCATTCCCATGGATACAAAATATTTTAAACATGGGAATGCATCAAGTTCCTGTGGGAAAACCCACAGCAACACCCATGGAATGCCCCTTTCACATACAGTTATGCATGAAAGGGAAACATATTTACAAGGCCCTGTAAAGTCAAGCAGTGTGACCTTACACGGCCTTGTAAATATGGAAAGCCCATTGAGCTGCTGGTGTGTCAATAGATGTCACAAACCAGCGGCCCAACAGGCTTATAAATTAACCCCATTGTGTTTTAAAGTCTGAGGAAAACAGAGAATGCATGAGCATTTTCGGTCTCCCAGTAAGCTGTTCTACCTACACTATCCATGAGTTCTGGCCTGCCTTTTTGGAAGGCCTCATATACCTGGCCCCTCTACTGATATGGTGTTCAATTATTGGGTAATCCTCATACTTTATTTAATAAAGAGGTTATTGATGACTGCTCATTCTGTGAACTGGGCCATCAGATTCCGTGGCTCTGTTATGTTGAACAGATCTACAATAAGCTAGCAGATCCTCCATCTTTTTAAAACCTAGTGTAATAAATGAGACAGACAGATGTTTGCTAAAAGTGAACTTTTTGACCTCTAGGCAGTGGGAACGGGATTCTAGGGAATCAATCAAATCAAGTAAACAAGAATACAGTGTCCTCCTAACCTCTTCTGGCCTAGAACCATACTTAGGTATGGTATTTAATATGTGGGTCAGGATGCTCCTGACCAGATTTAGATTGGGGATTATCAGTGTCATCTTTGTTTTTCCACGGGCTAACATGATCCTTCTGCTATCCTTACTTGACCATGTGCTGACCATTCCTCACAGAGTTTAATACATTTGACCTTTTTCTTGTAAATTTTCTTGTGTATATTCTAAATGATCATTCGTTCCTGTCCTGTGGAGTGCCACACTGATAAAAACGTACATTGTAAATTCTTCAACAGCTAAATTCTCCTAAGATTTGTTTCAGTGTATGTACTTTCCTTAATCTGCTTTGCACAGCAAATCACTTATGTTTTAAAAAGTTTTCTAATGTTATGGTTTTAAATGTAAACACGCGGGACGCACTAGCTGGGGGACACTTGCTGGTTCTTTGCCCTCCGCCCTGGTCACAGCCGTGAGGGAAACGGCTCGGAGAACAAACCCACCTGCATCTTGTTACGCAGCCCGAGCGCTGCTCTGCTCCTGGTCACCCCCTGCTTTCCTGCACCCTTGCGCCCACAGCCCCCGCACTCCAACTCCTAGGGGGTTGTGCGCGGCGACCCCTGCAGCCGTCAGCAGGAGGTACCGGGGCCTTGAAAATCGGCCCGGCCCTCCCGCAGCGCAGGACGCGCTAGCTGGGGGACACTTGCTGGTTCTTTGCCCTCCGCCCTGGTCACAGCCGTGAGGGAAACGGCTCGGAGAACTAACCCACCTGCATCTTGTTACGCAGCCCGAGCGCTGCTCTGCTCCTGGTTACCCCCTGCTTTCCTGCACCCTTGCGCCCACAGCCCCCGCACTCCAACTGCCAGGGGGCTGTGCACGGCGCCCGCTGCAGCCGTCATCAGGAGGTGCCGGGGTCCTTGAAAATCGGCCCGGCCCTCCCGCAGCGCGGGACGCGCGCGGGCGAAGCCCGGGCAAAGGGCGGGCCCTCTGTCGCCCTCAGAGGACCGAGAAGGACGGGACGGGCCACCCCCTTGGCTCCTACAGAACAAGGTATAGTGAGACTTCGACCGACATTTCTGCACATACTGTCGCCTCAAGACACTGGGACATTCATTGACTTTTAACGGGACTCTGTTTGCTGCACCTTCACCATGCCTCTTAAGGGGGCTCCCAAACCCAGTATTCCCCCAAGTGATTCTAGTAGGGGGAGGTTAGACTGCTATGTAGACAGGGTATTATTACCCGTTATTCAGGAATTGGAAGATCTAGAAACTCGTTTGCCCGCACTTAGCGTAGCCCGCAAACATCCCGAGGTGCAGCTAGCCGACACAGCACCAAGTTTGTCCTGGTTGGAGGAATTGAACGCCCTATGTCACATTCGATATGCACCAGTCGAAACCATAGCAGACCCACCCCAAGCCCTTTCCAGTCCAATACTTCCCATACATTTGCAGTCTAGCTTATTATTGAACGCAAACAATAACATACTGGCTGTCCCCTCCCTTATCCCCATCAGTAAAAGCAAACACTCAACAACTTGGGAACCCTAAAACTCCTACGGTCACAAGAAAGCGTTCTGGGGTCAACTGCATGGGGAGGGAAGCAAAACTGCTAAAGCCTTGCAAAAGTTCCTCACAGTCCGTCAGCACCCTACCTACAGCTTCCCAGGTCTGCGATAACATTGAATCCTTTGCACCCTCCTACCAGGCAGCTCTTCTGGACCTGATTGAACGCCTGGTCACCTCTCTAATATCCCCTTTGGCTGCAAGAATCAACTCCCTAGGGGATAGGTTAAGGGATATGGAGACCTCAATTAGGGTACCGACTCAACCTAATAAGAACCTGGCAGGACTTAGCCAACCACAGCCCTTATCCGCTACCGTGGTTTCTAAGGTAGCTCCTCAAAGAAGTAGCATCCCTCTCAACAGACCTACAGTCCCACAGAACTGCCAATGTATCTCCTTGTCATCCGACATCGAGCCCACTACCACTAAGAGTATCATCGCTGATGTAGGGGTGCCAAACGTTCCCACACCTCATGAGGAGAAAGATACTAACCTAGATTATACTAACCTAGATTACACTAAACATATACATTTGCCTCCAATGGCCGCACCCTTTGTCTGTGTTCTCACTGGTGTTTCACCAATTACAAAGGGAAAAACCGAGAGATCAGAGGATCTAAAACACAAGGTCATCTATTGGCTGTCTAGGAACTGACCCTTGCCTGTGAACATTGATGGTGCTATTCGAAGTGTTAAAAGAGTAGGATGGCTCGGCCCCCTTCCAAAAGATCTCCCAGGCGACCTGGTGTTAGTTAGATTCTGGATTGATCGGGTTGTGCCTTATTCACAAACTTGGTTTCCACAATTAGGGGATGGCCCGATCTCTGTTTGGGGACTCCATGATTTCTACCCTAGGTCCCGCTACCCTCGGCCCTAAAATACAAGACTAGAGAGTAAACACAATTTTCCAGAAAGAACAAGTTTAAAGATTAATTATCGGCCGGATCGGAGTGTGTATGTACAGAATGGCTCTAACAACCCCATCCCAAATTATTTTCCATGAAGCTTTTTTAGCAGTGGTATCCAGTGATTAGCAATTCGTTTGGACTGATTTAATAATGCCTTAATTCATTATTAATTATTGTAATGAAACGGTTCTTAATGATGTGTATATAATGAATGTTGCTTTTATGATTTTATGTAGCAATATCGAATAAAGCTAATCTGACATGTAAACCCTATGACGTGTGATGCATAATCATTGATAGTTAGTGAAGTGCACTGTAAATTAATTCTTATCCTTTGGAATTTCTCTGTGTTCCTAATGTATTATATGTGCATTTATGATAATTCTTTTAATGATTGAATAAAGCTATTGATTGATAGATTATTTGTTGACCTTAGATATTTTAATAATAACATTTTTGTAGATAGATTTGCCTTATGAAACACCAATGCATTTTTGGCTACCACACAAGGTGTGAAACTGTATCTTTAATAGACATTATATCAGTATACCATCAAGGAGCACTTCACTCAGAAATTAAAAGACTGAGGACTTTCAAAACTCCTACAGGATGTATCAGGTTCAAAAGGGTTACAATTTTCTAGCCTCTGAAGCTGATATGTTCCAAAGGTTAATGCCCAAAAGTTTTAAAGGGGTAAAAAACACTACTTTTTTGAAGAGGACATACTTCTTATGGGAAAACAGGTAGAAATAAGACAACATCTGTTTTTACCAATTTCTTCAAGGGTTTGATCCGGAGTCTGACAGTTATATATATAGTCACTGATGCCAGTTGTAGATGGATTTGTGCAGTTTTGGCACAAATAGAGAAAAAGGTTCAGAATGTTGTGATTGCCTTTGTCTCCTCTGCTCTAACTCCTTCAGATTTAAGGTTTTCAGTTATTGTAAAGGAAGCCTTAGCTTGTGCATGGGGTCTAGACATTTCACACAATTTGTTTGGAGAAAACCTATATACAAACGTTCAGATCATAAACCAGTTGTCAAAGTATTGACCATGAAGGGTGTAACATCTTCTTCCCCATGGTTAGTTTGTATCTCCTTAATACTGATGTATTAGAGCTACAATGTATCATAAGTACCAGGAACAGGGCTGCTGACATTTTAAGCTATATGCCTCTTCCCAAAAAAGATAATGAAGCTCAATGGGAAGAATGTTGTGTCACTGAACTGTGGGACAAGGAAGCACTTGGTATAAGTGAAATGGAATGTAAGGGGTGTACAATGTCTGATGCATTGTTACATCATGTTATCTACTATGTAGATGATGGTGGTCCATAGATGAAAATATAGAGAAACAGCTGCAAATATTATGGGACGTTCAATATGAACTTTTAATAAAAAATGCCAAACTGTTTAGAAATGTTAAGGTTTTTGCTCCAGAGAAATTGAAAGGTAACGTTTTAAAAATGTGTCACGACTAATATTTATTTGGGCATACTTAAGTACACAATAAAAGGAATGTACTGGTGTGGTGGCCTGGAATAAATAAAGATATCAATAGGTTGGTGAGAGATTGTGATGAATGTAACTCTCAAAAGTCTCAGACCACTTTCAGACCACCTTTACATCCTCTAGCTTGACCCAATATTTTCAGTCTATTACCCCATTGGTTGTGTGGAGCATTTCAGTAGGGTAATTAAAGGTATCATTCAAATGGCCAACAACAACAAGTTAGCATGAGAGAAAGAGCTTAATAAGATGTGGGCGTATCATATTGCACCCTGTGAAATCGCAGGCCATTGCGCTTTTGATTAAATGAAAAACAGGATTCTCTCTCAAGAACTATTAAGGTTTGATGTCTAATTCTAGTCAAGAAGAGTGGTCATCAGATGGGGAAACATCCTTTACAACGTAACTGGTACAACGCGGTACCGTTACGACGCAGCTTTAACAACGAAAGTCATTACAACGACTTTCGCTGGAGGGCGCTCTAGGATAGGGGATAGTTTAATTTACTATCCAACACCTTCCCTACTATCCATGGGGACTGGTGTTGGAATAGTAAATTAAACTATTCACTATCAGCGGCCCCCAACGCAAGTTGTTGTAACGACTTGTGTTGTTAAAACTGCGTCGTAAAGGTACGCGTTGTAACGGTACGCGTTGTACCGTCATACATCCCATCAGATGTAGTGAAAAAAAAAGAATGAAGAAAACACAAGAAGCATACAAATCTTGGCATGACCCTGGACACCGCACCAAAGAATTCAGATTGAAGGAATGTGATTGGTTGAGGGTTAAGAAAAACATCAAGATAAGAAAGGGAGATAATGAGTATTCTTGAACACTTGTCTGTCTGCGAAGTTAAATGCAATTTATCATTATTCTGTTATGGCAGTACATGGTTTATGTCAAACCTTTTCAAATGCATGACAGATTTATGTGTGAACAAATACTGCTGAAGGATGGTTAAATGGGTGGATAATCCAGTGGTGTAGAAGCAGAAGAGTGCTGTATTTGGAAGGAATCTAATGACTGGAATGTGAATTTTGGCAAAGGAAGTAAAACATGTATATCTGGAAAAATATGTTATGAGCCCAAGTGATAAGATGATAATGTTTGTCACATACATTGAATTTGAAGATAACTGTAAATGAGTATGTTTTATCTTTTTTGATATTGATATGAACTTAAATGGAACTATATTCTAGGAAACTTCTAGACTACTGTACATGAATTTAGCATCTTATGCCGTTTGTTTTTTAATAATATTTCTGTTAATTTTCTATTTATTTTTCAACTTATTGTTAAGGATGAGGTTGTGTTAAGTTGTTTATACTTTATTTTGTACTCTCTGAGCCCCCTTCAAGCCTTGAATGAATCCATTTTAAAATGGTGTGACAAGGAAGAGCACAGAAAAGAGGCGAAGGTGAAGGAGATGGTTTATTCTATACTTGTCTCATCGGTTGGGATTGAAATAAATACTTTTTTGTGTATTAAAGTGTATCATTCGACTTAAGAAAACTGTTTTTGTTAGGCCTTACACATGATTGTTCTTTCAAATAGGTTGTGCATCTCGAATGTATATTTTATTGCAGGAGGTACATTGATGAAGCCAATCTTAAAAAGATGAGAAGTTGGATCAAAATGTTTGTTATGTTAAATCAAAGTTTGTTATGGTCTTGATCAGACTCAGTCTTTCTGGTGGGCCCAATTGAGCCGTTTATCTAAGTCTCTGGATTAGGACTAGTAGAGAGCCTTGAAGAGAACGATGCTTGTTTCGAATTAGGTGATTTGTAGTGGGAAAATGCAAAGTGGGTCACATTTTCAGTGTTAAAACAGAAGTTAAATGTTCCATCCTGAAGTAGATTTATGGTCATAGTATGAATGAAGGGGTGTGTCTCTTCTCTTTGCAACTGGATACCACTTGGAATAGTTGATTTCACAGCAATAGGTAGGAAGCTGGCAAATTCCTTCGGCCAATGTAGAAAATCAGTAAAAAGGAGAAGGCAAATATGATTGCTTGCTCTTCTTCCTCAGATGGTATGTTACACTAAGAGTTTTTTAGTATCTTACTTTAGGATTATCAGTATAAATGTTTTTGATATTATTCGTACATTTTGTTTAGGGTAGCTGAATACCATTCTGTTCTGTGGGTTTCTGACAGAATATTATAAAAGGGCAGTGCATGTCATTCCAATATTAAAGATTGTTGATATCTTATTTTCAAAGATTTCATTTTTTGTTTTTTACTTAAACAAGAAAATATAAAGTGTATTGATCGACGTGCAATGCCATCATAACCATCTTGCAGAAACATGAATATACGTTCACCAATTTGAAAAGGGGTGTCTTGATACTGCACTAACATTGGGGGTTTGAGCTTAGGAAAAGAGGATAAAAGCGAAATAAACGTGTTTCAAGGACCAATCAGGGAAATATGAGATAGAAAGGAGGTGGATGAGAAAGGGAAAAGGATGGAGGCTGACCAAGCTTTTTTTGGGAATTGTTAAGCATCTGCATGCAGGTCCTGGATGATGTTGATTAATGTGAACAAAGTTCTGGGGAGGGTTTGTGGGGAAGGATGCATGAGGGGGGTAGGAATAAAGTAGAAGGATAATAATCATGGAAGTTTGCATTTCTTCACTAATTGGTCGTGTTTGTTCCATAATTTACATGACCCATTAATATTGTAGTTGCTATTGAGCAAATTGTTATTAGGACTCATAGTAAAACACCCACACCCATCAAGAAAGATATGAGAGATTCCTTTAAGTTTTTCACTCACATAATATAGTCAGTCAGTCAAAATCTTTATTTCGATAAATGAATATCAAAAAAAGGCAAGGTACAAAAAGAAACATACAATCATAATAGAGAAACACACATTATACAATGGCTAAAAATATACAACTTTAAAGGTAAAAACCACATATCATGATTTAACTAAAAAACAAAGATACAAGAAATTTTAAAAATCATCACTGTATAAAAACTATGTCATAAAAAGTTAAAAATATATCGTTCCGCCATCCTCTTAATCCTGATATACAATAATGATAATGTTTGACCACTAAAGTGCAAGGTGCAATACTTCATGACAGTGTGTCCAATCTCTCTTTCACCATGAGTCCTTTCTTGGTGCGCACCGCACACACCAAGTAATTGGCTACATGAAAAACAGTGCTAGGGTCATTTAATAACTGCAAATAAAGAAGTGCTGGTCTAACTTGCAGAAACCCTACCTTTTTTAAGATTGGCTCAAGATACTTCCTCCTTTCAGCTATAAAATGCCCACAAAATATGGTAAAATGCATAGTATCTTGGATAGAGAAGCTATCACAACAACAAGGAAGAAATTCATCAGGTTTACACCAGGTTGTGTACTGTCCTAATATCAGGTGAATCATGTTCATGAGGAAACGAGTTAATAAAAACCTATGAAAGGGGCGGTTAACCAGAGTGAGATAGAATTCAGGGCCTGGTGGGTTTGCAACCAAGAGGTGTGCTCTAACCAAGGGTTTTGTTATTTCCTTTTCCTCTCTTATTAGCGACACATAATATAGGTTTACCACCAATTGTTAGGAGAAGGTAAAGGAGGTGAAGATTGTGGTGATCCATGGGTGTTTGCACAAAATGTAGTGTTAAGAATATCGAGGAAAGAAATACTGAGAAGATATTATTCTATGGGAAAGCAGAGTTTTATTATGCTTGGCTCCACATGTATATACCTTGATGATGTGTGTGTGTGTGTGTGTGTATGTGTATATATATATATACTAGCAGCACGTCCCAACGTTGTCTGGGTATAAATTGCTGCCGGCCAGTAGTATATTGTTTTTTAGGATTTTGTTTTGATAACATTTCTTATCTGTGACAGGCCTGTGAAACGCTCTGATTCACAGTGCACTGCTGAAGCACTTAAGAGTGCGCGTTCAGTAGTGTGTGAACTCGAGTTTCCCCACTTTATTTTTCCTTGCAATAGCGCGAACTCGACAACATGGCATGAGCACAATTTCAATTACAGAAAAACACATTCATTTGTGGTAGGCACGGGGAGACAAAACGATTTGCCTGGAATCACAGGATGTTGAGCTGATGCCGAGATTCGAACGTAGCTCCCCAGCTCTAAAGTTCGCAATTCTAGAACTTGTGGCGGGAGGTGTGTCTAAAAGTGTATGTCGGTGCTGGCCATCAATGAGAGAGACTTGTGCATTTTTCAAATGGGTGGTGAAAAAATATGAGTATGTTGCTGGAGATGTGGGCCGCCGTGCCACCAATGTACTTACCGGGGGAGGGTAAACACCTATTATTCCGCAACTTTCTTTCCGCATACCATCACTCCGCATACTTTCATTACAAAAGTACCATGACTCCGCAATGCCATTATAACGCATAGCATTACATTTTATACGCTTTTACCACGCATACATTTACAACGAAATTTGTTGTAAATGTGTTATAAATATATAATTTACCGTCTTAATTTCTATGCAGGTAAGTACTTAATCAATAATAACTCAAACGGAAAGAAAGAAACAGAGTCCGTGGTGTTAGAGTTCTTAGGGGTTTTATTCCTTAAAAAGGAATCGTTCCGGAACTGGATATCAGGTTCCTGGCACCACACAGGGTCCAGGAAGGGATAGAGCAATATTTTATTGACAATACATAGCTTATATACTTAATTTACACCATAGAAACCAATATAGGAGGCGTAACAGCTGAGAGAAGACAAGATAACAGCATCCACGTGTTACTAGTACGTAATCAGAAGGCGTGGACTAGGCGTGAACTAGGGGTGTGTGCTAGAAACGTCACAGGTAGGTGTCACATGGGGGTGGCACTAAACAGAAATGTTGCAATGTCAGCAGGAATCAGAGGCTTGGATGCGCGCGCAGCTGCATGACGTGTGATTGACGTGAAACTGGAGGGTGCAGGGGGCTTGACATTTACACTGACGGAAAGAGACAGAAGTCTGGCATGTCAGATCAACTTGTACTTCTATCATATCTAATATCTGATGTTTGGGAACCATATTATCTGAACGGAAAAGGTCTCTGGGGCAGAAGCTATTCTATACTGACTGTGAGTGCGTGTATAAGCGCCTGAGTGTCTGCATGAGAAGCGTGGGGGCATGGGCCTTCCAGGGGAGCATGGTAACAGAGGCTATGAATTACTTGCATGGAGACAGGCCGGCCCTTCGGCTCTGCAGCTGGGGAATGTTTACTGAAACTAGTAGGCAGGAATGTATTTTCGAGGAGCGGAACAGATAATTCGAAGGTTGTAGTCAGTCTTGGCAGGCAGCAGGCTGAGCTAAGCGCGGTGGGCCGCGCTGGAAGTAAGTCAGAGTTCACGGGTACAGAGGCAGCCTGGGCTGAGGCTTTCAGAGTCAGAAGCCAGAAAAAGGCTCGATGGCAGAAA
Organism: Lissotriton vulgaris; assembly: GCF_964263255.1. Taxonomy (NCBI): domain Eukaryota; kingdom Metazoa; phylum Chordata; class Amphibia; order Caudata; family Salamandridae; genus Lissotriton; species Lissotriton vulgaris. The sequence goes on from NC_141691.1 coordinate 1,181,301,701, forward strand.
TTCAGGGCCTACTTTGCCAGAGCTGAAAAACGTGTAAAGTACACTACAAAAAGACGTTGGCATAGCATACTTAGGAACGGACTATTCAACCCATTCAGGGTGGGTCTGAAAGAGGACATGTTAACGTTGGACGCAAATGTATTTGCGTCTTCATAGCTGGCACAGGAGGGAAGTTACATGCACTTTAAGCTGGTACATGGAGACGGTGGGGTACACGCTAGGGAACACAACTTGACCATAAAATGTATATTTCCTCATTCCCTCCTTGTTCCCTACGGACCCTTCATGATATATCGATCCTCATGAATCAATCAGTTTGTTCTTGTAACATCATTTGCTCTTCTTTCTTTCTTTCACGTCTTGAAAGAAAACTGGAATGTTCAATGCATGATGTGGCACACAGTCCACAAATCGCTGGCCCACACTGTAAGCACAGGCAGCAACTGAATACTAGGACTAGGCCAATGCCTAGGAAGGATAGGATCTTCCATCCCCAAGCGGTTAACGTTGTCCAGAACCAACCGGACCAAGTCCAGGTGCCTGGATTCTGATGTATCAGATTAGCAATTTTATGAAGACGTGTAATAGCTTTGTATACAGATGGCGCGTTTTCTGGAATGAAAACACAGCAACTTGACCCGATGACCTTACAGGCTCCACCTCTATCTGCCAAGATGACGTCAATAACAAGACGATTCTGAAGGACAACAACCCGCATAGCGGACTGCTCTTCGGTTAAGTTACCTAGGGCGGAGGCAGTTTCATTCACTACTGCTTCAAGTGTTCTAGTTAATCTGCGTATTAGTTTACTATTTTGGACAGGACCTAAAAAGAAAAAGAATCCTTTATTAAAATCGGTGTATTGTTCCCATGCCGTTTCTGTGTAGTCGACAAGCGAGAGATCTCTTCTGAGTCTATTCTTTACTAAATTTGTATTCCTGTGATAATCAGGAGGAGCTAGAAAAACAGGTGGCAGAAGGAATGCAATATAACAGGTACCATCCCAATCTGGAGGTAAACGTATGTATGCGGTATGACCACAAACAAAATAAGAGTGACGGATAGCTTTAAAGGACGATTTACCATGATCACTGAATTCGACCACAGTAGTACATTTACTATGACCTAAGTGTACTGAACCTTTCTTCCTGACACATAATTCACCAGTGACTGGTAGTACTGACATAGCGGGCAGAGCTGGTGCAGCTTCGGATTCAACAGTAAGAATCATAAGGTTAATTGTGTAGTTACTTAATCCATATACTTCATTTTCTAGATCAGTTCCTATTCTAGTGGGGAGTCCCTCCTTATCAGGGTAACAGACATCGAGCAGAACTAAGTTCAAGTTTCCCCAAACCCAGCTCCCTTCGAAAACAGCAATATCAGGATCTAAGGAATTAATTATTTTAAACCATGCACCACAGGAGCCATTGTGAGTGAACGGGTACGGAAAGAGGGGCAGAGCTCCCTTGTAATTCTGGTAGGGAGGGAGTCGGCCACATATCCAGCAGTTTGTAGCATTGTTAGTCTGATGGGAATGATGTAACATACTAATGAATGTGTTGTTGCGCAGCGCAAGTCTGTAAGAAAGTTCATGTGGAGGTAGCTCGCTAAAAGAATGTTCAGCAGAAACATTGTAAGCAGATTGTTCACGCTTGAAAATAGGGCAATAGATAGGAAGGAGTATACCTGCAACAATAATCAGAAGACTTAGGAAAAACATTATTAACAATGTCACTATACAGTGACTACGCAGTGATTTGCAGTATGTACGTTTCTTGAATTGTCTCTCTCTCTCTCTATCTCGATCTAGGGGATACATGTCAGAAACTATTTAACCGATTCACCTAGGGGAGGACTTAAACAATTAAACTGTCTGACTTGCTAGATCGAAGCTTGAGCTTATACTCCTCTTGGGGAGTTTTCTCTCGTTCGGAAACTTTAAAGTCACTGGGCTCGATACAGTCTTTGGAAGGGGTGGACGAGCCTGGGTCTGGTTTCAGTTCATTGCATAGTTTGATATGGCTCGTGTGGATCCACCCCTTTCTGCCCTCCACTTTCACCGCTGTCCTCGTAGTAAGTAGAACGGTCTTCGGCGTTTTCCAGCAGGGCTCCAGCGGACTTTTCCTGTCAAAGTTCCTTATTAACACCAGGTCGCCTGGACGGACATCATGCGGCTTTACATCAGTGTTGTCAGGGAAGGCTGCGGCAACCTGTGAACGACATGATTGGAGTGCAGACATCAAGGAGGCAAGGTAATCTGTCATCATATTGCAATCAACATCAGTAATTTTCTTAGGAATGGGCGTCCCCCACATATTCGGTGGTCTACCAAAGACCACTTCGTACGGGGATAGTCCTGATCTTGAATGGGCAACCATTCTCATATAGAACAGTGCCACTGGCAGGGCGACTATCCAGTCGACCCCTTTCTCTTGACATATTTTACCAAGGCGGGTCTTTAATGTCTGATTATGCCTCTCTACAAGGCCTGCGGCTTCGGGATGTCGGACACAATGGAATTTCCATTGATATCCTAGCAGCAAGGAAACTTGCTTCATTAATTCGGATGAGAATGGCTGACCGTTATCTGAGTACACGACACGAGGCATGCCGTACCGTGGGAAGAATTCACGAACCAGCTGCCTGGCAGTGGTCGGAGCAGTGTAATCTGGGACTGGATATGCTTCGGTCCAACGGGACAGTGCACAAACAATTACGAGGACATATTTGAATCCCCGACAACGGTCCATCTGGATATAATCCATCTGGAGGACTTCGAAAGGGTGATCGGGAGGATGAAATCCACCTTGCTCTACAGGAACGCTTTTACCTGGATTGAACTGACAACAGATCATGCAAGTACGCACTTTCTGTTTTGCTGCTGCTCGTAAGTGTTTGTTGCTCCAAAGATTTTGTAAACTGTCTAACATCGCTTTCTCTCCTAGATGTGCTGGACTATGTGCTGTATTGATCATGACTTGAACCATAGAATCAGGGAGAAACCATGTAGATTTTCCCTTCGTCATCCAACCTTGATCTGTCTGGATCCCTCCTAGTTCAATCCATTTCTTTATTTCATCTGGGGTAGCATGTGTCTGAATATCGATAACATCTAGTGTGGGATCCCTGACTGTCATACAATTTGTCGGTCCTATTGTCTTTGTCATGTCAGTTGTCTGAGTGTGCGTCAGTGCTGTATGTTTTGCTGTCTGGTCTGCCAGGTCGTTACCCTGGGAAACAGAATCTGTAACTTTAGTATGTGCTTTACACTTCATGACGGATATGCCTGAAGGCAGATGTATTGCTTCTAACAGTGCTTGAATGAGGGGATCGTGTTGGATCTTGGCACCATGAGAGGTCAGAAAACCTCGTTCTTGCCATAACATTCCGAAGTCGTGTACAACTCCGAACGCATAACGGGAATCAGTGTATATGTTGACATTTCTGTTCTTGGCTAGTATACAGGCTCGGGTCAGAGCAATAAGCTCTGCCGCTTGAGCAGACAGTGTGTCAATACGATGTGTTTCTTTTACTTCGGTTTCAGTGGTCACTGCATACGCGGCCACTAATTCTCCTGTACTTGTTCGCATACATGAACCATCCACATAAAGTGTCAGGTCTGGATTTGTCAGTGGAACATCTGTTAAGTCTCGTCGAGGCTTTGTTACTGCATTAATGATCTCTATACAATCATGCGGGGCTGGATCTGTCCTAATTGAAGGTAACAGTGTTGCGTGGTTCAGAATGCTGCAGCGTCTGATTTCTATGTGTGGCTGGAATAGTGTTAATTCGTAACCTGTCAGTCGTGCTATAGTCAAGTGTTGAGTCTGGGTTCTGTTTAAAAGAACCTCTACAGAATGTGGAACTTGTACTGTTAACTGATGGCCTAAAACAATTGAATCGCTCTGTCTGATTGCTAGTGCTGTTGCTGCTACTGACTTTAAGCACGCAGGGAGTGCCTGGGCTACTGAATCCAATGTACTTGAAAAATAAGCGCAAGGCTTATGTGAACCTGCTTGGTCTTGAGTGAGGACAGACAATGCTGTACCATCACGTTCTGTAACAAAAAGTGTAAACGGTTTGCTGTAACATGGTGTCGCTAAAACTGGTGCTCGACATAATGCTTTCTTTAATTCCTCAAAGGCTTGTGTGTGTTCCTGGGTCCAAGGGAGGACAGTCGAAGTTGCTGCCTCCTGTGTCGTTAACTGGATGAGTGGTTTGGCTAAAAATGCATATTGAGGAATCCATTGTCTGCAGTACGAGGTGAGGCCTATAAAGGCCCGCACTTCCTTTTGTGTCTGGGGTTGTGGCATATGTACAATTAACTGAATGCGATCGGGAGTGAGCTGTCTCCCCACTTTGGACAGCAAGTGACCCAAGTACACAACTTGCTGAACACAGAATTGTAGCTTCGAAGGAGACACCTTGTGTCCCTTGTCGGCCAGAAAATGTAATACTGTCAGTGATGCTTGTTCACATTCGGGCTCACTTCGTGCGGTGATCAGCAGATCATCGACGTATTGCAGTAAAGCGGTGTTAACTGGCATTTGAATACAATCTAGTTGTCTTTTCAGTGCTTGACTATAGATGCTGGGGCTTTCTGTGAATCCTTGAGGTGCGCGGGAAAATTTGAAACTTCGTCCATTTAAACTGAATCCGAAGAGATATTGGCTCTCTGGATCAATAGGTACACTAAAGAAAGCGTTCTTGAGGTCAATTACAGTGAAGAACGTTGCTTCAGAATCAATAGCAGTCAATAGGGAAGAGATATCAGGGACCACAGGGTACTGTGGTACAATGCATTTATTCAGCTCTCGCAGATCAATCACCAGCCGATATACTGGCGGTGCATTGGGATCAGTACGTTTAAGAATTGGAATGATGGGTGAATTACAGATATTGGAGTCGGTCTCTACGACCACTCCTTGGGCAATGAGCTCTTCAATGATTTCCAGTAAAGCCACTACAGCATCGGGTGGTAACTTGTATTGTCTGATTCGTGGTAATACAACTCCTGTCTTGAGTGTAACACGGTATGGTGTGATATGCATACAACCTACATCAGTTGGGCCTCTGGCCCACAAGTGATCTGGTACATTTTTCAATCTGACGTCAAACTCTCGTAAAACGTAATGACCCTTGAAATCCCGCAGAAAGAGTCTAACTCCCTCCGGGGAACAGCAAATTATGGCTCCTAGAGCCTTCAACGTTTTTATTCCTAACAGATTTTCTGGACATGATTTCGTAAGTAACAAGTCGGTAACTCGTGATAATGGACCCACAGCCAGGGGGACTGGTTCTGATACTTCATTTACAATGGGCTGTCCTGAAAAACCAAGGGAAACATTCTGTGAGCCTGAGAGGGGTGCCCCTGGGACTTCGTCATGGCTTATGGTGGTGCGGCTTGCCCCTGTGTCAATTAAAAACTTTCTGTCTTTTCCCAATACTTGACTGTGTACATAAGGACCTTCTTGATCTACAGGAATTTCAATAAGAGGCAAACCCATCTCCCTCTCTAGGCTGTTTCACGCATATCGTTGGTAATCGGGGTAAGCAGCTTGGGCATACTGGTACATCTGTTGGGAAACTTGTTGGGTCGCGGCAATGGGCTGTGGCTGTGATACCGCTACTGTCTGTGCTGTATGGGATGAAGCATGCATAGGCTGTGTGTTCTGCATGGGCTGTACGTTCTGTGCGGTCTGTTGCTGGGCCTGATCTTGTCTTGGTGGATGCGGTCTCTCTTTAGTTTTTCCTGTTGATATGTTATGTTTCAGAACTGGACATTCATGTACGTAGTGACCTGGCTGCTTGCAGTAATTGCATGTCCCTTTAACGGGAGCTGCGGCGTGACCTGTCTGGGTCGTACCCTTTCTGTGGCCGTCGGTTGGGACCGACTGGGCTACTAACATTTTCATTTTCGTGTCTTTCATACGTTTCTGTTCCGGATCCTGTTCTTCTCTAATTCTGTTCTGATGGTATTGTAACATTTGTAACATCTGTGATGGCGTATTTGCTTGCCATGTACTCTCAACCTTGTATACACGATTTTTGACTGCCAACAGGAAATTCTCGACTAACTTTGATACAAAAAGATGCGGGTACGACTCGCTACTTGGTTTTAGACCACTATTAATAATAAAGCATTTCTCGAATCTTGAATAGAAGTCACTAGTATCTTCGTCGGGTTTCTGTTTACATGCTGAGATTGCATCCCAGTCTTCCTTTCTAGTTGTCAGTAATCTCGGCAGAACCTGTACTATCAAACCTGGTAATGCTTTAGTTTTGTCCCCAAGGCCTACCCCTGGGACACGTTTGTTCTCTTCGTCTTCTATTTCTGCCCATACAATCTTTTTGTCTCCCACCTCCCATTCTTTTTCCTTTAATTTCTCGTAGATGCCCGTGGGCAGCAGTACCTTTAACATCTTCATGAAATCTTCATATGTGTAATCCCCCATCAGTAACATGTCTTTAAGCTCTCTGTGAAAACCCGCAGGGTCTTTATCATGGCACGGGACTAGTTTCTTCATTTCTAACAGTTCTAACTTAGTCAGAGGCGTGTGTACATACACACGTTTCAAGGTATGATCCTCACCCATAACTGGGTGCACTTCTCGTAAGGGGTTCTGACTTTCAATGCCATTCAGACGTTCTATATGATACATTTTTCTTTCTGGGGCCGGAGCGGGAACATATTCGGAGCTTATAAAAGTGTTGTATCTATGTCTTTGTTCTAGAATGATTTGTATTAACTTGGTACTGAGACCTCTCCATCTATCCATGAGTAATGCTTCTAATGTTTCGTGTAAGGGACCTGGATCAGAATGTTGGTTTCTGTATTTCGTGAGGAGGTGCTGAATCATGTATACACCTGCTAATTTCTGCTCGTCTGGGGAAAGGTTCAGGAATGTCTGCGCTACGGTGTCATCATTGTATATATCCGGATTTTCAGTCCATAATATGTCTGACCGGGCTAGTTCTTGTTCATCCATAGAATTGAGTACATGGTACCCCATTCTCTCGGAGCCTTTTATCAGTCTCCTGGAACTGATGTTCAGAAGAATTCGGGTTTGTTAAGGCAGAGAGAAAAACTCTCTTGCTTTCTGGACGAGTGCCTTTCCTAAGGTAAGTTCCCTTACCTACATACGCTATAGTGTCTGTAGTCCTTTCTGGTTCTTCAGGTTCTTCTTCCCCCTCGGAGGAAGCCCTTTCTTTCTCTTCTTTGTGTATATCTATCACTGTCTTTCTAATTTTCTTGTACATACTGGATATGCAAGTCCCCTTGTTGTGTTTTCCTTCAGATATATTTTGACCCCACTTGTTCAATGCATCTAATTCACTCTGATCTGTCCCAGGCCTGTCTCGTTCTCTTATTAGGCAATTTATAAAAAAAGTAGCATCTGTCCTTGAACGTCAACTTTCTGATGCTCCATGGCATCCTTAATACTGTCAGGGTCTTTCCCAGTCTGAACAAACTGATATATTCTATCTAGGCGCTCCTTCATTCCTGCAAAGTACAGCAGGAAATCAGTAGCAGATCGTAACCGTAGTGATGCCATCATCATTCTATCGTCTTTGCCGGGTACTGGATCATATCTGCAAACTGAAAGGTTTTCTTTGAGTATGTCGAGGCGGGGTGATTTGAACGTGAAAGGACTCTGCATATCCCTAAGGTTTACTCTGTGTGTTAATGGCGGGGTCCTGAGACCCCCTGTCGCACCTCCTGAGGCGGAAGCTTGGACATTATCTCTCTGTGGAGTCTGTATCTGAACTTGAATTTGTCTTTTAGTAGGGTCAGGTAGACGTGGTTTCGGTAGATCAATTTTAGGTATGGGAAGTGGTGGAGGTGGTGGAACAGGAGGAATCTGTTGTGGTACTGGCGGAATATGATCTTGGGGCGGGTTACCACCCCCGTCCCTGTCGTTAGGCAGGGCGCGGACAGGCAGATTGGTGTAAGCGGGTGCTACATCCTCTAGATAGGAATTCAGGAATATGTCTTTAGTGGTCCTGTGACTTACTTTAGTTGGAACCAATGGTGGCGGCAGATTGTTCGGTATTTCTGAAATGGCCTCAGGCGAACCCTCGGCCGCGAGATACATACCGTTTACGAGATTGTTTCGTGCGCGGTCTACTTGCTCTGATTTTACTCGGATCCCTTCAGTAACTAATTTGTTTTCTTGTGCTTTATCGGATTCTCTAAGTCTGTCTTCTCTACGTAGTTCTTTTTCAGCACGCTTATGTGATTCCTTACGCCAAAACTCTATGGCGTCTTTCTGAGATTGTCTGGCTTTCTTTTTCCATAGTGCTTCCTCTACCTTCATGATGCACTCGGCATCCCATGTTCCGGTAACAGGCCATCTGTGTCTTTCGTCTAGATGTTTAGTATACTCGGCCCATAAATCTAGATATAATATGGCATCTATGCCATGCTTGTGGTACATAAAATTTCCTGGAGTGTCCCTAGGGGGGATAGGAATTTCTTCCTCTAGTATCCCTTTCCTAGTTCCTATCTGCTTTAACTTGTTGAAAAACGGCATCTTGTTTACTTAGTACGGAATGCTCAATCCTTGCTACTTAATACTGGATACAGCTAGTTATACAAGAACACAATAATACACATTAAAAACAGTCACACTCATACCACGACATTAATCACATGAAAAGACATTTGAGACATATATCACTACCCCCTATACCGGATGTACTGCTAAACAGCACAGATACACTGCTAAAACAGTGCAGAAACTTGAAATAACGGATGTACTTCTAAACAGTACAGATACACTGTCTAAAAACAGTGCAGACCGGACTTGTGTACCCAAACCCGTCTAGATACGTCCCAGCAATGGTACTCACCGGGAAGCACGGAAACAGAAGGCCTCGGAAAACTCGACTGGACTCGACTCGACACGTGGATACTTCGGAAAACTTCGGAAAACTTCGGAAAACTGGTGGGCCTCTTGACACCTCGGACCTTGCTTCTTTCGGCAAGGCTCTGGTCGGGATCCTCCGCACTCCTCACCGCCTCGTCTGGGTACTGATCGCAGTCTTCGTCACCTCCGTGGGCCAGAGGGAGATGCAGGAAATCCTGCCGGTACGCGTAGTTTCCTTCTAACTGATGGCAGGGGACAGAGCTTGCAACGCACCAACCGGGGCGTGAGGTGGGGGAGGGGTCCCTGTTCGGGCGCCAAAATGTTGTAAATATATAATTTACCGTCTTAATTTCTATGCAGGTAAGTACTTAATCAATAATAACTCAATCGGAAAGAAAGAAACAGAGTCCGTGGTGTTAGAGTTCTTAGGGGTTTTATTCCTTAAAAAGGAATCGTTCCGGAACTGGATATCAGGTTCCTGGCACCACACAGGGTCCAGGAAGGGATAGAGCAATATTTTATTGACAATACATAGCTTATATACTTAATTTACACCATAGAAACCAATATAGGAGGCGTAACAGCTGAGAGAAGACAAGATAACAGCATCCACGTGTTACTAGTACGTAATCAGAAGGCGTGGACTAGGCGTGAACTAGGGGTGTGTGCTAGAAACGTCACAGGTAGGTGTCACATGGGGGTGGCACTAAACAGAAATGTTGCAATGTCAGCAGGAATCAGAGGCTTGGATGCGCGCGCAGCTGCATGACGTGTGATTGACGTGAAACTGGAGGGTGCAGGGGGCTTGACATTTACACTGACGGAAAGAGACAGAAGTCTGGCATGTCAGATCAACTTGTACTTCTATCATATCTAATATCTGATGTTTGGGAACCATATTATCTGAACGGAAAAGGTCTCTGGGGCAGAAGCTATTCTATACTGACTGTGAGTGCGTGTATAAGCGCCTGAGTGTCTGCATGAGAAGCGTGGGGGCATGGGCCTTCCAGGGGAGCATGGTAACAGAGGCTATGAATTACTTGCATGGAGACAGGCCGGCCCTTCGGCTCTGCAGCTGGGGAATGTTTACTGAAACTAGTAGGCAGGAATGTATTTTCGAGGAGCGGAACAGATAATTCGAAGGTTGTAGTCAGTCTTGGCAGGCAGCAGGCTGAGCTAAGCGCGGTGGGCCGCGCTGGAAGTAAGTCAGAGTTCACGGGTACAGAGGCAGCCTGGGCTGAGGCTTTCAGAGTCAGAAGCCAGAAAAAGGCTCGATGGCAGAAATTCAGGGCCTACTTTGCCAGAGCTGAAAAACGTGTAAAGTACACTACAAAAAGACGTTGGCATAGCATACTTAGGAACGGACTATTCAACCCATTCAGGGTGGGTCTGAAAGAGGACATGTTAACGTTGGACGCAAATGTATTTGCGTCTTCATAGCTGGCACAGGAGGGAAGTTACATGCACTTTAAGCTGGTACATGGAGACGGTGGGGTACACGCTAGGGAACACAACTTGACCATAAAATTTATATTTCCTCAAATTTATATTTCCTGATCCCGAGATTCGAACGTAGCTCCCCAGCTCTAAAGTTCGCAATTCTAGAACTTGTGGCGGGAGGTGTGTCTAAAAGTGTATGTCGGTGCTGGCCATCAATGAGAGAGACTTGTGCATTTTTCAAATGGGTGGTGAAAAAATATGAGTATGTTGCTGGAGATGTGGGCCGCCGTGCCACCAATGTACTTACCGGGGGAGGGTAAACACCTCTTTTCGCATACCATCACTCCGCATACTTTCATTACGAAAGTACCATGACTCCGCAATGCCATTATAACGCATAGCATTACATTTTATACGCTTTTACCACGCATACATTTACAACGAAATTTGTTGTAAATGCATGAATGGTAAAAGCATGGGTTTTTTAATGTTTGGATAAGGTAAGTATGGGTATAGGGGTATATGTTTTGGGGTACTGAGGTATATATTTTGGGGTGTTTGGGTATTTTAAGGGTTCATATATAGTTTTGGGTTATGGGGTACAGGGGTAGTTTTAGGGTTTAGGGATAGGTATGGGTTTTGGGGTACAGGGGTATTTTTAGGGTTCAGGGCTAGGTTAGAGTTTTAGGGTATAGGGGTATTTTTAGGGTTCAGGGGTAGGTTTGGATTTTGAGATACAGGGGTATTTTAAGGGTTCAGGGCTAGGTTTGGGTTTTTGGGTACAGGGGTATTTTTAGGGTTCAGGGCTAGGTGTGGGTTTTGGGGTACAGGGGTGGTTTTAGGGTTCAGGGGTAGGTTGAGTTTTGGGGTACAGGGTTATTTTTTGAGTTCAGGGCTAGGTTTGGGTTTTGGGGAACAGGGGTATTTTTAGGGTTCAGGGGTAGGTTTGGGTTTTGGGGTACAGGGGTATTTTAAGGGTTCAGGGCTAGGTTTGGGTTTTGGGGTACAGGGGTATTTTTAGGGTTCAGGGGTAGGTTTGGGTTTTGGGGTACAGGGGTATTTTAAGGGTTCAGGGCTAGGTTTGGGTTTTGGGGTACAGGGATATTTTAGGGTTCAGGGGTAGGTTTGGGTTTTGGGGTACAGTGGTATTTGTAGGGTTCGGGCTAGGTTTGGGTTTTGGGGTACAGGGGTATTTTTAGTGTTCAGGGGTAGGTTTGGGTTTTGAAGTACAGGGGTATTTATAGGGTGCAGGGCTAGGTTTGGGTTTTGGGGTACAGGGGTATTTTTAGGGTTTAGGGATAGGTTTGGGTTTTGGGGTACAGGTTATATTTATAGGGTTAAAGCTTATCGTCCTTGCTGGGGACAACCACAAATGCCCCAAAAAACCCTAATTTTGTCTTATTTTTTTTTTGCTCCAGTTAAGCCATTTTCAATTCCCTGTTTTTTCGTTTCGCCCCATAAAAAAAACAAAATAACAAAAAAAAATATAAACTAGTTCATAAAAGCCAAAAAAAGTACAAAATGTTCCAAAAACACAAAAAATATAAAACAACAAAAAGAAGAAAAAAAACAGTTCTTTTTAGAACTACTTCCAATTTATAAAAAAAGGCTACATTATTTAATAACTCTGTCATTCTTCTTTCCCCATGGGCCGCTCCCCGGTCCGCTTCCCGGTGCGCGTACGGGCGCTCCCCCCGCACAAATAAAAAAAATATATATATATTTTGCACCGCGGGCCCTTTTATAGCCCCCACATAAAACCTAGGGGGTCAGGGGGGGGTCTACCCTGCCCCCTTATGTTCATTTCCCCCTTTTTTTCCACCTCTTGTGTCTCTATCCTACCTAGACACAAGATGGCGGCCGGTCCGGACTGTTTCGAATGTTTACAGACACCCGAGAGCCAATCAGCTTTCCGTGCGCACCTCGCGTGTCGCGCCCGCTGCTCTCCCCGGTGCGCGGCCATAGATATATATTATTTTGAACCTAAATTACTCAAAATCCACTGGAGCACATATCTTGAGACATAGCAAAGGCACATCGGGCTACCAGTCCCTACAATTTTGCCAAGTTTGGTGGAAATCCATTCAGCCGTTCGGGCTAAAAGTGAGTTTGACCGCCCTAAGGAAATTAACATGAACAAAACATGTTTTGGGACCCCCTTTTATCTCGGCCACCGCCTGACAAATCCCCCCCAAACTTTCAAGGAAGGACCGGAGCTCCGTGAGGCAAATTTGAGGAAATTTTCAGGCAGATTCGTCAACCGGCGCCAAAGGTATGCACAATAGAATTTTGAGATTTTGCATTGAAAAAAATCCTAACTATAACTACCTGCTGGCGACCGCCAGTAGGTAATATGTAATATATATATATATATATATATATATATATATATATATATATATATATATATATATATATATATATATTTATATATGATGCTCCCTGTCCCACTGTAGAGTCAGGGCACTCGCGAGCGGGTGCAGTTTGCGGTAATGGGTACCCGCAATAGTATACAGCTCAGCCTCGGAATTGTGCTCTCCAAAGAACCGCACTCGTGGAAACCAAAAGATTGCAGTGCTCACACCAGAAGTTTAATCACACTCGTTTGACAGACGCGTTTCAGCAATACGCCTTCCTCAGTGTCAATTACATTGTGCGGACCTGCCGGGGATATAGCGTCAACACAGTCATCAACATGGTAGATGGACTACCTCAGTCTAACGGGCGCGCCATCTTGGAACATGTAAATACAGTTCACAGTAAGGTGCATATTACCCAAAAGGGAAAACAAATTAAATCAAGCCGTGGATCGGCATGGAACCCCGTGTATCCACATCCGGGGTGATGCGGGGTGCTTTAAGATAAGGCCCCTGGTGAACGTTTCCCCAGTCCATCCTGCCATGTATTGGCAAGTACTCCAGTGACTAGTATGTACAGTGTCCCCATATGTCCTTAACCCATCAATGAACTTATTAAACTAAACTATAGTAAACAATTAATACATACATAAATTGCATTGCTGTTAATATCACTGTGCATCAGTTCATGAAGAAGTGTCGGGAAAATCTCATGTTGCTTATTTCCCCAAATGAACCGCCAGTTCTTCCCCATGATTTAGCCCGCCTGGACTTTTAGTCATGAGGTCGATTATGTACCTTGATTCCAGGCGTCTCAAAGTTTTTAGCCTATCTCCTCCTCTTGGATTTTCAGGTACAGAATCTATGCCAAAGTACCGCAGCTTAGTCCTGTCCCTTTGATGAACCAAATCAAAATGTCTCGCGACTGGATATGCCGGGTCTGCCTTGTCTATTGCCCTTTGGTGTTCAAGTACCCTGATTTTAAGTTGGTGGATCGTACTTCCGATGTATCTCAGTCTACACGGGCAGATTAGGCAATAGACCGCATAGTTAGTGCTGCAGGTCAAGAATTTCTTGATGGGTTTCGTGATATTTGCTCCCGGGATGTCATAGTTTCGCACTCTCTTGCATCCCGAGCAGGCCTTACATTTTCCGCAAGGGAAAAACCCACCCATCTCTGCAATTTTTCCTGTTCTTGGGGTCACATTCTTGAAATGGCTTCTCACAAGGGAGTCTCTTAATGATCTTGCTTTGCGGTATGTGATCAGGGGTTTCGTGGGGATTTCATCTTTCAGGATCGGATCTGTCTCTAGAATATGCCAGTTCTTTTGCATAATTCTTCTCAATCCCATAGAATCACTGGTGTATGGTGTGATTAAACGAAATTTCCCCTCATCCTTGGTTTGTTCGTTTGGTGCTTTTGGTTTTAGGAGATCTTCCCTTTTTATTTTTCTCACTTTCTTCAGGGTTTTATCCAAAGAGTCCGGATCGTATCCCCTCCTTGTGAACCTTTCTATGCAACCTGCTGCTGCTGTTTCAAAGTCCTTCTCTCTGCTGCTGTTTCTTCTCATCCTGAGAAGTTCCCCATACGGGATGCTTTGTATCAGCCTCTTCGGATGGTTGCTGTCGGCCCGCAGGATGGAGTTGCCTGCCGTCGCTTTGCGATACAGTGATGTATGTAGCTGGTTATTATCTATTTCCACTCTCAGGTCCAGGTATTCAGCTGTTGTTGTACTAATGGATCCTGAGAAGTGTAGATTGCAGTTGTTGTCGTTCAGCATTCTTATATATTGCTGTGCCCCCTCCATCGTCCCTTGCCACACGATGAAGAGGTCATCGATGTACCTGAACCACTGTATTACTCTCTCTGTTCCTTGTCCCTCAGTCTGAAGGGCCATGGGCACCCGCTCCTCCCACCAGCCGACGAACAAGTTCGCGTAGCTGGGAGCAAAGCAGGTGCCCATCGCGGTCCCAGAGACCTGTGTGTATAGCTGGTCATTGAACAGGAAGATGTTGCTTGTTAGACAGAATTCAATGAATTCCAGCAACATGCGATTATGCAGAGCGAATCTGGCAGGTCTCTTGTTCAGAAAATGTTCCACTGCCGCTAAGCCTAAGTCATGTCTGATGTTGGTATATAGGCTAGTTATATCTAGCACAATCATCAGGTATGTTGGATCCCATGTTATTTCAGATACTTTCGTGAGGAAGTCTTTGGTGTCCTTTACATGAGATTTAAGTTTGGTTACCAGAGGGAATAAGTAACTGTCTATGAATTTTGACATATTTTCAGTTAATCCATTTATAGATGACACTATTGGCCTTCCCGGGGGCTCCCTTGCATTTTTATGAAGCTTGGGTAAATGGTAGAAAGTGGGGATCGTGGGATTGTTGCTTCTCAAATACAAATTTTCATCACTTCCCAACATGGAAAACGTTCACCAGGGGCCTTATCTTAAAGCACCCCGGATCACCCCGGATGTGGATACACGGGGTTCCATGCCGATCCACGGCTTGATTTAATTTGTTTTCCCTTTTGGGTAATATGCACCTTACTGTGAACTGTATTTACATGTTCCAAGATGGCGCGCCCGTTAGACTGAGGTAGTCCATCTACCATGTTGATGACTGTGTTGACGCTATATCCCCGGCAGGTCCGCACAATGTAATTGACACTGAGGAAGGCGTATTGCTGAAACGCGTCTGTCAAACGAGTGTGATTAAACTTCTGGTGTGAGCACTGCAATCTTTTGGTTTCCACGAGTGCGGTTCTTTGGAGAGCACAATTCCGAGGCTGAGCTGTATACTATTGCGGGTACCCATTACCGCAAACTGCACCCGCTCGCGAGTGCCCTGACTCTACAGTGGGACAGGGAGCATCATTTACGGACGGGCACCGCTGCAGATCTGAAACGCGTAACTGGAGAATAACGTAAACCGGAGGAAGGAGGCGGACCGCGAGAGAACGGGAGGACGACGCGGGACACGCATAATCACGGTGAGAGCGCGAGCCCGGATCTATACGGGCATCAGAGGCAGCAGCAGGGCGTCAGTGGCTTAACCAAACCAGTGCTCACACCCCCTCACACTGTTTACAGTATAATCCATGAGAGGATATCTACTGCGAGGACACGCGCAGAGATGCGGCGAGAGGGATGTTCAAGAAGCAAGAGACCATAGCAGCAAGCTCCAGTGCGGGTGCAGCTCCCCAGCCACCTAAAACTAAACTAAATGAACTGCTGTTAAAACTTGAGAGACTACACAAGAGAGAAATTCGGAAGTGGTGGGAGGCCACCAGCCTCCAGAGCTATATAGATGACAAAAGGGTACCGAGGGGTTTAAGAGTAAATACGATCCCGTCCTACGAGAATCCGGACCCTCAGCTTCTAACAGACTGGGCAGAGCACACCGCACATTACTGAGAAGGAACTTTGGCGATACTTGTGAAGTACGCGTGGAGTGACCGCGAGAAAACTCTGGCAGAGATAGAGTTATTAGAACAAGAACTGCTGAAAGAAGAGAAACCCGATAAACTAGCAACGTTTAAAGACCAACTCAAAATTCGTCTGAATAAGTACGAAGAAAAGATAAAGACTCGCAAACAAGAAAAATACATAAGAGACGAAAACGACTACCTATCGGGTAGAATCTTAACCTTTGCCAAAAAGTACGACGCCCCAAGGAAAGAAGTTGATCGTAAAAGAGCTCAAGGTACATTATCTCCACTGGACACGTCGGAATCAGAAGTTACCGACAGTGAGGCTGTGGATGAACAGAGGAAGAGAACAACAACCGGGAGACAAAGAGGAGGTCAAACACCACTTCCCCCTCCTTTTCACAACGAGTGCACGGTAATCCGCCAGTCATGGCTACGGGGCGGCAAGAACAAGCCGCCAGAAACCGTGGCAGGAGAAGAACAAGAAGAGCCGGAGGCGGTAGGAAGAGGAAGGGCACAAAGATGGAGGAGCAAGCGAAAACCGAACAAAAAGTGAATGTGAACCATGCAGACGACCTCACTGTGGTTAACCTAACAGACAGAAGGTTAACTGAAGTTGAACATAACTTACTAAGTCGGGGTTTAAGCTTTTGTCCCAACAACAAGAGTGAATATACGCAGATGAGGATCGATCTACATGCATTTGTGAGGAAACTCAAGTTACATAAATACCACAAAATCAGAATCAATACAAAGGGACCGAAACTTGTACAGAAAAGACTAACAGCCACCGATATCCTATCCTGTGAAGATTTGAGAGGGATAGAGAATCTTGAAAATCTAAGATTGGAAAGAGAGACACAACCATCACAGGAGGACACCATGATTAATAGAGCTCTCGCAAATGAAATAGATCAGGAGAGAGAGGAAAGCAACATGAAGCCAATGTCAACATTCTGCCCGATAATGCCGTGGGATGCAATAGATGCATTCTCAGAGACGGTTCTGAAAGATTTAATAACTCTAAGAGGAAAACGGGAGAAGTCAACCAGGAAAGATAACATCACCCCGCAAGAAAGGGAGGCTCTACATATCCTGGAAAAAGAGGAGAACATAATAATTAAACCCTCAGATAAGGGGGGAAATGTTGTGCTTCTAAAACGTGAGTACTATCAAAAGGAGGCACTACGGCAACTATCAGATATGCAATATTATCGGCAAACGGATGATAAACACTACAAGGAGGGCATTAGGAGGTACGATGATCTAGTAAACAAATGGTACAAAAAATCCATGTTGGGAAGTGATGAAAATTTGTATTTGAGAAGCAACAATCCCACGATCCCCACTTTCTACCATTTACCCAAGCTTCATAAAAATGCAAGGGAGCCCCCGGGAAGGCCAATAGTGTCATCTATAAATGGATTAACTGAAAATATGTCAAAATTCATAGACAGTTACTTATTCCCTCTGGTAACCAAACTTAAATCTCATGTAAAGGACACCAAAGACTTCCTCACGAAAGTATCTGAAATAACATGGGATCCAACATACCTGATGATTGTGCTAGATATAACTAGCCTATATACCAACATCAGACATGACTTAGGCTTAGCGGCAGTGGAACATTTTCTGAACAAGAGACCTGCCAGATTCGCTCTGCATAATCGCATGTTGCTGGAATTCATTGAATTCTGTCTAACAAGCAACATCTTCCTGTTCAATGACCAGCTATACACACAGGTCTCTGGGACCGCGATGGGCACCTGCTTTGCTCCCAGCTACGCGAACTTGTTCGTCGGCTGGTGGGAGGAGCGGGTGCCCATGGCCCTTCAGACTGAGGGACAAGGAACAGAGAGAGTAATACAGTGGTTCAGGTACATCGATGACCTCTTCATCGTGTGGCAAGGGACGATGGAGGGGGCACAGCAATATATAAGAATGCTGAACGACAACAACTGCAATCTACACTTCTCAGGATCCATTAGTACAACAACAGCTGAATACCTGGACCTGAGAGTGGAAATAGATAATAACCAGCTACATACATCACTGTATCGCAAAGCGACGGCAGGCAACTCCATCCTGCGGGCCGACAGCAACCATCCGAAGAGGCTGATACAAAGCATCCCGTATGGGGAACTTCTCAGGATGAGAAGAAACAGCAGCAGAGAGAAGGACTTTGAAACAGCAGCAGCAGGTTGCATAGAAAGGTTCACAAGGAGGGGATACGATCCGGACTCTTTGGATAAAACCCTGAAGAAAGTGAGAAAAATAAAAAGGGAAGATCTCCTAAAACCAAAAGCACCAAACGAACAAACCAAGGATGAGGGGAAATTTCGTTTAATCACACCATACACCAGTGATTCTATGGGATTGAGAAGAATTATGCAAAAGAACTGGCATATTCTAGAGACAGATCCGATCCTGAAAGATGAAATCCCCACGAAACCCCTGATCACATACCGCAAAGCAAGATCATTAAGAGACTCCCTTGTGAGAAGCCATTTCAAGAATGTGACCCCAAGAACAGGAAAAATTGCAGAGATGGGTGGGTTTTTCCCTTGCGGAAAATGTAAGGCCTGCTCGGGATGCAAGAGAGTGCGAAACTATGACATCCCGGGAGCAAATATCACGAAACCCATCAAGAAATTCTTGACCTGCAGCACTAACTATGCGGTCTATTGCCTAATCTGCCCGTGTGGACTGAGATACATCGGAAGTACGATCCACCAACTTAAAATCAGGGTACTTGAACACCAAAGGGCAATAGACAAGGCAGACCCGGCATATCCAGTCGCGAGACATTTTGATTTGGTTCATCAAAGGGACAGGACTAAGCTGCGGTACTTTGGCATAGATTCTGTACCTGAAAATCCAAGAGGAGGAGATAGGCTAAAAACTTTGAGACGCCTGGAATCAAGGTACATAATCGACCTCATGACTAAAAGTCCAGGCGGGCTAAATCATGGGGAAGAACTGGCGGTTCATTTGGGGAAATAAGCAACATGAGATTTTCCCGACACTTCTTCATGAACTGATGCACAGTGATATTAACAGCAATGCAATTTATGTATGTATTAATTGTTTACTATAGTTTAGTTTAATAAGTTCATTGATGGGTTAAGGACATATGGGGACACTGTACATACTAGTCACTGGAGTACTTGCCAATACATGGCAGGATGGACTGGGGAAACGTTCACCAGGGGCCTTATCTTAAAGCACCCCGCATCACCCCGGATGTGGATACACGGGGTTCCATGCCGATCCACGGCTTGATTTAATTTGTTTTCCCTTTTGGGTAATATGCACCTTACTGTGAACTGTATTTACATGTTCCAAGATGGCGCGCCCGTTAGACTGAGGTAGTCCATCTACCATGTTGATGACTGTGTTGACGCTATATCCCCGGCAGGTCCGCACAATGTAATTGACACTGAGGAAGGCGTATTGCTGAAACGCGTCTGTCAAACGAGTGTGATTAAACTTCTGGTGTGAGCACTGCAATCTTTTGGTTTCCACGAGTGCGGTTCTTTGGAGAGCACAATTCCGAGGCTGAGCTGTATATATTTATATATATATATATTTATGAAAGGCTGACTTATCCATTGGTGTGTGATCAAGAGTACCAGTTACTCGAAACGCGCCGCCAGGAAGGTATTAAATAAAGCAACATCTTGCCTGAAGCCGTGGGGTCTGTCTCCTTCTTTCGCCGCGCCGTTGGTGTGGAGGTCAGAGGATTTTTTCTTCAATATATATTTATATATATATCCATCCAAGATACAGCGGAAACACCAATGCCACACGTCCTGGCGGCCCGCAGCGGGGTCGCCATCCCCAATTATTTCCACAATACCGTTGTCTTACAAATCAAAGAGACAATGCGCTTTGGCCCATATTCGCTTCTAAAGTGACATTTATTCCATGGAAATCACCCAACGCATTTTGAAGCTAACAGCTTCTTGGTCACGAGTTAACAGTGTTGATGAAAACAATAAAGTTTATACAAATCCTGTGACACAATCCTTGTGAGCAGTGAAAGAAGAATATGGTTTCCTCTTGTGTAAATTCCTGAAAATTCCAGTATTGTACCTATTTCCTAAAGTGCATGTACAATGTAAACCCACCAGGGAGTCCTATAGTATCTTCCAGAGGTAGTAGTTTAGAAAATACCTCAAGATTAGTCAATTATTTTTGCAGCCTTTGGTGAAGCAGTTACCTTCGTTTGTGAAAGACACAGGGGATTTCCTGCGTTTAGTCCAAAATATCAAGTGGAATGACAGATGCCTAATGATGTACCTAGATGTCAATAGCTTGTATAAAAGCTATTGACAATTTCCTCTAATCTAATCATATTAACATGGTGGTACCAGAGGTGGCTCAAACACTTGTCACTGCTGTGCTGCCTTTCACAACAAATAAGAGGCCGCTGTGATTCAGTGCTACTGTGACACACAGTTAAAGTAGAATGTCTGTCTGACTCAACCAGCGCAAACACGTGGTGTCTCTAGGGTGCACAGGAACCCTTCTCGCAGCCACATTGACCACCCTAGTGCTAGGCGCGTAGCTCTCATCAGAATAGCAGGTGCATAGGTGCAGAAGTACAGGGGAGAGCCTCCTGCACCCCAAGTATGGCCTTCTTTACCTTCCCAAGGGCAGGATGGGCCTATCTGCCTGGCTCGCAGTGGGATTTAGGGCACCTTCGCTGTGTCACTGAACATTCACGGGGTTATGACTCACGATTATGACCGCTAATTCCAACTCTAAACATGTGGCCTTCAGAAAAAACTGTCCCGTGGAAGTCTCTCAGAGGTAAACATCACTTACAACGCATTTTTTACAACGCACTACCATTACATCGCAACCATTACAACGCAAACCATTACAACGCATTGCGCTGGGGGGCCCTCTAGGATAGGGAATATATTTAATTTACTATCCAACACCTTCCCTGCTATCCACGGGGACTGGAGTTGGAATAGTAAATTAAATAATTCACTATCCAGCGCCTAAAAGCATTATGCGTTGTAATGGACTGCGTGGTAAAAACCGCGTTGTAAAGGCATGCGATGTAAAAGCATGCGTTGTAGTGACACCAGTCCCTCTCAGAGGTTGCCCTGTGACCGACCATTTAAAGCGTGTGTACCGAACTCTGTGGTGCACCACAGGCACATGTTGCGCAAGTGTGAAACAAACCCTCAATGGGATGAGGGCAGGGAGGCCGTTATTTGTGTCCTCCATTTTACAATGACCCTTACTAGCCTCGCCGGCTTCGCTGCTCACTTCTAAACCCAGGAAAGCGCTGTGCACTGTTTGTAAAAACAAAGACCGGGCTTTCTTGTACACTGCACACTTGCTCGAGTGGAAGAGGTGTCTCACAAAATGTGTATTAGAAAAACAGAGGCCTCGCATTTTAAGAGAAAGTGGCTTTTCATTTTATTCATGGAGGAATCCATTAAAGGCGAGATCTGAAGTAGTATGCAAATGACGTGCCTTTCAAGGTAGAGCCAAGTCAAATGCACTCTATCAGCTGATGATGCCGCTCATTATGTGTGGGTGCAGTGGTAAAGAGGAGCCTTCCACCCGCCAGTCCGGAGCCTGACACGAATTCGAGCAGAATGGCCGCCTCAGCTAGGCTCGTTAGGGGTCTCTGAAGCCAGACTCCCGCCAACGGACACACAACTCCAGGGAATGGATTTGGAAACTGACACTTGCACGGAGAAGGCTTTAAACAGACACTTGCTTTAAACAGATGCTTGTTATCTGCCAGCCCAGCGCCCTTTTAGAGTTTATCACTGGCCTAAAATACCCGAATGGTGCAGTTGAAGCACCGGATTGGAAAACTCTTGAACCCAAATCAGAGCTGAATCAAGCTACCAAATAAAAAAATAAAAACCTCAAGACCTATCTCTTTATCAAAGCCTTTGTAGGCCTTTCACAAAGCCCTAGGGTACCTAGTTTGAAGAACGTCAGCCATGACATCCATAAACTGGACCAGTGTTTGAATACTTCCCACTGTGATCTGTAATTTCAGCGCTACGAAATTATCAAAACTTGACAGCGCTTTACAAAACACCTAAACACATTCATTAAAATAAGATTGCATACACAAACCCCTACATTTCTTCAAGGAACACACACGCACATATTGATAGAATTTTCAGTGAAACTACGAGCGTCAGGAGAGAAAGAAACAGCACCAAAATGTCCTCAAGAAAATAAAAAGCCCACTTAAAATGTTGAATAAACTGTCAGTACAGCTCAAAATAGTTTTTTTTGTCTCAGTGCACGGAAACCTGCAAAAAAGTCCACGGCACTAAAGAAGCATCAAAATAACACAGGCAGCAGGATTAGCATTAAGTAAAACTGCACTTTAAAAGCCTATGTGACATTATGAACGGCCAGCACTTGCCACAAGCTGCAGCAACACGTCACTTTCTCTGAGGTCTGCAGTGAATTCAATTAACCTCGATCCATGGTGGCCAATCCATCTGGGCAAACGGTTTGCCGAAGCACTCTGTAAAGTAACGACGTTTTGTACAATGACAATATACAAGCACATTCAAGAACACCAATTTGACAGAAGTGAACAAAGTTCCACAAGATGATTAAATCTTGGAGTCTTTAATGAAGATTACAGCCAGCCGACACGTGTTTCATCGCCTTCGCGATTCCTCAGGGCTGAAACAAACAAATAAGTAGCATATAGCATATTCTTTGAACAGATAAATTTCCATACCAGACCATGCTGTCTGGTCATTATAGACATACAGTAAATGCTTCCTCCAGCAGTGAACATACAGTGATTTGTTCAGGCTCGTTTTGCTAGTGCCACCACAACACATCCGTGTCGAATAGGGTGTCTATAGTCGATGTTCTATGAAGACGTGAGTATACGTGATAGTGATTGTGATGGGCTTGTGTGGGAGGAAATAATTGCTCAATGTATGTGTTCAACGATCCCAACGACACATAGTGACAAAATCCTGCTTCGCAGCGAGAGTGTCCTAACCGTGGGCGGCTCTTACATCCTTCATGCCAAACTTGTGATATAGTGCAAAAATTGTGTCATTGAGAAGACATACCTAGATGGCCGTGTCAACATCAGAAGGTCTGTGATATTGTTGAGAGAAAAATAAAATCGGAAAAATCTCATCACTAACCGCACTTGAGTGATATTTGGGCAAGATATCACCACAATGAGACTGTCCGAAAATAAGTGTACGTCGACTCACCGCTTAGCTGGTGATAATTCCGACCCAGCCGAGCCTTCCACTAGTAGCACTGGTTTGAGTGCGTCCAGAAGCGGTGGAAGTCCTTATATCTGTGACACAATCAGGGTAAAATATGTCACTTCAGATATAAAGAGTTAAAATCGTCCATTAGTGGAACTAGGCAGGACCTGCCTATGCAAAAAATGTCACAAAGATTCTCTCACTAGAGTCCTATTAATATGAAAACATGCGGTGGAATTCCCTATCTTACATTCTTGCCGAGATATTATTGTTAGCTGCAATTCTGTTACATACGTAGCGTATTATGTATTGCCCTATACCTGGTAAATCTATTCAACTTACATATATCTAAAAGGCATATGAGTTTAAGTCGGGCTCGGAAATCACTCGGTATCTTGCACCGGAATTTCGGAACTTCCGTGATCAGAAAGAGTGCTGTTTCAAGAAAATAATGCTCACGTCAGTAACTACTATGGTTAGTTACAAATAAGTGGGAATAAGTGTCAGAAAGTGTTCGCTATCTTACCAATTTTATTTCTTTTGAAAGGAAACCTGATGCGGTTCCAAATAGATTGTGTATCAAGCTACAGAAAGGGAATAAAAGCGGGATTTAGATATCTGCTCGTTACTTACGAATCCAAAAAGTAAACGTCCACATTCGTATCAGTGCACGTATTTAATCCGCTTACCCATGTGCGGCGTCTCCAAAGGTAACAGACGAGTGCACCTCTTCCGGGCCCGGTTCCGTGTATGGACACGTGACCGCGTTTCCGCCCACATATGAGCGCGTCACAAACGTGAGGCGTTCCCTCCACTTAGAGTGCAATTGAGAGGAACTAGGTCGGCCATGTTTGAAGGATAATATATATTTTATCTCTACATGATATATGGGGTTTATTGCTAGAATTGCAATTTGTCGTAGAGATGAACAATGTGAAATGGAGATATGATTTGTGTACATTCGACGCGAATGTGTTACTGCCGATAAGCGATCAGTAAATCGCAATATTATCGTTCGAAATACTCTAGTTGATGCACACAGAATTGAGTGTATATCGTTCTTCATAGGGAATTCCAATCATTGTCATAGTGAATTCATGCTCCCCAGTGCAACGTGACATTCAGACTCTAATATTGTGTACCATAGTGCATTGTGCACCGTGATTTAAAAAAGGGGGTTACCCTCTATATGTGGATGGCCCAATCTTACTGTGACTGCCTATCACAATACAATGAGTACATTATCATAATCCATGTTTAGGTTATTTACATCAGTATTTGTCCGTACGGGAGACTCATCCCAGCGTTAGGAAAGATCTTGATATCAAAACATTTCCACATGTATTTCCACATACACAGTTCTGCAATATTACTGATTCTTATGACCATCATAAATACATGCAACGTAATAGTGTCTATATTCAGTCACCCAAAAAGTATTGCATTTCCTGGTCATAATTCAATCCCAACTCCACAGATTTCAAGCGCATAATCCAGGTCGCTTCAGTGCGTCTTAGTCTTAATTCGCGATTCCCACCTCTTAATGCCAGAGGTACAGTTTCTATGCCGAAAAATTGGACATTTTTGCTTTTCTGGCCTTGTTGGCAAGAGGCTACGTGTAAGGCCACAGGATATTTGGGGTCACAGTTAACAATGGCTCTCACATGTTCCATCATTCTTTCTTTCAAAGATCTGATTGTGCTCCCCACATATCGTTTACCACATTCACATTCAATAATATAAATGACAAATTTTGTTGTGCAATTGATATTACTTTTGATGTTATAACATATTCCATCAGGGCCCATAAAATTGATTGTTCCGTGTTTCGCCCATTTACACATACTGCAGAATCCGCATTTGTGGAAACCCAGACCACGTTGTGTTAACCAGTCTGTACTCCTAATATCCCGGGGTACTGTGGGACTCAACTTGTTCCGTAACGTGTTCCCTCTTCTGAAGGAGATTAGTGGTCGTTCTGTGATACAGTTAGTCAAAGCTTTTTCGGATTTCAATAAACTCCAGTGTTTGGTTAGACTTTTTCGTAAATCAGAATGGAGTGAATTGAAGTCCGTGACCATTCTTATATGGTCTTTACCATCAGTATTTGGTTTTTGTCTAGTGATTAGAGTGTCTATTCTCTTCACTTTCTTGATTCTCTTCTCAGCTTTTACAATAGAGTTTTTTGCATAGCCCCTGGTTTGAAATCTTTCTTTCATGTTGGTAAGACATCTCCCGAACTCACAGTCCTCACTACAGTTTCTTCTTGCCTGAATATATTCACTAAATGGTATGGCGTTAATCAGGTGTAGGGGGTGAGAGCTAGAGGCATGCAAAATTGCATTGCATGCTGTTGACTTCCTGAACAGTCTACTGTGCAAGCAATTAGATGAAACATAGAATTCGATGTCTAAGAATTCTATATTCGTTTTGCTCCACTTCATGGTGAAGCTGATTTTCCACGTATTGTCATTTAGATATTGAAAGAAACTCTGTAGTTGCTCCTCTGAGCCTGACCAAATGAGGATGCAATCATCAATATATCGACCCCAAAATATTATGGAGTCGATATACTGACTACCCTTATCGCCCCAAATTAGATCTGCCTCCAGTGCGCCCATAAACAGGTTCGCAAACGAGGGTGATATTTTTGAGCCCATGGCTACACCTTGCTTTTGTCGGTACCAGTGTTTTTCACACATGAAATAGTTATTTTTTAGGACTAGTTCTATCATTGTGGACAGCATTTCCGTATGTTTCCATAGAGTGGCAGGTCTATTGCCAAGAAATTTATTGATAGCCTGAATACCTAAATCTATGTCAATGCTGGTATATAAGGATACCACATCCATCGTCACAAGAAGAAACTCTTCTTGCCATTCCATGTCTGCTAGAGTGCTCAGAATATGTTTGGAGTCCTGAATATAGGAAGGTAAATTTTTGACTATCGGGCCAAGAAAGAGGTCCGCATATTCTGCTATTCTTTCTGTGGGGCCACCTATGCCAGAAACGATTGGCCTCCCTGGTGGAAAAGGTAGGTTCTTGTGAATCTTAGGCAAAGTGTATAACCATGGATGTGTCGGTCTGAATACTTTTAAATACAGGTATTCTTCCTCGTTCAGTAACCCCGATTGTTTCCAGTTTAACAAATGGGAGTTAATTTCTATTGTTAAGGGACCAATGGGGTTGTAAGTGAGGCGTTCATAGCATAGTACATCTTGTAATTGTTGACTAATTTCTAGTTGATAATCTATGCGATCCATTACCACTACATTCCCTCCCTTGTCCGCCTCTCGTATGGTGATGGTATTGTCATTCATAAGTATGTTGAGTGCTACTCTTTCCCCACTGGTAAGATTGTCCTTATATTTGAACATTCTGCTCTTGCGTAGACGGTTCAAGTTGTCAAGATCCTCTGATACACGTCTATAGAAGTTATCTATGGCATTGCCACCAGGTAATGTGGGAATCCATTTAGACTTGGACTTGAGCCCACTGACAATGCTATAATCAGATTCTATATTTAACTCTTCTAGAAGTGTATCCATATCAAGAGGAGAATCTTCCATATTGGTCAATGATTAAAGAAGGTGAGTTGCATGCACATCATTTATTGATAAGGATTCAGTGGTGTCTGTTACAGGTGTATTGATATTAGCCCCTCTATCCCTTTTCTCCAAACCAAAGAAATGCTTTTTCAGTTTCAAGTTCCTCACAAATTTAAACAAATCAATTTTCAATTTACATACATCACCAATTGCATATGGGTTGAAACTTAGACCTTTGCTGAGGAGGGAAACCATGTCTGGAGTGAGATGTAGTTTGGAGAGATTAATCACCTGTACTTCTCTAGTGTCCGCACCAGCTAATTCCTGTTGGCCCCTGATCTCAACTTCCTTCTGTAGTCCTCTGAGCTTTCGTCCCCTGCCCCTCCTGGTTTTGGATCTGACTGGTTTCTTGCTGTAGGGAATCTGTTGCCCTTCCTGATCCGTAAAACCTCTTGAAAAAAAGGTGGCATTCCTTGTCTGTCTTGATTGTCTGATTCTCCCCCCACAGTGCCTACAGAGTTGAGAGAGGTGTTACTGGATGATAGGGAGGCAGGTTCTGAACCTTGTGTTCTTTTGTTAACATTCTTGGAACTATTAGGAATCAGGGAATCATATTTTTTTATCAAAAGTAAAAATTCGACCACGGGAGTAGTCCAACTCATCTCTTCTTAGTTGCCTGGCTTTCCTATTCTTAATGTCGGATTGATGTTTTAATAGGATTTCATCCAGGATGGTATAATTTTTAACAGTAGATTTAGGTCTGTTTAGATCCTTGATTTCTTGTTCAATGGTGGCTATTTCTGCTTGTAATTTCGTAACTCTGCGTTCCGCGCTTACAATTAGTATTTCCATTAACGTGATAGAGTTGTTAGAGAGAGATTCTTCCCATTTAATCATGAGGTCGGCATCTAGGTCATCATAGGTGGGAAAAATTTGGCCTCTCAGACCTCTAGGGACACGTTTTAACCTCAAATACTGTTTTAGAGTTGCCCCGTCCCACCATTTTGAGTTTTCTAGCTTCTTTAAGCGTTCTAATTTAATGAATTTGTCTCTAAGGCCCTCAAATTTGTTTAAATTTGTGAGGAACTTGAAACTGAAAAAGCATTTCTTTGGTTTGGAGAAAAGGGATAGAGGGGCTAATATCAATACACCTGTAACAGACACCACTGAATCCTTATCAATAAATGATGTGCATGCAACTCACCTTCTTTTATCATTGACCGATATGGAAGATTCTCCTCTTGATATGGATACACTTCTAGAAGAGTTAAATATAGAATCTGATTATAGCATTGTCAGTGGGCTCAAGTCCAAGTCTAAATGGATTCCCACATTACCTGGTGGCAATGCCATAGATAACTTCTATAGACGTGTATCAGAGGATCTTGACAACTTGAACCGTCTACGCAAGAGCAGAATGTTCAAATATAAGGACAATCTTACCAGTGGGGAAAGAGTAGCACTCAACATACTTATGAATGACAATACCATCACCATACGAGAGGCGGACAAGGGAGGGAATGTAGTGGTAATGGATCGCATAGATTATCAACTAGAAATTAGTCAACAATTACAAGATGTACTATGCTATGAACGCCTCACTTACAACCCCATTGGTCCCTTAACAATAGAAATTAACTCCCATTTGTTAAACTGGAAACAATCGGGGTTACTGAACGAGGAAGAATACCTGTATTTAAAAGTATTCAGACCGACACATCCATGGTTATACACTTTGCCTAAGATTCACAAGAACCTACCTTTTCCACCAGGGAGGCCAATCGTTTCTGGCATAGGTGGCCCCACAGAAAGAATAGCAGAATATGCGGACCTCTTTCTTGGCCCGATAGTCAAAAATTTACCTTCCTATATTCAGGACTCCAAACATATTCTGAGCACTCTAGCAAACATGGAATGGCAAGAAGAGTTTCTTCTTGTGACGATGGATGTGGTATCCTTATATACCAGCATTGACATAGATTTAGGTATTCAGGCTATCAATAAATTTTTTGGCAATAGACCTGCCACTCTATGGAAACATACGGAAATGCTGTCCACAATGATAGAACTAGTCCTAAAAAATAACTATTTCATGTGTGAAAAACACTGGTACCGACAAAAGCAAGGTGTAGCCATGGGCTCAAAAATATCACCCTCGTTTGCGAACCTGTTTATGGGCGCACTGGAGGCAGATCTAATTTGGGGCGATAAGGGTAGTCAGTATATCGACTCCATAATATTTTGGGGTCGATATATTGATGATTGCATCCTCATTTGGTCAGGCTCAGAGGAGCAACTACAGAGTTTCTTTCAATATCTAAATGACAATACGTGGAAAATCAGCTTCACCATGAAGTGGAGCAAAACGAATATAGAATTCTTAGACATCGAATTCTATGTTTCATCTAATTGCTTGCACAGTAGACTGTTCAGGAAGTCAACAGCATGCAATGCAATTTTGCATGCCTCTAGCTCTCACCCCCTACACCTGATTAACGCCATACCATTTAGTGAATATATTCAGGCAAGAAGAAACTGTAGTGAGGACTGTGAGTTCGGGAGATGTCTTACCAACATGAAAGAAAGATTTCAAACCAGGGGCTATGCAAAAAACTCTATTGTAAAAGCTGAGAAGAGAATCAAGAAAGTGAAGAGAATAGACACTCTAATAACTAGACAAAAACCAAATACTGATGGTAAAGACCATATAAGAATGGTCACGGACTTCAATTCACTCCATTCTGATTTACGAAAAAGTCTAACCAAACACTGGAGTTTATTGAAATCCGAAAAAGCTTTGACTAACTGTATCACAGAACGACCACTAATCTCCTTCAGAAGAGGGAACACGTTACGGAACAAGTTGAGTCCCACAGTACCCCGGGATATTAGGAGTACAGGCTGGTTAACACAACGTGGTCTGGGTTTCCACAAATGCGGATTCTGCAGTATGTGTAAATGGGCGAAACACGGAACAATCAATTTTATGGGCCCTGATGGAATATGTTATAACATCAAAAGTAATATCAATTGCACAACTAAATTTGTCATTTATATTATTGAATGTGAATGTGGTAAACGATATGTGGGGAGCACGATCAGATCTTTGAAAGAAAGAATGATGGAACATGTGAGAGCCATTGTTAACTGTGACCCCAAATATCCTGTGGCCTTGCACGTAGCCTCTTGCTAACAAGGCCAGAAAAGCAAAAATGTCCAATTTTTCGGCATAGAAACTGTACCTCTGGCATTAAGAGGTGGGAATCGCGAATTAAGACTAAGACGCACTGAAGCGACCTGGATTATGCGCTTGAAATCTGTGGAGTTGGGATTGAATTATGACCAGGAAATGCAATACTTGTTGGGTGACTGAATATAGACACTATTACGTTGCATGTATTTATGATGGTCATAAGAATCAGTAATATTGCAGAACTGTGTATGTGGAAATACATGTGGAAATGTTTTGATATCAAGATCTTTCCTAACGCTGGGATGAGTCTCCCGTACGGACAAATACTGATGTAAATAACCTAAACATGGATTATGATAATGTACTCATTGTATTGTGATAGGCAGTCACAGTATGATTGGGCCATCCACATATAGAGGGTAACCCCCTTTTTTAAATCACGGTGCACAATGCACTATGGTACACAATATTAGAGTCTGAATGTCACGTTGCACTGGGGAGCATGAATTCACTATGACAATGATTGGAATTCCCTATGAAGAACGATATACACTCAATTCTGTGTGCATCAACTAGAGTATTTCGAACAATAATATTGCGATTTACTGATCGCTTATCGGCAGTAACACATTCGCGTCGAATGTACACAAATCATATCTCCATTTCACATTGTTCATATCTACGACAAATTGCAATTCTAGCAATAAACCCCATATATCATGTAGAGATAAAATATATATTATCCTTCAAACATGGCCGACCTAGTTCCTCTCAATTGCACTCTAAGTGGAGGGAACGCCTCACGTTTGTGACGCGCTCATATGTGGGCGGAAACGCGGTCACGTGTCCATACACGGAACCGGGCCCGGAAGAGGTGCACTCGTCTGTTACCTTTGGAGACGCCGCACACGGGTAAGCGGATTAAATACGTGCACTGATACGAATGTGGACGTTTACTTTTTGGATTCGTAAGTAACGAGCAGATATCTAAATCCCGCTTTTATTCCCTTTCTGTAGCTTGATACACAATCTATTTGGAACCGCATCAGGTTTCCTTTCAAAAGAAATAAAATTGGTAAGATAGCGAACACTTTCTGACACTTATTCCCACTTATTTGTAACTAACCATAGTAGTTACTGACGTGAGCATTATTTTCTTGAAACAGCACTCTTTCTGATCACGGAAGTTCCGAAATTCTGGTGCAAGATACCGAGTGATTTCCGAGCCCGACTTAAACTCATATGCCTTTTAGATATATGTAAGTTGAATAGATTTACCGGGTATAGGGCAATACATAATACGCTACGTATGTAACAGAATTGCAGCTAACAATAATATCTCGGCAAGAATGTAAGATAGGGAATTCCACCGCATGTTTTCATATTAATAGGACTCTAGTGAGAGAATCTTTGTGACATTTTTTGCATAGGCAGGTCCTGCCTAGTTCCACTAATGGACGATTTTAACACTTTATATCTGAAGTGACATATTTTACCCTGATTGTGTCACAGATATAAGGACTTCCACCGCTTCTGGACGCACTCATACCAGTGCTACTAGTGGAAGGCCCGGCTGGGTCGGAATTATCACCAGCTAAGCGGTGAGTCGACGTACACTTATTTTCGGACAGTCTCATTGTGGTGATATCTTGCCCAAATATCACTCAAGTGCGGTTAGTGATGAGATTTTTCCGATTTTATTTTTCTCTCAACAATATCACAGACCTTCTGATGTTGACACGGCCATCTAGGTATGTCTTCTCAATGACACAATTTTTGCACTATATCACAAGTTTGGCATGAAGGATGTAAGAGCCGCCCACGGTTAGGACACTCTCGCTGCGAAGCAGGATTTTGTCACTATGTGTCGTTGGGATCGTTGAACACATACATTGAGCAATTATTTCCTCCCACACAAACCCATCACAATCACTATCACGTATACTCACGTCTTCATAGAACATCGACTATAGACACCCTATTCGACACGGATGTGTTGTGGTGGCACTAGCAAAACAAGCCTGAACAAATCACTGTATGTTCACTGCTGGAGGAAGCATTTACTGTATGTCTATAATGACCAGACAGCATGGTCTGGTATGGAAATTTATCTGTTCAAAGAATATGCTATATGCTACTTATTTGTTTGTTTCAGCCCTGAGGAATCGCGAAGGCGATGAAACACGTGTCGGCTGGCTGTAATCTTCATTAAAGACTCCAAGATTTAATCATCTTGTGGAACTTTGTTCACTTCTGTCAAATTGGTGTTCTTGAATGTGCTTGTATATTGCCATTGTACAAAACGTTGTTACTTTACAGAGTGCTTCGGCAAACCGTTTACTTGATAGGAGTAGTTCTTTACTCACAGGAATGGTTTGGGTTTGTCCACTCGCCGAATAGCACCTGGAAAATTCATGTTATTTGAAACTATATGCGTATGAACAGGCAGTGCACCCTCTTACTAATTCAAAAACCTTCGTCCTTCTAGTCAATCCATCTGGGCCCCCCTCCCACCCCAAAGAACCAAATAAAGAGCCTGGGGGTTTGGTTTGATTCCACCTTGGGATTTCAAGTTCAGGCCAAAAAAGTTGCTGCGACCTGCTACGGTCTGCTTAGGGTCCTCAGGAAGGTCTTGACTCTTCTTCCCTTTGAGGCCAGACGCGTGCTGGTCCAGTCGTTGATTCTTTCTCGGCTGGACTATGCAAATGCTGTCTATCTTGGGGCCCCTGCAGGTTCCATTCAAATATTGCAATCGGTGTAGAACTGTGCAGGCTGGCTTCTTTTGAATGTACCCAGACGCAGCTCGGCGAAGGCCACACTTCGATCCCTTCACTGGTTGCCTATACAGGAAAGGATCTTGTTTAAAACCATGAGCATGGCTCATAGGTCCATTGCCAATATCGGTCCGACCATTCTTCGCCCCCTGTTCCGTCGACATCAATCTCTTGAATCTTTGAGATCCAACCAGAGTAATTTGCTGGTAGTACCGAGGGTGAAGCGGGCACACATGGGCGGCCGCCAGATTTCCCTCCAAGCAGCCAAGTTCTGGAACCTTCTCCCCGACAACATCAGGCTTGAAACTAATCATCTCACCTTCAGGAAGCTACTGAAGACATTCCTGTTTCACTGAATGACTTCACCTTGTTTTCAGGTCTTACAGTGCTGGTATGCCTTAGGGTAGCCATGCGCTATACAAGAGCGTATTCATTCATTCATTCAATTGTGCATGTAATGTTCAGACTTTTTTCAGAGATTAAGGGCCCGATGTAGGTCGGTCGGTAACGGCCGAAAATCGGTATTTTCGGCCGTTACCGATCGGTATACATGATTTGACATGTAGGTGCACTATTTTACCGAATCGGTAACTTTACCGAATCGGTAAAGTTACCGATTCTGTAAAATACAGAATCGGTAACTTTACCGAATCGGTAAAGTTACCGATTCTGTAAAATACAGAATCGGTAACTTTACCGATTCGGTAAAGTTACCGAATCGGTAAAATACCGATTCGGTAATTTTACCGATTCGGAGCCACCCATATGTAGGTGGGACTCTTCAGAGTCCCAGGAGCCTTAACGAATCGGTATTTTACCATCAAATCCTATTTGATGGTAAAATAACGATTCCGGTGTGCATGCACATGTGTGCATGCACACCTATGCCATGTGACAGGCAGACCTGCCCTTAGGGCAGGTATGCCTGCCACATGGCACCCGTGCCTGTTTTGGGGGTGCCAGAGGGTGTCAAAGTGACACCCCCTGCACCCTTGAGAAATTCGGTATTTACCGATTCGGTAAATACCGAATCGGTAATGTCCATTCATTCCTATGGGCTTCAAAGCCCATAGGAATGAATGGGCATTACCGATTCGGTATTTACCGAATCGGTAAATACCGAATTCATCCGATTCGGTATTCCAGCACATCTGGAATACCTACATATCGGACCCATTGATTTACCGATTTTAAATTACCGAATCGGTAAAATTCGGTAATTTAAAATCGGTAAATCAATTTTACCTACATCGGGGCCTTGACGATGTGTTTCGGGCTACCGGGGTGTGCCCCTCATGCACTTCCACAGCACGCCCACCTCCCAATTATTAGTTGTGAGTTCAACCCCTGTACAGTCTGGGCTCCAGGAGCGGGTCTGCCAGGCATTGCTGCACTCACAACCCAAATCTGTCATCATTCCTCGCTCTCCCGTTTCACACGCACAAGCACAACAGCATGGACAGCACACACAGCCGGGGTAGCATGCACCCCGCTGGATGAGCACAAGAGCAACCACACGAACAACTAGCAGGTATAAAAGTAAGCAGCTGACAAAAAGCAACCCAAGCAGCTGTGCGGGATGCGGCAAACATAGGCAGCCGTGAGAAAAACAAACTGCACTTTTACAAACAATACTCTGCAATGCAGACTTGTTAAGCTGGGAAACTCACCACATCATCTTGTTAAAAAATCATGCACCACAAGTTAATTACTAAACCCGATAAGTTGCAAGTGTTTTCTAAAGGCAGTGTGTCCGGCCATGTTGGCTAGACTGAGAACAAAGAATCTGCTTCCTAAAACTGCACTGAGTATGAAGTCCTCCAGTGTGCCATCTACCCCTGCACAAGTGACTTGAGCCATCGGGAGGCCAGGCCTGGCAGCGTGGTTTAGCTGGGGGTTGGGCCGAGGGAGGGTACACATTCCGCATGTCTTTATCCTTGCTAGACGACTCTCATTGCTGGTGATTGCATAGGGCTTAGTCCATGGCCAGCATGGCTCGCTGCAGGTGCCCGTCTGAACCGGAAGGACCAGGGTCCCCGGGTGACAAGGGAGGGGCCGCAGGCACGAAGTCGGAGAGTGTTTGGGCCGATCACCCAGCCAGAGCTGGAGTTGCGCTTTGTGCCATCAATTTTAAAATGCTGGGGCAGCATACAGGGTCGAACTGCTGGGGTCCGCTGTGGAGCACATCGGGCACCAGACCCGCTTGGGCATAGGTCTTCCCTATGCTGCCCCTGACTGGCGATTCAGATGGTTGGCTGGGTTGGCCCAGTTGGTGTAGCAGGTGCGCTTGCTGCCCGGATCCACACCTTCCCCTTGGCGTCTGGGAGCATGTTTGCATTATGTATATGCTGTTGATTATAAAACTATCCGACGTGCGGCGATCGGGCCGGGCCACTTTCAAAGTATGTCTAGTCTAGATTTGGCATTTTGTATCCGTCCTGCAGATATACGTATGCCCTCATACCCATGTCTTCCTGCAAGCTGCGCAATGCCGTCTGGGAGCGATATGCCAGTTTCGAGCGCGACGCCTGTTTTCATCTTAAATTCATCCTATCCCTCAGCTCCCAGGGAGGCTCTGGGTTTTAGAGCTCGGAGGGCACTTTGGGGCGAACCAGTTCTTTGTTGAGGGCGGCGTGGGGAGGGGCTGAGATTGGAGCCCCGGGTATTTTTAGGTGCTGGGCAGTGAATGCAGAGGCGTGACTTGTCCCCCCGCCACCACGCGCCATTATCATGATCATTCCCCAGGTGGTTGGGCACATGCTAGCTCCCCTGTGCTTCTGCCGGTCATGGGTTTATGGGGCATAATGGATTTACACATTCACCTATTGCTGTGACCTGAAAGAATAGCTTCTAGCCTACTTTTACATGACTGGTGGTTTAGCCTTATGGTTACTGTTGTCGACCGGGATGCATGGGAAATAGGTTGGAGCCTGGGCAATGCCGGTCATTCCGGACTTTTTTTAAATTTCTTTTGGTACCTTATAGATGTATGTGTTGGGGTTGCATTCACATACAGTGATTCTGGGCAAATCACTTAACTCGCATGTGCCTTGAATGTGTAATGAAAAAAACTGCTCATGTAAGCGCTCCATACTTCTGGGCCGAGTCGCGATGCCGACTTTGGTGTTGGAACCAGGGTTCGAAGCTTGGGATAAGGTTCACTTCGATGATTCTGGGCAAATCACTTAACTCTCACATGCCTGAATGTGTAATATATAATATGTGCTCATGAAAGCGCTCCATATTTTTTGCTCCAATTTGCGCTGCCGACTTTGGTGCTGGAAACAGGGTGCGAGCCTCGGGTCACGTTCACATCCAATGATCCAGGGCAAATCTCTTACGCTCCCGTCCCTGAATGTGTAATGTATAAACTGTGCTCATGAATATGCTCAATACTTTCGGGTTGAGTTTGCACTGCTGTCTTTGGTGCGGAAACCAGGGTTCGTGCCTTGGGGTTGCGCTCACATCCGGTCATTCTGGGCAAATCACTTACCCTCCTGTGCCCGAGGGTGTAATGTAAAAACAGTGCTCATAAAGCGCTGGTTCAGTTTGCACTATATAAACATGCGAAAACAAAACACAAGGCATAGGTGCCACGCTCACTGGTCAATTTGGCCCTGACTTCGCCTGTATTGTAAGCATGACGTTCATTGTGCTGAATCTCTGACAAAATATTGATTACAAAAATATCTACCTACAAAAATATTGCAACAAAAATATCGATTACAATAATATCGACATGCTATTTCTAGCAAGGTTAAGTACAAACATAAAGAAAAAAATATATATATGTCTAAAATATCGTTATTAAAAAGATATTGTTTTTTTAAATGAAAAAAAATATGTAATATAAATAAAAAAATACTTATAAATGTAATAAACATAGTTAAAATATGTTATAATATTTAAAATAATAAGTAATACATCATTTTATTTTCAAAAATAATAATATAAATATAATACATAGTATATACTTCCTTGATACTAACTTTTTAAAATAATTGTAATAACTTATAAATAAATAAAAATATTATAAATTACAAATAAATGTACACACATAATATATTAATACAAATCAAAATTAATAACAATGTAAAACAAATTAAAAAGGAGTAAGTAAATGTTGGATAGCGTAGGGGTAAAAATTAGTATTCCCACTCCAGAGAGGTCAACAGTAGGGAAAGTATTGGATAGTGTAGGGGAAAAATTACTATTCCAACTCCAGAGAGTGCAACAGTAGGGAAAGTGTTGGATAGTGTAGGGGTAAAAATTACTATTCCTACTCCAGAGAGTGCAGCAGTAGGGAATGTGTTGGATAGCATAGGGGTACAAATTACTATTCCCACTCCAAAAAGTGCAACAGTAGGGAAAGTGTTGGATATCGTAGGGGTAAAAATTACTATTCCCACTTCAGAGAGTGCAATAGTAGGGAAAGTGTTGGATAGTGTAGGAGTAAAAATTACTATTCCCACTCCAGAGAGTGCAACAGTAGGGAAAGTGTTGGATAGCATAGGGGTAAAAATTACTATTCCCACTCCAGAGAGTGCAACAGTAGGGAAAGTGTTGGATAGAGTAGGAGCAAAAATTACTATTTCAACTCCAGGGAGTGCAACATTAGGGAAAGTGTTGGATAGCGTAGGGGTAAAAATTACTATTCCCACTCCAGAGAGTGCAAAAGTAGGGAAAGTGTTGGATAGTGTAAGGGTAAAAATTACTATTCCCACTCCAGAGAGTGCAACAGTAGGGAAAGTGTTAGTTAAAGTAGGGGTAAAAATTACTATTCCCACTCCAGAGAGTGCAACAGTAGGGAAAGTGTTGGATAGCGTAGGGGTAAAAATTACTATTCCAACTCCAGAGAGTGCAACAGTAGGGAAAGTGTTGGATAGCGTAGGGGTAAACATTACTATTCCTACTCCAGAGAGTGCAACAGTAGGGAAATTGTTTGATAGCGTAGGGGTAAAAATTACTATTCCAACTCCAGAGAGTGCGACAGTAGGGAAAGTGTTGGATAGCGTAGAGGTAAAAATTACAATTCCAACTTCAGAGAGTGCAACAATAGGGAAAGTATTGAATAGCGTAGTAGGTAAAAATAACATACTTATAAATAAATTAATAATTTAAAATAATAAAAAAATTAATTATTATATAAATATAAACTATTTACAAATACCAATACATAATTACTAAAAACATTATTAACAATACATAATTAAGTAAAAATAAATTAATAATAAATACCAAATAATAATAATAAATTACAAACTAATAATTAATTAACAATAATATAATTAACAAAACAATACATTAAAATAAATTATTACCTAATTACATTTAAATCACTTCCCACCCTATTTCCCTATAAACCCATAACCCGCTACAGAACATGATTATCAATTAATCAATAATTAAAATTAATTATCAATTAATAAAAAGTAAATACCAATTTATTAAAATTAATTTATAATTCCTAAAAATTAATAATTAATATAGTATAATTAAATTACTTCTCACCCTATTCCCCTATAAACCCATAACCCGCTATAGAACATAACTATCAATCAATCAATTATTTAAAATTAATTACAAATTAATAAAAATTAATTACCAATTAATTAAAATATATTTATAATTCCTAATAATTAATCATTGATTTACTATAATTAAATCAATGTTCACCCTATTCCCCTATAAACCCAGAACCTGCTACGGTACTAAAATACAAAATGTACTTAAATTACATAAATAAAAATTAAATACATAATAAATACATAATAATATACATAAAAATCATAGACAAATCGATATTAGTAACATTGATATTACTAACATCGATAGTAGTAACATAGATATTACTAGCATCGATATTAATCACACCGATATAACTTACCTTCTATATTATATCCCTTCGATATTTAAACATCGACATTATTGTATGTCGATATTTAAACCTTGATATTTTGTCTGCCTACACATTGTGCTACCCCCCCCCCCCCCCCCCCCCCCCCTCCGGGGCTCGTCAGTGATGGTGACGCTAGTTTTACTAACTTTTGAACAGGGAATACATTGCCAGGTGGCATCTGCCTGGGGTGGCGTGGGGAGAAATAAATTGTGGACGATGGCGCATTGTACGCTCCAGGTATGCACGGAGACTATATGGGGCAGACCTTAATTTCAGCTAGTGCTTTCTGGGGCTCGGCACCAACACATACAAGCGGGCACCAGCACTTAGGACAGCTGCTCATTTTTAATGAGTGGAAAATTAGTTGTGGGATATTTCAACACGTGCGCAAAATAACTAATACCTGTTACACAGGCAGTTCTTAAATCTTGGGGGGTTAGACCAATCTGAATTGTCACACTGGTAGCAGTGTGACGGTTAGTAGAGGGGAGCCAACTGACATGGGCAGCACTGTCAATGGCAATGTCGGGTGCAAATTGCAGGGGCCTCTTCACAAGGGCTCAGGCACTTATCCCTTTACAAATTATGCACTGACAGGGGGCCATCGGGTGCTGTGTCACCAGGTGGCACCGCCACGCTGTTCCCCCTCCTTTTCACCCAAGTTGTCATTTCTTTAGTCCCTATTCGGTGGGCTCTCACTCTTGCGGTAAGGGCCTGAGTTTAGGGTAGTGGGACTGCGAAAGGGTGGAAGACCTTCATTGGGATGTTTGGTTACATGTTTCACTCAGGTCCATGTGGCCCACGTGACTCAGGCAACAAAGGATCTAGGGGAGATGAGTGATGTGTCATGGCATTTGCCTGGAAGGGGGGCTCTGTGGGATGACACAGGCTGGGTTGGCTTTGGCTTTGGTTTGGAGCCGATGCACATGTTGTCCACAAGCTAACAAAGATCCAGAATTTTAGGTTCCAGGTTACTTGGTTTCCCAGGGGAGGTCTTTAAATTGTGTGCTTTGACACATTAGGGCTGTCAGCTAGGTGTGTCAACGGTGGCTTGCGTTGGGGTGCGCTTGGAGCAATGCGGCAATAAAGTGTAGTTTGGTAGACAGTTGTGACGGTGATGTAACTTAAAAGTGACTGATTATGATTTGTACAGGTTCATCATTCCAGAACTATTGCATGTACAACGGAGCCACGGTTGCTTATTTACTGAGTCAACTATTACCCAATAAGTTTGGCTTGTGGGTGTAGTGTCCTTTTGTAGCACGTAGCTTGAGGCAGTGACAGATGCCGCAATTGTCCACAAATAGGCCTCATTTTGTTAAGAGTATGACGTTAGGGTAAAAGCCCAACAGGTTACGATGATTATGGCATTATATTGTTAACTTGTGTGAGAGTGAGGATATAGCGGCGCTGGAGGTTTGCCTATGACGTAATGGGAAGAGCTGGGGGGCCTTCCTTCTGAGGAGGCTGCTG
The DNA here is from genome assembly GCF_964263255.1 of Lissotriton vulgaris. Classification (NCBI taxonomy): domain Eukaryota; kingdom Metazoa; phylum Chordata; class Amphibia; order Caudata; family Salamandridae; genus Lissotriton; species Lissotriton vulgaris. Next base: position 1,181,341,932 of record NC_141691.1, read on the forward strand.
TATATCTTGTGCATTTTCACCTTCCTATGCTTTTCTTAGGGGCTCCCCTTGGTGTTGTGTAGAATTGACTGTTTGCTGGTGTGGGGAGGTCTGCCTAGCTTTCGTATTCGCAGGCAGTCTGACATGAGGTAGAAAAGCAGAAATGAGAATAACACGATGAAAAATTCTTTATAATATGTTCACCATTGGGTCAATATCGGATAGATTGTTGGTCAACTTGAGGGGTTGTCCAAAATCCAGAGCTTAGCTCACATTGGATGTCCGTACATATGTGTGTAGCGATGAAATTCCTGATTGAGAGTCCCAAAAAAGTATTAGTAATCTCAGTAACCAGGACCCCAAGTAATATCAGGGGGCCCGCGTTTCCAGAGATGGTTCAGAGGCCAGGAGGGAGATGTCTTAGCTGGCACTGCGTGTGAGCCTGAAGAGGTGACAGGCAGGTCTGCAGATGTTTTGGGAATTTGCTTTGAGGGCAGTGACAGTCTTACTTTGTTGGGGCCTAAATCTCAACATTCACTCTTACATCTATCACACTGCAGTATCAGATGGTTTGGGACCAAAATCTCTGAAAACTAAATTTGAATGCAATCTCAACTGCCGCTCCTGCAGGTTGTGCTCGCCTTGAGCCTGGCCCAGTGGTTCTTGCCACATTTACCCACTTGCAGATGCTTACTCAGAGGTTATTAAGATACACTGCAGTCACAATGTGAGCTGCTGGGTGAAGGAGGCTCTACAAACTCAGATCCTGCTCTATAGTAGCTGGCAGTATATAGTAGCTCCTCAAGACCTGGCTCTTCGAACAGTAGCAGCACCCACCCCTCCTTCCCCTCAGCGCCTTGAGACCCTCACGGGTAAGTAGCAAGCTTTAAAAGTACTCTGATTGATTGATTGGCAACATGCAACTGGTTTCCCCATGTTTGGTTTGCGAGCATTGCACTTTCTGGGAACTTCCATTGATCATGGTCACCTATCATACTTTATGGAATTGAACCTTCTGCCATTTCTTGGCACAATTAGGTTTATTTTTTGATGCACAGCAAGAAATCCACCTAACCACTTGTCTTTCACACCTTCAATTCTCCAGTCAGTATCCCTACACTTCCAGCAAACACCCTGTCACTCCCCTTGCACTACTCTAGTGACCCATTCAGCACCATGTACTAATCCATTCACTGCGCGAAAACCAAAAAACTTATAAATTCACCCAGGCACTCTCCTTGCAGTGCTCTAATCATTCAGTCAGTACCCAAGTACTCATGCAGTGAGCACATGGACTGCTTCAAACCCATAGCCACTAAAGAACTTTTTTTCTTCTTTTTTTCTTTTATATATTTTTTGTATTTTTCATGCACGATTTTGTTATATTTTTGTTGTTTTAAAAAAAATGAAAAAAGAACAAAAAAACAGGAAAAAACAGGAATTAACAGCCATACCCAACAAAAAAGCAAACAAAAGTCTAACAACGATGATTTTGTTGCGCCGCACACACTGCTTTAACAGACTGCTCTCCATAGGATATTAGTCTTTTGCGCTTTACACTGTGCTGCTTTAGTAGAGCAACTTCAGGACGTATGTCCGGTGGTGATGGTGATGTAGAACTGCCAGAGGTACCAGGCACTGCAGGTGGAGAGTTCTGTTGTGCTCTCCTGCACTCCTCCCGAGCCAGATTCACTGGATGCAGAGTCTTCAGGTGCTTATACATTAAGGCAGTACTGCAACAGTACTTTTTCTCAGCACTACCTCGGGACAAGACACGATCACAAATCTTGCAAATTACTTTGGTGGCATTCACTTTCTTCTGCCCCTCCAGAAAGGTGAAAAACTTCCACACCACCTATACTGGCCCTTGTGGGCGTGGAGCTTCCTGTGTAAATTCTTCCTCTGAAGAATGTTCCTCCTGGTCCTGTGGCAGTTGTCCTGAAGCCATGATGTTGGTTTTATTCTCTAAAACACCAAAAAAAAAAGATATGGGAACAAGTTCTTCCAAGCTCAGAGATCACTCTCCAAAGAAGCTCAAAGAAGCATGATGGAAATGGGTGGGGTCCTTCAATAGTTCGAATGAGAAATGTTATGAACCAATCAAATCTTTTTTTTTCCGGTCACATGGCAGCACGCACCCAACGCGACTTCGCAAAATTGCATTTAAAAGTAATATATGTTTATTACAAGTAAAAAAAGATTATTTTTATGAATAGCTTAGATAATGTCTTGCCCTAATATGAATATTAAAGACATATATATATCATTTTAGACATTAAAAAAATGTGCGTGACTCATGCACCCACAGCGTGGAACAAGTATATGACGTCACGCGGAAGTGCACCAGCGTCACGTACAGTAATGTGCATGTGTTGCGAATGTGCGGGAGCTGGAGTTGCGTACCAGTAGAATAGCGATCGTGCACATCTCATTAAAAAAAACAATATTTCAGTTTAAATATTTTAAATAACATTTTTATTTCCATTTACATTAAACATATATATTGTATTTCAAAAAAATATGTAAAAATAAACAGTTAAAAAACTGTAGAAAATCAGTATAACAAAATACATATAACTAATATTTCATTTAAAAAAACTTTGAAATTCACTGAAAAAAACATAGGTTGCAGACATGTTATAGATAGGAATTAGCATTTAAAAAAAACCTTAGAAATTCACTGAAAAAACTAAAGGTTTCAGGGGTGTTATAGTTAGCTGGTCATTTTACTCATACAAAACCATTGAAATTCCTCCGTTATAATTAGTTCTGCTAACTATAACTTGCTCTCCCGTAATCCACTGCTAATGATGTCACATATTACATTATTCATGACATGGTCAGTGACATCACTGATGACATCACTTATTACATCTCAAATGACATCACTGATGACATCATCCACATGACAATCAGATACAGCAGATCATACACTAGTATAACCTTTCATCACTCACTGTAAAATACAGGGTACCATATTTGAATCCATTGGCACACCAATACAAGTTTCTAAAAACCTACTCAGTGATTCCTAGATCTACACACACATCTAATCACTTACATATGGATTCACTCATACATGCTGTCAATGATCAATAGAACACTATCAAATATACTTATACACCTATATCGACATTACACACCAGCACACATCCTATTCTCTTATGCAGTCTTCCTACTCACTTATGTAATCAATGGATCAAACTTACATTTAGTCAGCTACACACTTATACAAACACCACTTCATTTATTCATATAGACAGTAACTCATACTTAGGGGCCCATTAGGATAGCAGGCGGTGACACCACTGCGGTGGTGATGGGGCGGAAAAACAGCTTTTTGCACCCGCGAGCAGCAGTACTCACATCTGCCACATTAGGATAGCAAAACATACTTTATTTCCCGTCCGCCGCGGAGCCCCGCGCACCGCCATCAAAGTGCGCCAACAACTGCGGCGGTGTGAGCCAATCGAGACTCACCGCCGTGCGGAATGATGTCCGCTCGTTACACAAATTAGGATGGCCAAAACAAGCAGATGCACCGCAGCGGAGACATCGCCCAACCGGAGCAGGCGGAAACTCGACAGCGGAGCAAGATAGCCGAGACCCGGTAATGAACGCCATGGACCCAGCCCTCCATATGCATCCGATGATGTACCTCCTACAACACTACAGTCAGATGGGCTGCTGCGAACGCCGCCGCAGGTACGCAACTGCACAAATATAACACACAACACACAGGCCAACACAGGGTCCAATCACCACACAGATACCTTGCTGGGGGTCACAACACATCCACATGGGCACCCACACATGGCACCCCTCAGCATCCGGGATACACATCAACCACCAACCAGCAGCAACGTCTCTGTCCGGGTCATGTTACCGCCGCAGTCAACACATGCGCACAATGCAGAAGGCAGGGCCACTCTAAGGCATGGGCAGGGCACAAAGACCACACCAACCCCAACCACACACCAACACACCAAGTCACAGGCCAGGTGCCCATCCTGTTCCACCCCATGTACACCAACAAGCAACAAGCACTGCAGCAAGCAAGCACAATACACAACCTACACCACACAAAACCCAACCAGGGAGACAGCCATTGCAGGAGTGGCTGACAAGGAACACACCACACCAGTGCCACACACACTGAAGGCTCACAGTCCTTGCCAGCACATACACACACAACCAAACACACACCCTGGGTGTAGCCACAAACACAACACACACACAGGGATGCCTCCAAAGATGCCTGCACAAGAACAACACACAAACACTACAGAAACACACACGGAACCCCAACAGAAACAGACATACCCTGTTAGCCAAACTGGGGAAAGGCAATGGGAGCAGAGACACAACAGGAGTTCACCTCATCATCACTTAGGAACAAAACACACACACCATAACACATATCACACAAGAAGTGCATCACGACAAACCCACACTGCCACATTAAACCAACCACAGATGCACATGAAACACTAATCAACAAACACCACAGGACAGCAGGGGATGCACATCATGCAATGCCAAGGCCACACACACACAGCACTGCATGCACAACAAGCAGTGTGTGCATAACAAGCACAACAGCCACACACAGAAATGATTGACACAACCTCATCAAACACACCACAAACCAGCACAGCACCAATACAACAGCACACCCAGGAAGTGAAGCAATACCACAGCCAACACACACATCCAACACAACAACTACACATGCACCACTCAGGGATACAAGAGCCAAACCATCTCCACCAGAGCACTGGGCAGCACACACAGCTGAAGTGCACGTGACCACTACAGAATGACTAATAGCACAAGGACAGCACACATACACCATTGTGGCAATGTCCAGAGTGGAGCAACACACATGGCCCAAGAACTGCACCACAAAGCACAAGCTCACAAATGAAGTGATGGGGAGGCACACACACATGGAAACCAAGGGGACAGCTGACATCAAAGTGAAATACCCTGCATGTCAGTAGCAAACATGTAAGGGGTGTACCACGCACAAATAGAGGGAGGGAAGACCCACAATGGCCAGGCACAAGTGGCACACATAGGGAATGGCTTCACACCACACATACCATGCCATACAGGAGGAGAAAAGCTACCATGTGCCTGCAATGCATGACAAACACAAACACAATGCCAGTGTGGAGCAGCAGGGCCACACAGTCTACACAATCACACCCAGGACATATTGAGGATCAAACAAACACAACACTGATGTGCAACTCACACACTTTGCACATTTCTAACCTACCAACACAACAAGGAGGAGTCACACACAACAGCATGGACACACAAAACGCACAGCACAGTGCACAACAAACAGCTCACACAATTGCATACAATATTATACACAGGACAAGACAAAACAAACAACAGGCATACAACTCCTGGGTGACACATGTGTGGCTCTCACAATCCAGGGTCACACACACATCCCCTAAAAACTTACACCCTTCACACGGCACACCTCTGCTACACCCAAGACCACGCATCTCATGTAGGCCATGGTACCAGGATGAAGGGCCAACACAAGATGACCATACACATACACGGATGGGCGCACATAAAGGAATCTACACACATACATCATTACATATCCCAGCCTGCTTCCAAACCTTTGCACAGCATCACACCCTGTGCTGGTAGTGTCCCCCAACCTGACACGTGAACAGTGTAGCCAACAATAGCAAATCACCAAGAAGAAAATTGCATGGCAGGTAAAATAGCCATCACAGATTACACTATTATCAGGTTCAGAATGGACAGAAGACCCTGTCACCCCTGTCTAAAAAATCTGATGCGTGCAAAGAGCTTTGCAATGTTGAAGTGATACATAGAGCATGGGGCACAGCCAATCAAATGCAAACACCAAGAGAACTTTAATCAGCAAGTACACTGACAAAACACACAACAGTAGTAACTGTATTTATTCAAATATTGCACAGATGTAGCAGTAGAAAAATAGTAGACAACAGCAAGGCACAAAATGATGATCATATGCAAGATACTATGCACAGGTTAAATACAAACAGGAAGGCAAGTGTCCATAGCACAGAGGAGAGCCTAACACAGCAGAGCAACAGGGCCAGTGTCCATGGCACAGGTGAGACAGCAAGTACATGAGAGACTGCACAGGGGAGAGTACAGCACGGCACAGCAACAGGGCCAGTACCCATAGCACAGGGGAGAGCCCAACACAGCAGAGCAACAGGGCAAGTGTCCATAGCACAGGGGAGAGTACAGCACAGCAGAGCAACAGGGCCAGTGTCCATGGCACAGGTGAAACAGCAAGTACATGAGAGGCTGCAGAGGGGAGAGTACATCACAGCAGAGCAACAGGTCCAGTGTCCATAGCACAGGGGAGAGCCCAACACAGCAGAACAACAGGACCAGCAACACACCCAGGTTGTAAACAATGGTCAGGACTAGCACACCTGTTTGAGGCACAGGCGTATGAGGGGGATGTCAACTCACTCCTGGCTGTCATGCGGACTTGGACCTGGCTGTGTGTCGGGGAGAGCAGGCCCACTTGACTGAGGCCCCAGGTGATGTGGGGCTAACAGTGGCTTGGCAATCTGGAGGGCTGTGTGGACCAGGTGGCATAGTGGCAGGTGAAGATGGAGTCATGCAGACCTCTGACACAGTGTGGGAGGGAGAGGTTTGAGGGGTACCCTTCTATTTTTTGGGAATATGAAATGGCTTCCCTGTCTTGGGGTTGATGGGAAGTGGTGATGACACAGCAGGCACACACACCAACTGTCCCACATCAGGTGCATACACTGTCACTACCTCTAGTGATGTGCTGGATCCTGCGAAACGCTGGGTCTGGCTACGCCTCTGGACCACCTTCCCCTCTTTGCCACCAGGTATACCCCCTACAGTGCCCCCCTTTGACTTTTTCCCAGGTGTACACCCTACATCGCCCTCCTTTGCCTTTTTGCCAGGGGTGGTCTCTACAGTGCCCTCCTTTGCCTTTTTCCCAGGTGTACCCCCCACAGTGCCCTCCTTTGCCTTTTTGCCAGGGGTGGTCTCTACAGTGCCCTCCTCCACCTGCTTCAATGTCTTGGAATTGGGGTTGATGTGGTGGGTGGATGTGTCCCTGTACTCTTCCTAGGTGTACCCCTGATATGCCACACCTCCTCAGTGATGAAAACACAAATTACCAACTACACACTTCTCTAGATCCTCCAATTTAAAGAAAAAAGCCAGTGGTACTTCTAGGTTAGTTGGGTATATTTCATTCGTACCCTTTTATTCTATTGTTTTGAATTTTTCATTGTTTCATGAGTGAAAAGGACACTGAACATTTTGACAATTTACACATAAATACAATACATTTCTACAGCATATATACTACACAACATTTATATATACACAAATACTTCATATTTATACAGCGTGTTTTACTACTCACACTCCCTTTAAGAAAAAAGTTGCGTTTTGGACTAAAGGTTTAAATAAACAACAACCAAATGTAAACAGAATTTTTCAAATAGACCATAAATCAATTTTTTGGTCTATTGGGCAATTGATGTCTATTTCCTTTTTATGCCGATGCATTTCAAACCCGATGATTTCACTTCTCAGGTTCTCCTCAGGGCTCTGTCTTTTAAGTTTATCTAAAAGTGTGTATTAAACAAAGAAGATTTCTGTTTTTGATTAACTACATTTCATCTACTTTTCTCCATTCAGTCCAAATGTCACTGTTTTTACCTGTTTTCCAGCCATCGCCACTCCGCAAGTATTATTTTGTATTTGACTGATTATCTTGATCTTGATACCTATAACCAAGGTGGGACATATTGTCATTCTCAGTTATCCCTGACAGTAAGGCAGCATCTATGCACGAGCTGCATCTGGACATACCTCAGTGTGTTGGTTTAACAATCTTCACTTTTGATCCTGTGTTTAATAATCGTGCTCTTCCTTGCCTGTCGTTCGCAACCTGGAAGTCACAAAAACGCTCATGTAATTCCCACATGTTTTTATTTCAGACTCATCTTATAGCGTTCACTACCCTCGGGGCATACCTGGTAAGTTCTGATTCTCCCTCATGTGCTGCAACAACTCTGCGTTTACACCCTCGTACGGCTAATTCCAATTTGGGCCATAGGGCAATTCCCTGTGTATAGAAACTCGTTTTTAGTTTAAATATATCTTGGGCGTAGGATTATACATAAGAGTCTCCCCGATTTAACAGCGTCCTACCTGCTTGTTTGCACGGCGATCCGGTGACTGCTGAATCAATCTATGGATGCAGCAGCCATCGTGAGATGTGTGTTTTAACAACGCCGCACGTCACTTACAACTGCGCGATCTGTGGCGGCCATCTTTTAATGGGTATTTATTACCGGGTCGGGAGTTACTTCTATGTTAAGTAGAGCCAGTTTCTGGAGTTTAGGCCCTCCTGGTTTTCTAGTTCTCATTTCTTAGTTCATTCAGTGGGAAAACAAGTGATTTGCACAAACCACTATATGTGGTCAATCATTATATGGCTTTGGTGGCCATCTTTGAGTGTGTTACTGGTACCTAATGTTTTCTCTCTGGTTTAGTATGTGTAACTCTAGTTCGTGTGGTTATACAACCTTGATACTTCAGATAACGAATTTAAACCAGTGAGTCCACTGTTTAATTGTAATATTAAGTATGCCTCTTTCTGTAACAAGATCTTATCAGGGTCCATCATTGTTCTTGATTGTTGCAAAACTAACAAGATTGACCACTTGAAGTCATTTTCATTGTGGTTGTTTTCAAATTCAACAGTGCACTCACTTGTTTAAATTCGTTATCTGAAGTATCAAGTTTGTAAAACCACACGAACTAGAGTTACATATACTAAACCAGAGAGAAAACATTAGGTATCAGTAACACACTCAAAGATGGCCACCAAAGCCATATAATGATTGACCACATATAGTGGTTTGTGCAAATCACTTGTTTTCCCACTGAATGAACTAAGAAATGAGAACTAGAAAACCAGGAGGGCCTAAACTCCAGAAACCGGCTCTACTTAACATAGAAGTAACTCCCGACCCGGTAATAAATACCCATTAAAAGATGGCCGCCACAGATCGCGCAGTTGTAAGTGACGTGCGGCGTTGTTAAAACACACATCTCACGATGGCTGCTGCATCCATAGATTGATTCAGCAGTCACCGGATCGCTGCGCAAACAAGCAGGTAGGACGCTGTTAAATCCGGGAGACTCTTATGTATAATCCTACGCCCAAGATATATTTAAACTAAAAACGAGTTTTTATACACAGGGAATTGCCCTATGGCCTAAACTGGAATTAGCCGTACGAGGGTGTAAACGCAGAGTTGTTGCAGCACACGAGGGAGAATCAGAACTTACCAGGTATGCCCCGAGGGTAGTGAACGCTATAAGATGAGTCTGAAATAAACACATGAGGGAATTACATGAGCGTTTTTGTGACTTCCAGGTTGCGAACGACAGGCAAGGAAGAGCATGATTATTAAACACAGGATCAAAAGTGAAGATTGTTAAACCAACACACCGAGGTATGTCCAGATGCAGCTCGTGCATAGATGCTGCCTTACTGTCAGGGATAACTGAGAATGACAATATGTTCCACCTTGGTTATAGGTATCAAGATCACGATAATCAGTCGAATACAAAATAATGGCTGGAAAACAGGTAAAACAGTGACATTTGGACTGAATGGAGAAAAGCGAACGAAATGTAGTTAATCAAAAACAAAAATCTTTTTTGTTTTATACACACTTTTAGATAAACTTAAAAGACAGAGCCCTGAGGAGAACCTGAGAAGTGAAATCATCGGGTTTGAATTGCGTCGGCATAAAAAGGAAATAGACATCAATTGCCCAATAGACTAAAGAATTGATTTATGGTCTATTTGAAAAATTCTGTTTACATTTCGGTTGTTGTTTATTTAAACCTTTAGTCCAAAATGCGACTTTTGTCTTAAAGAGAGTGTGAGTAGTAAAACACGCTGTATAAATATGAAGTATTTGTGTATATATAAATGTTGTATAGTATATATGTTGTAGAAATGTATTGTTTTTATGTGTAAATTGTCAAAATGTTCAGTGTCCTTTTCACACATGAAACAATGAAAAATTCAAAACAATAGAATAAAAGGGTACGAATGAAATATACCCAACTAACCTAGAAGTACCACTGGGGTTTTTCCTTAAATTGGAGGATCTAGAGAAGTGTGTAGTTGGTAATTTGTGTTTTGATAACTGTTACCCATGGTCCAACCAACTACGTGTCCCAGGACCTGACTCCATGTTTTTCTAAATACACCTCCTCAGTGGGCACAGACACTGCATGGGTAGGTCTGTGTGTTTTTTTCAGTGACAGGAGAGTCTTTTGATGGTGATGGTGATGCTTCTGCGGTATCTGAGCATGATGTCTGCCTCATTGCTCTTCTGGCCTTGCTCTTCCCTGACTGGCTCTTGTCTGTGCATTCTGGGGTGGCCCTGCTCTTCAGTGGGGATGGTGTCTATGGGTGGGAGTGCTTGGGTTGTGTCTGTTGTGTGCTCCTTGTGCTCTATCGTTCTGTTGACGCATGCAAACCGTGGTCACTGTTATCTGATGTGGCCACTGACTGGGGGGTGGACAAAGGCACTTGTGCTGGAATGGGAGCATGCGCATGTTGAAGGGCAGACGTCACTGTGGATGACAACGCCTGGACTGTATGGTGTAGCCCTCCCACATCAGAGTGTATGCCCTCCATGTATGCAACCACGTGGCCTAATTTCTTGTCATGGTCACTGAAGCCATTGAGCAGGGTGGTCTGGCCCATACAAAGCTGGTGCAGGAGCTCTACACACTCTACACTGAGGGAAGCAGGGGGGACAGGTGCAGGGGCAGCAGTGCCAGGTGTGAATGTGACTTGTCCCCTCTTAGTGACACGGATACTGGCAGCACCAGAGGAAGTGGATGGAGGCTGGGCACTGGCCGCTGGGTGGTAGATGGTGATGCAGACTCCCCATCACCTGTGCCTGCCAACATGGATGCATCCCCGCTGGCATCAGATGATGTGGTAATCTGTGTCTCAGCCACGGATTCCTCCTGCATACTTCGGTCCCCCTCAGATGCGCTGGTGGGCTCTGTGTCACTGGCCTCCGCTGCAGCTGTTGTGCCACTCTCGCCACCCCTGGTTTCTGGCTCATGTTCCTTCATAGTTTCTTGCGAATCTGCATGAGAGAGAGATACAGGGTTGTGTAAGTGTCATCATCTGGTCACACAAATTCAAATCAATGCAGTACAGGAGAGGCCCAAATCTACATGGTAACCACCACACCCTGCAATCTCTGTGCAGCAACACACAACATAGACCACAACAGTGCCTGTAACGCAGAATATCTGCCATGAGTGAGCCATGTTGATGCCGCACAGCACTACACCATGCCCGTAGATAGAGTGCACCACACACACAACTTGACCTGCCCTCACCTAGGGACTTGATGTGGGTACAACACTTATTACCACTGACAGGCCTTCAGGGAACAGGAGGGGACAACACACACACCTATTATGAAATTACAGTTCACAATGCCAAGCAGGCCATAGCAAGCACCATGTGGTAATCTGGGACACATTGTTTTCAGATGTCTGGGCCTCAACGATGATGGTGCATGCAAAGTAGGCATTAATGAAGTCACACTCAGAAAGTAAACACTGCTGTTCACCCATAATAGATTCCCCACACTATCCCAATGATGAATGACCATGTGGAGCCTAACCTGCCTTCATCAACAATCTATTACCCAGATATGTTCCCAATCGGACCCTTCGCTCAGCCCATCTCTCCTTGCTATCTGTACCTAAGTTCAAACGTGTGCGTCAGGGAGGCCGCCGCTTTGTGGTCCTGGCGCCAAAACTCTGGAACTCGTTCACTTTGGCAATCCGGTCTTGTACTGACACTATGCAGTTTAGGAAGCTCCTCAAGACCTGGCTGTTCCGGCAAGCATATAACATGGTATAGTGGACAGCTTGCTGTCTGATCAGTCTTCCCTCAGTATTTTCTGTTTTCTGGTCAGCGCCATGAAGCCACCCGGTGTAAGTGCGCTTAATAAATAACCCCTAACATTAACAGAACATTAACATTAACATCTGGCAATGCCAAAGTACAGCAGGGAGGATCAGCTTAGTAAGGCCAGGGTGGCCCAATGCCTCATACAAGCACACATCACAACAGCCACTCACATTACACAGCACAGCAACACACACACATTACATGGGTCACCACTGCCACAGGTCCTGTAGACATGCATCCACTCCCAGCAAAAGGTACCCTCCCCAGATACTCACCACCCCTGCCTTGCTGGCGATGCTCCTTCAGACGTGCATCCAGGTCTGGATGATTCACTGCCAGGATGCGGCCCATCAGTGGAGTCATGCTGCACCATGCCAAACACCCTGTGCATGGTAGAATCCCCAAGGTCATCTCTGCCACTTGCTTTGTCGTCCCACATCTTGTTACAGTGGGTGCATCGACTGTTCGATACTCCCAGGGCTCGCACCTTTGCTGCAATGGCCCTCCAGACGACCTTACGCTGGCGTACCTTGAGCTGCAGGTATGAGAGAAAAGAAGGGTAAATGACCAGTTAAACAGTGTCAGATACCAACATCTATCAGTACAGTAGCAAGACACAGACTCAGGACCAATTGTAAGCTCCCTCCCTCCAAAACTGGGGAACCCCTCACAAGGGCACTCTGCATGGCCCAAACAGATGTGATTGCATGCACACATTGGGGCGTTGAGGGTCCATGACAATATCACAAATGCAGGATGCATCAACACAATATGCATCAACAGAAGTGTGTAAGCGTGCAATTATACAAGGCACAGATGGGCCATATCTACTATTCACTGTGAAGGAACTGGAGCAAGAAGCATGTATGTCTGGTGATGTTTTCTCGTTTGGGTGGGCAGGCACTGGACCTACTCTCTGGGTCACACTGAGTCAGACAACAGGGGCACACTGAAATATTCACACAATCAATTACTGTCCTGGCCTCTACAAGGCTTACATCTGGTGGCTCTGTATGGCTGGCAATGTAACACACTCCACTCACACATACAAGTACAGGCATGGAAAAGAGTGACTTTGGACACACACATTCCCTCGCCCTGGAGACAGCTTGTCTGTCAGTGTTTGACAGAACCCCACACCCCCAGGCATATACTGCCGCAGCACAACTACACGTCTGACACCCCCCTGCCCTACAGCTACCTTCATGGTGACTTACCACTACATTGGGACCACCAAACAGCCTTGGGTACTGTGCCAGCACCTCGTCCACAAGGACCTCCAGCTCCTCACTTGTGAATGGACTGGCACGGATCTTCTCTGTCCTTGCCATCCCTGTGGACAAGGAACACCTGTCGTGGACGTGAATGGTAAGTGGTCCCAGGCAGCAGGCTCTTGAGGCAGCAGCAGGAGCGGTCCCAGGCAGCAGGCTCTGGAGGCAGCAGCAGGAGAGGGTCCTAAGCAGCAGGCTCTTGAGGCAGCAGCAGGAGAGGGTCCCAGGCAGCAGGCTCTGGAGGCAGCAGCAGGAGAGGGTCCCAGGCAGCAGGCTCTTGAGGCAGCAGCAGGAGAGGGTCGCAGGCAGCAGGCTCTTAAGGCAGCAGCAGGAGAGGGAACCACGCAGCAGGCTCTGGAGGCAGAAGCAAGAGAGAGTCCCAAGCAGCAGGCTCTGGAGGCAGCAGCAGGAGAGGGTCCCAGGGAGCAGGCTCTTGAGGCAGCAGCAGGAGAGGGTCCCAGGCAGCAGGCTCTGGAAGCAGCAGCAGGAGAGGGTCCCAGGCAGCAGGCTCTTGAGGCAGCAGCAGGAGAGGGTCCCAGGCAGCAGGCTCTGTGAGCAGTGGAAATGTGAGGCTCACTCCCACAGATGTATAGCCCCTGGGCTCATTTGTAAGCTGAAAAGCTGCAACAATTGGTTGTCCAGGTCTGCCCCTTTCAAATTGATCCAATGACCGCCTCTGCGGTGGCGGTGCAGTCCTTCCACGATTTTCAAATCTGCATCATGCCACCGCGATCATTGCTGCCATTGGCTATAGGCAATGCTCCATGGCGGTGACGCACCGTGGGGGCCAGGCGGTAGCTACCGCCATTTGGGTGGCGGATCATGCCCACAGCCATCTACACATGTCTCCATGCCAATGGCTACCGCATGTGCTGGTGTCACACCGCGGGGGCCAGGCGGTAGCTACCGCCATTTGGGTGGCGGATCATGCCTACAGCCATCTACACATGTCTCCATGCCAATGGCTACCATACTTGTGAAGGGAGTGGTGCTGGTGTCACACCGCGGGGGGCCAGGCGGTAGCTCCCGCCATTTTAGTAACATTTACTGGCAATGTCCATCGTGAACACTGCATTAGTACACAGCAGCAACATGGTGAAGACAACAACATTGTACACACAATGCCATTCATCCATATCATCCACAGGTGGACGCACATTCTGTGTGACGCACTTTGGTCTGTGATCCCTGCCATGTCACTTATGCATTTGATGGTTGATGATGCTTGACACTCTTAAGCTGGTGTCAATGATGTTGAAGAAATCAATGTGTTGTGGGTCAGTGCTGAGCTTGTCAAGGCTTGTCTCACTGTATGGTATTGTAACAGACTGGTGCTTTCACATCAGCTTATGCACACAACTGAAATTTTTCAGTCTACTGTGATCATTGTGTTGTGGATGTGTGCAGAGTTTACATGATGCATTGAGGTGTGACAGGTACGGCAGATGGGTATGATACAGTCATGGTCATTTTAGACACATTGGCAGGTAGTACAAATCCAGGCATGCACATGTGAAATGTGTGGTTCAGTATGTGTGCATTCACATTGACCTATGTGTTGTTTGCGGTACTTGTGTATTGTTAGTGGAGAGGTGTGCCCTCTGTGTGTGTCTCAACTGGCCACCCATGTAACCTGGTGTGCCATGCATCTCTCAGGGCAGTCTTTGTTTTGCCATGACATAGTTGATGGTGAGTGCTGTGGCCATTTCATGATGGTTGTCACTGACATTTGCACATTTACATCTCAACTAGGAGGAGGCCAAATCTCTTACGTCACCTAACAGTGCTGGAGGACATGGAGAATGTTGCAATCATTCGGAAATTCCGCCTTGACTGACCAACACTGAAGACCCTGTATGATCTTTTGGAGCCCCACCTGCAGCCTTGCTGCCACTATCCAACAGCATTCCCACCCACATACAAGTTGATGGCAGCCCTCCACTTTTTTGCAACTGGTTCCTTCCAGGAGACCGTGGCCAGCGCTGGAGGGATGTCACAGCCAATGTTCAGCCAGGTGCTGAGGGATGTTCTTGCAGCCATGATGCGATATAAGAATCGCTACATTCATTTCCCAAGGGAAGCAGAATTAGCCTGTGTGAAGGGTGACTTCTATCCCCTTGGGCGCATCCCCCATGTTGTTGGTGCCATCGATTGCACCCATGTAGGTCTGGTGCCACCACAGGCAACTGAGCACATTTTTAGAAATCGTAAACATTATCATTCTATCAATGTGCAGGTGGTGTGCCTTGCGGACATGACCATTTCCCATGTGTGTGCAAGATTTCCTGGCTCTGCACATGATTCGTACATCATGAGGAACAGCATGGTGCCACGGATGATGGAAAATCTGCATCCCGAGCGTGCTTGGATTGTGGGTGAGTATGCCTACTGATATGGCGTACTGTGTGTTACCTGCTGCACTCTGGCTGTGCAACATTGCAATGGGTGTTTGTCATTCACAGGTGACTCGGCATATCCCAGTCGGCCATGGCTGTTGAGCCCTCTAAGAAATTCCAGGACCCCGGGTGACGCCCGGTACAATGAGGCCCATGGCAGGACCCGACGTGTAATCGAGCGGACTTTTGGCGTGCTGAAGTCAAGATTCCGCTGCCTTGACAGGACAAGAGGTGCACTGGCATACTCGCCTGGGAAGGTCTGCAATATCGTTGTGGCATGCTGTGCTGCTCAAACTGTCCATCCACAAGGGAATCCCCCTGCTCATGGATGATGGTGAGGAACCAAGGCCACCGCCTGCTCAAGGACCTGAGTCCAGTGATGAGGACAGTGGAGAGGAGGAAGGAGCTGACCTGCTCCAACAGCTCATTGACCACTACTTCACATGAAGTTGGGTGATGAGGTACGACTTGTACATTGTCTGGTGTGGTTGCCGTTGTTTTGAAGGACTATGCGCGGATGTAACAGATAGGCACACGTGGAGTAACCTGTATGCGAAAATGTGTCAGTGACATTTCAAATGTGACCATATGCAGGACTCTGTTTGTTGACACTTGCTGCACATTGTGTTGTCTGCCTGTACAGTTATGTTGATGTTTGGTGTTGTGTTATATCTGTGATAGCACACTGACGCCAGTGACTGTTGTTATGTTGTGTCTCCCTAGGTGCTACGGAGTCATCCTAGCCTAAATAATGTACATCTTTTGTATACATCATGGACATTTTGGACAAAATAGCACTGAAGACAAGACTGCACAAATGGTAGTGTGTAAGGTGTTTTATTTACAAAGTTGACATGTGAGGGGGTGGGCATTTTCACATGTAGGTGGTGATGGAGCAGTGAGTTGACAGTCCTAGTAGATGAGATGCAAGAGTAGAGACCACATGGATGTGGTGACCCAGTCCAACAGACATGTTGGACTGGGTCAAGGCAGTGCGGGTAAGGACAGTTCAAAGAGTCAATTCAGTGGGGAGGAGGGTTGCCAACAGGGCTGGCTCCGTGACTGGCGTGTGGCTGGTGCTTTGCCTCCAGAGACTCCCAGGCACTTCTTTAGATGCCCCCTTGGTCTCTTGGGAGGGGGGCTGCTGCTTGGCCAGTGGTGTCCGAGGACTCACCCCTCTCTGTGGTCGCAGGGGAGGATGGTGCACTGTCATCCTGTGGCACGACAGAGGGGGGCGGAGGTATTGTTTGGGACGCAGTCCTGTCCCTCAGTAACGCCACTTGCTGGCCCATGAGGTCCACCATCTGTCCAAGGCGGTTGTCGATGGACCTCATCAGCAGAATGAGCACCCGTAATAGTTCATCAGACCGGCCACTTTGTCCCTGGATCTGTTGGTATGCCTCCACCACTCTGGTGAAGTGATCTAGGGATGGTGTCTACTCCTCCTGAGGTCTGGTGATGACCCTGGCCCTCCTACCTGCCCTGCTGCCACGGACCTGTTGCCTCGCCACTCTGGGTCCACGCACACTCTCCCTGCCCTCCACAGTTGTTGGTGTGGCTTGGTCATCCCCAGGGACAGGGAGGGTGCTGCAGGTGGTACTGGTGGTACTGGTGGTGGTGGTGGTGGCGGTGGTGGCAGCGGTGGAGGCAGAGGCCATGACTGCAGGGGTCTGCTGTGCTGTTGCTGTTGCACCAGACGTGGTGGTGGGGAGGATGGGGTCTTGGGACCTCTGGGTCTGTGGCACACCAGATGGGCTGCCCTGAAGCTCATCGTCAAACTGCCATGGGAGTCAACATCCGAGAGTCCATGTACCGGGGGTGGAGACTGGCTCTGCTGTTCGTTGTTGTGGTCCTCAGCAGTGAGTTCTTCATCCCCTGTGGATTAGATGTGTAATGGTCAGTGTTGGGCACTGTGCAAGTATTGTGTCATCTGCATGTCATCGACTGTCTGTACACTACACAATTGTGAAGTCACCACTAGTATTATTCATTGCAACACTGTGTGTAATTTTATGGTGCATAGGAAAATCATTTACTCATACATGTCAGGTGTCACTGCATTGCATGCAATTGTTGCTGTGTGTAGGGATGCAGGT
The DNA here is from genome assembly GCF_964263255.1 of Lissotriton vulgaris. Classification (NCBI taxonomy): domain Eukaryota; kingdom Metazoa; phylum Chordata; class Amphibia; order Caudata; family Salamandridae; genus Lissotriton; species Lissotriton vulgaris. The sequence goes on from NC_141691.1 coordinate 1,181,359,735, forward strand.
CTCACACACACACATCAAGAAGAGTGAAGATCGCTACCTACCTGTTAGGTGAGGGAGAACAGTGCAATGGCTGACACATGCTCCTGGGTGGGTCATTCCTCCATGCTGCTGGAGTGTGGGAAAGGGAGCATGCTGTGCGTAGTGATACAGGCCTCCCACCCCCAAACAGTCCTCCAATACAAGATGGCTACCTACCTGTTAGGTAAGGGAGAACAGTGCAATGGCTCACACAAGCTCCAGGGTGGGTGAGGCCTCCATGCTGCTGGAGTGTGAATTAGGGGCATGCTGGGAGTGGTAGTGCAGGCCTCCCTCCCCCAAACAAGGCTCCAATACAAGATGGATACCTACCTGTAAGTCTGTTTGTTGAACAGTGCAATGGCTGACACATGCTCCTGGGTGGGGGAGGCCTCCATGTTGCTGGAGTGTGGGACAGGGAGCATGCTGGGAGTAGTGATACAGGCCTCCCACCGCACAAACAGTGCTCCACTACAAGATGGATACCTACCGGTAAGTCTGTTTATTGAACAGTGCAATGGCTGACACATGCTCCTGGGTGTGGGAGGCCTCCATGCTGCTGGAGTGTGGGACAGGGGGCATGCTGGGAATAGTGATACAGGCCTCCCACCCCAAACAGTCCTCCAATACAAGATGGCTACCTACCTGTTAGGTGAGGGAGAACAGTGCAATGGCTGACACATGCTCCTGGGTGGGAGGGAGTTCTCCATTCTGCTGGGGTGTGGGCCAGGGGGCATGGTGGGAGTTGTGGAACAAACCTCCCTCCCCCAAACAGACCTCCCAGTAAAGACTGCTACCTACCTGTTAGGCGAGGGAGAACATTGCAATGGCTAACACATGCTCCTGGGTGGGTGAGGCCTCCATGCTGCTGGAGTGTGGGACAGGGGGCATGCTGGGAGTAGTGATACAGGCCTCCCACCCCCAAACAGTCCTCCAATACAAGATGGCTACCTACCTGTTAGGTGAGGGAGAATAGTGCAATGGCTGACACATGCTCCAGGGTGGGTGAGGCCTCCATGCTGCTGGAGCGTGAATTAGGGGCATGCTGGGAGTGGTAGTAAAGGCCTCCCTCCCCCAAACATGCCTCAGAGTGAAGATTGCTGGCCAACTGTTAGGTGAGGGTGAACAGTGCAATGGTGTTTGGGTTGTGAAAGGAAGTACTTATCAGTGTGTTGTTTGGCATTTGTTTGTACTTACCAGCCTCCATTCCCCCGGGTACTCCTGTGAGACTCTCAGGATGCATATGGCAATCACCTTCTCCTCCCATGGTGTGAATGTTTTCGGTGGGATGGGAGGGCCACTGCCACTCACGTTCGCCAGCTCCCAGTTCTTGCTCCTCTTCTCCTTGACAACCCTCTCGAGATCATGCCACTGCTTCATGATCTTCTTCTTGGATCTTGTGGTGGTCCCTACAGCATTGACCCTTTGTACTATCCTTTCCCACATTTGTGTCCTTGCGGCTAATGGTGTTTGTTGGACCAGGCTACCAAACAGTTGTGGCTCTACTCTGACAATCTTATTGACCATGACTGTCAACTCACCCTCTGTGAATTTGGGCATCTTCTGTGAGGTCATGGTGTGTGGTGGTTGAAGTGTTTGTCTGTGCAGGTGTGTGAGTGGTGGGTGTGGTGTTGGTGTGTGAGGTGTGTTGTGTGCTGGTGGATTGTTGGTGCTGGTGTGATGTGGTAGTGATGGTGGTGGTGGTTGTGTGTATGTGCTGTGCTCTTTTGCCTCTCCTGTCAGATGTGATGTATGGCATTCTCTTCTGGAGTGTTGCAAAGGATTGTGGTCAGTGAAGGGGCTGTTTTTATACTCAGCTATGTGGGTGTGTACAAGTGGAATTTGGCTGTCAGGTGTGTTGTGGGAGTTGTCCTGTGCTTTTATTTTTGGTTTTGCATTTATTTATTTCATTTGTATGTTTTTTATGTATTTGGGGGCATGGCTACTTTGATTTGTACAATGTTTGGCATAACTGAGCTGTTTTTGCATTGTCCGCCATTTTATTCATGTACCTTTCGCTGCGGTGGCTATGCTGCAGCTAAGGGTCAAAAAGGTTTTTATCTTAGGAATGGGGCGCTCTACTATACAATAACGCTAAGACTCGTGAAGAGTTTGATTTTAGTAGAGTTCGTGGTGCAAAGGGACGGGGGGATGAACCCTGTAACCCCCCAGTGAAGTGTCAACCTGGGCTAACACTGTATCAGGACAAAAAACACAGATACCCATGCACACTCTAAATAAGTAAAAAATTGAGTTAGAAATGGCTTAATGGAGATGTGGAGACAAAGGCATGCCAAATACAATTGTAATTCAAGTATTGAGACAGGATAGATCAACGTTGTCGTGGAGTGTCTCTTTAATGTTCAGACACAAGAAGGACCAGCCGACACATGTTTCGTCGTATGTGGCACAATCCGCCTACGACTCTTCAGGGCTGTACAAAATTAGGAAATGACGGAAGGTCGCTCAGTCGGTGATAATTCCAACCCGACAGGGCTCAGGACCAGATAAACACAAAGGCGATGAGGTAACGTTTCCCGCACGAAAGTCCTTAGTGCGTAAGTGATTAAGTAAGTTGGCGGTAAGCCTCGAGTTTCGGGTTTCAATGGAAAATTCACGGATGAGTACTGATAATGTTCTATCAGATCCCCTCGGACTTCTGGGCGTGGAAGGGATGGAGCATGAGGTCACGTGCAGAAAGACGAGTGTGTCAGTCAAGTGTTGAGCTCCGAACACCGAGGTGATGTGTTTATCCGGTCCTGAGCCCTGTTGGGTTGAAATTATCACCGAATGAGCGACCTTCGGTCATTTCCTTATTTTGTACAGCCCTGAAGAGTCGTAGGCGGATTGTGCCACATACGACAAAACACGTGGAAAGGGGCGACCACTCGGTCCCCCCGAACGTATAGTTGGGTGCCCCGATCCTCCCAGGAAACCATTTTGGGCGGGGGGCGTGTCTCAGCTGGTATGCCCGAAGCGGCATAGCCGGGGCACGCCTTTTCCCGCCCAAGAAGGGTTGTCCTAGACACCTACACCGATGGCCACGCCCAGTAGGTGTACCGGCGGAGGGTACACGCCCTCCCGAAGAAGAATAAAGAGAGGGGGAATCCGAAGAAGCGTCCTCTTGTTCCCGTGCCTGTTTCAGTACTTGAATTACAATTGTATTTGGCATGCCTTTGTCTCCACATTTCCATTAAGCCATTTCTGACTCAATTTTTTACTTATTTAGAGTGTGCATGGGGATCTGTGTTTTTTACTATGCTGCAGCTCTTCCGCTATCTCTCCCATTCACTACTGTGTGAGACCGCGGCGGTCGGAAACAGCAGTTCCGACCGCTGCACCCCAGGGGATATCCTAATTTCCCGTGCGGTGTCTCCGCTTTCCTTGCAGCGGGTTGTTGCTTTTCCGCTGCTATTCCGACTGCCGCAGTCGTTTTTCTTGCCGTCATCACCCGCATCGGGCGGTTTTGGTAGGCCCGCTACCGCCGCGGTCAGTCTTTTGTGGTGGTTGATCCTAATTTGGCCGCCGGTTTATCCCCGGTCCTGGGGGGCGGTTGTTTCCCGCCTCCATGGCGTTCGGGGTGATTTTCCACCCGCTATCCTACTGGGGGCCTTAGTGTGTTACAAAATCGCTATTACAAGTATACAGTTTTCCATACAGTCACTCATACAATCACTGAGTCTTATGTGTACTTATATACAACAACTGTCACATACACTGACTTTTATTTTTCTAGTTTGTTGGACATGTACCATTGAGAGATATATTTGCTCATCACTACACCCATAAAGATATTCACTCAACCAAACAACTATTTTAACATGCAGACTTAACCTCATATACCTACTGAATCAACTATTCACCCATCTTTGGGCATTCACACCCCCCCCCCATGAACCATACACACATTCACTCTCCCATACAAATACTCAGTTAACTAATCAATAACTAATATAGAGTTTAATGTAGCTAGTAACCAACTGGTGCAGCTGTTTACACAACTGACAAAGTGATACAGATATTCACACAGTTTAGTCACTATCCAAGATATTTAGTGAGACACTATAAATTAATTAAGTAAAAAGTCAATCACACTGCTACTAAATCCTCAGTCCAGATATTTATATATCCACTCATTCTTCAATGCAGATTGCTATATATATAATACATATTTAAATAACAAACCAAACCACATACACTGGATGATATCATCAGTGATGTCATTTGAGATGTCATCAGTGATGTCATCAGTGATGTCACTGACCACGTCATGAATGATGTAATATGTGACATCACCAGCAGTGGATTGCGGGCGCGCAAGTTATAGTTAGCAGAACTAACTATAACACAGGAATTTCAATTGTTTTGTATGAGTGAAATGTCCAGCTAACTATAACAGCCCTGAATCTTATGTTTTTTTCAGTGACTATATATATATTCACTGAAAAAACCGTAGGTTATAGACCATATATAGTTAGGAATTAGCATTTACAAAACCTTGAAAATTCACTGAAAAAACCATAGGTTATAGACCATATATAGTTAGGAATTCGCATTTACAAAACCTTATTTTACTCACACAAAACCATTGAAATTCCATATATAGTTAGTTGCACTAACTATATATCGCGCACCCGCAATCCACTGCTGATGATGTCACATATTACATCATTCATGACATGGTCAGTGACATCACTGATGACATCACTGATGACATCTCAAATGACATCACTGATGACATCTCAAATGACATCACTGATGACATCACTGATGACATCTCATTTGACATTACTGATCACATCACTGATGATATCATTCATGTGATAATACGATGAACCTCTTCAGACTCTAATATAACCTTAGATACAATCAGTGTAAACAGACACTCACAGACTGTCACTCATCCATGGAGTTACTCACACACCTAGTCAGTCAATCAAAGAATCAATCACACCTCCATTTCCTCAACTATACAGTTATACAAACTTTACTTATTCAAACATATACTAACACATATTAACTCTCTTATACAATCCCTGATACAAGTTCACAATGATCCATACAGCCACTCACACATTCACTGGCTCTTATGCAGTTATTTATATATGTCAACTCTCACATGTACTGTGTTTTATATATGTACTTACTTTGACATGTAGCACTGAGATATCCATTCACTCACCAATACACTCATGCACACAGTCAACCGCCCATACAGCTGTTTCCACATGCACTTTTGAAACCATACATCTAGTGAATCAACTGCTCACACATCTATGCACAGAGTCATACACCTCCCAGCCACCCACACACACACTCAGTATCCCATACAAATACTTGGGCAACCAATCAATAACCCATATAGTTACTCATATAGCTACTTATCAACACATGCAACAGTTTACAGAACAACAGACATAATGATGCACAAATTAAGACAGTTTAGTCACTAACCCATGCACTCAGTGAGACACATTTAATCACTCACTCATACAGTCAGTCATGCACTTACTAAATCCTTCATCCAGACACTTATACATCCACTCATTCTTCAATATGTAAGACATATTTTAACTTTACAGAAACATACAGTCACTGGATGTTGTCATCAGTGATGTCATCAGTGATGTCATTTGAGATGTCATCAGTGATGTCATCAGTGATGTCACTGACCATGTCATGAATGATGTAATATGTGACATCATCAGCAGTGGATTGCGGGTGCGCGATATATAGTTAGTGCAACTAACTATATATGGAATTTCAATGGTTTTGTGTGAGTAAAATAAGGTTTTGTAAATGCGAATTCCTAACTATATATGGTCTATAACCTATGGTTTTTTCAGTGAATTTTCAAGGTTTTGTAAATGCTAATTCCTAACTATATATGGTCTATAACCTACGGTTTTTTCAGTGAATTTTCAAGGTTTTGTAAATGCTAATTCCTAACTATATATGGTCTATAGCCTATGGTTTTTTCAGTGAATATATATATATACATACATATATAAACATATATCATCTGTATATCTACATATAAATACAAACATAAATGCATGCATACATATACTTATATGCATTTTAGGGTTGTTAGGGCGTTTTCGTGTGTATTATGTTGCTTTTTTAGGGCTTTTGGGTCAATTAAGTAGGGTTCCCGGAGCCTAGGGCTGAGGGGCCGGTTCAGTTTCGTGCGTATTGGTGTTGGCAAGGTTTTGAGGGATTTTGGCGGTTTTTGGTCGAGATTTGGCCGTTTTATGGCTTTTTTTTGTGTTTGCGGGGGGCGCGTATTCGGGTTGAAATTCGTCCCCGTTCCAGTGGATGGATTGGGCTGATTTTTGGTGAGATGTTAGAGAATCGCTGGAACTAGAGTCCAGCCAAGTTTGAAGCGGATCGGAGCAGTGGAAGTGCTTTAAAGAGCAATTTTTGTGCGGAGTAGCGAATTGTCATGTTATTCAATGGGAGTTTTTGGTGCGCATGGAGAAGGTGAATTTGGGGTGTTCCAGTTGCGCTAGAGGGACGGGGCTTGGGTGAGCTGTAGGGAGAGTGGATCGGCAGGTGTGCCGAATTTTTGGGATTTGTTGGCGGAAGGGTGTGCTTGGGCAAAGTCGATTTGGTGAAAACGGTGCGTTATTTACATGAAAGTTGAAAAAACACTAATAAAAGCAAAGCTAAAAAGCCACCTCATTACAAACAGAATGGCTTTAACTTAAATGAGGGCGAGATCTATTGCATTTTCAATGCTTGTTTACTTTGGTTCCATCAAGAAGGCATTCAGATGTGTCACACATTTGCCATAAATTCTGAATGTTAGCACTCTAGTTGCACATTAGATCACTGTAGTAAAGCTACTGCTCACCAGGGACGTCTGCTGCTGGTATTCAAAGTGCATGTTTCAGTCTGCATGTCAGAATTTTTTTAATGAAATAGAAGAGGATTTGAGAAGTCACTCAAAATGATCCCTAATTTTTCTTTCTGAAGCACTAATCATACTTTCTATGGCAAAATTAACCCCCTCATGTTGTTCCTTTTTAAATTGAGTGTTTTCAGACTTACCACTTCATTCCAATCAAGATGGCTTCTGGTGTGCCATACTTTTGTCATAAGTAAGACTGTTAGCGCTCTAGTTGTTCTTTAGAACACTCTGGGACATTCTGTCATTGGGCTATACTTGGGGTACATCTGGGTGATATTTGGGCTACATTTAGGCTCTTTTGTCTCTGGTGGCCATCTTGCGAGACTATGTCAGAATTTTTTAATGAAATTGAAGAGGGTTTGAGAAGTCACTCAAAATGTGCCCTAATTTTTCTTTCTGCAGCACTAATCATAATTCATATGGCAAAATATACCCCCTCATTTTGTTCCTTTTTAAATTAAATGTTTTAAGAGTTACCACTTTATTCCAATCAAGATGGCTTCAGGTGTGCCATACCTTTGTAATAAGTAGGACTGTTAGCGCTCTAGTTGTTCTTTAGAACACTCTGGGACATTCTGTCATTGGGCTATACTTGGGCTACATCTGGGTGATATTTGGGCTACATTTGGGCTCTTTTGTCTCTGGTGGCCATTTTGGGAGACTGCATGTCAGAATTTTTTAATGAAATAGAAGAGGATTTGAAAAGTCACTCAAAATGTGCCCTAATTTTTCTTTCTGCAGCACTAATAATACCTTCTATTGCATAATATACCCCCTCATTTTGTTCCTTTTTAAATTAAATGTCTTAAGAGTTACCACTTTATTCCCATCACGATGGCTCCAGGTGTGCTATACCTTTGTAATAAGTAGGACTGTTAGCGCTCTAGTTGTTCTTTAGAACACTCTGGGACATTCTGTCATTGGGCTATACTTGGGCTACATCTGGGTGATATTTGGGCTATATTTGGGCTCTTTTGTCTCTGGTGGCCATTTTGGGAGACTGCATGTCAGAATGTTTTAATGAAATAGAAAAGGATTTGAGAAGTCACTCAAAATGTGCCCTAATTTTTCATTCTGCAGCACTAATCATACTTTCTATGGCAAAATATACCCCCTCATGTTGTTTCTTTTTAAATTAAATGTTTTAAGAGTTACCACTTTATTCCAATCAAGATGGCTTCAGGTGTGCCATACCTTTGTAATAAGTAGGACTGTTAGCGCTCTAGTTGTTCTTTAGAACACTCTGGGACATTCTGTCATTGGGCTATACTTGGGCTACATCTGGGTGATATTTGGGCTACATTTGGGCTCTTTTGTCTCTGGTGGCCATTTTGGGAGACTGCATGTCAGAATGTTTTAATGAAATAGAAAAGGATTTGAGAAGTCACTCAAAATGTGCCCTAATTTTTCATTCTGCAGCACTAATCATACTTTCTATGGCAAAATATACCCCTTCATGTTGTTTCTTTTTAAATTAAATGTTTTAAGAGTTACCACTTTATTCCAATCAAGATGGCTTCAGGTGTGCCATACCTTTGTAATAAGTAGGACTGTTAGCGCTCTAGTTGTTCTTTAGAACACTCTAGGAGGCTGCAGTAGAACACAAAGGAATCAACTGACAGTCTCTGTCCTTGTTGGATGTACATGTTTTACTGAGAATGTCAGACTTCATTTTCACATGACTGAGAAAGATAATGTGAATTTACAGAAAATATGCTTTCAGTTTAGCTTATAGATCCCCTTCCAAACCACTGTGGGAAAATCATGAGATATTAGTTTTCTTTCAAACAATATTCATGATATCACAGCAGAAGGTTTTTTCACATGGTAAAATCACCTTAGAACCCACCACAATTCCTAAAACGAGTATGGTACCATCAACAAATGATTGATAATGTAACTAAAGTCCTAAAACCCTCTATTAACTACAATGCTTTTTAATGAGGTGCTATCATGTATATTGGTCCCAAGATGGCTGCCAACACTTCTTGGATGAAGTGCTGACAGCCAATCAGATCAGATGTGTGGTTAGGCTCCGCCCAGATATATATATTTTTTTGAACCTAAATTACTCAAAATCCACTGGAGCACATATATTGAGACCTAGCAAAGGCACATCAGGCTAACAGTCCCTACAATTTTGCCAAGTTTCGTGCAAATCCATTCAGCCGTTCGAGCTAAAAGTGAGGCCAACCGCCCTATGGAAATTAACATGGGAAAAATGCGTTTTGGGACCCCCCTTTTTTCTCGGCCCCCCCTTGATGAAACCCCCCCAAATTGTAAGGGGCTGCTCAGAAACAAAATGTTCCATTTTCCTGAAAATTTCAGCCAATTCCGTCCACAAACGCCAAAGTTATTAGACATAGAATTTTCAAAAATCCCATAGAGAAAAAATCCTAACTATATATACCTACTGGCGACCGCCAGTAGGTAATACATATCTATATATATATATATATATATCTATATATATTTATATATTTATATATATATATATATATATATATATATATATATATATATATATATACATACATACATACATACATATATATATATATATATATATATATATATATATATATTACCTACTGGCGGTCGCCAGTAGGTATATATAGTTAGGATTTTTTCTCTATGGGATTTTTGAAAATTCTATGTCTAATAACTTTGGCGTTTGTGGACGGAATTGGCTGAAATTTTCAGGAAAATGGAACATTTTGTTTCTGAGCAGCCCCTTACAATTTGGGGGGGTTTCATCAAGGGGGGGCCGAGAAAAAAGGGGGGTCCCAAAACGCATTTTTCCCATGTTAATTTCCATAGGGCGGTTGGCCTCACTTTTAGCTCGAACGGCTGAATGGATTTGCACGAAACTTGGCAAAATTGTAGGGACTGTTAGCCTGATGTGCCTTTGCTAGGTCTCAATATATGTGCTCCAGTGGATTTTGAGTAATTTAGGTTCAAAAAAATATATATATCTGGGCGGAGCCTAACCACACATCTGATCTGATTGGCTGTCAGCACTTCATCCAAGAAGTGTTGGCAGCCATCTTGGGACCAATATACATGATAGCACCTCATTAAAAAGCATTGTAGTTAATAGAGGGTTTTAGGACTTTAGTTACATTATCAATCATTTGTTGATGGTACCATACTCGTTTTAGGAATTGTGGTGGGTTCTAAGGTGATTTTACCATGTGAAAAAACCTTCTGCTGTGATATCATGAATATTGTTTGAAAGAAAACTAATATCTCATGATTTTCCCACAGTGGTTTGGAAGGGGATCTATAAGCTAAACTGAAAGCATATTTTCTGTAAATTCACATTATCTTTCTCAGTCATGTGAAAATGAAGTCTGACATTCTCAGTAAAACATGTACATCCAACAAGGACAGAGACTGTCAGTTGATTCCTTTGTGTTCTACTGCAGCCTCCTAGAGTGTTCTAAAGAACAACTAGAGCGCTAACAGTCCTACTTATTACAAAGGTATGGCACACCTGAAGCCATCTTGATTGGAATAAAGTGGTAACTCTTAAAACATTTAATTTAAAAAGAAACAACATGAAGGGGTATATTTTGCCATAGAAAGTATGATTAGTGCTGCAGAATGAAAAATTAGGGCACATTTTGAGTGACTTCTCAAATCCTTTTCTATTTCATTAAAACATTCTGACATGCAGTCTCCCAAAATGGCCACCAGAGACAAAAGAGCCCAAATGTAGCCCAAATATCACCCAGATGTAGCCCAAGTATAGCCCAATGACAGAATGTCCCAGAGTGTTCTAAAGAACAACTAGAGCGCTAACAGTCCTACTTATTACAAAGGTATGGCACACCTGAAGCCATCTTGATTGGAATAAAGTGGTAACTCTTAAAACATTTAATTTAAAAAGAAACAACATGAGGGGGTATATTTTGCCATAGAAAGTATGATTAGTGCTGCAGAATGAAAAATTAGGGCACATTTTGAGTGACTTCTCAAATCCTTTTCTATTTCATTAAAACATTCTGACATGCAGTCTCCCAAAATGGCCACCAGAGACAAAAGAGCCCAAATATAGCCCAAATATCACCCAGATGTAGCCCAAGTATAGCCCAATGACAGAATGTCCCAGAGTGTTCTAAAGAACAACTAGAGCGCTAACAGTCCTACTTATTACAAAGGTATAGCACACCTGGAGCCATCGTGATGGGAATAAAGTGGTAACTCTTAAGACATTTAATTTAAAAAGGAACAAAATGAGGGGGTATATTATGCAATAGAAGGTATTATTAGTGCTGCAGAAAGAAAAATTAGGGCACATTTTGAGTGACTTTTCAAATCCTCTTCTATTTCATTAAAAAATTCTGACATGCAGTCTCCCAAAATGGCCACCAGAGACAAAAGAGCCCAAATGTAGCCCAAATATCACCCAGATGTAGCCCAAGTATAGCCCAATGACAGAATGTCCCAGAGTGTTCTAAAGAACAACTAGAGCGCTAACAGTCCTACTTATTACAAAGGTATGGCACACCTGAAGCCATCTTGATTGGAATAAAGTGGTAACTCTTAAAACATTTAATTTAAAAAGGAACAAAATGAGGGGGTATATTTTGCCATATGAATTATGATTAGTGCTGCAGAAAGAAAAATTAGGGCACATTTTGAGTGACTTCTCAAACCCTCTTCAATTTCATTAAAAAATTCTGACATAGTCTCGCAAGATGGCCACCAGAGACAAAAGAGCCTAAATGTAGCCCAAATATCACCCAGATGTACCCCAAGTATAGCCCAATGACAGAATGTCCCAGAGTGTTCTAAAGAACAACTAGAGCGCTAACAGTCTTACTTATGACAAAAGTATGGCACACCAGAAGCCATCTTGATTGGAATGAAGTGGTAAGTCTGAAAACACTCAATTTAAAAAGGAACAACATGAGGGGGTTAATTTTGCCATAGAAAGTATGATTAGTGCTTCAGAAAGAAAAATTAGGGATCATTTTGAGTGACTTCTCAAATCCTCTTCTATTTCATTAAAAAAATTCTGACATGCAGACTGAAACATGCACTTTGAATACCAGCAGCAGACGTCCCTGGTGAGCAGTAGCTTTACTACAGTGATCTAATGTGCAACTAGAGTGCTAACATTCAGAATTTATGGCAAATGTGTGACACATCTGAATGCCTTCTTGATGGAACCAAAGTAAACAAGCATTGAAAATGCAATAGATCTCGCCCTCATTTAAGTTAAAGCCATTCTGTTTGTAATGAGGTGGCTTTTTAGCTTTGCTTTTATTAGTGTTTTTTCAACTTTCATGTAAATAACGCACCGTTTTCACCAAATCGACTTTGCCCAAGCACACCCTTCCGCCAACAAATCCCAAAAATTCGGCACACCTGCCGATCCACTCTCCCTACAGCTCACCCAAGCCCCGTCCCTCTAGCGCAACTGGAACACCCCAAATTCACCTTCTCCATGCGCACCAAAAACTCCCATTGAATAACATGACAATTCGCTACTCCGCACAAAAATTGCTCTTTAAAGCACTTCCACTGCTCCGATCCGCTTCAAACTTGGCTGGACTCTAGTTCCAGCGATTCTCTAACATCTCACCAAAAATCAGCCCAATCCATCCACTGGAACGGGGACGAATTTCAACCCGAATACGCGCCCCCCGCAAACACAAAAAAAAGCCATAAAACGGCCAAATCTCGACCAAAAACCGCCAAAATCCCTCAAAACCTTGCCAACACCAATACGCACGAAACTGAACCGGCCCCTCAGCCCTAGGCTCCGGGAACCCTACTTAATTGACCCAAAAGCCCTAAAAAAGCAACATAATACACACGAAAACGCCCTAACAACCCTAAAATGCATATAAGTATATGTATGCATGCATTTATGTTTGTATTTATATGTAGATATACAGATGATATATGTTTATATATGTATGTATATATATATATTCACTGAAAAAACCATAGGCTATAGACCATATATAGTTAGGAATTAGCATTTACAAAACCTTGAAAATTCACTGAAAAAACCGTAGGTTATAGACCATATATAGTTAGGAATTAGCATTTACAAAACCTTGAAAATTCACTGAAAAAACCATAGGTTATAGACCATATATAGTTAGGAATTCGCATTTACAAAACCTTATTTTACTCACACAAAACCATTGAAATTCCATATATAGTTAGTTGCACTAACTATATATCGCGCACCCGCAATCCACTGCTGATGATGTCACATATTACATCATTCATGACATGGTCAGTGACATCACTGATGACATCACTGATGACATCTCAAATGACATCACTGATGACATCACTGATGACAACATCCAGTGACTGTATGTTTCTGTAAAGTTAAAATATGTCTTACATATTGAAGAATGAGTGGATGTATAAGTGTCTGGATGAAGGATTTAGTAAGTGCATGACTGACTGTATGAGTGAGTGATTAAATGTGTCTCACTGAGTGCATGGGTTAGTGACTAAACTGTCTTAATTTGTGCATCATTATGTCTGTTGTTCTGTAAACTGTTGCATGTGTTGATAAGTAGCTATATGAGTAACTATATGGGTTATTGATTGGTTGCCCAAGTATTTGTATGGGATACTGAGTGTGTGTGTGGGTGGCTGGGAGGTGTATGACTCTGTGCATAGATGTGTGAGCAGTTGATTCACTAGATGTATGGTTTCAAAAGTGCATGTGGAAACAGCTGTATGGGCGGTTGACTGTGTGCATGAGTGTATTGGTGAGTGAATGGATATCTCAGTGCTACATGTCAAAGTAAGTACATATATAAAACACAGTACATGTGAGAGTTGACATATATAAATAACTGCATAAGAGCCAGTGAATGTGTGAGTGGCTGTATGGATCATTGTGAACTTGTATCAGGGATTGTATAAGAGAGTTAATATGTGTTAGTATATGTTTGAATAAGTAAAGTTTGTATAACTGTATAGTTGAGGAAATGGAGGTGTGATTGATTCTTTGATTGACTGACTAGGTGTGTGAGTAACTCCATGGATGAGTGACAGTCTGTGAGTGTCTGTTTACACTGATTGTATCTAAGGTTATATTAGAGTCTGAAGAGGTTCATCGTATTATCACATGAATGATATCATCAGTGATGTGATCAGTAATGTCAAATGAGATGTCATCAGTGATGTCATCAGTGATGTCATTTGAGATGTCATCAGTGATGTCATTTGAGATGTCATCAGTGATGTCATCAGTGATGTCACTGACCATGTCATGAATGATGTAATATGTGACATCATCAGCAGTGGATTGCGGGTGCGCGATATATAGTTAGTGCAACTAACTATATATGGAATTTCAATGGTTTTGTGTGAGTAAAATAAGGTTTTGTAAATGCGAATTCCTAACTATATATGGTCTATAACCTATGGTTTTTTCAGTGAATATATATATATATATATATATATATATATATAATATATAATATATATATATATACATCTATATCTTCAAGGTATGTAGATGTGGCGTTAAGAATAGTAAATCTATACTTACCTCTTCATGCTTATCTTCTGTATATTTTGGTGCTCAATATTTTTGGCATGATATTCTGTCCATACAATCTTTGTCACTTCGATAATCTGTCAGACATCGGATCCATGTGAAGTGGATGAGACAGGATCCATTGTTCTAGAGCGACAGTCACATGGTCTAATGGGAAGGCTATGTGAAATAGCTCATTAATGGCATTTTCGATTTGTGAGCAGAAGGATCTAAGCTTTATGCAATGGAAGAACATTTGATTAAGGGAGATCATTTCACTGCTGCAGTTACATTACTTATCAGATTCTGTGAGACCTGTTTTGTAGTCTTTCAGCAGTCTAGAATGCTCTATGTAATGTCCAAACTTAAAAGTGTGGTAATACTATTGAGTTGTTATTCTTGGTTGATGCATCCCATAAAGCAGTCCATTATTTGTCTGAGATAGTAGGAGAGGTGGATAGCGGATTGGAATCAATCTATTTACTATGGAGTTGATTAGTTGTGATATGCAATATTCAAGGTTCTCTAGATTTTAGCTGCTGCCTGTGTTTGTTAGGAAAATGTACTAAGAAGTCAGATAAGTTCAGAAGGGTGTGAGTTTTTAAAATTTCTGCTTGCCACTTTCATTTTCAGGAAGTTTTGGAAGCCCATGTTGTTTAAACTATGGGGCCAATTAGGATAGTGGGCGGATCACCCCCGCCAGGCTGGCGGTAGCCTCCGCCAGCCTGGCGGGGGTGATCTGCCCGCCATCCTTGCTCTGAAGAACCCCGTCATATTAGGATGGCGAGGAGACCGCGGCGGACATTATAATATGGTGGCAGTGTCTATCAGACACGCCAGCCATATTATGATGGACAAATGTGAATGGCATGCGGAGAATACCTGCAGGGGCCCATTGCAGGTCCCCGGGGACCCCGCGATTTCAAAGTGCAACATGGCAGGCACTGCGAAGTGCCTGTCATGTTGTGCTTTGAAATGCACAACGTACATTTTTACCATTTTGGCAGCCTGCGCTTTCAGCACTGCCCGCTGCAATGGTAAAAATACAGGATGCGCCCGCCAGTGTGGCGGGCGCATCCTAATTGCCAAGGCGGGACCGTCGCTCCTATGGTGGTTAGTCACATTTTGCACGGGGATGGCGGGCGGGCAAAGTCCGCCCGCCATCCTAATGGGGGCCTATATATTCTATTCAGGTCTGCAAATGTTTGCAGATGTTGCGTGGGGTCTATGTCTTTGGTAAATGGCATATCTTCATACCTTTATTAGCCCAGTATACCCAAGTGGTAATGGAGTCTTCAATCCTGATTTCCATGTTAGCCCATTGTAATGCATGATCAGAGCCATTAAGTCTATTTCGGAACCTTTTGTCAGGAGGCTATTGGAGTGTTTTACTTTTAACCTCTTCATCATCAGGGTTTAGACTAGGCAGAAGGATTTAGCAAGGATTTTATTTATTGGGGCCCATAGAGGAGAGTCAGATCAGTTTGAAAGAAGCCACCATTTAGCTTGTATGGATAGGAATGTGTGTTGTTAAGGAAATAAAGTAGATTGACTCCACTTTGTGTTTTATTTATTCTTAGTTTAGTCATGGACATTCTGACCTTCTTTCTTTCCATATAAAGCTAGAGATTAATTTGTCCAGTTGTTTATAGACGTTGGAGGAGAGTTGTTGAGGGAACATACATGTAATAAAGGACACTTGGTGTTAAGAATAATTTTAGTAGACTCTGGTTTACCCTACCAGTTCATATATTTGATGAACAGGCACAAACTAGGGGCCTCATTTATGAGGTCCTACCAGCACTTTTACGCTGATGAAAGGTCACTCTTTTGACGTTCCGGTGGTGCAATGTGCCACTGGGATATATTATAACGCCATGTAAAGCCATGCTACGTGGCTTTTCGTGGCCTTATAAATATGTTCCCCTTTCACGCGGAAAAATGCATGAAGGGGCGTTCCATGGGTGTTGCTGGGGGCATTCCCAATAACATCCATGGCTTTTTGACCTTGACCCAGATTTAAGAGACATCGTAAGTCTGAGGCAGTGCCAAAAACGTAAGCCTTCCAGGGGAGATGCAAGGGAGGCACAACGAGAAGAAAAATCTTTATTTATTTATTTTTTTCTCCTCTTTTTATGTGTGCTGCATTGTTCAGCACATGTAGAAAGAGGAAAAAGCCTCTTGTGATTGTTTTTGTTCAGGGAGATTTCCCTTCCTGCACAAAAATATTCATCCCTGCAATGCAGTCACTCTTGCTCCATGGTGCAAAGGTAGCTGCATTGGTGCACAGCAGCCCATTGCCCGCCTGCGCAGGGTAAAATGACAGATATTCACTGTTTCTAATAAATATGGCACATTCATGCCCTTTGCTTTTGCCGTAGGGCAGTGCAGCAGCAAGGCCTACTGTGCTGCCCTATGGCAAAAAACCCATAAATGAGGCCCTTGGTTTTTTAGTTTGTTGAGAAGAATTTCTTCATTAAGCATTCTGGGGTCATCTAAATTATCTTCGAAATGGATGCCTGGGTATTTAATTTGCTTTGATTACCATTGTAGATTGGTGTTTTCAATTATTGTGGGTGAGCACAGATTATTGAGAGGAAAAATTTCAGTACTTCATGATTTAGAGTTCCTTGATACTTTAGAATAATGGCTGATCTTTTCAAGAATAGCCATGATGGTGGTGTCAGCTTCCTCAGCAGAACTGCCATCCTTCCTGTGCTGGCTTCCTGGCACTGAAACACTGACCTCTGATATTTCTAGCAGCACACATATAATTCAATTCAATGCAACTTTATTTGGCACACAGCCATAAAAGTTTCACTAAACAAACAAATCAAGTCCAAAAAAAAATCACAGTTCAAGTTTAAAATACATTCTTTTGTCCTTTTAAAAATAATATAAAAAAGATTAAAAGTTCCTATACAGCTTAAAAAACATGATTGTACATAGTTGAAATAATGGCCATCTAATTTGGTTCCTATTTAACATAAAATACAATTCATTTCCTCCATCCCTCTTAGTTACTATAGATAGATAGATAGATATTTATTTTTGCTTGATTAATTAAAATCTTTGCAAATACATAGCAAAATTCCCATTTGCCCACGGATAAATACAGTTAAAAGCAATTTAAAAACCACATAATGTTAAAACAAGGTCGTCAATTGCATATTCCTAGTTTATACAATGTAGCTGCTTTTAAAGGAGATTCTCATAAACTAATACATCTTAGTTAATACTGACAATAACTGCCACAACTTCTCAAGGCAGACAGCACAGCTTAACCAGGTCCATTGTCCAAGTTATAGGTTCAGTGAGGAAGCGCAAGTACGACTAATGCGAGATGGGGAGTTAATATTGCATTTAAAAGCATATTAGCATGTTTCAGATAACAACAGGGTTTTAAGTCTCTTTGTTGCCGTCTCAAAAAATGTTGTTAGCCGACAATTGAGTTGGACGTCAGTGGGGTTAAAACAAAGCTTCACTGCCTGCTTACATGTCCGGATACCGTAATGCCTAAAGAAAGGACGTAACAAGGTGCATCTTATGTCCTTTAAGTTAGGGCAGTTGCAAATACCGTGGACAATGTCTTCCTTCCCACTTCCACATAGACGACAAATCTGAGCTCTTCCTTTCCTTTCCCATGGTGGAAGATGTGGTTTGATTGCAATTACCTCCAAGCACAACCTTAAACATTTTTCCTTTCTGCTTATCTTAATACCAGCACTCAGGTAGGCTTGGGGTTTTAGCTTACATAGTCACTGAGCACTATCCAGCCGTGTGCCTTTTTAGTAAGACTTGCTTTGTCTTCTAAATCTGATAGCATAGATGTTGTTTTTCTTACTGCTTTTTTAAAGGTTAGGTAATCCGTTGGAGCGGCCCAGAGTTCGGACAGGCCCAGTAGCTCAATTGATTCAAACAAATAATCCCTTGCTGGACATTGTTCTTGATTGTGCAGGGATTTCCAAAGATGGGAGTTTAAAGATCCTGCCTCAGCGTTTAGGATTTTGTGCCAACATTTAACGTAGGTGCTCCTTCTTTCCACCACTTGTTCTTGAATCCCGAATTCTAGCCGGATTGGAGCCGGAGAGACATATTTAGGGAGATGGAAAATAGCTCTGTATGATTTGGCTATTATGACATCTAAAATTGCTACACCTTTACCTTTTAGGGCCTCACTCCCGTATGACAATGTCCGCAGCAATTTAGCCCTCATGACTGTAGGAAGGGGTCAAGCGTAAGGTCAGGTAGCCGCCTCTTTATTGACTTCAATGATAGATACGTTGTGGTCCCTTTTCTTTGCATGGCCTCTAACTGAGGTTTTAAAGAACATTTGTCATCCATTAATATTCCCAGGTATTTATAGCTTTGTACTTGATCCAGACGCTGGCCGTCGAGAAACCAGCAATTGGTCTTCTTTTTATGGTAATTGACTGCCATAATTTTGGTCTTATTGAGGTTTATTTTAAGATAATTCCGGTTGAAAAACATTCTTGTTGTGTTTAGTAGGTGCTGAAGGCCAATTGGTGTCCGGCTAATTAGAACCAAGTCATCAGCGTATAACAAGTTTGACATTAACTTCTTTCCCAGTTTTGGTGTGTGGGATGCACAACAGTCCAGCTCTCCAGATAAATCAGCCAAGAAGAGATTGAAAAGGATCGGGGCAAGGACACACCCCTGCTTGAGGCCTTTCGAGGTCATGATTCGTTTGGCGATCTGCATCCCTGCGCCTAATTTGACCCTGATCCATGTGTCTGTGTGCAGCTGTTTTAGACGTTCCAAAAGTGTGTTTGGTAGACCCCACTTTTCCAGTTTTTCCCAGAGTTTAGAACGATCAACGTGGTCTAATGCAGCTGTGTAATCAATGAAACACTAGAAGAGAGGCTTTTTTGATACTTTGGCTGCATCCATTAATAGAGTGAGAGCCAGTATATTAGTTGTAGTTCCTTGGCCACTGCAGAACCCAGTTTGATTAGTGGGGATGATGAGGTTATCTGAAGCCCAGGATGATAGCTCCTCCCTGAGTGTTCCGGCGTAGTATTTAGCATCTATGTCAAGAAGGGCATTTAGTCGATAGTTATTTGGGTAATTTCTTTTGCCTTGTTTGCCCGACGGATAGAAGATCACCCGGAGGGACCGCGTCAACCAGACAGGAGAAAGCATCACCAACGTCCACCAGAACACCATCCGCATCACGACCAACTCCGACGATACCCTCACAGCCGCTGAACATCTTCACTTCCAGATACACACCGACCCCAAGACCACACTCAGAGGCACCCTCATCTACAGACCCCAGGACCCCGCACACAATTCAGCGAAGACATCGCAGACTTCTTCAGCCCACACGCCACCCCTCCGCTGACTACATCCTCATAGGGGACCTCAACTTCCACCTGGAGAACAACAACGACAACAACACCACCACCCTGCTGGACAACCTCGCCAACCTCGGACTCAAGCAACTGGTGAACACCCCCACCCACTACGCTGGACACACGCTTGACTCAGTCTTCTCCTCCAGCAAGTACATCTCCTTCGGCCACTGCACCGGACTCCATTGGACCGACCACAGCTGCGTCCACTTCAGCTTCAGAAGGACCACGACTCACCACCACCCGCAACAGGTTCCCCGCAGGAGGTGGAACAAGATCACCACCGACCAGCTCACCACATCACTGAACCAGAACCCTCCCGCCAGCTCAACGGACCCCAACCAAGCAGCCAACAACCTCACACAGTGGATCACCAACTGCGCTGACGACCTCGCACCTCTGAAAAACCATCCCAGCAGGCCCGGCAGCAAGAAAGACTCCTGGTTCAACAACGACCTCAAGAACTCCAAGAAGAACTGCCGTACCATCGAGAAAGCCTGGCGAATAAACCCGACTACAGACAACATGACCGCCCTCAAGCACGCCAACCGCAAACACCACCAGCTGATCCACACCACCAAGAAGACAGCATTCAAGGAACGACTAGACAACAACGCACACAACAGCAAGGAACTCTTCAGCATCCTCAAAGAGCTCTCCAACCCCAACGCCGGAAAAAAACGACATCACTCCCTCACAAGACCTCTGCGACTCATTTGCCTCGTTCTTCCACAGCAAGATCGCAGACATACACAACAGCTTCGGCGCAGAGACCACGCACCCAACCACCGAACCGATGCCCCCCACCACCACCCTCCAGGCCTGGACCCCAGTCAGCACCAAAGACACCATCCACACGATGAACACCATCCACTCCAGATCACCAACCAATCTATGCCCCCACCACGTCTTCAACAAGGCCGACTCCGTCATCGCACCCCAACTCCGGGACATCATCAACTGCTCCTTCAACACCGCCACCTTCCTGGAGAGCTGGAAGCATGCCAAACTCAGCGCCCTCCTGAAGAAACCATCAGCAGACCCCACCGACCTCAAGAACTACCGCCCCATCTCGCTCCTCCCGTTTCCTGCCAAAGTCATCGAGAAGACCGTCAACAGGCAGCTTGCCGCCTTCCTCGAGACGAACGGGTCCCTCGATCACTCGCAGTCCAGCTTCCGAGCCAAACACAGCACCGAGACTGCCCTCATCGCAGCCACTGATGACATCCGAGCCCTGCTCGACAACGGGGAAACAGCGGCCCTCATCCTCCTGGACCTCTCCGCAGTGTTCGATACTGTCTGCCACCGCACCCTAGTGCAGCGCCTCAGCAACATCGGAATCCAAGAGAAGGCACTAGAGTGGATCATCTGGTTCCTCGCCGGAAGAACCCAGAGAGTCTGCTTCCCCCCGTTCAGATCCGAGGCCACCGAAGTCATCTACGGCGTACCACAAGGATCATCACTCAGCCCCACCCTCTTCAACGTCTACATGAGCCCCCTCGCAGCCATCGCACGCCAACACAACCTCAACATCATCTCCTACGCCGACGACACCCAGCTGATCCTCTCCCTCGTCAACGACCCAGCCACCGCCAGAACCAACCTACATGAAAGGATGAAAGACGTAGCCGAGTGGATGAACAACAGCCCCCTGAAACTGAACTCGGACACGACGGAAGTTCTCATCCTTGGATTATCACCCTCTGCCTGGGACGACTCCTGGTGGCCCCCTGCCCTGGGCAGCGCACCCAAACCAACGGACCACGCACGCAACCTGGGCTTCATCCTGGACTCCTCCCTCTCGATGACCAGACAAGTCAAAGCCGTCTCATCATCATGTTTTAACATCCTACGCATGCTCGGAAAGATCTTCCGATGGATCCCCACCGAAACCAGGAAGATGGTCGCCCAGGCACTTGTCACCAGCCGACTGGACTACGGAAACACCCTCTACACTGGAACCACAGCCAAACTGAACTGCAGAAAATACTCCAACGCATCCATGATGCCTCCCCACGACTCTTCCTGGACATCCATCGACACAGCCACATCTCTGGACACCTGAGAGACCTGCACTGGCTCCCCGTCAGCAAGAGAATCACGTTCCGACTCCTCACCGATGCACACAAGGCCCTCCACGACCTGGGCCCCAGGTACCTCAACAACCGCCTGACCTTCTACACTCCCACCCGCCAGCTATGATCAACCAGCCACGCCCTCGCAGCCATTCCACGCATTCGAAGAGCCAATATGGGAGGAAGATCCTTCTCCTACCTGGCATCCAAGACTTGGAACTCCCTCCCCATCCACCTCTGTCTGACCCAAGACCACCTGTCCTTCAGGAAGCAACTCAAGACCTGGCTGTTCGAGCAGTAGCGGACCCCTCCCCCCCAAGCGCCTTGAGACCCTCCGGGTGAGTAGCGCGCTATACAAATTCTTGATTGATTGATTGATTGCTGATCAGGGATAAATTTGGGCTCTGCTCTGTTGTTCCATGGCCCCTCTGGAACCCATACTGCGTTTTGGAAATAATATCCCTGCTAGTCGCCCAGGTCTCAAGTTGGGCAAGGATTACCCTACCTAATACTTTAGTGGAGTTGATTAAGGAAATAGGCCTATAGCAGGCAGGATAATTTATGTTCCCTTTTTTTAACACTGGCACAACTATGGCCTCTTTCCAGGACCCTGGGATTGAGCCAGTCACCACCAATTTGAAAACCTGAGTAAGCAGGGGTGCCCAAACATTTATATTTAACTTAAAAAGGTCTAATGAGACTTCGTCTTGGCCCGGAGCTTTCCTACTCATCCCCTTTGCGAGTGCCTCTTCCAACTCAGTCACTGTGAGTGAGACACTAAGCTCCACTGCCTGTGTCATGTCTGCCGGGCAATCCTCATTGTACAACAACTCCCTACCATTTGGATTAAAAATGGGCACAAAGTGTGATTACCAGGTATCACCTATGATCATAGACTCCTTTTTACCCACTTCCTCAGTGAATTGGGGTCAGTTGATAATGCCCAAAAACTTTTACTGTCTCTAAGAGCACTTGCTCTTTCAAATCGTCCACGCTATGCACCTCAACTCCTCTTTCCTTTCACTAATAAGAGTTTTATATAAAAATCTAGCATGTTTAATTTTTTCTCTATGACGGGAGTGTGATTGTAGAGAAGTTTTTAAAATGTTATGGGCTCTAGAGCATTCTGCGTTGAACCAACGTGTCTCACGATGCTGCTTGGGCCTGGCGAGCCAGGTTAATGTTTCAGCTACATTAGTACAGAGCCATTCATAGTTCTGAACAATCGTGGATGAGGAAGAATCCTGTTCGAAGCAAACCATGATCAGGTCTAAATTAGAACGGACTGTTTCTTCCACAAAGAGTGTTGGCTTTATTTTCCCCCAACTTACTCTTACGCCTTTATTACAATAGTAGTAAATCGAGAGACCATCACCCCCTGAGGTTCTTGCTATTATTTCAAGCGAAGCGATTAATGGGTTGTGGTCACTTGTTATTTACAGTGCCACGTGAAAGTCATGCACCAAAAAAGAGCATTCCATAGAAATAAACATAAAATCAATTGAACATTCCCTACCCCCACCAACAAAGGTAGGGCACTGAACTGGAAAACTATTATTCAAACTAACCAGATTGTTCTCAATGATAATAGTATTCAGCGCCTCTCCCTGCGGGGTATGAATGAAATGCGCCAGAGGCTGATCATCTATGTTCAAGAAACCACAGACTAAATTCACAAAATGTACAATTAAAATCTCCCACCCATAAAACACATTAAGGTTGCCACTTCCCAGAAACATTGGCATTTTCCATTTGCAGGGCTTCTATACCATGACAATTCATTGAGTCAAAAATTTTAAAGTACCAGTTTACAAGAAGGACTCTCATTTGCAACATATTAGTAGTAATGATCAATTGGAACCACAGAGAGGATCCTACACAAGAGACTCTTAAGGAGCCAAATCTAACTGAGAATAAGGTTCCCAACCCTCCTTTCGCCCTCCCTGACAATGATGCTATAGCGGGCACCTCAAAGGCCTGATAACCAACCATCCCTATACTTTCTGTAGCCCACGTCTCCTGTAAACAGATAACATCAAAACCCCTAATATTTTCCATCTAAACATCATCTGTTAGTTTAGAACGAATACCTGCAATGTTCCAGGAGAATAACTTACCTGGGGGTATAGGATAAGCCTCATCTATATCTAGAGGTAACGCTAAAGGAACCAGGGGACAGATAACCAAGGGACTGACCACGGGTGTCTGTGACAACCCCTTCCCTGGGCACCTTATTTCAGGGGTTATATTTACATCCACCTTACAAGGTGTTGGATTATTCCTATTCACCTTTACCGCAAGAACAACAATATTTATACTAACATCTTTAAGGGGCTTTGTTTTACCAAGAGCCTCTTTAATCCCAGCTCCTCTTGCATCGGCGTATCGATGACCCTTTAACTGATTATCCATGTACCCACCTGATTGACTAATTAGTCAATCTACCTCAGTTAGGTCTGAGAAACCTAATATCTATTTGAGTGGAAAGAAGAGGGGCACGTAGGAGCTTCAATGATATGTCTAGACTCGGTGGGCTACTGGCCTAGGGGCAGCATCTGACGAGGAGGATAAAAGAAACCCATGGGTCTGGCCTTTATCTGTTCGGTAGGCGAGTCTTTCTATTGGTTCAGGGCCTCATAAACACATTTTGCATCGCTACAGTTAAGCACAACACAGTCCCCTCCAATACTTTTCCTGGTGCCACCAACCCAGCCCACCCGCCTTGCCATAATAATGTACTCAAACCAATTAAAACGAGGGGGGGTTTCTAGAGCTCCAATGAACCGCTTTATTTATAAGGCTCTGTAAATGTTCTTTTTGACTTGGTGGTAACCTGGCACCCCTGTTCAAATCAGAGTATAAGGGGTACTTTCTAAGGGTAGGTGTAACTGATCTACATTCCCACTCCCTTCTGAGGTGCTAGGTAGGTGACTATGAGGAGTTCTGTCCCTATGAGGCATTATGTCCCTGGCATGAAGCCTACCTCCAGCCCTTGAAGTGTGAATTTTTGGGGACAAAAAATCCTGGCCCTGGTATTGATCCTGCCGGGGGGTATTTCAGGAGGAACAGTAATCTCTCCTGGCTTTATCAGTGTACTAGGATTTATGGTCTCTCGCATGCCACTACGATGAGGAGGGATAATCCTGGTGGTAAATGGGACCTTCCTAGGGACTGCGTCCAAAGGTGCAGCCTCCAACCTGCTACTTCCATTGCGTTCAGCTGCACCCCTTGCCAATAAACTACTCTCTGATGGATCATGTGAAGGAATTACACCTACTGGTACAAGAGCTTTACAAACAACAGTCAACTGATCCTCAATGCTGATTAATCTCACCAAAATTGGCGCCAAAGCTTCCTTCACTAAAGTACTTAGTTTATCAAATAAAATATCAAGTCCGTCCTGCCCACCATTCTCTCTCCCTCCATTAGATGGTTTAGCAACTGTTCCTACAATATGAGTTTGTTTAGGTCTTTTTGTTGTAGGCGACTAATTATTCTTCTTGCAGGCACATCCCACGCTCTCTGCTCATTTCCTTTTCCCCCCATTCGTGGATGATTTGCCAGGATCCTTCGATGTTGTTACAGGGGCTGACTTCGCCTACGCTTTCCCGTGGCCCTATAAAATCACCCTGCGATAGAACAGTCACAGTAGGCACAATAGGGAATACAGGCCTGACCTCCGTTATACTGTTCACTGTATCAATATGGGGAGCATCAATCGAGGACAATGGCTGATTGTCAGGCAATGCTTCAGACCAGGGAGAGTCTACATTCCGCACGCTCAATCTCCTTGTTAATAGCTCCCAACGCCTTTTGCAGGAAGCCATCAGGAGGGGTATCGGTGATTTTCTGTAACATAGTGAGTAAGTAAGTACATTTATTGCACAGTTAATTAAAACTGACAATTTAAAATACATAAAAATTGGTTATCAAATATTTAAAATAATTTGCGTAGTACGTATTGTCGATTAGTCAGTTAATGTACTTCGTTTAGATCGTGAGCTCAGAGATGCTCAGGGCAATGTCTGGCTAATGCACATTTACATCTTTTTGTGCTTCATTATTTATTTTTGCCACTGCGTCAAGGTATTTTGTGATTCTGCAGTTTAGTTGGATCTCTTGTGGATTGAAACACAGTTTGACTGCCTGTCGGCAGGATCTAATCCCCTTCTGATTCCATGTTGCACGTAATAGTGTTCTCCCTAAGTCCATTAAACTGGGACAAATTCATATTGTGTGGACTAGATCTTCAGGACCTGTTTTGCAGAGTCGACAAATTTGGTCGTCCTGAGTCCTCTTCCATAGAGCCAGATGAGGGAGAATTGGAAGAATGCCTAATCGCAGCTTTAGGAATTTTTCCTTAGCCTTCTGTTTAAATCCTTGATCTAAATACACTTGAGGCTTTAGAGTTTTATAGTCATTTAAGACTATCCATCCATGTGCCCTTTTTGCCAGAGCTTCTTTGTCTTCCAGCAGGGATGTTATTTTAGTTACTTTTGCTACCAGCTTTTTAAAGTGTTTGTGGTCTGCTGGGCTGTTCCAAAGGCCAGTTCAAGATTTTGTAGAAATTCCGTCAGTAACTCTCTAGTGTGTGATCGTTCACGTCTTTGCAGTTCAGTCCAGAGGTGGGAATTTAGGGTGCCTGGCTCTGTGTTTCTGATCTTGTGCCAGCATTTTATGAAGCTGCCCCTTCTTTCCAAAGTTTGCTTTTGTACCCCGAACTCCAGACGGATTTGTGCTGGTGAGACGTAACTAGGAAGCTGGAAGATGGACCCATAAGTTCTGGCGATTACTTTGTCTATTGTCAGAGCGTCTTTTCCAAAAGTTGGTTCGCTCCCATATGTTAGTGTTGGTTGGAGAAGAGCTCTCAGTACCTGCAGCAAAGGGTTGAGCGTGTGGTCAGGCAGAAGCTTCTTCAAGGGTTTCATCGTGAGGAAGGTCATGGTTCCTTTTCGGTGTAGCGACTCTAGTTGAGGTCTAAACGACCCCCTGCTATACAGTAGGACAGCCAGGTACTTGTAGCACGTCACTTGGTCCAATTTGTGACCATCCAGGAGCCAATTGTTCTTCCTGGCCTTCTTGTAATTCACAGCCATGATTCTTGTTTTTTTCAAATTGATGGTTAAGCGGTTACGATGCGAGAATGAGCTAGTAGTGTTCAAGAGATGTTGGAGACCTGTTGGAGTGCAGCTTATTAGGACAAGATCGTTGGCATAGAGGAGATTGGTCAGCGTAATGTCCCCTAGTCGCGGGGCGTGCGATTTAGTACTGTCCAGTTCCCCTGGTAGATCTGCCAGGTAAAGGTTGAACAGGGTCGGGGCTAGGACGCACTCTTGTTTCAGGCCTTTAGAGGTGATAATTCGACTTGAGAGGTGCGTCCCGTCTCCCAGCTTGATCTTGAGCCACGTGTTGGTGTGGAGTAGGATGAGTTGCCTCAAGAGGGGGTGGGGTATCCCCCATTTTTCAAGCTTTTGCCATAATTTACCCCTGTCCACATGGTCAAAGGCTGAACTGTAGTCTATGAAGCACAGGAACAGCGAGTTTTTTCCAAGTTTTGCCACATCTGTAAGTAGGGATAGAGCCATGATATTTGTGGAAGTACCCTGTCCTCTGCAGAATCCTGTTTGGGTCGGTGGATTTATATGCATTGTCTCTGCCCATGAAGTCAGTTCTTCTAATAGTATGCCAGCATAATATTTGGCCTCTATATCTAGTAGGGCTATCAGCCGATAATTGGCAGGATTGCTCCTATCTCCTTGCTTATAGATAGGGCTTACGATAGATCCTTTCCAGGATTGCGGGCATGTCTCTAATTCCAGTGTGCTCGAAAAGAGTGGCACTAAGATATCGCTCCAGAATTTGATGTCATGCTTGAATATTGACGGTGGTATCCCGTTTGGGCCCGGGGCTCCTTCCGTTTTCCCCTTCTTTATTTGAGTTTTTATCCGATTAATGGTTATTTTGATGTCGTTTTCAGTGTTGAATGTTGATGTGCTGTTATTCTTTTCTCCCCCTGCCTTCTGTTGGTCATGTTGTACTCTGATGTTACTGTAACATAGTGGGCTTTCACTTTCCCATGATATAATAAACAACAGTCAATCACAAGCTAGTACAACAGCAATTACTTTAGATAGTTGTCTGAGGTATGTGGTCTAAGCAAAAGATGACACCTAGGAGCCGCTTACAGATGGCACAAATAAAAAGCCAATAGAAGGGGCCCAGCCCAGCCTCCTCTAAGCTCTGACGGGCGCAGATGGGCCCGCCCTTGGCCTGGGCACGCCTGCCCTGTGGGAGCCCTCCACTCTTTATCGCGCCTCCGGTCAGGGGACTGGAGTCACGGTAAGTTGCAGCCCCGCTGCCAATGGGGGCTGTAGTTACAGCATGAGCCGTTCCCCTCACGGCTGGATCTGCAAGCGCCCCCATACACATACACAATGAGCAGACCCTGGGTACCCAGAAACAGAAACCCGAGTATATTATCGCGATACGTCTGGACATATTTGCAGCAGTCCTGGCATTTAATGGGAGCATAAGGCTATAACTAGCATTACCGCAGAAGCAAGATCCCTGTAGAGTGAATCCAAGCTATTTAGCAAGAATCAGAAGCCAAAACCCTGCTGAGTGAATGCAAGCGATTTCCTCAGCTTCTTGCTCATGAAAGCCTGACTGTGGTGCGGACGAGCAGTTAGCCAGAACGGTCCTCAAGCTCAGACCTCTGGCACGCCATTTAAACTGGAGGGAATTTTAAGATTTTAATCTAGCTTTTAACCTTCTAATCATTTTAAGGATTGCTGTAAAATGTTATCTAAAATTGAAAGTGGGATTTTCTGTGCGCTATTGGTGGGCCCGGGGGGGAAATAGTGGAAGCACTACAGCACTTTTGGCTGCCCAAAAAGAATGACCTTGGCACAGATGCGCTGCTGGCACGCCAAAGGTCCACCAAATACAAGTCTGTCCTGGCCTGGACCAGGTGCATGAACTCCCCTACTCCCTTTTCACACAAAATATTATCGCATATTCAACTGAAGAGCTGCAGAATCTGCAGGCTAGGAAGAGCCACAGCTGATTGCCCGCTATTGCCCTTCAATCCTCATCTTCCCCTTTTAAAGAACTTTCCCTCGTTCCAAAATGAACATAGAGGGAAAAAGCTTGCACCTTTTTTTCATAAATTGTAAGTCACAAAATGGATGTTTTCTCCCTTATACAGGACAATGACCCTGATATCCTATTTTGGACAGAAACCTGGCTACATGAGGGTTCTAAATCTGACATTATCTGGCAAGATAGAGTAAATGAAGGGGTGGAGGTATCGCCATCGTTCTCAAAGATAGTCTGAATGGTGCCTTCTCCCCCCTCCAACCTCCTGGACTGTGAAAGTCTCTCTTTTGCTGTCTCTCTTAATGCTAATTTTACCTTCTCTGGAGCTGTTCTGTATATGCCTCCTGGTCCTACTGTTCACTTTCTTAACAGACTGTCAGAGGCAGTGGCTGACCTGGCCTTAAACAAAACTAACTTCACTCTGTTAGGAAAATTCAAGTTCACGTTGAGGATGGCACAGTCAGGGTAGACAATCGCCTTTAAAACTGTTTCTGTTTACATCTTGAACGAAAGGTCAAGGGCCCCACCAACAAGATAGGACACCGTTTTAAGCAATTTTCCCCAACTTCAGGTCCAGCAGCCCTTCCCTTTCATCTGGTTGTATCATTACTGATTTCAATCAGCTTGCTTACCCTATGCCCCTGCTTGGCCTAAGGCAAAGAATCATTGTTGGTCTAACATAGCAAAAACATCTGGAATGACAATCTAAGCAACTCCAAGGCTGACACTGGGGACTCATTGCAGGGCTTACTCCTTGTTTCTTAATTGGATCAATAATTCGCTAGACACCGTTCTCCCTGTAATGACCCACAAGGGCCCACAGAAATCGAAACATTCACCATGGTTTACCCCCAACCTGTTAATACTGAAGAAGCATTGTAAGCAGTTAGAAAGGAAATGGAGGAGGCAATATAAGAACACAAGTAGACTGGAATACCGAGAAGCGATCAGGCTTTACCATACAGAGATTAGAACTGCCAGGGAATGTACCACTCTACAAAAATTGAGAATGCTTCAAACTCACCTAAGGAAATCTTCCTAGTTCTTAAATCATTAGTTGAGGTGATATATGGCTATGCACCTCTAGAGACCTCAATTGCACCTTGCTAGCTTAGTAAAAAAAAAAAAATCTTAGATATTTATTGGTCTTTTTCAGGCAACACAAAGGAAGCTATGCCAATTGCAGTTTCTTCCTCACCTATCCATCAAAATGTTGACCTCTCGGTCTTTCCTCCAATCTCTTCCATTCAACCGTTGACCTTCCTGAGCCAAGTGAAGTCAGTATCCCCTCTTGACCCAGACCCCCTCTGTATCTTAGTACAAGGACCGAATATTATCTGATATGTCCTATTAGAATTACTGAACCTGTCACTCTCCACTGGCGTAGTTCCCCAAGAATGGAAATAAACAGTGGTTAAACCCCTTCTAAAAAAACAAAACTTGATCCCTACTGTCTGGGAAATTACAGGCCTTTCTCTTTGTTGCCAGGCATTTCTAAACTTCTGGAGAAACATGTTAGTCACCATCTTTCCTTGCTTTTTTAATCAAAGAATTGTGATTCAAAGACAAGTGTGGCTGACAGGCGATTATTCTCTTGGACTTCAGCCCAGCCTTTGACACGGTCGACCACACAGCACTTGTTGAAAGGCTCACAGAGGTTGGGATAGGCAACTGTGAGTTCAAATGTCTTGATTCCTTCTTCGAAGATAGACCTTTCCAGGTATGGGGCCAAGCATATTTCTCTGATAACACTGTTCATAACATGTGGAGTACCTCAGGGCTCCACATTAAGCCCGTCTCTGTGTAATCTTTACTTGCATCCTCTTGCAGGGCTAACATGTCCCCTGCCTTAAAGAGGTGGCCAACTGTATGCCAAATGCTCACCCAAATTGAAGGAGGACAAGAGAAAGCTCATGCTATCATGAAACAATAAAGCCAAGAGAGAGCCTCTCCCTTGGACGGAATTGTAAGAACCCCAAAAAACAAAATGAAAAGTTTGGGACTTTGGTTAGATGACCGGATTACAATGGAAGTACAGGCAAACTCGCTGGTGGCAAACTGCTTTGTTATTCCTATACTTTTAAGGAAAGTGTTAGATCTTCTGCCTCCCTTTGCACAGAGAGTCTTCATCCAGGCCTTCATTATATATTGGCTTAACTATGGGACTTCCCTATAGTTAGGGTCCCTATGCTATGTTAAAAAGAAGCTACGAACTATTCAAAAGGGTGCTGCTCGTCTTCTTTTCAATTCCCAAGGCACCTATCGGCAAGGAGATCCTTGGCCGACCTTTAGTGGTTACCTATAGAGAAATGGGTTCAATTTAAACCTTTGTGCATCACCTTGAGGAATTTTCACAAGAAGGATCCTCAAAGCCTGTATGCCCTTATTGAAGCGTACAAACCCGGCAGACCTTTAAGGTCTGCAACTTCTGCTTTTGCAACAACACCCAGAATCTCTAGATCTAGATGGAGTGACCAATCTTTTAACTTTCAGACACCAAGACTCTAGAACTCCCTGCCACTCACACTGCACCAGTCAAATTCCGAACTTGCTTTCAGGAAAGCTACTAACTTTTCTCTACCTTTCCCCGCTCAGTCCTAGCTGGGCTGACTCTGTTGACCTGTTGGTTTGAATCAGCTCTCTGAAGCCTCTGGGTAGCCATGTACTATCCTATCATCTAGATTAGATTCGTTTTGGCAACATCAAAGAAAAGAATGATGAACCCACTACAGACTAGTGGTAGATGTTGATGAAAACCCTATGATGTATTACGCAGACGCTTTATGGACCAAATGACTAATAACCTTATTCTTGCAAATTTGCACATCACTAAAGGAAACATAGTCAGGAATACACAATTGAATAAAGGATGACAGAAATACAGTACTAGCAAAGGTGAACCATTAAGACCTTTACTCTACCACTTTGCACACTATTTTAGGGAGGGTTGCACATTTTAGCTCCTTGTAGAACATACACCCTGTTGGACTTTGGCCCTTAGGGCAGGTTCACCCCTAGACTTTTTGCGTGAAATGGTGACCTGGCAATGATGATTTTAGGGATTCTGCGCACTTTCACTGTGTCCCAGTGGAAAGTGCGTGCGCACTCTGAGTGCATGTGCTGAGCTAGGCCTGCCCGCCCATAGGAATGCATGGGGAATGTATGTGTCCCTGGTAGTTCCTGATGCGTGGGGTGTACAGGTTCGAATCTGATATGTGCGAACTCGTGAGAGTGAATGCTTCGCAATGGTGTGTGTTGCATGAGTGTGTCATATGTAGAAGTGCCACTTCTAGGCGTTGGCATATTAATATAAAATGGGTCTGGCGTGTGATTGGCTGGAGCAGGCTGGTGAGCCTGGCTCCAGGAAGGCTGGATGGGTCTGCCCGGTGGTGAGTGGGAGATTAGCATGCTGATGGCTGGGGAGGAGTGTACCTGGGTCCTGAATGGGCTGGGCTTTTCCCCACACAATGCTGGCTCCGCCCCCTGTGGTGCGACTGATGTCCCTAGCCCTGCCAGTGAAAGAAAGGGGTGGTTGGGCCATCAAGGGTACTCAAGAACCAGCTGCGACTGGTTCCGCCCCCACCCTGCACCTTCAGACAAAGGAATGTACTGTATAAAAATGGGGCTGTGTCCCCACTGAAATTGTTCTCTTCCAGGATCCTGAGGGGGGTGCTGCTGCTGCTGGGCCAGAGGACCGCCACTTGGAGTGTCTCCCTGCCTGGAGACCCAGTGAGCTGGCTCTGGGCCCAGCCTTGCCCCCCCCTGCCTTGCTGAAGTACTTTCGCTGGACTTGTGCTGTCCTCTAGCGCTGGGAGCGCTGGGGGTGCCTCCTAGCGCTTGGAAGTGCTTCATTTCCTGCCCTAGCGCCTGGAAGCGCTTTTATTTGTCTGACAGCGCTTGGGAGCGCTTTATCTCTCTGCCGGTGTCCACCCGGCATTGGGCCGCTGAATTCCCGCCCTCGAGGGATTCCCCGGCGTGGGGATCCCCCTGTTTTGCCTATTTTCAGCGCGGGAGCCCACTCCGCTTATTTTGCCGAATTTTGGTATCTTCGGCGAGTGCCCCCCTCGCCAGGGACCTGGTGCCGTTTTTACGCCCCCCCCCGATCGAGTGCCCACCTCGATCTACCTGTTTGCGGGGAAAGCCGGTGCCCACCCGGCGTTTGGTGCTGTGTCCACCGCCGGGCCGCCGCGCTGCCTGCGACGACCCGGAAGTGGTTGTCAGGCCGGCCTATCAGAGCGCGGCCCGACGAAAGTCCCGCCCCCGCAGCCGCGACCCGGAAGTCAGGCAGGCCGGGGGCAGGACAGAGAGGCAGGCGGAAGCTGCTGCCTGCCGGGGCTCCCATGTGAAGGAAGAGCCCCGGGGAGAAGGAGAGCCCCGCCGAGAAGGACCCCAACGCCTGCAGAGTCCCCCGAGGATAGCCCGGTGAGTGTAGAAGGGCTGGGGGACTCCCGCGGGGTATTTTGCTGTCTCGAGTCCGGGAGGGACTCCAACCGAGGCAGCATTTGTTTGTTGGAGCCACGAGGCTCCGGGGGCAGTTTCCTTTCCCCTGTTGAGCGGCCCCAGTTGGCAGAGGGCCGCTCCAGCATCTCCGGGGGCAGTCGTGTCTCTTGAGTCCCCAGAGGGGAGGACTCCACAGAATCCTCCAGGCGCTATTTATTTCACGAGCCTAGAGAGGCTCAAAAGCGCCACAGTTGTTTCTAGAGCCCTGAGAGGGCTCAGGGGGCATTTCATCAGTGTTAGAGCCCAGCGAGGCTCCCACATTGGCCCCATTGCTGTTCTTGAGCCCTGGAAGGCTCAACCAGTGTTGCACCAGTTGCCCAGCACTTTGTGGGCAACTGCCACGTTTAGGCCCCCTGACATTGGACACAGGGCGTCCTAGCCCCAACAAGGCCAGAGGGCCTAGGGACAGTCACAGGTGGTGACTTACGTGAGTTTGGCGCAATTGTTATTGTTACACCTCTGAATGAATGTTATGCATTGCATCATGTGTTATGTTCTTACACCCCTACAGGTATTGTGATATGTAGGTGGTTGTTTCCTTGCTAGTACAGGTGGTGCTAGCAGAGCCCAGGTTCCCTAGTGTAATCTCCTAAGATAGTGAGGGTTGCATAGGTGGTGCTCGCCTGGTACCAGTAGTGACTGGTTGTATGTTATTTTTGCGCTACAGTGATAATTCTAAGTGCTATTTCTAAAAAGTGTTACTTCTGAAAGTGCTGATTCCTGACAGTGGTCCAGGTGGCCCTGTCTTGTAAATATCCCCTGTAAATTCTGCCCGTGCCTCTGGCACATTGTAAAGTGTGTGTTTTATCTAATGTATTTTGGTGTAATACAAAGGCTATTTTTTATATAACCTTGTGTGGAGTTTCCTTTGTGGTGGGCCTTGGGTGTTGTTGCTGGGGTGCGTGCGCAAATACTTAACTTACATCGCCTCCAAGTTTAGCCTTGACTGCTCGCGCCACGTTACCTAGAGGGCGAGTAGGGGTTATCTTGGCGTGTAACTCCCTTGCCCTGACCTTGGGAATGGTGATCCCTGACTGACCTTGACGCGAGTCTTGGCCAGCCAGGATCCCGTTGCCAACATTGGCGGCAAGCGGTGAGGATGAGAATTTGTGTTTGCGTTGTACCACAGTGGCGACAGGCCACATTACAAAACTCTGCATTTTAGATGACCACATTTTAGGGGATATTGTGTTTTTGAAGTTCCATTATTTTCTTCTCCTGAGGTATCATTGTGCAATTGTGTCCAGTACATTTGTTCCCCTGCCCCGCGCCCAGAGTTTGGTACCTGTGTCACATGTGGTCAGGTTGAGGAATCAGGGGTGGTAGAAACTGCCTTACCAGTCCGAGGGGGGGGTTGTGTGTGAATGAATGGTGTGTGGCACTAGGCAAGTGAGTGTGAGTTCTCTGGGAGAGGGAACTTGCTGAACCTTTGTGAATTGTGTACTCCTGTGTAAGCTCAGACCCCTAGGTTCCCTGTGTAATCTCTTCTCCAGAACGTCCGCCAGAATGGAGCCTGCTTTTGATTTCTGTGATCTGTTTGGATACAGTATGGGAGAGTTGGTAAGGTTCTGTGGAGAGAGAGGCATAGGAGTGGATGAGTCAGATACTCAGTCTGAACTTAGGAGCAGCCTGATCCTATGGCAAAAGGGTCAGTGGGATCTTGCGCGCAGTGAGGAAAGGGCCCGGGTCTCACACCATGAGGGTGGTGGGTCTGTGGGGAGCCCTGAAGATTCAGAAGAGGAGGAAGAAGATGATAGCACAGGGATGCCAGCAGATAGTGAGGACCCCATAGATAGGGAGTCCCTTGCTGGGTCCAGTGTAGGAGGCAGCGCCTCATCCCTTTCCCTGTCCCCAGAGGAGCTGGAAGATAGGAGGAGAGAAAGGGAGCACCAGCTGGCTTTAGAAAAGCTCAGGTTGGAGCATGCCCAGGCTATGGCACAGCTGGGTGTTAGAAAGCAACAGCTGGAGGTTAAGAAGCAACAGCTAGAGACTGAGAGGGTCTTAGCGCAGGAGGAGGCTGAGAGGGCCTCCACCAGAGGCAAAGTAGCTCTGGAGGGTGGACTATCCCCTGCGCGCAGTGTTGCTTGTCTGGATTCTCCAGGGAGGGTTGAGTCCAGTGGTGGCAGCTACATAGATTTCAGTGTAGGAAATCCCACTCCCAGTTCCCCGAGTATGGTTCCTGTTTCCCCAGAGGAGGAGAATAGGTTGAGGTTTAGGAACCTTAGGAAACCGTCTCACCAGTCTTGGGTAGATTTTGAGGATGACTGTTGTGGAGCCCTGTGTGATTGGGTACGGGAGCCCACGAAATGTGATTGGGACCTATTGTTTGATATGTTTCTCAGAGAGCAGTTGCTCAGTGTTGTTTATCCAGGATTGCGCCAACACCTAGTAGGGTGTGGATTGTCTGAACCATACGATCTTGCAGAGGAAGCAGACCGCTGGGAGAGGGCCAGAGGTTCTTTAGAGTCCCTAGTGAGTGAGTCCAACAGTAGTGGTATAGGTATCTTCCAGCCCAGCGTGGTGGAAGAGGCTCAGTGTAGCCCAGCTAGGTCCCAGTATAGTGAGAAGGGTGGAGGGGCTGACTACCTGGCTCAGTGGAGCAGGAGTCAGTGGGTGGCTGAGAGCCCCCAGAGGCCCGACGCCCTGTCTCAGAACTTGGGTGGTTTCTTGAGGGAACACCAGGTTGGGGACCTAGGCTGTCCTGTTAGTACACTTGAGGAGGATCTCCTAGTGAGTAGAGGACCTGGAGCGTCTGTAACCAGAGCTCCTGTGGTTCTAGAGTCCGGCAGTGCTACTCCAGGAGGGAGTGCACAGAAGTCCGAAGTGAGGAGTGATTGGGGGATGAGTTTCCCAGTGGATGCACCAGTGGACCAGAGACTAGCCAGTTGGGCTAGATCTTCTTGGGGGGACCCGGGTGGCGCCACTTCTGTGCTGGGGGATCTTTGCGCACTGTCAGGTGGACAGGAGGCGGGAGATCTGCGCCAGGCAGACAGTCACACGACACATGGGTCATGTGTCAGCCTCAGGGGGGTTGCGTGTGAGTCCCCAGAAGTCCTGGAGTGCCAGGCAATTATTCCGCCAAAGGTTTTAGACCGGAGGTTGGGAGGCCAGGTTCAGGTTCAGCCTGACCTGAAGGGTAGGACGACTGTAACCAGTGTCCTGACCGGTTCTTCCAGAGGAACTTCTCCAGTTGGGAGAGGGCAGACCTCTGGAAGGGGGTGCAGAGGGTGGGAGAGCCCACCTCTGACCCCGGTGCAACCTGAGGGGTTAAACCCTGGGTTGGAATGGCGTGCTAGGTGTACCCCTCGCCGGAGGAGGAGGAACCCTAGAAGAAGAGGTAGGGGGAGGAGAGCCTTCCCTGAGACTCCTGGTCCGCCTGAGGTTGTAGACCAAAGGCTGGTGAACCAGTGGCAGTCTAGTCCTGTCTTGCAGACAGGAAGAGTGGAGAATGGCTACTACGTACCAGGGGTTACTACCCCCCACTCTGTGAATAGGCAAGGACCAGTGGCACCTGGGTGGCCCAGGGCCTGGTCCTGGCCGCGGACAGCTTGGGAGTACCAGTGGGGTAGCCCAGTTGGTCCAGACAATGTGTTGAGAAGGAATCCCATGGGTTCACCGTGGCATAGAATAGGAGGGTGTCCCTGCAGTTGCGGGCCCGCGTCCGTGTTCTATCGCCCCAAGCAGGGAAGTCCATCACGGTGGTGATTGTTCTACCCTGCGTTTTGGCTGGAAGGGGGTTGTGTTGGACTTTGGCCCTTAGGGCAGGTTCACCCCTAGACTTTTTGCGTGAAATGGTGACCTGGCAATGATGATTTTAGGGATTCTGCGCACTTTCACTGTGTCCCAGTGGAAAGTGCGTGCGCACTCTGAGTGCATGTGCTGAGCTAGGCCTGCCCGCCCATAGGAATGCATGGGGAATGTATGTGTCCCTGGTAGTTCCTGATGCGTGGGGTGTACAGGTTCGAATCTGATATGTGCGAACTCGTGAGAGTGAATGCTTCGCAATGGTGTGTGTTGCATGAGTGTGTCATATGTAGAAGTGCCACTTCTAGGCGTTGGCATATTAATATAAAATGGGTCTGGCGTGTGATTGGCTGGAGCAGGCTGGTGAGCCTGGCTCCAGGAAGGCTGGATGGGTCTGCCCGGTGGTGAGTGGGAGATTAGCATGCTGATGGCTGGGGAGGAGTGTACCTGGGTCCTGAATGGGCTGGGCTTTTCCCCACACAATGCTGGCTCCGCCCCCTGTGGTGCGACTGATGTCCCTAGCCCTGCCAGTGAAAGAAAGGGGTGGTTGGGCCATCAAGGGTACTCAAGAACCAGCTGCGACTGGTTCCGCCCCCACCCTGCACCTTCAGACAAAGGAATGTACTGTATAAAAATGGGGCTGTGTCCCCACTGAAATTGTTCTCTTCCAGGATCCTGAGGGGGGTGCTGCTGCTGCTGGGCCAGAGGACCGCCACTTGGAGTGTCTCCCTGCCTGGAGACCCAGTGAGCTGGCTCTGGGCCCAGCCTTGCCCCCCCCTGCCTTGCTGAAGTACTTTCGCTGGACTTGTGCTGTCCTCTAGCGCTGGGAGCGCTGGGGGTGCCTCCTAGCGCTTGGAAGTGCTTCATTTCCTGCCCTAGCGCCTGGAAGCGCTTTTATTTGTCTGACAGCGCTTGGGAGCGCTTTATCTCTCTGCCGGTGTCCACCCGGCATTGGGCCGCTGAATTCCCGCCCTCGAGGGATTCCCCGGCGTGGGGATCCCCCTGTTTTGCCTATTTTCAGCGCGGGAGCCCACTCCGCTTATTTTGCCGAATTTTGGTATCTTCGGCGAGTGCCCACCTCGCCAGGGACCTGGTGCCGTTTTTACGCCCCCCCCCGATCGAGTGCCCACCTCGATCTACCTGTTTGCGGGGAAAGCCGGTGCCCACCCGGCGTTTGGTGCTGTGTCCACCGCCGGGCCGCCGCGCTGCCTGCGACGACCCGGAAGTGGTTGTCAGGCCGGCCTATCAGAGCGCGGCCCGACGAAAGTCCCGCCCCCGCAGCCGCGACCCGGAAGTCAGGCAGGCCGGGGGCAGGACAGAGAGGCAGGCGGAAGCTGCTGCCTGCCGGGGCTCCCATGTGAAGGAAGAGCCCCGGGGAGAAGGAGAGCCCCGCCGAGAAGGACCCCAACGCCTGCAGAGTCCCCCGAGGATAGCCCGGTGAGTGTAGAAGGGCTGGGGGACTCCCGCGGGGTATTTTGCTGTCTCGAGTCCGGGAGGGACTCCAACCGAGGCAGCATTTGTTTGTTGGAGCCACGAGGCTCCGGGGGCAGTTTCCTTTCCCCTGTTGAGCGGCCCCAGTTGGCAGAGGGCCGCTCCAGCATCTCCGGGGGCAGTCGTGTCTCTTGAGTCCCCAGAGGGGAGGACTCCACAGAATCCTCCAGGCGCTATTTATTTCACGAGCCTAGAGAGGCTCAAAAGCGCCACAGTTGTTTCTAGAGCCCTGAGAGGGCTCAGGGGGCATTTCATCAGTGTTAGAGCCCAGCGAGGCTCCCACATTGGCCCCATTGCTGTTCTTGAGCCCTGGAAGGCTCAACCAGTGTTGCACCAGTTGCCCAGCACTTTGTGGGCAACTGCCACGTTTAGGCCCCCTGACATTGGACACAGGGCGTCCTAGCCCCAACAAGGCCAGAGGGCCTAGGGACAGTCACAGGTGGTGACTTACGTGAGTTTGGCGCAATTGTTATTGTTACACCTCTGAATGAATGTTATGCATTGCATCATGTGTTATGTTCTTACACCCCTACAGGTATTGTGATATGTAGGTGGTTGTTTCCTTGCTAGTACAGGTGGTGCTAGCAGAGCCCAGGTTCCCTAGTGTAATCTCCTAAGATAGTGAGGGTTGCATAGGTGGTGCTCGCCTGGTACCAGTAGTGACTGGTTGTATGTTATTTTTGCGCTACAGTGATAATTCTAAGTGCTATTTCTAAAAAGTGTTACTTCTGAAAGTGCTGATTCCTGACAGTGGTCCAGGTGGCCCTGTCTTGTAAATATCCCCTGTAAATTCTGCCCGTGCCTCTGGCACATTGTAAAGTGTGTGTTTTATCTAATGTATTTTGGTGTAATACAAAGGCTATTTTTTATATAACCTTGTGTGGAGTTTCCTTTGTGGTGGGCCTTGGGTGTTGTTGCTGGGGTGCGTGCGCAAATACTTAACTTACATCGCCTCCAAGTTTAGCCTTGACTGCTCGCGCCACGTTACCTAGAGGGCGAGTAGGGGTTATCTTGGCGTGTAACTCCCTTGCCCTGACCTTGGGAATGGTGATCCCTGACTGACCTTGACGCGAGTCTTGGCCAGCCAGGATCCCGTTGCCAACACACCCTCTCTACTGTAAATCTTAGTACAGCACGACCTACTGCACACAGACTTAGCACTTTAAATGCCAGTGAGCTCCACATTTGAAACAATCATAGATACACCTTTAACAAGGGTTATCTACATGAGAGTCTATACCTCATCTGACTAATTTGCACACCGCTCCAACGAGCTCACTGGATTCCAGTTTTTAATGGAGCAAAAAGAAAATTAAGCACTTTGCTCTTTATCTTTGCATATCACATTAAGGAGGGCCGCGCATTTCAGCCCCAGCAAGAACATACTTCTTTAATTAGTAACACATAGTACACAACACCACATAGGACATAGATTTAGCACTTTAAAAGCTAGCAAATTGTACTGCCGTAATAAACAAGGTCATACCAGGAATAAGGGCTATTGACATGTAAAAGTCCTTGCACTTTATCCGATTAATTTGCATAATGCTCTAATGAACCCACCAGACTCCAGTTTTTAACTACCACTTGCCTGTCCCCTATAATGTTTATTGGATACAACATGATTTTTAAATACCGACCTCCCTTGACAAATACAGTTTTAGTAGCACCACGCACAAAATCCAAAGTGTCACTTTAGAGGATTGGCACCACAAGTCAAGATCATACACACCTTTACAATAAATTCGCACAGGAGGACTTTGCCGGATCATCGACAACTTCACATTGAAAAGGTACAAATTGCAGGAAAGAGTAGCACTAAATTACTTTCTCCCTAACCTCTTACTCATAACACGGCAACAATATTGATTGTTACCTGTATGATTTAGCTATAATATGTTGATTGGCAGTTTTTTTTTCTTTTTACATTGTGATTATAAATTGTATGTCATCTCTTCAATATGTTGTTTTGTACTGCATTTTACGTTTTTACATTGTCAGTGTACTTATTGGAATATTTCAATAATATAAAGTAATCGCACAATAGCATTTTTAATTCATTCATTTACTAGGATTGCAGGATCACTCTGAGGATTCCCTCACAAATGATGTCAACATGACAGAAAAATGATAGCAGCTCTACTGGTGTGCGATGACAGCCCACTGCTCCATACAATGGCAGCCTATATCTTGCATGTGATGGCAGCGCAATGGCTCGTTGGGCAGCCTTTCACATCCTCTTGTGTTTATTTTGACATTTGATTTATTTGTCTGTCCATGGATGTATGTTTGCATGTATTTATTTATGTATGGGTTTCTTTATTTGGTGGGCACATTTGTAAAATATCCATGCCAATGGAATGCAGCTAATGATGAGAGTAGTCCTGTTTTATAATGTCACCCCATGGAATGACTTCTGGCACATTGAACAGCACCACTGGCATGTGAAAGCAGCACATCAAGTTAATGATGACAACAAATTCTTGGCATACAAATATAGCAAACACACACTATTTGCTGTTATCCGGCCACTAGTTCTTGATAAAGCACTGTTGGGATACAATGACAGCATGGGGATGCTTTTGCTGCCAGTAAACGGCTTTCAGGTCCCTGTCACATCTACAGATACAAGGGTACTCCTTCTTCCTCATCAGCAAGCGCCAGGAGGCACGGTCGCAGAGTCAACAGGAAAGGCGGTGTTATCAGCTGCCGACTGAATGCTGAAAAGTGCCTTAATAACCCTGCAGCACAGGACGCTTTTACTGCATAAATATGTAATAAAATGACGGAACATTTATGACATTTTATTGCTGTATGTATGATGCCAGCCCCACCTTCACATGATTGCAGCACCCAAATATAGTGACTATGTTCCTGAATATTGACAACAGAATCCTCTACAATACATCAGCACTGGATTGTGAAGCGGGTAACACTTCAAATATGGTGGCAGCGCCCATAGCATGTAACAGCCTGTCACCAGTGGGATATGGCGGCAGCATGTTCTTGGCATAGGATGCAATTAGCTCTTTAATCTGATGACAGCAGGAGCATTGGGATGTGATGTTAATACTCGCGGCATATTATGGTAAGAAGGAAAATGCAAAGTTGATTGGTGGGATGCTTGCAAGATTCTCCGCCACTGGCGTTTGCTAGGGCCACAATCCAGTCATCTGCCATTTGGCCCTGTCTGCCGCTTTGGAGAAGAATGGCATTATGCAAATCATACTAGGTCTTATTCCAACAAAGATGATTGTAATACCCAAACTGTTTGATGAGCTGATATATATATATATCTATATATATATGTATATATATATATAGCTATATATATATATATATCTATATAACTATCTATATATATCCAGCTCCGAGGTACCCAACGTACAAACGTACAAAGTAGCACCCGGACCTCAGCTGCACACAAGGCGCCTTGAATGGTAAGCACGCCTCCAGCACAACGATATCCTTTGACTGTTTAAACTGCCCTGGATGCCTGACGCGTTTTGAAGTGTCCCCACTTCTCTTCAGAGGCATTGGCAGTTATGAAGGAGCACTTGAGGCACCACACCCCTTCTTTCTTAGATGCACGCCCTAGATGGGACTTATGGGACTTGTAGTGCCTCACGTCGCGCTAATGTTCAGTTGGTAACTTTTCAAGCCCACAGATGGGCCTCGCTGTGTGGAATGCGTGCAGAATCCATGCGCTGCTGTCCCATGTTTTCGGCCCGTAGTCAAGACCGCATGCCCCCCGGTTCTTTCAGGGTGGTGCTCCTTCCGCGGCATGGGCCGCCACATAAATATTCCAGCTCCGAGGTACCCAACGTACAAAGGAGCACCCGGACCTTAGCTGCACACAAGGAGCCTTGAATGATACGCACGCCTCCAGCACAACGATATCCTTTGTCTATATATATATTTATATACTAGCAGCCCATCCCGACGTTGTCCGGGCATAAAAACAGAATGTCTTGAATCGTTCGAGTAGGTAATACTAATTTATTTTAGAACTTTAACACGCTCCAGCCGCAAACGTGTTTGTCCGCTGTAGCTGACGCCACTGCAATATGTACCTTAACAAGCTCCAGCCGCGAACGTGTTTGTCCGCTGTAGCCGACGCCACTGCAATATGCGAACTGGGTCCGCTCCAGCCGCAAATGTGTTTTTTTTCGCTCCAGCTGCCGTCACTGCAATATGCGAAGGAGTGTGTTTGCTCCATCCCCGAACGTGTTTGTCCGCTCCAGCATACGCTCTTAGACGCACAACATCGCGTCAACGTTCAACTCCCACAACAATGATAAAGGACACGCCCACTCATATTGGAACGCTAGTCCAACACAGAATGCTTCACGCAAGCGGTATAATTCCGCATGCTTTTGCCGAATTCCGCGCCCATCGCTTTACAGCACAACGGACTACTTTTCACAAAACGTTCTTTTCCCCTTCTAATGTATATGTTGGGCTGCTGTATAGCCTATGTCCATCTGCTGATACTGTGTTTTGCAATGCTGTAATGGGTGTCCCGATTGACGCTGTAGTTCCTGAGCTTACCCGCCTCAAAGGTTTGGGATCTCTCTTTATAGTATTAGTATGGATGTATGTGTGTAGAGGGGGAGTTGGAGATTCAATCAATCAATCAATCATATCACTTGTATAGCGCGCTACTCACCCGGAAGGGTCTCAAGGAGCTTGGGGGAAGGGGGCCGCTACTGCTCGAACAGCCAGGTCTTGAGTTGTCTCCTGAAGGCGAGGTGGTCCTGGGTCAGCCGAAGGTGGATGGGGAGGGAGTTCCATGTCTTGGCCGCCAAGTAGGAGAAGGATCTGCCTCCGGCAGTGGCTCTTCGGATGCGTGGTACGGCGGCGAGGGCGAGGCTAGCGGACCGTAGCTGGTGGGTGGGCGTGTGGAAGGTCAGGCGGTCATTGAGGTACTTGGGGCCCAGGTTGTGGAGAGACTTGTGTGCGTGCGTGAGGAGCCTGAACGTGATCCTCTTGTTGACGGGGAGCCAGTGCAGGTTCCTCAGGTGGCCGGAGATGTGGCTGCGTCGAGGGATGTCCAGGATGAGTCGGGCGGAGGTGTTCTGGATGCTTTGTAGTCTTTTCTGTAGCTTGGCTGTGGTTCCGGCGTAGAGGGTGTTTCCGTTGTCCAGCCGGCTGGTGACGAGGGCCTGGGTGACCGTCTTCCTGGTTTCGATCGGGATCCATCGGAAGATCTTGCGGAGCATGCGGCGGGTGTGAAAGCATGAAGAGGAGACGGCGTTGACTTGTCTGGTCATCGAGAGGGAGTAGTCCAGGATGAAGCCCAGGTTGCGTGCGTGTTCTGTCGGCTTGGGGGCGGTGCCCAGGGCTGGGGGCCACCAGGAGTCGTCCCAGGTGGAGGGTGATGGTCCTAGGATGAGGACTTCCATCTTGTCTGAGTTCAGTTTCAAGCGGCTGTTCTTCATCCACTATGTGACGTCTTTCATCCCTTCGTGGAGGCTCATTCTGGCGGTGTCGGGGTCTCTGGTGAGGGAGAGGATCAGTTGGGTGTCGTCGGCGTAGGAGATGATGTTGAGGTTGTGTTGGTGTGCGATGGCTGCGAGAGGTCTCATGTAGACGTTGAAGAGGGTGGGGCTGTGTGATGATCCGTGCGGGACGCCGCATATGACTTCGGTGGCCTCGGAACGAAACGGGGGGAGGCAGACTCTCTGTGTAATTCTAGCGAGGAACGAGATGATCCACTTCAATGCCTTCTCTTGGATGCCGGTGTTGCTGAGGCGTTGGACTAGGGTGCGGTGGCAGACAGTATCGAACACGGCAGGGAGGTCCAGGAGGATGAGTGCTGTTGTTTCCCCGTTGTCGAGAAGGGCTAAGATGTCGTCAGTGGCTGCGATGAGATTGACTGCGTTTGAGACACTGGATATTTTGTCAGTACAGTTGCTTGCGGGCCTTATCTATTATTATACTTATAAATAAAAGGAAACTTA
Organism: Lissotriton vulgaris; assembly: GCF_964263255.1. NCBI lineage: Eukaryota > Metazoa > Chordata > Amphibia > Caudata > Salamandridae > Lissotriton > Lissotriton vulgaris. The sequence continues at coordinate 1,181,404,434 of NC_141691.1, forward strand.
TTTTAAGTAATTTAGGCTGCCGTTGTCTTTCCATAACAAATTGGCGGCAAGTTGAGGATAAAGATGTTATGGAATTACCGTTGGTGCATGGGGTTAGACTCTGATGTGGACAGGTTCATAGACAAATGTATTAAGTGTGTTAACTCAAACACTTAAAGAGTAATAAAGAGGAAATGCATTTAGTTGACACACCAAATGGATACAGAGTGGCGCTTTTTTGAGTCATTTTAACATATCCCGCAGATTACTATTTGAAATGGATTCATTCTGAGATAATTTCTAGCATTACTAGTGAAGTGGTTATTGACTTCTTAAGAAATCATTTTGCAATTGAAGGATAACCCAGCATCCTAGTGTCTGTTAATGACACACAAAAAATGCCTGTGTTTTTAAGTAAACATGGTAATAAACAGGAAAAATACCACTTTATAATCCATCATCTAATGATAAAGTTGAGCGCTTCACCAGATTTTTGAAGGAAGGTGTATAAATGGTCACATCTCCACACTTGTCAGAATATGATTTCATAGGTGAAAGGGTATGCAGATACAACAACACATCCAATGCTATTACAGGATATTCTCCTTTTTATTTATTGAGAGGCAGAAGAGAACACACAATACTCACACCTAAATTTAGCAGGTGTAACAATTTATAAAGTGCGATTAATGAAATTGATGATAATGAATTGAAACCAAGTAGTGTTGTCCTTATGATCATATCCCATGTCCATGTGATAGACAAAGTTAGCAATGCCCAATACAGTTTTTATCTAAAACCTATCTTTGTTAGATATAACATAAGATCATATAAAGCTGCTATGAAATATTTGATTGCACTATAGGAACCCTGTGTGTGTTGCAATTTGGACCTCTTTATTCTGAAAGCTATTCATGTGAGGAAAAGCCTTTTGTATTAGCTAGCCCTTTTTCTTAAACTGTCTTTTGCATAGCTTTTATCTGAAGGATATACAATGGATTTATTTTTTTGAGATGTAATTTTTATTGGGACTGTTTTATGCAAATGTATTTTTATTGCTGTTTCAACAAGCTGAATAAAGTTTATGAACTGGACAAACTGAATTTCAAGTCAAATATAATATAGTTGAGAAACAAATGAGAACAAAAAAATGTGTCATGATTCAATTAATGGAGTAAAATCAATAAAGTTCAAAGTGGGAGATTGGGTAATTGTGAGAAAAACTATGAAAGTGCAAAGAGGGGAATCAATGTGTTCCGCACCTGTACAAATAATGTATGTCTTGAATAGCACTTTACAGTTAAGAGATAAAAGATAGTTGAGCAAGAGTGCAGTGATTTTACTTAAACCTGGTCAAGAAAGGTTGCGGAGGGATAAACAGCAAATTTCGAGATGTGTTGTTATTTTAATTTATCTATTGTAAATATTTCGGAAATGAGAGGAGAAAGACAACCATTAAATGATGAACATATTGGTCAAAGCCCATCGAGATCAGAAATTAAAGTAATGATATGTGCTACAACCTACTAATTTGCAACGTGTTAACAATGTAAGTTGGTCACAAGATACCAATTTGAAAAGTGTTAACAATGGAAAATGTTCAAGTACTGTAAGGATAGTAATAGCACCAAAGAAATTTAAAGATTTCATAAGGTATTCATGTAGTTCTATCGCTTATTTTATTTATAAAAGGAGAGGTGTTGCATATATTTAAAATGAACTCAAACACACTTTTATACATTACACATATAAACATTGCACTCATACAACCACATATTCATTCATATGCATACAGTAATGTATTATTATGAGACATATAAGCCTTGATGTAAGCATAAAGAAAGTAGAGCCTTTAGTAGTTATATTTATTGAGGCAATGGAATGTAGAGGGGAAGTTGGAGATTGACTGTGATGGAGACACTGGGCGTTTTGCCAGTACTGTTGCTTGTGGGTCTTATCTGTCATTATACCAATAAATAAAAGGAAAATTATAGTAAGTAATTCCAGCTACCTTTGTCTCTCTAAATTCTAATTGGTGGCCAGCCATCTGTTGCATATTTCATGATTAGCTACATGACAGCATCATTTTTTGATGCATCCTACCACTCTTTTTTTAAAAATTACTCCATCACAACGACAAATTTCCACAGCTGTCACGACACATTCAAACCCATCTGATTCCTATTCTTCCTTCTTATTTAGGGATAATCTAGATAAACAGTTAGTGCATTTGTTCAAGCCTCCTGCAATATGTTTAACTCTGAAATAGAATTCTTGCAATTTTGAAATTAATCTCTCTAGTTGTGATGATGCTTTGGCATTACCTCTATCACATCCATTCATCTTGCACAGTAATGGTTTGTGATCAGTCACGGGTTCAAATTCCCGACCCCACAGTTATGTTTTTAGTTTCTCGATAGCCCATGCAGTAGCTAGACTTTCTCTTTCAATTGTGTTGCAAAAACATTGTAACACACAAACCTATTGAGCAGCACACCGGCATTTCTTTTGCCCATCTGGGTCCGAAATTGTGGAATACTCTCACTGTGACCCTGAAGACAGAAACCAACCTCTTTTGTTTCCGCAAGGGACTTAAAACTTGGCTCTTTCAGCAGTAAATAGAAGCTTCCCATCAGTAAGATCAGCATGCAAACTTCTTCTTCTTTAATCTGTCCCTTTGCGCCGGGAAACCCACTGCGGGTAGCTGCGTGCTTTATAAGTTTAAATAAATAAATAAATACATTTCATTCAGGAACCTGATGGTATGGTCAGATCATAGAGAGAGACGCTGCATAATAAGTACAGCAGTCTGAGGAATTAGGGGAGCATCACTGCCAAAGACAGTACATTTAGTTGCATCTTGAAATATGAGGGCAATATGGTGTCCTCTTCACTAAGCGCCATAATGGCACTGTCTCCAGTCTTGAACTTCTCACGTATAAATCATTAGTGTTCTAATTAATTAAATGGAAGAAAAACAACACTACCATACCCCAGATGCATTGCGCTGTTACACGAACAACCAGGAATGAAAACAGTGATTGTAATTGCCTTTATGGAGGAAGTCACTTTAGAGAGCAATACTTTAGTTCAAATGTGGTTGATAAAGAAAATGTCCTATATTTTTCAGAGACTGTGGGCCATATTATCAAGAAAGGGTGATACATTATCGCCGCTCTTATCGGCAGGAATCTGATGCTAAAGCGGCGATAATGGGCTTGATATTATGCCCTTGTGAATTCCCATAGAAGCCCAGTTCTGGTGTTAACCTGGGCTTCTATTGGAATTTACAAGGGCATATTATCAAGCCCATTATCGCCGCTTTAGCGGCAGTTTCCTGCCGATAAAAGCGGCGATAGTGTATTGCCCTTTCTTGATAATATGGTCCCCTGTGATCATAATTTTTTTTCAAGTAAGATTTTTATCTACTTCTGAAATAACATCATCGACAAAGGTTGTGTGGTCTTACTTTCTTTGATGTCATTGGGCCTAAATGTTCTGTAATGATATTTCCTGTAGTGCCTAAGGAAAGGGGATGTAAATTTCAGCCCCTTCTGATTATGGTGAAATGATATTGCTCTCACTCTTTTTCCTAATGATAATGTTATCGCACAGCCAAATACTCAGGATATGCCTAATTTATAAAATGAAATATACTTGAAAATATTTTTTACAATAGTAATCCTTTTTTGCAAATTGATACTTATCCTATTTGTGTACATTATCTCCAATCTTGTAATTACCAAAAATATAGCTGTTTCCCAAGTCTCACTTTAACTATTATTACTACAGTCCCTTAATCCCTTAAATGTGTAATGGTATTTGATCAGCCTGCCAGGATCCGAATCTGTCAATAACATTAAGATTTTGGACAACGTTTGCTCAAAGAATGTGTCATACACGATGAATTTGCGACAATTTACCAGTTTACTGCCATTGATTTTCCAATGGAAATTAAAGTTTTAGGAAATTAATTAAAAAACCCTGGGCTCAAATCCACACTGATGCATTGGAGGCAAAGTTCAGCGGAACTTGTCCAGAGATTTAAAAGTGTGCAGACATTAATGTGACTGGCCAAATTGATTACTGAAGATGCCAGAAACTGGAAGGTGGTTGTGTGTATTATTATTCATCCTATAATGGCTGCCAGTTAATGGCTGCCGCTGGCCGTTCAGTCCCACTTTAAGTGTGGGAGTGCCAGCTACAGTTTGAACAGAATCTCTCAGTTGCTCTCAAACAGATGAAAAGCAAAGGCCATTACAATCAGGGTAATTAAAACTGAGAGGCAGTGTCACTTTTGTGTTTTGGCACAAAGGAGGATTCTCGTCATGAAGAAACTACAGTAGCTGAAGAGATAAAAGATGTAGCAATCAAATTATAACATGGCTACTTTATGTCACTTGATTGCTGGGATGTATTGTGAGTTCTGCACCGAGCACCGAGAAGGGCTTTGCAGAAGGTTTTCAGCAACCCTTCTAATTTGTGTGATATGAAAAGCTGCCATCTGTGGCTCTCTTGACCAGGGTTCTCATGAAAACACACATCAAGGAGGTTAGGATCTTTTGCAGAAGAAAAGCAGAATTATTTTTCCCTTCACTTGTGCCATGAACCGAGTCTGATGATCCCATGTACCCGTGGGCACCTATTCATCCAACTGTAGCGGAAGTGACATCACCATTCTTTGACCACCAGTAACATTACATGAGTGACTCCTTGTCCCACCATTAGCTCATATACATCCTCCAATTTGCTGCTGATGAACTAGACCAAGAGCAAGCTGTTAAACCTGCATAAATCAATGACATTGTCATCATTGCAGCATATGCAGTGGCACCGGGGCCCAAACGTGTCAGGGGCAGGCTGTACTCCAATCATAGCAATCTTTTATGACTCAACAGCAGCATAGGGGGCCTATTTCCCTCGCTTGACCCCTCGCTATGTGGCTACAATGAAGTAAACAAACTTCCTGCAGCCATGTTTATCTTACGTACTTGTGCTGCCTTAATGGCCAATCATGCTAAGGACACCAAAGGTGAATCCAAGAATACCCAAGAATAAGCAAGGTTTAAGAGCAAACTCAAAGTAATGTCCATGTATGTACTAGCTCACCTTTTTTGTAGTGAACCTAAGTTAACTTTGCTGGGAGTGAGCAGATTACTTGGGTAATCTTAATTATGCTCTTTTCAGGGTGGGCAAGGTGGAAATTTAAGGACTGTGATGAGAAAGGGATCAGAGTAATGACTTTTGACAGAAAGTAATCTGTGTATTGCCCCTGATCCTCACTTCCTCATCAAAGTCTTTAGCTATTAAAAATATACTAAGGTCACATCAGACATTTCCACTCAAATGAGAATACTTGTCAATGCATAGTTAAAAGCTGAGAACAACTAAAAAATATGTTTGATGTGAACCTAGTACAAAACATCGGATACAGAACGCGAAATGCTTTTGGAAAATGGACTCATATAGCTAACATCCCATGGGTAATGTTTCGTAAAAGCATTTGACGAAGCCCATACAGTAGATGTATACATTTCAGTTAAAGAAACCTTGGAATTCTGACCAGGAGGCTACTATTTGTTCCTTGCAGTGGTCCAGCAGTTTGGATGGTATTGCCCGCCCAGTTGATACATATGCCATTATTTTGGCAAATTTCGGCCATGTACTTAATGTTGCAGTGAATTGCTTTTTTCTCTTCATTACTCCCTCAAAAGTGACTAACAATTGACCAATTTCTGACAAAGCGTATGCTAACCAGATAAATACACATACCTCTCCTTCATCTAGGTTGTGTAACAAGGTCTTCTCTTCTCTGGATGGGTTTTAATAGAAACTCAGCAGTACTATTTCCTACTTTTGATGGGATTTGGAATTAACTTTAGGGATATATCTTGGCCCTCTTTTCAATATGACTTTATCAGGGAACAGTTTTAATTGAGGATCTTCTTTCACCAATGCCCAGCCTCACCAAAATGCCTAGTGGATAGTATTGCTAATAAAAATAGGTCTTATTTTTTGTTAGATTCAGTAAGGAAACCTCTTTTGATTGTTCCAAAGGAATCTAAGAAGAATGCTGAAGTGCATTTAAGACTAATGGTAGTTGATGTGATAGTAAAATAGGATATGATACTTGTTGCTTAAAGGACTAACTATAGAAACAGGCAGTTGGCCAGCTCTTCTACGGATTACTGGGCTTCACAAAAGCTATAATACCTGACCACTGATTTCTTAACATAGAAGATGCAAAGTTTAAAAGAAACTGTCTCTTAGGAAACTAGTTATTTGAAGGGGGTCACCAGAAAGTGGATAGGTATTTTGTCTTTGACACCGTGAAAGGTATACAATTCCAGTTACATGCATCAATTCAGTCCTGGCGAAACGATGAAAACTGGCTATTCTTGCACTTTTTAAAGAAAATACTTTCATGCTCAAAATGTTTTGGCATGCAGCAGCAAGCCTTTGATTAGAATGATTTTGTCTATGCACTATATGAACATTTTTTCAAACATATTTTTAAATATAGCACACATTTCTTCTAGTTAAAAAAATACCTTTCCTTAACATAATCATACACAAAAGAAATGTATATTTTAAATTGTTTTAAAATGACATTTTTTACATGTATATGTTTTGAAAATATGTAAGTGAGAGAGCTTAAATGATTTATTTACAAATTCAATATCTTTTTATCAAAAATTCTGTCAACGGAAGTATAAACAAAATTGCACTAATATTGCATTTAACCCAGGTAATAAACTACATAACACTTTTCTTTGTGAAAGAAAATGAATAACATTAGAATTCAGTATATGTAAACAAAGTAGGTATCATTTTCAGTGATGGTGACGCAGTTAACAGTAACAAACACACAATTTCACAATGTAAAATGGTGGGCACCTGACCTTGCTGTCAGGACATTTGCAATTAGATGGCCATTGGTGGAAGTAGATGGGTAGTGAGTGGGAAACACCGTGACGGACATTGCTATTGGCTAACATATGTGAAAGCAACGTATGAAAACCAATGGATGTGTCTGCTTCCAATGACGATCACACACTTTGTGTAGATGCATGTGGCATTTCAAAAAAAGCTCCCTTCTCTCCTAACACTATAAATAATAACACCTCCTCGACCTTTGCTGCCCTTTCTGACCTCTGGGAGCGACAATGCCAGGGATAGAAGGTGACAGGGCCCAAAACCTCTTACCAGAGGATCTGGAGTATCCGGCTACATAGGTCCTGTCCCTGTACAGCCAGCTTTATGGCTCACCAGAGGAACAATACATGTTTAAAATGAAAATATAATTCTGACTAACTTGTTTTGTATTTAAACACAGGCTAGAATGCCCCTTTTAGGCCTGAGTGAAGTCTAGTGATTAAAGTTAAGTTCCAGTTCTTTTTATATAACATATACAAATTACGGTGGTTGGTATGTGGTAGGGTATTGGAGATTGAAGGACATTACCCAAATTTGTGATTTCTATCAGGCTGGGGGTTTATACTTTTACTTTTCAAGCTTGGCGGACAAATACGATTTACCTAAAAGTCAATTTCCTAAATTCTTACAAGTACGGGATTCCTTAGGTAAACAGTCAACTATTATGACACTGGACAAGATAGTAGAAGCTATCAGACCTCAGGAAAAAATAGTGTCTCTTTATAAGATATTGTTAGCTTCTAGGATGGATGACTTAGACAACTATAACTCTAAATAGGGAAATTGACTCAGAGAACAATCAGTGTCTCTAGAGAAGTCGATCGATATTACTGGGAAAATTCTCCTTGCAGCTAACTTAAAAGCCCAGCACTATAAAACATTGTTCAATCTTTACCACACCCCTGCAAAGATGATGAAATGGGAGGGAGGAAATGATGGGAAATGTTTTCAGTGTGGAGCAGGCAATGCTGATATCCTTCATATATTCTATTCTTGTGCGAATGTGTCTCCTTTTATAGGATATATAGAAAGGTTTTTATCAGAGGTTAGTGGAGTGTCTATATAAATCTCGGCCTCCATGATGTTGCTAGGGATTGGGGAAGATCTACGCCAAGGGATGCCAATGCACTAATTTCGTTATCTAATTTTTATTGCTCTGGCAGTAGCGCAGTTATATTCAGCCTCCACTTGGCTACAGCCCGATGCACTATCTTTTGACATGTGGCGTGCCAATTTTTACAACACATACATTCTGGAGTTTAGTCTGTATTCTGTTAAAGGGCCCAGAAAAATGAAAAGTTGGTCTCTATGTGTGGGGGGGCAATGATTGATAATATGACGGGTTGACATTAATCTGTGAATGGTGGAATGGATATGAATTGGTGCGGTCCACTGGTTTAAGATTTGTTTGTATGTATTTGCGTTTTACTTTTTTTGGAGGGCATTGATAGACAGTACGATGGACTGATATTGATGTTTGCACAGGGGAATGAATTGAATTACTACTGTGCTCTGATTTGAGATATTTGTATTTATGTATTTATGATACTGTGGATGATTTATAATAAAAAAACAATACTTGTGCTGCCTATTTTTAAACACATTAGAATTAGACAATAAAACAACATTAGCAAGTGTTGTTTGTTTAGCACTCTCATTTTTATGAGATGTGTATTTCTATACATATATTTTTGTATTTAAAACTTTCATGTGAAATCTACATAATTACCATTATGTTAATTTATATATGTATGAATTGCATCTTTCTGCACTTCTCTTGCATTTTTCTGCACCTCTTTTAACTCTCTGTGCACCTCTTTTGCCTCTTTCTGTACATCTCTTTCCTCTTTGTGTACCTCTCTTCCCTCGTTGTACACCTCTCTTCTCTTGCCTGTTTCAGCACTTCTCATGCCTCTTTCTGCACCTCTCTTGCCTCTTTCTGCACCTAACTCTCCTCTTTCTGTACCTCTCTTTCAGCAAATTTCTAGTTTTTTTTTAACATTAAGTAGGAAAAGCGTAAGAATTCACATAGACGAACATACAGGGTGGTCACAGGGCAAGACATGCTGAAATAACATGGTGTGCAGATTAACACTTGTTTTCTTTTCTTTATTCTATGAATTCATGAATTTTCGCATCGTAACCAGGGAAACACGGGAGACAAGTTTTTGGTTTAATGTAATATGTAGTTCTTTGTTAATGTTGGCAACTGGAGGCATTTGTACATTTAAATAAGGAGGCTACAATGATGTCTTGTAACGTTATCAAGGTTCGTACAAGTCGAAATGCGTGTATCGCGTCCTTTGCAGATTAAATACTTCCAAACTACAACCTGAGTGCTGATTCGTTCCTTCTAAGCGTGAGAGGAGATTGCATATTTACATATCTATACCTCTCTTGCATCTTTTTACAGCTCACTTATATCTTTCTACACCTCTTGTGCCTCTTCCTGCAACTCTCTTGTCTCTTTCTGCACCTCTATTACCTCTTTCTGCACCTCACTTACCTGTTTCTGTACCTTTCTTCTTCTTTCTACACATCTCAATCAATCAATCAATCAATCACTGTATTTGTAAAGCGTGCTACATACCTGTGAGGGTCACAAGGCGCTGAAGGGAGGGCTGCTACTGATTGAAGAGTCAAGTCCTGAGAAGTCTTCTGAAGGTTGGCATGTCCTGGGTCTGTCGTAGGCTCGTAGGGAGAGCGTTCCAGGTCTTGGCGGTGAGGTAGGAGAAGGATCTGCCTCTGGCCTGTGGTTTTCTGGATAAGAGGAACTGTGGCGAGGGCGAGGTTGGTGCAGCGGAGGCTGCGGGTGGGGGTGTGGAAGCTGAGTCAGTCGTTGAGGTATGTGGGTCCGGTGTTTATAGTACTTTGTCTGTGTGGATGAGGAGCTTGAAGGTGATCCTCCTGTTGACGGGGAGCCAGTGTAGGCCTCTCAGGTGGGGTGTGATGTGGCTGCATCAGGGGACGTTTAGGATCAGTTGTGCCAAGGCGTTCTGAATTTGTTGTAGTCGTTTCAGGAGCTTGGTTGTTGTTCCTGAGTAGAGGGCGTTCCCGTAGTCGAGTCTGCTGGTGATGAGGGCATGGGTGATGGTTTTTCTCGTGTCTGGAGGGATTCATTTGAAGATCTCATGGAGCATTCGGAGGGTGTTGAAGCAGGAAGCGGAGACGGCGTTGACTTGCTTGGTCATGGAGAGGGCGGAGTCGAGGATGAACCCCAGGTTGCGTGCGTGGTTGGTGGGTTCCGGGGCTGTGCCTAGCGATGTGGGCCACCAGGACTCGTCCCAGGCTGATGGGTGGGTCTGAGGATTAAGCATGGGCGGAAGATCCGTTTCGCTCGCGGATTTTGCGGATTTTCGGTAAATTCGCAATCTGCGAGATTCGCGAATCTCCCGCAAAATCCGCAAATCCGCGAGCAGCGGATTTTATGGCTTGCTCGCACTGTTCGCGTGAGTTCGCGGCTTCCCAGTACAACTTCGCGCCCCGCGAATAAGCGCAAAATTGCAGAAATACGATCTTAGCAAAACTGAAACTACTTACCAGGTTCAAAAGTTCAGGCTCATCATTAGTAGCCATTTCCTGTAGTGCTTCCTGAGGGGCCCCTCCAGAGTTCAGTTGCCAGTTGCAACTATTATGTGACCCTGCTCTGAACCTCAGAATAGTTACACATATGCCACAAAGGTCCTGAATTACAGCTAAGGGAGACAAGCAGGAGCCAGGCTGGAAGTTCAAATCCATTAATCAGCCCCTAATTCATTATTGTCAGTTGGGGCAGGGCAGGTGTTGTAACTAATTTTGCAACAATGAAAGCACTTAGCAAGTGCAAAAGATCACTAATCAGGAAGCACTAAGGAAGCAGGTGCCAGCTAAAAAAATATTCTGTGACACATTAATCAGCCCCAAATTAATTCAGGTCACTTGAGGCAGGGAAGGTGTGCTTGCTTTGCCACAATAATGTACACTGACTGGACAACCAGAGGGTGCTGTGATGAAACAGAGGGTGGCATGGGTGGGCCAGAGGGTGGCATGAGTAGTCAGAGAGTGGCAGTGGTGACAGAGAGTGGCAGTGATGAAGAAGAGTGTCCCGAACAGGCTGGACACGTAGAAACAACAAGTTCGCGAAACTTGCGACCCGACAGGCAAGTTCGCGTTTTGCGAAATTGTACAAAACCCTTGCGAACTGGCAGAAACCCGCGCGAACACACAAAAAAAATTTGCAAATTCGCGAGAATTCGCGGATTTTGCGGATTGCGAGTTCGCAAATCCGCAAAATTCGCGAACGAGAGATTCGCAAAATTCGCCCATGCTTACTGAGGATGAGCACCTCTGTCTTGTCTGAGTTCAGCTTCAGTCTGCTGTCCTTCATCCAGTTGGCGACGGCCTTCCTTCCTCTCTGGAGGTTGGCTTTGGCGGTGTGGAGGTCTTCGGTGAGGGATATGATCAGCTGGGTGTTTTCGGCGTAGGAGATGATGTTGAGGTTGTGTTGTCATGCGACGTGGGCGAGTGGTGACATGCAGATTTTGAACAGCGTCGTGCTGAGTGAGGATCCCTGTGGGACGCTGCAGTTGATCTTGGTGGTTTTTTGAGCGGAAGGGTGGGAGGCGGACGCTCTGGGTGCTGCCGGAGAGGAAGGATGTGGTCCAGGCCAGGGCCTTCTCTTGGATTCCGGCGTCCTGGAGGCGTGCTGATAGGGTGCAGTGCAGACCGTGTCGAAGACCTCTGATAGGTCCAGGAGGATGAGGGCGGCTGTTCCTCCTTTGTCCATCAGGATCCTGATGTTGTCGGTGGCGGCGATGAGGGCGGTCTCGGTGCTGTGGTTGCTGCGGTACCCGGATTTGGAAGGGTCCAGGATGTCGTTGTCTTCGAGGTAGCGGGTTAGCTGTTTGTTGACAATCTTCTCTGTTACTTTTGCCGGGAATGGGAGCAGGGAGATTCTGGAGGTCCGCCTTGGGTTTCTTCAGTAGGGCGTTGATCTCAGCATGCTTCCAGCTTTCCGGGAAGGTTGCTGTCTCGAAGGAGATGTTGATTGTTTTCCGGAGGTGGGGCACGATGGTTGTGCTGGCTTTGTCGAAAACGTGGTGAGGGCAGGGGTCGGATGGGGATCCAGAGTGGATGGAGTTAATGGTTTTGATGGTGTCTTCATCGCTGACATTGGACCAGGCGGTCAGGCGACTGGTGCGGGTGGAGGTCGCTGTGGTAATAGTCTCGGTGGTTGGTGCGGGGGTGTCGGGGTTGAAGCTGTTGTGGATGTTGGTGATCTTGCGTGAAAGAAGGTGGCCAGGGAGTCGAACAGATCTTGTGATGGTGGGATGTCGTTGGTGTTGGAGCAGGGGTTGGAGAGTTCTTTCACGATGCTGAAGAGCTCTTTGGTGTTGTGTGCGTTGTTGTCTAGGCGGTCCTTGAAGGCAGTCCTCTTGGTGGTCCTGATGAGTTGGTGGTGTTCGCGGGTGGCGTTATTGTGGGCTGTGTGGCTGTCTGGTGAACGGTCGCGGAGCCATTTCTTCTCCAGCTTCCGACAGGTGTGCTTGGAGGTCCGGAGGTCTTCGGTGAACCAGGCGGCTTTCTTGTTGGTGTGGTTGGTTGTGGAAATCTTGAGAGGGGCGAGGGTGTTGGCGCAGTCGTTGATCCATTGTTTGAGGTTGGTGGCAGTGGTGTCGGGGTCAATGGGGTCAGCAGGTGGTCTCAGGGCAAGGGTGGTAGTCAGTTGGTCCTTGGTGACCTTGCCCCAGCAGCGGCATGGCAGCTGTTGGGTGCGGTGGTGTGTGGTGGGTTTCCTGAAGGTGGAATGGACGCATCTGTGGTCGGTCCAGTGGGGTTCGGTGGTGTGGTTCAAGGAGACGTGCGGGCTTGGGGAGAAGATGGGGTCCAGCTTGTGTCTGGTGGCGTGGGTGGGTGTCGTCACGAGCTGTTTGAGTCTGAGCTTGGCGAGATTGTCGATCAGGGCGGTGGAGTAGGCGTTGTTGTTGTTCTCGAGGTGGAAGTTCATGTCCCCGAGGAGGATGTAGTCCATGGAGCGGAGGGCGTGGATGCTGACGAGGTCGGCGATGGTGTCGCTGAACTGTGGTCATTGTCCGGGTGGTCTGTAGACGAGTGTTCCTCTGAGGGTAGTTTTGGGGTCGGTATGGATCTGGAAGTGCATGTGCTCGGCAGTGGTGAGGGTGTCGTCGGTGTCGGTCGAGACTCTGAGGGTGTCCTTGTGGATGATGGCTATCCCCCCTCCAACTCCGTTAGTGCGGTTTCTGCGGGAGATCTTGTAGCCCTGTTGGATGGCTATGGCGATGTCTGGTGCTGAGGTGGCGTTCAGTCAGGTCTCCGTCAAGAAGGTGACGTCAGGGGCGGTACAGTCTAGGAGGTCCCAGAGTTCGATGGCGTGCTTGCGGGCGGAGCGGGTGTTGAGGAGGATGCAGCAGAGGTAGTTGGGTTCTCTGGTTGGTGGTTTGGTGGGCTGGATGCTTGTGAATCTGCAATTCCGGCAGGTGAAAGGCCCTTAGGTGCGCTTCGGGATGGCCCGGTAGCGGGGGTGGTTTCATTCGGGGTTGAGTGCGGGGAGGGTGCTGGAGTCATAGTGCAATCTGAAGTTGCAGGGGTTGCGGGGTCCAGGGGTTCTGGTGCTGGGCGCGGTCCAGGCGCAGATGGGCGCAGACAGACTTGCCTTGGGCGCGCCAGCGGCGCACCTGCTGCGCGTGTCCACTGTGTGGCCTTCATAAGAGGGGCAGAGGGAGGGAGGAGCAGCTGGGAGGTGGGAGCGGGGCGGCCAATGGGAGGCAAGGGGCGGGGCTGCAGGGACGCAGCAGCTGGAAAACGGAAGCGGGGGGCACGGAGGGCGAGGGATGAGGGAGCAGGGAGAAAGGCAATACGGGCACAGGTGATCAGAAAGTATGATTAAATCCAGATATGTTGACTGAGTGTTTGATTGGTTCAGATGCTCTGTCCATCACCACCACTTTTGTAACGCTTTGTTCGCCATAAGTTGGCAGGGTATGCTCAGACGTGAGTCCCTTGCTCACTTTGCCACTGTATTCAAGCAAGCCGGGCTGAAGACTGCTGAAATGCCAGAAACCGGTCCTTGGAAGCTTGTTTCAGGTCCAGGGAAGGCATGGCTTGGTAGTTTGGGCTGGACTGTTCCCACGAGGCAAAGGGTCAGACTTATTTGCATATGGCCATGTCTGAACTGGGGTGGCCAAGTGGGCTAAAGAACGGTGATGGATTAAAATCAGATCTGTTGACTGGGTGTGAGTGTTTGATTGGTTCAGATGCTCCGTCCATCACCACCCCTTTTGTACCGCTTTGTTCGCAATAAGTTGGCAGGGTATGCTCAGACGTGAGTCCCTTGCTCACTTTGCCACTGGATTCAAGCAAGCCGGACTGAAGACGGCTGAAATGCCAGAAACCGGTCCTCGGAAGCTTGTTTCAGGTCTAGGGAAGGCATGGCTTGGCAAATCAGGCTGGACTGTTCCCATGAGGCACAGGGTCAGACTGATTTGCATATGGCCATGTCTGAACTGGGGTGGCAGAGTGGGCTAAAGAACGGTGATGTATTAAACCCAGATCTGTTGACTGGGTGTGAGTGTTTGATTGGTTCAGATGCTCCGTCCATCACCACCCCTTTTGTACCGCTTTGTTCGCCATAAGTTGGCAGCGTATGCTCAGACGTGAGTCCCTTGCTCACTTTGCCACTGGATTCAAGCGAGCCGGGCTGAAGACGGCTGAAATGCCAGAAACCGGTCCTCAGAAGCTTGTTTCAGGTCCAGGGAAGGTATGGCTTGGCAGTTCGGGCTGGACTGTTCCCATGAGGCACAGGGTCATACTGATTTGCATATGGCCATGTCTGAACTGGGGTGGCAGAGCGGGCTAAAGAACGGTGATGGATTAAACCCAGATCTGTTGACTGGGTGTGAGTGTTTGATTGATTCAGATGCTCCGTCCATCACCACCCCTTTTGTACCGCTTTGTTCGCTATAAATTGACAGGGTATGCTCAGACGTGAGTCCCTTGCTCACTTTGCCACTGGATTCAAGCAAGCCGGGCTGAAGACGGCTGAAATGCCAGAAACCAGTCCTCTGAAGCTTTTTCCAGGTCCAGGGAAGGCATGGCTTGGCAGTTCGGAATGGACTGTTCCCATGAGACACAGGGTCAGACTGATTTGCATATGGCCATGTCTGAACTGGGGTGGAAGGGTGATGGAATAAACCCAGATTAGGGGCAAAAAACAGGCACAAAAAGCAAGATGGGCAGAACAACAACAACAGGGGCAAAAAAATGGGCACAGAAAGCAAGATGGGCAGAACAACAACAACAGGGGCAAAAAAAGGCACAGAAAGCAAGATGGGCAGAGGAAACAGAACAGTAGTTAGCAGCGATACAGGCTGGGCTCACGGGTCACACAGGGGGCTGCGTGGTGGTGAGGGGAGTGACCTGCCTGGTGACAGGGTCAAAGGTCACTCTCTTGTTTCTTTCTGCACCTCTCTTGCCTCTTTTTGCACCTCTTTTGCCTCTTTATGTACCAATGTTGCCTCTTTGTGCACCTCTCTTGCCTCTTTCTGTACCTCTCTTGCATCTTTCTGCAATTCTCTTGCCTTTTTCTGCAACTAAGTTGCCTCTTCCTGCACCTCATGAATGATGTAATGTCTGAGGTCATAAGCAGTGAATTGCATAAGCGTAAGTTAAAGTTAGTTCAGGTAACTACAACTGTTGAATTTCACTGGTTTGCATGAGTGAAATCTGAGTCTAACTATAAAGTCCCTGTAATCTTTGTTTTTTCAACAAATTGCTAGGTTGTATTTAACATTCAGTAAGGTCTGTGTGTATGCCATTATAGGCCATTATGTTGCCCTCCAGTATGTTGTGTTTCTAGTGCCCATCCTGCCTGACCTCCATGGTTAGCTTGCTGCTCCTGCCCCCTTGCCCCCTGCCCTCCGTTTTCCATGTGCAGACCCCTATTCACTCCATCCTGGCTTGTCTGGTCAATTCTCATGCCCCTGATCCCTCCCTCCTGCACTTTATGGTCTTTTATGCTGTAGCTTTCTCTCCTATCTGTCCAGTATAGTCAGCTTGCTGCCATTGCCCTTTTCCCTTCCGTTCTCTGTTGTCCATGTGCATGGTGCTGTGTCCTCCCTATAGAGTTACATGGTTTGTTGTGCTGCACTGCCATCCTGCATGCCCTGTGTGGTGTTTAATGCTGCTGGAAACCCTGATGCCTGCCCTGTAAGGTCAGTTTGGTGCATGTGTCCATGTCCCTTCTGTCCCCTGTTATCCGAGTCCATGTCCCTACCCGAATTCCTCTTGCCTTCCATAATCCAATGTACCATATTTGCTAACATTTTGCACTTAATAAGAAGGAGATTTTGAAAAAAAACGAGGGGGTTGATTTTCCCCATTGGCTTACCTTGAAAAAGAGGAGATTGTTTCAGGTCCAGGGAAGGTATGGCTTGGCAGTTCGGGCTGGACTGTTCCCATGAGGCACAGGGTCAGACTGATTTTCATTTGGCCATGTCTGAACTGGGGTGGAAGAGTGGGCTAAAAAACGGTGATGGATTAAACCCAGATCTGTTGAGTGGGTGTGAGTGTTTGATTGGTTCAGATGCTCTGTCCATCACCACCCCTTTTGTACCGCTTTGTTCGCCATAAGTTGGCAGGGTATGCTCAGACGTGAGTCCCTTGCTCACTTTGCCACTGGATTCAAGCAAGCCGGGCTGAAGACGGCTGAAATGCCAGAAACCGGTCCTCGGAAGCTTGTGTCAGGTCCAGGGAAGGTATGGCTTGGCAGTTCAGGCTGGACTGTTCCCATGAGGCACAGGGTCAGACTGATTTGCATATGGCCATGTCTGAACTGGGGTGGCAGAGTGGGCTAAAGAGCGGTGATGTATTAAACCCAGATCTGTTGACTGGGTGTGAGTGTTTGATTGGTTCAGATGCTCCGTCCATCCCCACCCCTTTTGTACCGCTTTGTTCGCCATAAGTTGGCAGGGTATGCTCAGACGTGAGTCCCTTGCTCACTTTGCCACTGGATTCAAGCGAGCCGGGCTGAAGACGGCTGAAATGCCAGAAACCGGTCCTCAGAAGCTTGTTTCAGGTCCAGGGAAGGTATGGCTTGGCAGTTCGGGCTGGACTGTTCCCATGAGGCACAGGGTCAGACTGATTTTCATTTGGCCATGTCTGAACTGGGGTGGAAGAGTGGGCTAAAAAACGGTGATGGATTAAACCCAGATCTGTTGAGTGGGTGTGAGTGTTTGATTGGTTCAGATGCTCTGTCCATCACCACCCCTTTTGTACCGCTTTGTTCGCCATAAGTTGGCAGGGTATGCTCAGACGTGAGTCCCTTGCTCACTTTGCCACTGGATTCAAGCAAGCCGGGCTGAAGACGGCTGAAATGCCAGAAACCGGTCCTCGGAAGCTTGTGTCAGGTCCAGGGAAGGTATGGCTTGGCAGTTCAGGCTGGACTGTTCCCATGAGGCACAGGGTCAGACTGATTTGCATATGGCCATGTCTGAACTGGGGTGGCAGAGTGGGCTAAAGAGCGGTGATGTATTAAACCCAGATCTGTTGACTGGGTGTGAGTGTTTGATTGGTTCAGATGCTCCGTCCATCCCCACCCCTTTTGTACCGCTTTGTTCGCCATAAGTTGGCAGGGTATGCTCAGACGTGAGTCCCTTGCTCACTTTGCCACTGGATTCAAGCGAGCCGGGCTGAAGACGGCTGAAATGCCAGAAACCGGTCCTCAGAAGCTTGTTTCAGGTCCAGGGAAGGTATGGCTTGGCAGTTCGGGCTGGACTGTTCCCATGAGGCACAGGGTCAGACTGATTTTCATTTGGCCATGTCTGAACTGGGGTGGAAGAGTGGGCTAAAAAACGGTGATGGATTAAACCCAGATCTGTTGAGTGGGTGTGAGTGTTTGATTGGTTCAGATGCTCTGTCCATCACCACCCCTTTTGTACCGCTTTGTTCGCCATAAGTTGGCAGGGTATGCTCAGACGTGAGTCCCTTGCTCACTTTGCCACTGGATTCAAGCAAGCCGGGCTGAAGACGGCTGAAATGCCAGAAACCGGTCCTCGGAAGCTTGTGTCAGGTCCAGGGAAGGTATGGCTTGGCAGTTCAGGCTGGACTGTTCCCATGAGGCACAGGGTCAGACTGATTTGCATATGGCCATGTCTGAACTGGGGTGGCAGAGTGGGCTAAAGAGCGGTGATGTATTAAACCCAGATCTGTTGACTGGGTGTGAGTGTTTGATTGGTTCAGATGCTCCGTCCATCCCCACCCCTTTTGTACCGCTTTGTTCGCCATAAGTTGGCAGGGTATGCTCAGACGTGAGTCCCTTGCTCACTTTGCCACTGGATTCAAGCGAGCCGGGCTGAAGACGGCTGAAATGCCAGAAACCGGTCCTCAGAAGCTTGTTTCAGGTCCAGGGAAGGTATGGCTTGGCAGTTCGGGCTGGACTGTTCCCATGAGGCATAGGGTCATACTGATTTGCATATGGCCATGTCTGAACTGGGGTGGAAGGGTGATGGATTAAACCCAGATTAGGGGCAAAAAACAGGAACAGAAAGCAATATGGGCAGAACAACAACAACAGGGGCAAAAAAGGGCACAGAAAGCAAGATGGACTGAGCAACAACAACAGGGGAAAAGTGGGCGCAGAAGCAAGATGAACAGAGGAAACAGAACAGTACTTAGCAGCGATACAGGCGGGGCTCACGGGTCACACAGCGGGCTGCGTGGCGGTGAGGGGAACGACTTGCCTGGTGACAGGGTCAAAGGTCGCTCTCTCTACCGCTACGCAGCCTCCATAAGAAGGGCAGAGGGAGGAGGAGCAGCTGGGAGGTGGGAGCCAGCCGGCCAATGGAAGGCAAGGGGGCGGGCTGAAGGGACGCAGTGGTGGGAAAACGGAAGCGGGGGCACGGAGGGCGAGGGGCGAGGAAGCAGGGAGAAAGGCAATACAGGCAAAGGTGATCAGAAAGCAGGATGGGCAGAACAACAACAACAGGGGCAAAAAACGGGCACAGAAAGCAAGATGGGCAGAACAACAACAACAGGGGCAAAAAAGGGCACAGAAAGCAAGATGGGCAGAGGAAACAGAACAGTACTTAGCAGCGATGCAGGCTGGGCTCACGGGTCAAACAGGGGGCTGCGTGGCGGTGAGGGGAGCGACCTGCCTGGTGACAGGGTCAAAGGTCACTCTCTTCTTTCTTTCTGCACCTCTCTTGCCTCTTTTTGCACCTCTTTTGCCTCTTTATGTACCAATGTTGCCTCTTTGTGCACCTCTCTTGCCTCTTTCTGTACCTCTCTTGCATCTTTCTGCAATTCTCTTGCCTTTTTCTGCAACTAAGTTGCCTCTCCTGCACCTCATGAATGATGTAATGTCTGAGGTCATAAGCAGTGAATTGCATAAGTGTAAGTTAAAGTTAGTTCAGGTAACTACAACTGTTAAATTTCACTGGTTTGCATGAGTGAAATCTGAGTCTAACTATAAAGTCCCTGTAATCTTTGTTTTTTCAACGAATTGCTAGGTTGTATTTAACATTAAGTAAGGTCTGTGTGTATGCCATTATAGGCCATTATGTTGCCCTCCATGGTATGTTGTGTTTTTAGTGCCCATCCTGCCTGACCTCCATGGTTAGCTTGCTGCTCCTGCCCCCTTGCCCCCTGCCCTCCGTTTTCCATGTGCAGACCCCTATTCCCTCCATCCTCGCTTGTCTGGTCAATTCTCATGCCCCTGATCCCTCCCTCCTGCCCTTTATGGTCTGTTATGCTGCAGCTTTCTCTCCTATCTGTCCAGTATGGTCAGCTTGCTGCCATTGCCCTTTTCCCTTCCATTCTCTGTTGTCCATGTGCATGGTCCTGTGTCCTCCCTATTGCGTTCCATGGTTTGTTGTGCTGCACTGCCATCCTGCATGCCCTGTGTGGTGTTTTGTGCTGCTGCAAACCCTGATGCCTGCCCTGTAAGGTCAGTTTGGTGCATGTGTCCATGTCCCTTCTGTCCCCAGTTATCCGAGTCCATGTCCCTACCCGAATTCCTCTTGCCTTCCATGATCCAATATACCATATTTGCTAACATTTTGCACTTAATAAGAGGGAGATTTTGAAAAAAAACGAGGGGGTTGATTTTCCCCATTGGCTTACCTTGAAAAAGATGAGATTGTAGACAATAGACAGATAAACTTAAGCCCTTTTGGGCTTAAAAAACATTGGGTGTTTCCTGCCTGAATCGGCTCTGTTGACATGTATGGTTGTACCAACATTGCTTCTTACTTCGGCCCTCAATGCTCTATTATATTGCCACAGCCTTTCTTGCCTGTCCTGCCTTGTTGATTAGTTTCTAATGCTCCCTTTGCACTGCCCTCCATGTTGTGCTGCCACTGCCCTTCCTGCCTGCCTAGTGTAATCAAATTGTTGCCTTTGCACCCTCCTTCCTGCCTTCAATTTTCTAAGTCTGTGCCCCTGACCTCTGTCTCCCCACAGTATCCTAATGAAGAACTAGATTGCTAACATTCTATATTTATTACAAAAGTGTGCAAGCCTGATGTCATCTTGATGTAATCAAAACTGTAATACCTAAAGCATTTCCTTTAGAAATTATAGAAATGAAAGGGACTTATGTGCATTGAAATTATTGTTAGTGCTCTAAAAAACGAAAATGAGGACTTATTTTCTGAGTTCTCAAATAGTGACAAAGCACTGTTAAATTATTTGTTATCTTTATTTTTTTTTATTCAATTGACCACTTGTTTAAATGTGACGCTCTGGGGAGAGGATGTGGTGTTACTTCTAGAGCTGCAGACTTCGCGACTGGGGAACCAGGTTGGAGTTTCTGCTTCAGCTCGTCATTCTGTGATTTTGGTCAAATCGCTTAATCTCCCCATACCTACAACCAAAATGATTTTGTCCTTGTATGATGTAACCAACGCTTTATGAAAAGCACTTCAACACCTGACCAGTCTGCACTATAAAAAACTTCAAAAAAACAAAGAATAAAAAATGTTTTGCACACTTCTGTCATTGGGGTATACCCGGGCTGCATCTGGGTGATATTTGTGCTACATGTGGGCTCCTTTTTCTCTGGGGGGCACCTTGGGAGACTTTAATTCAAATAAATAAACTTTATTCAATCTGATTTAGAAACATAGATCATAAAACGTACATAAAAACAGTAAATCCTCTCTCTTAATATAATACAATGAAAATTAATTAAAACCAGTAGGCAAAAAAAATTGTTACAAAGCCCAGCTCAGAGCAACTTCAGGTTAACAGAATTGTAAAGTTAAATGTTTTGGAAGATCAAATTCAAGTACTTTGTGCAAAATACACAATAAGAGATCCAAGAAAGATGCCACGCTCCAGCACCTGACCAGTCTGCACTATAAAACTGCAAAATAACTAAAAATAAAAAGGTATTTTACACACTTCTGTCATTGGGCTACATGTGGGCTATGTCAGAGTCATATTTATGCTACATTTAGGCTCTTTTTTCTTTGGTGGCCATCTTGGGAGACTTTCCTTCAATTCAGTAAACTTTATTCAATCTGATTTCGAAACATAGGTCATAAAAGTGTACATAAAAAATTTAAATCCCCTTTTTTAAGAAAATACAATGAGAATTAATTAAAACCAGTAGGTAAAAAGAGGTGTTACAAAGCCTAGCTCAGAGCAACTTCAGGTGAACAGAATAGTAAAGTGCAATGTTTCAGAAGGTCAAACTCAAGTACTTTGTGCAAAATACGCAATAAGGGCTCCAAATAAGATGCAACGCTCCAATACCTGACCAGTCTGCACTATAAAACTGCAAAAAAAACTCAAATGTAAAAGTGTTTTTCACACTTCTGTCATTGGGCTATATGTGGGCTACATCTGCGTGATATGTAAGCTACATTTGGGCTCTTTTTTCTCTAGTGGCCATCTAGGGAGAATTATTTGTTATGAAGTTTGCTAATTTCCTCATTTACTGCAGTCTCCTGTGTAGGAAATGCTTTCAGTTTTTTACATTAATTCCATTGAGATGGCATTCAGATGTGTCACGCATTTGCCATAACTTCAGAATGTTAGCACTTTAGTTTTTTCATTAGATCACTGTAGTAAAGCTACTGCTCACCAGGGAGTGAACTGGAAGTCTGCTGCTGGTATTGACAGTGCATGTTTCAGTCTGCATGTCAGAATTTTTTTATTGAAATAGAAGAGGATTTGAGAAGTCACTCAAAATGTGCCCTAATGTTTCTTTCTGTAGCACTAATCATAATTTCTATGGCAAAATGAACCCCCTCATTTAGTTCCTTTTTAAATTAAATGCTTTAAGTGTTACCAGTTTATTCCAATCAGGATGGTTTCAGGTGTGCCATACTTTTCTCATAAGTAAGACTATTAGCGCTCTAGTTGTCCTTTAGAGATCTCTGGGAAGCTGCAATAGAACACAAAGGAATCCATTGACAGTCTCTGCCCTGGTTGGATGCACCTGTTTTATTGAGAATTTCAGACTTCATTTTCAAATTAGTGAGAAAGATAATGTGAATTTACAGAAAATATGTTCTCATTTTAGCTTCTGGAGCACCTTCAAAACTTCTATGGAAAAAGCATGAGAAAATAGTTTTCTCTCAAACATGATCGATGATATCCCGGCAGAAGGCTTATTCACAGGGTAAAATCATCTTAGAACACACCACAATTCCTACAATTTGTATGGTACCATCAACAAATGAATTATAATGGAACTAAAGTCTGCTATCACCCTTTATATGTTGTCCTTTTATGGACCTTAAAAACATTCTATTCACTGCTGCATTGTAATGGGGTGCTATCATGTATATTGGTCCCAAGACGTCTGCCAAAACCTCTTGGATAAAGTGCGTACAGCCAATCAGATCTCACAATGATAAACACATAGGTCCTGTGCACACATTTGGATTGATAGGTTCTTATGTAACAACCAAAAGCTCAGAGATAGTTCATAGGAGAGCGTAAGAAAAGGTCGAGATCCAGCGGTGTATGAAGAGAGATTTATAGTTCAGTCTTGATCAGTACATTAGAAATATTGCAAGCCGACAAGTGTTTCGTCACATCGTGTGAAGCTATGACTCTTCAGGGCGCAGGTGTGGCTTAGGAAAAGGCCAGGTGGCAGTGTGGGGTCGGTACATGCGACGTGGAAAGCTCGTCTGGATGGGCATATAGACCAAACGGTAAAACCTTATGACGGGTAAATCCAAGGTTTGGGATCTGTGGATCGTATCTGTTGTAGGTCTGATGTGGAATAGGTCTCTCGGAAAGGGATATTTGTGGTTAAGCTCCGTCCAGAGATAGATATTTCTTTTTCCTTTAATATTTCAAATACTACTGAACAGGTTTACACCATTAAAAGTAAAGAGTGCACTCTGGACCAAGAGCTACCTTCCTACCAAATTTGATGTAATTCCGTTCAGCAGTTTGGGCAGTAGCTAAAGCAAAAGTTTCCCATGGAATTTAACATAGAGAAAACACGTTTTAGGACTCCCTTTTTTCTCGCCCCTGCTTGGCGAATAACCCTGAAACTGTAATGACTGGAGTTGACAGGAGCGGGCCATTCGTTTTGAAATTTTGTGAAGATTCCTCAAACAGAGCCAAAGATATTGGCAAAAGAAAAAAAATGCTTTTTGAATAGAAACAAGGTCCTTACTAAATATATATAAGTAGTACAGCATACTCCAGTCCACGAGCCATTGCTCCTCACGCAACGGTTGCTGCTCAACTCACGGTGGTGATGCAACGCTACTACCAGCTTGGGTTACTTATAAGCTACCATACTCACCTGGGCCCATAAAACACTCATACATAAGCTGATAATCACCTCTGGCGATCAGGACTTATTTTTACCTTGTGATAAATGTAACCTTTAAACCATTTCTTACCAAACCTTATCACCTTAGTTCTCAATTTCCTTTAGTCAATTGGATCAGGTTGTTAGCAGAATAGGTAGAAATGACGTTTACTTTTATTTGAATAACCACAGACTCGGGAGAGTTTTAAAACCTTTATCTATGCAATAATTTTGTGAGTCAATACCAATACATGTCAAACACCAACTTCATGTAGAATAATGATCTGAGTAACATATATAGTAAAATCTCATGACATTGGTATCTAGGAAGGGTGGAAAAGGAAAAAGGTACAAGGACATACCACAGATTTATATTTACCTAGAATGGTGTGTTGACCAACCCCTGGCGAAGGGCTGGAAAAGGGACCCCTGAGTAGTCCGGAACAGATGGATTGAACAGTTTAGGACAGGTTCAGGACAGGACAGGGGACCTCTTCTAAGTGCAACGTCAGCGTCACACCCCTCTCTGGTACTGCTCTCACTTCTTTCCCCTTCTAGATGGACAGGTTTGTCTTCTTCAATGATCTCTCAGGTTCATCTCTCTCCTTTCTTGATTCTTCTGTCAGAGCGCTCGAGCAGTGTCTCTGACCTCCGTGGCATCCGCTGTCTTCTGTTTCAGTGATGAGTCAGTGAGAGATCTGACAGTATGTCGGTCTGTGCAAGATTTCAGTGACAATCTAACTGACTAAACCTACCTTAGTTATACTATTCTCAGTGTATGCACCACCCCCCAATGTTTCAATAGTTGTGTATTCCCGACTTCTGATTGGACAATGGGATGGGGAGAGGTCATCACACCATTCTAATGTAATGTCATGTTTCTTAGGTTTCCTAGGTTTTATTGTTCTATGTTCCCTTTCCTTAATTTCACTTTCCCATACTTTAATTCTACCCGCATTTCATATAATTTCATCTACATTGTATACAACTTTTTGATTCATTCTCCTTCCCCGCTCTGGGTCAAGAGGTGATGTTACCAGGCGGCATCTTCTAATTTAGACTGTACTTGACAGAGTTTCAATGTCACAGTCCGAAGTTTGACAATGTCCAACGTGCTTGTGTGCACCCAGGCAAGAAGGAGATTTCAGACACCCTCTAGGCCCAAATATGAACTAATAACAAAGTCAAAGAAAATCATGTTAGAATACGAAAACAAATGAATGCAATTTATAGCACTTATTCCTACTCTATTCCATTTAATTTATTTTAACTATAGCATTAGCAGTTTAGTAAGATGTGTGAGATTTAGTTTTAGCACAGCATTTGTATTAGCATGTGAAATTCAAGCGGCCATCTTAAGTACTACTGCGCAGCTGCAAATAAATCCCACCAAAGCGAAAAAAGTCATACAACGTAGATACAGTAGACGCATTCGCTGAAGATTCCAGTGTTTTCCTCAGCCATATTAAGTCACTCAGATTACTTGTTAGTAAAGCACATTTAAAAGCTTCCCCTAGATGATATAAATGTAGTGTAATGTAATTATTAGTGTCCACAAAACATGTTGGTTACATGTCGTTCGAGAGGATTGCCTCCGGCAAGATTCTCATGAATGAAACCTTGCTCCATCAGTGGTTAGCGTAAACAATTCCTCGACCGCGATTCCCCAATCTGGGAACCACTTTTCAAAAGAGTGCACTTTGGAGCATTAGATTTTTGTGATTCTTTTATTCTTCATGTCCGATTGACAAATGCATATCAGCGTTACTGCCTTCTTCAGTGTTAACAGTACATGTGAATTACGTGTTTTTAAATAAAGTTGTGCTCTACAAACTGACCAGAAGTCAGTGATCTAGAAAGTGTCTTAGTGCAAAGTAAAATCATACTCTTTACGTGGAAGATTTCATCATATACACATTCTCAATCATGATATGCCACACTTAGAGGTACCAGGAAAATCCTTTGCTATCATGGAGGTGAGCGGGAGAAGCGCCCAAATTTCAAACCACAAAACACCTCTGTAATAGGAGCCCCTGATCCTGCAGGGCAGCTTCAATCATACGGGAACAGAGAGTCCTGTTAGTCAAACTAATATCAGAAACAAGCAATGAAGCACAAATTGTTTGAATTCCAAGCGTTTATTTAAATAATATGATGGCAACAAGCTTATCTGATGTGTTTCGGCGAGAGGGGTAGGTTTCAAAGGTCACCAGAATTCTAAAATTGAAAAGATGGCTTGAATTGCAACAGAACAAACATAAACACGAGACAGTCATAACTAAACCCTCAAATCTGTGCATCAGCAGTATTGACCTCCTACACACATTGAGCAGTCTAGACATCATAATGTATCCAGTGCTCAATTTAGCGAACACCGATATGGAGTATGATATGCTATGAAGTGCCCCAGTGGCTTTAAATCTAAATCAGTTTTTGTACCACCATAACCAGTGATGCTATTGATGTATTTGAGAAGGAAGTAGTTAAAGAATTAAGAAAACTTAGTTACAATAAAGTAATACAAGGAGTTAAACTACAATCCCGCCACTATCAAGCCATCAAATAACTAAAGAGGTGACATTGTGAAAAAACAAGTGTGTCAATATGGTGGTTCTCCCCATTGATATGTATCTAAAAGAAGGTTATAGATAGCTAAATGACACATCTATGTACAATGCGTCCAACAAGGATGAGGCGTTAAAAGCCAACAAAACTTACTATGACATGTTTGATAATTGGCAGGACCACGTTTACTGGAGTGGGATAAATATAAGTTCCTCAATTATAATTTTCCAAAACTTACTGCTCTATATTTCCTGACTACACTCCACAAACCTCCAAAGTTTCACCAGGCAGACCCATTGTATCTTCAAAAGGTAGCCTATTGAAGAACACTTCAAGATATGTGGCCTGCTTTAAATAAAAATGTGGAATACCCATCCTCTTATATTAGGGATACTGAAGATTTTTTGTCCAACATCGATGGCATAACATAGGACAGTAACTATCATCTCATGTGTTTGGATGTAAACAGTCTGTAAACTTGCATACCACATCACCGAGGCCTGACCGCCTAAGAATACTTTCTAAATGCCTGATTACTGTCATTTGATAAACAATCTCTATGTATGACGCAGAGGTTTCAAGAAAGAGGGTATTCCAAACAAAACATTTGGAAAGCTTTGGTAAAAGCTAAGAAAATCTAAAGAGTAGATCTTTTGGTTAACAAACTAAAACAAGACAAAGATTCTCCCACAATTAGATACATCACTACCTATAACAGAGCTTCTCAGGAAGTCAGGCATGCCTTCTTTAAGTTCTGGCATGTGCTGCAAATGGACAACATACTTGCCGAATATTTGGACAACTATCCAAGACTACCTTACAGAAAAAGCAAATCTCTAAAGGACATACAATGTCGTAATGTTGTCCCCAAGCAAACCACTACCAGCCCAATGTAAGGATTTATAGTTTCACCAAATGCAAGGTGTGTAAATATAGTGAGATGCCAAAAGCATTCAATTGAAACCTGATTGCCGTTAATTTGAAATCCGACGTGTAACTTGAATTACAGTGTGTTCTCTTTTAAACTTTACATAGTCTGCATCATTCACACAGCGAAGATAAGAAACTTAAAAAAACACAAGAGTCATTGCCAATGCCAATAGACAATATCCTGTTGCCAGACGCTTCCTCACTGAACACATTTAAAACCTTTTCCAACTTTGTAAGTGTGCTGGACAGTGCGGAGAATCAAAGAGAAAACATTTCTCCTTTTAATGCCTGCTTTTTAGCGGCATTAACTTTTTGGCGCAAAACCAGGTCTTCAAATGTTAGCAGATAGGGTTTTGCATCAAAAAGCGTGGGCGGTTGCATAGGAATGCCCAAATACCAGCCAAGTAACACCCATTTGAAGCAAAGTAATGCAAAGCAGCATTTTACACAGTTGTGTTACTCTCTAAACAAGTTTAGCATTGGGCGTATGGTTAAAGATTACTGTTAACCCAATGCTAAACCTTTGTGATTCTTGGCTGAAGTTTTTAGTGCCTACCCCCTAACCTGTGATCAAGGAGACGGCTGTCTCCAAAATGCTTAGGGAGTAGGTGTGCCACAACTTTAAATAAAATCATTGAAATAATCATTGGAGAATTTGTGTATTGTTTGTGCACCAAATTGCAATGAGTATTAGAAAGATATATCTAAATACATATCTTTATCTGGCAGTTACCAGTAGCTAGTTTTACTTAGGACCTAGTTTGCGTAAGAAAAGTGTTTTTTGTTTTGCCAATAACTTTTGGTTTTGTTTGACGAATCCTAATGAAATTATCAAAGCTAATTTGACCCTCACTTCAGCTGCTAACTTGAATGTTTCATGGTGATCCGTCAAGTGGGGATTTCAAAATGCATTTTCCAGATGTTAATTCCTGTAGGGACTTTACGCACAGCTACAGCCCGAACCCCACAAATTTGGCAGACAGGAAGATAGTGGTCCTAAGAAGTGTCTTTTTCTTATTCAGCGTAAATCCATTCAGTAGATATGACTCAAATAAAATAAATTCAAATTTGTATATGCAGGGACACAAAGGCTACACATCCCTCCCGAACTCTAGCTGAGGACTGATTGGCTGCCAACATTTCAAACCAGGAAGTGTTGGCAGCCATCATGGGACTCAGGTAGAGGTAAGAATCCGCCCTCCACCCCCTCTTGGTGGTGGGGGGTGGAGGGCGGAGCGTGGTCCTGGAGGGGTCCAGCTAGGGCAAAAAAGTACCCCAAATAGTTTGTCAGTGATAGTAGCACTGAAGCTGCAGCTCAAGCAGAAAAATAATTAGGAAAAATGTGCGGACTCGAGGGCTTCTTTACTGTTAGGCCCCTTGGTGGGCCAGGTCCCAGAGGCATGCAGGAATTAAAAGAGGGGGTTGAATGGGATCCCGTGTGGGATTATAAAAGTCCCAGGGATAACCACCTCCTTGAATCAAATGTGAAATTAAAGGGGAGTGCCCAAGCCCCGACTACCCTTGGCTTCTGAGGGTCAATTGGGGGCCAACAACCCCTATTGTTGTAATAACTAAGTCCCCCACAGCTGGATTGCTGATATGGCTTGGAGGCACCACCCACTTTATCAACAACTCTCTAAATGGGTCTCATTGTGCACTACTGGTTGGGGAATGAACTCCCCTTGGCTGCTGGGAGTTGGTTGGCTGCTAGTGAGTGCCAGTCAAGTCTAATTGCGCTCCCCACATGAGTGAAATGGCATAACGAGCACGCCAATGAAATGCAGACTTGCTGAATTCTGCAAACTCCACAAGCGGAGTGGAATTTTATCACCAGGCCTAGAAAAAAGGGACAATATATTTAGGATATAGAATTATTAAAACCTTAGACATTCACAGAAAAAAAACAAAGTTACATAGACGTTATAGTTAGGCTCACCTTTCACTTGTACAAAACTAGAGAAATTCAGCAGTTATAGTTATCTGAGCTAACTGTAACGTATGCCCCCAGAATGCACTGCCTATGACCTCACATGTTACATCACTCATGTCATGGTCGTTGACAGCACAGAAGTACTCAACCCTCTCACACCCCTATACAACCTTTCATACACCCAATTACACACCCATACAAATACTGACATACACATTCACAGACCCATACAAGTACTCCCACAACTATTCACTCACTCATACAGGCACTCACACAACCACCCACTCACCCATAAAGCTATTCAAAGAATAAGTCTCTTACCCATACAGCCACTCAGAGTCACACACTCACACAAACGGCAACTTGTGCACCCACTTCTTTACCTATACATCCACTCACACATCCACTCACCCATACAGCTGCATAACACAGCCACTCACTCACCCACTCCCTCACTCACCCACTCAACCACTTACATACCCATTTGCACATTCATTCAAGCACTCACACATTAGCTCACTCACCAATACATCCATATACACAGACACATACTTTACAACGCAGCCACTCACACACCAACTCACGTAACCAAATAGCCACTCAAACAGCCACTCACTCACCCATGCAGTGACTCACACAGCCAGTCCACTCACTGATGCAGCCATTGAGACAACCACTCACTCACCGATACAGTCACCTACTCACCCACCGACATAGTCACTCACACAGCCACTCACTCACCCCCACAACTACTCACATACCTTCTTATAGAATCATACAGCAACTCACACACCCACTCACACTCCCATACCAGCACTCAGTCACCCACGAACACACAGATACACAGTCACACAGCCACTCACATAATATATGTTACAAATAGTTTCACTTATTAGTAGTATGGAAAGTATACTATTTTAACTTTTGAAGTACCTGGGTATATGTTCAACACTCAAAAGCTTTTTCAAAAACACACACTAACTGGATGATATCATTAGTGATGTCATTTGAGATGTCATCAGTGATGACATCAGTGATGTCACTGAACTCGTCATGAGTGATGTAATATGTGAGGCCATAACCAGTGCATTGCAGGGCATACCTTGAATTTCACAGGTTTTGACCAGTTTTCATTGGCTTCACAGCAAGGCCAGTCCCTAAAAACAAAACACTACACACAGTCATCCCCGGTACAGCTGTCTTCATGGAGAGGTCAATCCTTCACAAAATCCTACCCCACACATTCTTTACTCCAGGCAGAGGTCTTTGCGAAGAAGCTAGTCCCTCACTAAACCATACTATGCACACTCTACACTGTGAGTAGAGCGTGTATAAAGCCCACTGCCTCCAGACACCTAAGACCCATTAGGTGGGATGTCCCTAATTCACACAGGCTACACTCTCTGTGCAGCTCTTCATGGGTAGTCCACCCTCTTCACATACTGAAGCTTCCTCATGTAGCAAAGGCCTAGTATGCATAGTTAGGTATTGTTAGATCTGGGGGTCTCTAGTTAGCAGAGGTAGGTACCAATGTCCAAATAGGGATCCTTGCTTTTAGTCAGGGTAAGGGGCATACACTCTTTGGCTAACCCCTGCTCATCCCCTTGGTAGATTGGCATGAGCAGACAGGCTTATCAAAGGCAATGTGTAAAGTATGTGTACCAACACTCACAGTAACACAGTGAAAACACCACAAATTGACTCCGCATCAGTTTGGAAAAATAAAGTATTTTTATCAAAAGTACACAAGACCAAAATGACAAAAATCTAACATATACAGTGATTTTAAAAAGAGTCCCAGAACTTGTACCAAAATAATCCACAGAGGTGTCACGTTTTGCCCAAAGTACCTGTATCTGTAGTAAGAGTTCCAGAAACAGCTGCAGTATTGAAAAACAAAGAGGTGCAGCACTCCTGAGACCTTGGGGAGGCAAGGAGGCCTTGAGCGGCGTTGAGTCTGGTCTGTAGGGGGACGGCGGCATTGAGTCTTTGTGCTGGGTCCGATGCGCAGGTGATGCACAGGTACGATGTGTAGATCCTCAGGATGAGTCAGCGTCGATGAGCGGCGTCGGCTTTGGTGTTGATGCAATGTCGGTGAGCTTCTTGCGTCACCCTCGGCGGTTATCGGCATCGTTATAACGGGAGGCCAGCCTCCAGCAAGGACCCAAAGTCGATGCGAGGCACTGGCGTCGATCACGGCAGATCACTGCCGGCGTTGGGGGACCTCGTAGGGCATAGGATCTGCGGAGCAGGGCATGTGCTGAGTCGTTGACTCCTCGAGCAGCTCCCGGTGTCGGAAATAAAGTTCTTTGGCTTCTTTTCTCTTGATCAGCTCCCAGACAACCTCCAGAGGCCCCACAACTGGATCAAGCACTCTTGGCAGGTCGGAACTCACACAGCGGAGTTCTGGGAGAAGCTGGGAGTGGAGTCCTTTTGTGCCTGGGACTTCAAAACAGGAGGCCAGCTCTTCTCAGGCCCTTGGAGATCTCTTCAAGCAGGGGACACAGCCACAACAAAAATCCTTCCCCTCTCCTTGGCAGAATAGCAATTGCAGGGCAGCCCACAACATACAGCAGGTCAGTCCTTCCTTCTCAGTCTTCCAGCTTTCTTCTTGGCAGAGGTTCCTTCTTGATTCCAGGATGATCTAAAGTTCAGGGGTTTGGGGTTGTAGTTATAACCCAAATAGTCTTTGATCCCTTTGTGCAGGAGGGCTCTGAGCCCGGTCCAAACCAGTACTGGGTGCTTCCTGCCAGTGGACACCTTCTACCTTTGAGAGAGAGAGGGGCAGGGTCATCAGCCTCCCAGCAGGAGGTGAAGCCAGCATTGAGGAAGGCAGACACAGCCCTATTCAGGCCCAAGTGCTATCCCCTCCCACCACTTAAGATGCAGATGGAGCTTTTCAGCCTAGTGCTGACTCACCCAGCCTCCTGGAGCCACCCCTGACCCTGTCACTCACAAACCAGACAGTCAATTCACAAAAAGGCAGAAGCACACAGAAAGGTCTTACAAGAAAACAGTCACTTTCTAAAAGTGCTTATTTCAAACACAGGATTTAAAAAACATCCTTTTTAAAAGATGGGTTATCATATTTTGAGTTCAGGGATACCAGACTTCAATTTTCTATCTTGCTCCTTTGGGAATATATGCAGGTAAACATTATACACAGCCTCCCCCATTCTAGCCTATGGGCAAGATAGCCTTTCAATAGTGAAAAACGAAAATGGCTGTATTTCACTATCAGGATATGTTACCCACACTAGTACATGTCCTACCTTTCACATACACTGCACCCTGCCCGGGGGGTACTTTAGGCCTACCATAGGGGTGTCTAATGTGCAAGAAAAGGGAAGGGTCAGGCCTGGCAAGTGGGTATACTGGCCAGGACAACATGGCAGATAGCAAATGCACACAGGCACTGCGGTCACAGGCCTGAGACACCATTTTAGGGCTACTCATGTGGGTGGCACAAGCAGTGCTGCACGCCCACTAGTAGCATTTGATTCACCAGCCCTGGCACACTCAGTGCACTTTACTAGGGACCTATTGTTGAAACAAATCTGCCAATCATGGTTAAACAATCATAATTTACAATTTATACAGAGAGCATATGCACTTTAGCACTGATCAGCAATGGTAAAGTGCCCAATGTCCTATTGCCAACAACCACAGGTCAGGAAAAACAAGGAAGGAAGAAGCAAAAAGTTTGGGGATAACCCTGCAAAAAGGGCCATTTCCAAAAGGTATGTTAGTATTATTTTACTTTATGTTAACTACACCCTAGAAATTCACTGATAAAACCAAATGTTAAAGTGTTGCTATAGTTAGGGGTGTAATAATTTGCTACATTTAAAAACCCTATATATTCATTGGAAAAAACAACCGTTATACTAACGGTAAAGTTAGGTATGCCAATATCTTACTGTACATAAAAAAATATAGAAATTCACTCAAACAAATAATGGTTAAAGTGGTGCCATAGATAAGCGAAAATGTCAATACCAGTTTAAACTTAAAAACACTGACATTCACCAGTTATAGTTTAGTGATCTAATTATAACTTGCACCCGCGCCATGCACGGCTTATGACCTCATATATTACATCACTCATGACATATTCAATGACATCAATGATATCATCACTGATGACATCCCACATGAAATCAGATGACATCTCAGATGAAATCATTATTGGAATCTCTGAGGAAATCACTTATGACATCACTCAATGAGTGTGACAGTTTGCCTTACACTTGGTTTTTTTTTTCCTTTTTTTTTTTTCTTTTCTTTTATCCTCATTTGCGTGCATGGCTCCAATCTATCAAAACTAAGAACTGCCACAGAGCAAAAGATTAGGTAGCGTATAGCTGGCAGAAATTACATTAGAGAGGGGGGAGATCAGTTCCCAGCAGCACATTCACATAGGCCATGCGAGATCTTGCTTAGGGCTGTTAGTTAGTAGATAGTGCCCGAGATACCGAGGCCCCTATGGCGCCATGGCGATTTGTCATGGATACAAGGGTAGGCAATGCCCGCATTAATCATAGGACCTGGGAAAAAAAAAACCCAGGCTCATCACTACTACCCTAGCATGGACCAAAAAGCTCTCCTACTAGGATTCCCTCCCCTGGCCAGGTCAAGTTTGGAAATCTGAAGAAGTGATGACCGCCAT
The DNA here is from genome assembly GCF_964263255.1 of Lissotriton vulgaris. Classification (NCBI taxonomy): domain Eukaryota; kingdom Metazoa; phylum Chordata; class Amphibia; order Caudata; family Salamandridae; genus Lissotriton; species Lissotriton vulgaris. Next base: position 1,181,438,217 of record NC_141691.1, read on the forward strand.
TCATGCATAGTGGGCGGTTGAGCATCTTTCCAGTGCCTGTATATCTCCCTACGTGCCGCCAGGATGGAATAAAATAGCAAATTAGAAGCAGCATTACGGGCTTTGCTTCTCAGGCCGAAGATGACAAGAACAAGGTCTATGGAGATGTGTTCACCCAAGGACAGGGATAGTTTGTTACCAATAGAGCCCCAGAATGTAGATATGTTTGGACATTCGTAAAACATATGGATGTCAGATGCTGCGGCGAACCCGCACCTTGGGCATAAGACCGGGCCCGTTAGAAAAAACTTTGTCAGCCTCTGTCGGGAATAGTATGCCCTATGTATTGTAAAAAGATGGTTCCTGCGGAGCCACGCAGGTTTAACTAGGTCCCAAAGTACTACACAAGAGGCTGACCAGAGCTCCTCTACGTCTATACCTGGCATTGAGTCAGCCCATAATGATGTCGGTAGGCAAAAGTTACTATCCATTTCCTCGATGATCTTATTGTACCAGAGTGATATTTCTTTCTTTGCCGTGTGGATATCCGACAGGCACGTCACTAATTCACTATTACCACCTATAGGTAAACTACTGATCCGGGTTGGCTGCTCATTATATGTCTGTGACCAGCTTGAGATTTGGATGTATTTGAATCTCGACAGGCTTGGCCCGACTTTGTTGGTTAGGTAATCCCATGGAAGCAGAGATCCATCCATAAACAGGTCTTCCCAAGTGCTGATTCCGGCCTCTCTTAGTGGATGTGTAAGTGCATCTGCTGTCCATGCAGGGGGGACGGGTAGGTCCCATATAGGAGCCTTCCCTGAGTAATACCCCACTTTGATCGCTTGCCTCACTCTATACCACGTGGATGCAATCCCCTGTAAAACCTTCAATTTTATTTTTTTAAAGAATTTAGGGTCTCCAAATTTAAACAAAAAACCGACCTGTCCTACTCCTTCACAGTCCAGTAAGGTAGAGAACATGCGGCCCACCCCTGTCGCTGCTGGTGTTTTTAGTAGCATGCGTGTATGCGAGAGCTGGAACGCCCATGCGTAGACCTGAAGATCAGGTCCAGCTAGTCCTCCCTTCTCTCTGCGGCGTCTTATTTTTTTCCAAGAAATTCTTGGGCTCTTGTTATTCCAAATAAAACTAGTAATCGTGCTCTGTAGCTTTGAAATTAACTTAGGATAAAAAAAAGTGGAATTGAGTTAAACAAAAAAGAGATCTTTGGCAAAATACACATCTTCACCAAGTTAACCTTGCCTAGAATAGTAAGCGGTAGGTGTGACCAGTCTCTCATAAGTTTTCGGCACTCTGCTGCTGTTTTGGCAAAATTTAATGAAGCAATCGAGTTAATGTCTTTAACTATATTTATCCCCAGGTAACGTAGTTGAGGTCTTGATGTTTCATTATTAACAATTGAATTGATGTTCCAGGACATTGACTCTGTCTTAGAGGCATTTACCTCGTAGCCTGAGATTTTTCCAAATTTGAGAGCTAGGTCGATGACCTCTGGATATGCTTCGTCAAAGTTTGTCGTGAAAATCATAATATCATCAGCATAAAGTGCCACCTTTTTATCCCAGCCACCAAAAGCAAAGGATTTGATAAGTATGCTGTCTCTTAAAGTTTGGGCAAAGGGTTCAATATATACATCGAAAAGAAGGGGAGATAGGGGACAACCCTGCCTGGTTCCTCTAGTTACCCTAAATGGCTCCGTTAGGCCCCCATTCATCAGGATTGAAGCAGAAGGACTTCGATATAGCAGGTTTATCGCTCTTCGAAATCTATCCCCAACATTAAACTTTCTCAAGGCCTCCGACAGGTACAGCCAATTCACCCTGTCGAAGGCCTTGGTAGCATCCAACGTGAGGACAGACAGAGGCAAAGCCTCTTTTATAGCCATATCTATGGAACCTATTAGTTCATAAGTAAGCTCACATAGCTGTCTCCCTTTTATAAAGCCTTTTTGATTGGAATGTATTATATCAGGCGCTACTTGGCCAAGCCGTTTGGCCAGTATTGTGGCAAAAATGTTATAATCGGCATTTAAGATGGAAATAGGCCGATATGAGCCACAATCCGAGGGAGGTTTTCCTGGCTTCAAAATAAGGGTTATAGAGGCATTGTCCCAGGATGCAGGTGGCAATACTCCATCCCTCAAGATTTGGTTAAATAAGGTTGCTAAAATTGGGGACACCTCTGATATCAATTTTTTATATATTTCGCTCGGTAGACCATCAGTACCTGCCGCCTTACCCCCTTTTGCTCCCCTTATAGCCTTCTCTACTTCAGCAATGCTTATTTCCTCTTCCAGGAAGCGACCCTGTTCTAGTGATAAAGATGGTAGGGAGATATCCTCTAACCAACTCATGATGTCATTATGAGTGACATTTGGGTCTTCATGATATATAGATTGAAAGAATGTTTTAAAGGTTTCTCTGATTTCTACATCACTAGAAAAGGTGCCCCTCTCTGATGTGACGGAGGCTATGTTGTTTCGGACCCGATCTGATTTAATTTTCCAGGCCAGTAATTTCCCTGCCCCTTCTCCATACTGGAAATGAGAGAGTTTGCTTGCCTCCCATTTCTGTAAGACACGAATCTCTAGGATTGATGATAGGCTGTTCTTTAATCTATCCATCTTTGCAAGTTTTAAAGATAAGTCATGGTTATCTACTAATCTATCCTTATCAATGTCAGTCTGAACAGCTGAAATGCTATTCTCAATAGCAGATACTTCATCCATATACTGCCTTCTTCTATAGGCCACCCTGTTCTTCACGGTGCCTCTTAATGTGCACTTAAATGCGTCCCATACAGTGCCTGCTGGGGCTGTGCCCACGTTAGTAATGAAGAAATCACGTGCTTCTGATTGAAGAAATTCTATATCATCTGTTGATGTGAGTAGTGATCTATCAAAGGACCACAATCTTGCAGGAGGCGTGTCGCCCAATTTTAATTCAAGCTTCATTGCGGAATGATTAGAAAGGTGTGACGGGATATAGTTTACTGAGATGATATCATCAACCAGAACTCTACTGGTAAGGATAAAATCTATTCTAGATCTATGTCTATACTTGAAATTTCTAAATGAGAAGTCCTGCCTCTGGCCCTCTCTAAGTCTCCAAATATCGACATACCCATATTGGTACATTAAACCTAAAAGGCAATTTCTAGATTAGGAGGACATTTTCTGTCTACTATTAGGAGATTTATCCAATAGTGGGTTCAGAGTGATGTTAAAATCCCCAGTTATGATCACTGGGTCTGGGAATCTCAACAGATGTTGAAATAGGGATTCTAATGCTGAAGGATCATCAACATTAGGTCCGTAGTAGCCTACTAATGTTATTTTCATTCCTCCTATCTCTATTGCTACAATAGCCCATCTTCCTCCAGAGTCTACTTTCTGCTGTATTATTTTCAGACTGATGAATTTCTTGAAGAGAATAGAAACCCCCGCGTATTTAATGTTTGAGATGTTGAGATCGAGGATTCTATCCACCTATTCCTTTTAACTAACTCGAGCATTTCGCTTTCGATTAAATGTGTCGCCTGGAGGATAATGATCCCGGCATCGGCGTCTCGGAGGTATTGCATGATTTTATTAGCACGAGGCCTGGTGCGGAGACCATTAACATTCCAGGATAACATCTTGAGCCTACTCATAGTGCTGAGGGTATGGATTACTTTGTGAGACTGTCAATTTATGTGGATTCATGTTTTTTTGCCGACAGTGAATAAAAACACTTGAAGTCAAAAACTTACACAAGTAAAACGATTGGAGCTCATTCAGGAGTGTATATTTTTTCCTATTTTTATTGTGCCCCTCCACCCCCCGTGTCCTCCAAACCCCCCCTCCCCTGGGAAACCCTTGTACTCACTAACCGGAAGTTTCCGGAAGTAAGTGCCCCTAGCTCTTCTCCGACCCCCCCTCATGTGCCTCTTAACCTTACGCAATAGCTCGCCTTTCAAATATTATTGCATGATTTGTAAGTATATTTTATGTATATTTATTTATGTGTACATATATATATATAATTTTTTTTTTCCGGTTTCCTTGTCTCTCATTTTATGTTCCCTCATTAATAGATTCTCATTGTTATTTCCTCCTCTTATCTTCCTCTTGGCAAAAAACACTTTTTTATAATTAATTTATTTATGTTTTGCCCCTTATTGTGAGTGTTTAACCCCTTAAGTGCTGCCTCGGTGCATTGGCCGACGGCAGCACTACCTCCCCAGTGCTGCGCACGACCATTGGACGTCCATTCAGCACTAGTTCCAATGGACAGCGCAGCACTGGGGAGGAATGTTTAATAGCATCTATGAGGTTAAGTTATGTGTATGTATTTTGTTGTGATTTTAATTAGTTTTTTTTTATACATATATATATATATATTATTTTTTTTCTAAGCCTAAGCCTATAACAGTAGCCTATAACAGTAGGAGATTGCAACTAGAAAGAGGTTTTGATAGGTTGAAGAGTTAAGTATATTTTACAACTTCTCTACTCAGCTTGCCCCCCTCTCTTTCCTGCTGCCGAAAGACAATAGAAGTTCATCTGCGGTCTGCACCGATCTAATGTTGTACATTTTATTGTCCAGCATTATCTTAAGGGATGCGTGGAAACCCATCTGCACCGTTGCACCCATTTTGCGAAAGGCATCCATTCTTCGGCCTAGCTCCCACTGTTTATCTAGGGTAAATCTGGACAGATCTGAGCGAATTTGGAAGTTAAAGCCTTTGCATGTTAATGATTTTTGCTTTAACGCTAAGTTTAGGATATGCTCCTTCAAGGTGTAAGTATGGAAATTTACGAGAATTTTTCTGGGTTTAGCCCGCTGTGGGTTGCGCCTGAATGGATCTCTGTGGATACGTTGAATATCAGTCGCTAACTCTTCATTGGAATGCGTGAGATTTATAGATTCTTTTAGTAAGGCGATAATGAAACTCTTGATGTCAGTGCCTTCACTGCCTTCAGGAACATTCAAAATGCGTATATTACTACGCCTTGCATTGTTTTCTAAAACCTCGATTCTCTCCGATAAGGCCTGCTCTTCCTTTTTTAATTTCAAGATGTCATTCTGGGTGCCCTCGGCCCGCATAGAGATTTGTCCCACCGTTTCCTCCAAGGCTTGGGTTCTCACTGACAGGCTACCTATTCTTTCATCAAGAGACTCGCAAAAGCTCCTTATTTCTCTCTGATTAGAGGCTGACTCAGCAAAACCTTGCTTTATCTCCGCCGATAGTGCTGCAAACATCTGTTGTAACGAGGCTACTGAGATAGGTGCTGAGTTTGGACCTAAGACGCCATTTACTTCCAGGCAGGGGACAAGATTATCGCCCACAAAGTTAGAGGCAGGTTTGGTGATCAAAAGGGGTTCAGAAAATATTCCAGCTTCAAAGTTGTCTTCTATATTGTCCGAAATGGTTATACTGAGAGGATCATTGCAGCTGTCTTCTGAAACTGAGGGGAGAATTGCTTCCTCTACTCTCAGAGCGGTGTCTTCTATGACTGGACCTGCTAGATTTTTGGAAGGATCTCCACTCCACTCCAAACGCAGATTTTCTACAGGCTGCGGTGTGTGAGTGGAGCCAAGAACTGCCTGTTGAACCTGGGTGTCTAAAGGGTTGACCGGTGCTGTAGCTGAGGCCGAGCCTTGATCGAGTGTAGTCATATCTCCAGACCCTGGATTAAGCTCAATGATGGAGCTACCCCTCTGCTGATGTTCTTTACCAATTTTCAGGACTTGAGGAATAACCTTGAAGTATGAGCGCAAAGACGGGGTAATCTTAGGGATAGAGGTAGGAAGAGGTTTCGCCTTTCCGCGCTTTCTCCCCCTTTTTGCTTTAACTTCAGTGGAGAGGTAAGATGAAGTTTCCTGATCTGAATATGACTTTGCAGAGTTTTGGGGGCTCTCTTTAGGCTCAGATACCTCCTTTCCAACTTTCTCCTCTGTGGTTTGCAGCGCGCCTTTACCCCTCCTTTTGCGTGATGTGCTAACTCCCACCAAGCCCTTGGCTGCGCTCTTACCTTTTTGTTTCCTATCAGGTTCTACAGCGTTCATGTGAGCCGGGGTAGGTTAGTGATTGCAGGCTCTCGATCGCCACTGCTGACCTTTACCTCTTTGGTGCAGCTATCGCCACCGCTGGCTGCTTCCTCGTCCTCGAGTAAGGCTCCTGCGGGCTGCCAGGGGGGGCAAACGACTGAAGAAATTGACGGTAGTGCGCTAAAATCAAACACTTCCTTATTGCCGTGGCTTGCACTGCTCAAGTGGGAGTCCCCGCGGAGGCTCCGAATCCGCCTGTTCCTGCGGAGCTCCAGGGCGGCTTGTTTCCAGCGCAGCAGTTCAGGTGTGGGCTTCTTGCAGAAAGGGCGTTCACCGCTGTTGTTGCTGATCTCGGTTTTGCTGTTCGCCTCCCCTGCTCCGTGGTATACGCCCTCCTGGGCTCCGCGGTGCACGTCCTTCTCAATGCACATCAGGCTGCGGCTTCGGCTGTGCGGTCTTAAACCCTCGGTTCACAATTTTGTGGTAAGTGTCCGGAATTCACTTGTAAGCACAGTTAAATGCGCATAATATCCTTAGACAAAAACGCTCATACTAGCCAGCTGCACACGGATGATTTTTGGCACTCGAGAGCAGGAGATGGAGCGGAGCACTGCAGCAGTCAGCCGACTGCCGCCATGTTTCCCCCTCTTTCCATCTCACATGAAATCAGATGACATCTCAGATGAAATCATTATTGGAATCTCTGAGGAAATCACTTATGACATCACTCAATGAGTGTGACAGTTTGCCTTACACTTGTGATACTGAAACTTATTTAGTCAGGTATATCTTGAACACATTTGCTATAGCTTCTTTACTGCTAATGGGTACATGCATTTGCAACATGCTTGGGCTAATAGGACATGCATCCGGAGGAAGTGGGCTCTCTGCGAAGGGTTGTCCTCAGAACAAAGGTTTGTTTGTTGTAGGGACTTCCGCATCTAACAGTCTTTGAGAATCTGTAGGTAGTGGGCCCTACGCGAACAATTGTGCACATGGTGACAGCTGTGCTTAGTAGGAACTTTTAGGCCATTCCCCTTGCAAAGCCTATTTTCAAGCCACTGCTATGGGAAAGGCCAAAGAACAGCGGACCATATTAAGAGTTGCACGCTTGCACCTCGCAATACAGTCGGCGGTGCTTGCACGGCTTTGGTGCAGCAGATGCGGCATTGCGCCATAGCTGCAGAACCAAAAACGTAATCAGGCTTAAACTATTTATTCACAATAACATATATCACAATAATGAGATAAGTAAAGTTAATATAAAAAAGTAACTTCAAATAAAATATTACGTTTATAAAATATTGTAAACATTACAACATATAAAATAATAAAACATAACAATTAAATCACAGTAGCAAACACTTAATAATCTTAATTGCAATTTAAACAAAAGTAGGAAAAGTGTTTAACTTTGGAGGGCTTAAAATTACTATTCTCAACATAAGCAAAATCACAAAAAGTTCTCGATTTTGTATGGGTTAGATTTACTATTTCAGCTCCAATATGTGCACCAGTGGAACAAGTGGTGAAATTTAGATGAGTGACATTTACTATTACCACTCCAACATAAATACAACCAGGGAATGTGTTGGACTTTGGAAGGTTAGATTTACTATTCCTATCCTAATATATGTAACGGGAAACATAGTTTACAACAAAACTTTTACCACGCACTACCATTACAACGCAGGAATTACAACAAAAGTTGTTACAACGACTTTTGCTGGAGGGCGCTGTTGGATAGGGAATAATTTAATTTTCTATCCAACACCTTCCCTACTATCCTTGGGGTCTGGAGTTGGAATAGAAAATTTAACTATTCCACTATCCAGCGCCCCCCAACGCAAGTCGTTGTAATGACCTGTGTTGTAATACCTCTGTTGTAACGGCATGCCTGGTAAAAGCATGCGTTGAAACGTCATACAACCATATGTAACAGTATGGAAAGTGTTGGACTTTGGAGGGGTTATATTACCTATTACTGCCCTAACAGTACGGAAAGTGTTGGACTTTGGAAGGGTTAGATTTGCCATTCCATCACCAAACTATGCAACAGTACAAAAAGTGTTGGACTTTGAATGGTTTTAATATTCCTACTTTAACGTAAGCTAAATCAGGGAAGGTGATGTCTTTTGGACGGTTATATTTACTATTCTAACTCCAGTCTGAACCCATAGGTGAAGTGTTAGGCATTGGAGGGGTTAGATTTACTATTACTGCTCCAATCTAAGCAATGGTACAGTAGGTTTTGAACTTTGGAGGGGTGAGATTTACTCTTCCCATTCCAACTGAGCAAAATCAAGGAAACTGTTGGCCTTTGGAGAAGGTAGATTTTTAATTCCCACTGCAATGTAAGTACAAACCAGGGAAATGGTGGACTTATGAAGCGTTACATATACCATTTTAAATCCTTATTTCTAAATGAATGTTTAAACGAGAAAACCAAAATAATAAAACGTGACTAACCTCAAAAACATATATGAATTGACAAAAGTAATGCAAATACATAACAAATAAAAAAATAGAAATGAAACTATAAAAAATATATTTAAAATAAATAAACTTAGATTTAACACACTTTATTCCCTTCTACCCAAAAAGACCACAAACATGCCTCAAAAATAAACAAATTATAAATAAAAGAATAAAAACATTAAAATAGTAATTAAATAAAATATTAAAATATAAACAATAATTAATATAAAATACATTTTACAAGCTTAATAATGTCATACACTTATCAACAAATACACATTTAGGCAAAATGCATCACCGAAATCATATAACAAATAATCAAATAAATAATGTGCATAATTAAGTGCCAAAAAAACTCTTACTTATCATAAAAATAATTTTGAAAAGTACATTTAATAACCTCCCACCTTTTCCCCTAGGAAGACAACAACCCACGACTAAAATATAAATTAGTAGTTAAACTATACTGAAATAAAGTATACATCAAATAAATCACACACAACACTTGAATAAAGTATGAGTTGTTCAATTGATAAATTTACATAATTATTTACCAAACAAAGAGTAGATTTGCATACAAATATAAAATAAAAAATAAATCACAATTAAAATAACTTCCCATCATATTTTGCTTCAAACTCAACAACCCTCTACTAAAGTATAAATAAGTAATTAAACTATATATAACAATTGCGTTAAAAATACACCTGACTAATTTGAATAACAATTAACCTAAGAACTAATTTGGATACATAATAAAAACAGTTTTTTAATTAACTTATAAAATAAATTGAAATAGAAAAACCATAATTTATCATTTAAATAATTTCCCAGCCTGTTCCCATAGACACCGAACAATTCCCTACTGAATTGTAAATGGGTAATTCCGATATTACCATTTCTGAAAAGGTAAATTATAAAATAAGAAATGCAAACTATTTTTAAAAATTGTTAAAACAATGATTTTAGTAATCACAACACCTAAAATTAATATACGTACTAATATAAATTCAATAAATTAAAAGAATAATATCCAATTATATTCATCATCATCATATATATCTTTATTCTGTCAATCTTGACCATAAAAGCACAGCAAAAAAATATGCATAGATTTCACACTCAATAAAAATTATAATGGAATCAAATTTAAGATAAGATATTTTCACTCCTTAAATCGTATGTTGAATTAATACAAATAGCCCTATGGGGTTGATTGTACAAAAATTTCACATTACCTATAGCAATCCCTTGATGTCAACCAAATTTATTCAAAGCAATCAAGTGGAACCTGCACCAAAGTCAAACACATAGATTACAATGCATATTTCTTTCTTAATTTTAGCGTTTGCGTAATAATATTCAGAACTGCAAAATATAGCAAAGTAGTCTCAAGATGCTGTAAACAATGCAAACTCTCATAAAGAGTTTTAATAGATCCCCGGTAAATATGGGACGTTGGAATTGTTTTCTTCAAAATGGCATAGAGTGCTTAGTTGACTGAAGAGACCTCCTATTGCATGCAAAACACTGTAAAGAACCAAACCAGGTGCCAACAAAAGAGAAGGCATGAGTTCTGGTACCTTTATTCATGTTAAGCAGGGCTCCATGTCCTAAGTTGTTGAGAGTGAGGTGTATGATTTATTGGTCACTATATCAAGTGCTTTCATGGTCCTAGCTACCTCATTTTGTTATAAGGAACTGTTTCTTGATCTGGACCTTATAGTGTATATTTATTATACCTCGATTTTCAAAAAGTACTCAATCCCATCTCTTAAAAATTATTTTTTAACATACTTAAGCTATGGCATGGCTGTCCAATTCTTTTGCACAAGACAGTCCTCTACTATTCTGAGTGAAGAAGCCAGCTCAGGAGTGGACTACATTTTAATCCAAAATAAAATAGGGACCAGGCCTACCCTATCCTCTAGTAACCTTCCCCCCAATGTATTGTGTTCTAGGAGGCTTGGAGTAGATTTTGGAGATCTCAGTGGCCTATTTAAAAATGTATTCTCCACAACCTGTAAGGGTTTACCTGCCGAGTACCCCCAAACCCCGGCCCAATATGTGCCTTTTAGCAAGGCTTTTACTTTTATAAAGCGAGGTAATTTCCTTTCGGGGCTTATGTCCTAGTTTCTCAGCAAACCTAAAGATTGATTTGCACGATGCCTCCATCCACTGAGCCCTCTGGGTCCCAATTCACGCTGTCATTGTATAAAATGCCCAGATAACTAACATTTTTGGTGTATAAAATTGAAGTCTCCCCAATAAAAATGTTTTTTCGACTATGTATTTATTGGCCCACAGGTCATAACATAGGTGTAGTATGGTTAGCCTTTAACTTCAGCTCCTGCATGCAATGATTAAAGCCATCTAAAAGTGTGTGTTATCTGTTTGCTGTACGACCTATTAAAACCCCGCCGTCAGCATAAATAACCATGGGGACTAGGAGTGAACCAATTTTGGGGACACCTATTATACAAGGAGTTAGAAAGGGATCGAAGACTTTTAATGAAATTAAAATAAGAAAGGAGACAATTTATAACCCTGTTTGACACCCCAACTGGGTTGAATAAGGGACACGAAACCTCCAGTTTGGGTATAATGTGCCTGCATGTAAGTATCACAGTGAAGGTTCTTTAAAACATGCAATAGTACCAGAACAGCCCCTGCTCACCCCATGATCACCCATAGGGTATCTCTGTCCACTAGATCAAAGGCACATGAGCGGTCCATAAAGGCCATGTGTATGGCTCCTCTCCTGGCCTTCACATATTTAACTAAGATCAAAGACAAGTTTAAGGCTTGCTTAGTGGTGCCCAAGCTCGGACATAACACATATTGGGCTTCTGAGAAAAAAATATTTTTCTTCTGCCAAGACTTCCATATTTGCTGGAATTACCCTTCCAAATATTTTCCCTGTGGCATCGAGCAACAAGATGGGCCTATAATTGGAGGGGGGTTTCTCACTCGTTTTTAAAAAATGGAGACTATTACGAGTCCTTTCCCTGACTCTATCAACCCCCCGTCGACTGCTGCCATGAAGACATGCATGACCAAGGGGGCCCAAAAGTCTAAATTAGATTTATAAAGCTCAACTGGGACCCCGTCTGGTCCTGGAGCCTTACTTGTTGCAGATCTCAAGATGGCCAAAGGCACTTCACCAACCATGATTGACTCACTAAACTTGAAAGAGCCGAGGGTGGGACAGGGTTAGGGATAGGTATTTCACTGCAGTTTTGATCCACAATTTGCATGAAGTGCTCACCCCGTTCTTGTTCCAATATATGGCATTTTATTTGTGAAGGGGTTTTGACAGAAAAAGGGGTCATTCATTATCTCCCAAAAGGCCATTTTGTCTTTCAGACCAGCCACACCCTCCAAACTGCCCCAAGCTCTTTAATGTTGCTCTTTCTAGTCTTGATAGCTTTCTTATAATCTCTTCTTGCTGCTCTAACCAGTAACAGGTTTAAAGGCTTTACATTAGTAACCTAGTTTAGTGTTTTGTAAGCATTTGTGCAATCAAAGTTGAACCAGGATTGGGTGGGGTGATCTTTCCGAGGTATAGCCATTAATCATTTTTCAGAAACCGTTTTGCATATCTTGGTAAAACTATTGCATATGCAAACTGGTTTCTTTGCATCCACAAGACAGCATGAGATCTGAGCCTGATTAATGGTTTTTAAATCTCAAAACACTTTGTTAGGGTCCGCATATTTCCATTTTCTTTGTACCCCCTGTTGGTCGCATTATATGAAAAGGAATTTGTTTTAAGAGTGAGAGAGGCATGCTGTTGGAAAGAGAGGGTAATAATAATTGGGTAGTGGTCACTAAATGGCGACGGGTATACCACATATTTTTTTAACAAAGGATCCAGGTCATTTGACAGAAGGATGTGGTCATTTATTACTGCCATTTTCTCTCCCAAAAAAAGTTAGATCATTCATGTGTCTTTCACAACTTACATCTGACGTAAAAGACATATTGTTAAGTAGGAGAATTCTAGTCAATGCTTCATCATATGCTAAATGGTAAAAAAGACTAACATTCTTTCCTAGGCCGTCTTTATTAACACACATCTGCTTCCCACTATGTATACATTTAACAATATTAAACCACCACCCAAAAAAGGGAAGTACCAGTTGGGTATTTATTCATTACTTCTATAATTGAAGAGTATAAATCCTCAATGATCCCGACAGGCTGTGTCATAAAATAGTTAAAATAAAAATCAATCAGATTAATATTAAAAACTCCCAGCTGAGGCAATTCTAATATCAGGTGACAGGGATTAGTGGACAGCGTTTTCCCAAACCAATTCCTTATGGAGGAAAAGACCACATCAAACAATCCCTCCTTAACTCTACCTGTGATGGACGAAACAGCAGGGGAGTAAAAAAATCTAAAACCATTTGACCATTAATCGAAATTCCGGCAATCGGCTGACAACAAATAACATCAACATTTATGATAAAGGATAACGAGTCATTGTTGTCTTTTTTACAACCCAGTCCTGCCACGTTCCATGAAAGGAACTGTAAATTCCTTGCACGCTGTACGGATAATTTTTTAATCCCTAAAATTGGGTCCTCTTGGGTAAATCTGGAATGGTCTAGGGTATTATTGAAGGACTAGCATCACTTCTGGAACCAGTAAATCAATAGACCTCCAGGAGAAGGCCTATTTGGTACATCAAGCTTTATTGTGTGAGATTGGTTGAGATCTTGTGGCATGTCTGCAGATTGCGTCAGAGCTTGACATTGTATGCTGAGTAATTAACCTGCTTGCCCGAGCAAGTGTTGGCAACATCTGCCCCCATATTTTGAATACCATCCCACATGACATTGCTAGGAAACCTCTTTTAGTGCCAGGTTCTCTTGTTTACTCTCCGGGGGCAAGGGTGGAGGCAATCATTTGTATCTAAGCCTGAGAGTGGCAAAAATCTATTTTAGGTCAAGATCAGGGGTAATCCCAATGAAACAGGCTAGGAGCGAGGAGGGCCTCCCCTATCCCCCTGGCCCTGATGTCTTGGCGGGCATGGAGGGTATGATAAAAGTATCCCAGTGGAACAAGGCTTGGAGTTACAATTGTGCCCCCACTGTCAAATCTAGTGCCACTTTCCACCCGACGATGTGCAAGATCCGATTTCCTTCAACTTCCCACAATACAGTTTCCCATGTTGGATTTTGGGGAGGGACCGATCCATCCCACTTTCCTTACTAGCAAGATGCTATTCTACTCCTGGACTGGAAAAGCAGAATCTTGATAGAGCCAGTGGAAGAATTTGTTTTTAGTTCTGTGCGTGACTCCGCCATGTGGTTGGGGGCAAAAACTACAACATATGGGCAACTTTTGGGTTGCAGATTCAGGGTTTTCTGAGCCGTTATGGTATTAAGCTTGATGAGTTGATTATTAGAAAGATTTGTTCTATTCACTCTAATAGGCCTTTCATGTCCAGCCCAGCCAGGCACAGATCTTACTGCAGACACCAAAGGGGAACTGTTTCACTTATTGTTTCCTGCAAGAGGGGTAAAGTCACCCAGTGGTAGAAATCAGCGCCCTGGAATAATGTTGACATCTTTAGTAGTCTAACCACTGGCAGAGAGGGCTTGGACTTGGACTTGGAGTAAAGTGGGAATTACAGATGTAGATTGCAGGTTTAAAATGGGTGATAGGCTCTTCAATTATATTAATCTTCTCCATGAGGGGGGTTTATAGCAGAGGTCACAATACTTTACAGCAAAGCCTGGATTTCCTCCATAGTGGGATAAAGCTCCCCATGTTCATCTCAGGGTTTGCGATGGTTGACAATGCCTGCTGGCATGCTCCTTCTTTTTTCCGTGGGACAGCCTTAAAATCCAATTTTTTTCAGATTACCAGGGATGGGGCCTTCCGTTGTTTTCCTTCTTTTCCTCGTTCATGGCTCCCAACTGTTGCTTATCACATGGGGGTCAGATATCAAGAGGGCAAGGAGATACACACACATTGATAATAACTATGATTATATCCAGCTTCTAAAGAAGTTGCTAGTAGGCAGTTTAGTATTGGCCAATAGGCAACACCATCGTGTTATGCCTGACGTTAGATAAAATCTTTCTCTCATGTCCCAATGATTAAATATCCAACATGGTTTTAGTAACCGTAGAGTAATCAATATTATAGATCGAAAACAACTTAAAGAGGCGAGGAGACCTCTGTTTATTAACAACTTAGACTAGTAAACCTGTCCCAAATGGATTCTGCCAATTTAATACGCTCAGAGTTTTTGCTTTTTTGGATTACCCGGTTTTGGACCCTTTCCTGTGGGTGAGTCCAACAACATTTTTCTCACCCATGGTAATCACATGGCAAATGGACTGCACAGGTTTACCACCAGTGTATGCCTTTTAAGATAAGACTGCTGCACCTCAGCCAAGTTAAAAGGTTCTTGGCAGGTTTCATATGAATACATGTGCACATGCGTGTACACACATGTGTGGGCTGCACATTTGAGACTACCATCATGCGCAGCCTTGTAACAGAGTACAGGTAGCCTAGAGCATGGAAGACACTGCAGGGTTAGATATTGACATAGGATAGGCCTTATAATATTAATGGTCACTTATAGGGAAAGTCATTGTGATTTACTGTTGTATCTGTAGTGACACTTCATTCTATACATGGGGGAAATCTTCCTTAGAATGAAGTTTCTCTTCCCTCTTGCCTACAAAGTCCAGTGAAGTATGAAACTTGGCTGCAAAGGGTTCACCCAGTTCATATTCACAGGTCCCAAGACTCTACATGTACATTCTATGGGGTATACAGTATTGTCATATTTATCAGGCTCTGCTCAGGATCCGATTCCAGGTTATTTGCCACCCTGCTGGGCCAAGTTAATTACATTTCTCCCAGCAGAGGGAACAAAGGCTGTCTGACACAAAAGAAGTAATTAACAGTGCTTTTCTCAGCTCCTGAGGATGAAGGGTTGTGATGAACATTTTCATCTGTTAATTTCCTTTCACATCGTACCAGGGCTGGGGTCAGCCCAGGCCCACTGAACTGAGAAGGAGGTCCACAACTGGAGGCAACTCAGGATGGGTCACCTCTATGCAGTTTTGGTGGGAAAGACCCTGGCAGTGATGTCAATGAGGGGTGGAGCTGAGACACAAATAGCCCATCATCAGTGTTTCCTGTCTGACGGTATAACAAACTGTCCCAGCATGTCACCCAAGAGGGTTGGGACAGAGGGGAAGAGGTGACATGGCACCCTAGGCGTGGTCAGGGGTGCCTGGCTTCTAGAATCTTCCACCCTATTTTAAAAACCCTTGCCCAAGGGAGAGAGCAGACTATTGGTGCTGCATGTGCTTTTCGCTGCAGTATGCTGGAGCTGCGACAGCCATGTACAACTGGAAGTAGAAACTGTTGATGCTCAAAAAGATTGAAGACTCTGCCTCAGTTGACCCCTGGACCAGTGGGTCTCTCTAAAGGCCTGTGAGGCTGGCCCACATAAACCCCTGAGGACCAGTTGGGGGGAAAGATCTGGACTTCTGCCCCAAAGACAAATGGTGCAGAGAGTCACTGGGACCATCTCCCTGTGAAGTACACCATCTTGGGGGTGAGGAGGAAACTTCCTGTGGTTAGAGCTCAACACCAGGAGTAAAATGAGCCCAAGGTCATCCAAATCAGTCCAACAGGGACCGACGCAAGGTATTTTTAAGTTTGGTGACATTCAACTCTTCACAAGGCATGGAAAGTATGTGGGGCTCTGCAGCAGTGTCCTTCAGTCACCCCTGGGGTGGGCCAGGGTTAAACTATTCTATTTTTCCCAGGGTAGAGGTGTGCATGAGGCCCACTCCCCAGGCTGATTCTGCCCCTGGATGCCCCTATCTCCCTGGGGATCCTGTTTGAAGCATAGGTCTTTGACTCTGTTCTGTCATGAGTTATCTCAGTTGTGGTAGGCCAGCACTGGGAGACTATTTTTTTAGGGCAGCTATGCACTTTATAAATCCGTATAACATAACATAATGGGAGGTGGAGCAAAGAGGAAGGGGGAGTACCTTCCAGCTTGCCTGAGAAGAAGAGAAATGTCCTCCTGACCGTGTTTTCCACAGCTGTAATTGGCTTACCCCGCTCCCCATACCCTTGTCTGAGGGGAGTGGGTAGCCAACACAAAAGAAGCCACACTGCCGAAAGTCAGGGGAGATGAGCGTGGCTGGTTCCCCTGTCAGCAGAAAAGGGGACGACTAGCTGGGCAGAATGCTGGCTGGGGTAACCCGTGGTGGACTCCCTGAGCTGCCCCTAGCAAGTTGAGGCATGTGAGGTGCCTAAGTGGGACCTGGCCCCCCATAAGAAAAGGAAAATCAATTAGAAACAGCTATACAGCTGCCCCTGGCACAGAAGGATAGCCCCTAATAAAATACTCACTGCTCCTGGCTTGAGCACCCCATAATGACCTGCAGGGCTAATTTACAAATGTTTTTCTCTTCTTGTGTTGGTCCCAGGAAGACAGGGCCCACTAAGGAACTGGAAACGTGTTATGGAGGCTGTAGGACTTACACTCACAATAAAACAAATCACTGGCTTCTCCAAATTACTTCAGAAAAGGAAAACTCCTACGATATTTAGAGCCATAAGTCTGACCAGTTCTGTTTATAATTTATACAGTACAACAATCCACAATGCGGCTGACCAGGGTTCTGCACCTCAATTTCCAAATAAGTCAAATAAATACATTGTCTGTGCAGTCTTGTCCGGGGTATGCCACACAAATACCCCACTGGATACCAGATAAGAGAATTCAAGAATGGAAGGACGGTGCACCAGAATGCAGTCAGAGATTCTCAGATGTAATCCAAAAATATTCTTTATTAAGACTTCAAATTAAAATCTTTTTGTGGACATCAGCCAACGCGTTTCGTTCCTGGAAAAACTTTGTCAGGGCAAAAATGTCTATGTCTGGTATCCCGCGAGCAATTTCCGACAGTCAGTGGTTTCCTCAGTGCCTGATATTCAACATTAGTTTCGTATATCAATTCGTGCAGAGGGTAAGATACCAGATCCTTTAAAAACAAAGAAAGTAGTCACATCAAGGTATAGAGAATTCCAGGCATCATTATAAGAGCCCAAAACAATCATTGATGGTAGGAATGCGGGACGATTGGTCTGTATGTCTACAATGACGAGGACTTTGTTTTGGGCTTTTATATTGATGCCTGGAATTCTCTATACCTCTATGTTTATAATTTATTTTCACACTATAAATTATTCTAGAAGCCAGTCAAACATTTACTTTATTTGGTTAATCTTAACCATAAAGCATACATATACAAAAAAGACTTCCATAAAAAATAGTAACAAGTTAAAAATTCATTTAGATAAAATGTATCTTATTGTTCATTAAATTAACCACTTTGTCTAAGGCCTTATCTATGGTCTGTTTCTGCTTTTTGAAACTGAGACTCTACAAAATTCATAAATTTTACCCCCCGGCATGCTAAAATGTTTGAACCTCCTCCCAACCAGCTGATCACAGCTTGCCTGCAGGTGCGAATCTGTAGCATGTTAAAAATTGGTTTCAATAACATTTTTCTCTTTTCTTTTAAGGGAACACATGTACACAGGAGATGGCACATAGTCTCACTGTGATAATCACATAGTCTGCATCTTTGTCCCTGATATGTGTCCTTCCAAGATGGAATCAAATCTTTGGAGGAATGGTCACCCATTCTGAGGGCCATGTATTTTCTTTTTAAAGATAGCCTAAAGTGTGCCATGAGGTACGGTTGTGGTTTTAAACATTTGTACGAATTTAGGATAGTCCATGCGTGTCGTCGTTTGGCCAGGGTCTTTTTATCTTCAACCAAAGAGAGGGCTTTTGTATTTAGCTTGCAAATCTTTTTAAAGGCGGTTTTTTCTGGTGGATTCTTCCAGATCTCCACAATTTTGAGGGTTTCTAATGATGCTCGCAGGTCGTAGCCCCGTGAGTTAGATTCCTGTTGGTCGTATTGTTTTTTGATTTCTTGCCAACATAAATTATTTAAGGATCCTGTCTCTGCCATTCTCAGTTTCCAGCACCATTTCGCTAGTGCTGCTTTCCTTTGGTGTATTTGATTTTGCAAACCAAATTCCAGTCTGATTTGGGCCGGGGCCGTTCCCTTGTGTAGGTGAAACACGGATTTATATATTTTTGTCTGTAGGGTATTTAAAATGTCTGCTTCTTTTCCGTGCCATATTTCCAGTCCGTATGAGAGGGTGGGTAGAACTTGAGCTGCCATTACTTTTAGCAGATGATCGTATGAAGGGCATTGCAATTTCTTTTGGAGAACTTTGTACGCAAAGCTCAGTGATTGTGCTTTTGCCGCGATTATTCTTTTTTGAGTTGAAAGTGACATGTTTTTGCTTATTGTGACCCCTAGATATTTGTACGCTGTTACTTCCTCTATGTGTCTGCCATTGGTGAACCACTTGAAAGATCTTTTACTGGTGCCCGCCAATCTCACCACTTTTGTTTTTTTGATGTTTAGTTCCAGGCCTTCTCTCTCAAAATAATCTGTTAATTCAGCTATTGTTCTTTATAGGCCTATTGGTGTTTGACTTAAGATTGCAATTTCGTCCGCATATTGGAGGAATTGAATACTTTCATTTGCCAATTTAGGCGGGTGTCCATTCACGTTCTTGAGTTGATCTTTCAAATCGGCCAAGTATATGTTAAAAAGGATTGGGGAGAGCACGCAGCCCTGTTTAAGGCCGTTATTTATTTTTTGTTCTGCCGATATTCTTCTTCCGTCTCCCAGTTTTACTTTTGTCCATGTTCTGCTGTATAGTGCCATTATTGTTTCCAATAATACTTTCGGAAGACCCAACTGGTCCAGTTTTTTCCATAGGCGACTTCTGGGCACTCGGTCGAAAGCGGATTTCAAGTCTATATAGCAGGCTATTAATCCGGTCTTCCTTTTCCCTGCACCTTCGATTAATAGTGACAGAGCAGACAGATTGGTTAAACTGCCCATGCCTTCTCTGAAACCGGTTTGGAATATGGGTATTATTTTGTTGTCCTTTGTCCATTGTCGTAGAAGAGACAGAATACAAGATGAAAAGAGCTTTGCCTCCACATCGATTAGAGCTATTAATCTGTAGTTCCCTGGTTCCATTCTACATCCACTTTTGTATATTGGATGGAAGATGTTTCCTTGCCAGGACGGTGGGATCTTTTTTTCTTTATGAATGTAGTTGAATAAAGATGTTAGGTATGTTGCCCAGAAGTTGGTGTCATATTTGAATAAGGCATTTGGCATTCCGTTCGGCCCAGCTGCTCCTTCCGCTTTTATTTTCTTTATTAGGTCAGTTAGCTGTTTGATAGTTGTCAACGGCATTTGTTCATCTTTGTCAATGTTGTCCTGTCAGTCATTATTTCTTTGTTCAAGGACTAATTCTTTTTGTTCTATGCCGTTTTTTACATTTTTGACTACTTCTCTTTTGGTTGAGAAACTCTGGATGTTATACAGGTTATCAATATAAGCGGCCCATGTTGTTTCACTTATTCCTATATTGAGTTGACCACCAGCTCCTTTCGAAAGTTTATTTATTGTATTCCAGAATTCTCCACTATATGGTAATTTACTAGTCCTTAACAGCTCTTCCCTGATTTCCTCTGTGTGGGATTTTTTAGCTTTTCTGCACTCCTCTTTGTATTCTTTCCTCATTTTTTGTATGTCGTTGTTGTCTACTTTTTTTCTGTAGTTTGCTATGAGAAGGCAGGAGCCTCGCAGCTCTCGCCATGTCTTTCAAAATTCAAACCAAATTGCTTTTCCACACGGGGAGCTGCATCTTAGCAGCTCCCCGTGTGGAAAAGCAATGCCGGCTCCCGAGGGATGCGGGGAGTCGGTGGGACTGTGGGGGGATTGGGGACCCCCTCACTGTCCCCAATGGAGATGGCCAGCCCTGGGGATGGGGTCCCCGGGGCCATATGTGGCCAAAGGAGGGGGGCAACACAGCCCCCCTCCAAAACAATGTACATAATAAAAAAAAGGCCAGCCCCGTGGGATGGGGGTCCCTGGGGCCAAATAAGGCCTTGGGAGGCGGGCTACGTGGCCCCCTTCCAAATTGTTCAATTTTTAAAAAAAAAATTAGGGGCAGGCCCTGGTGGATGGGGTCCCCAGGGCCACACAATTAGAAAAAGAAAGGGGGCTACACAGCCCCCTTCTTTAAAAAATAAATAAAAACAGACAGGGATCACGTAGGAGGCCATGCCCCCTCCTTTCATCACTATGCATACGCATCCCCTGGTGAAATAGGGAACAAATTCCCCTTGAATACTGGGGGTCCCTGGGGACCAACCAGCCCACCAGGAACCTCCAGTATGCACCAGGGGGCTGCGTTGCAGAGAGGTGTTCCGAGGCCACGTCCCTTTTTGCACCTCTCTGCAATGCAGCTCTGTGGCACTTAGTGGAGGTAGCTGGTGAGCTAGTTGCACCCCAGGGACCCTCAGGATTCCAGGGGAGTTAATCCCCCAACTTAAAATTAGCCACGGGTGCGTTTGCACAGTGGTGAAGAGAGGGGGCGGGGCATGAGTTGACATGCGTGCAAACACACCCTGTGGCGCGGTTTAAGTTTGGGAATTAATTCCTCTTCAATCCTGAGGGTCCCTGGGGGCCAACTAGCCCACCAGCTACCTCCAGTAAGTGCCACGGACCTGCGTTGGAGAGTGTTGTAAAAAGGGGCGTGGCCTCTGAACACCTCTCAGCAACACAGCTCTCTGGCGCATACTGGAGGTACCTGGTGGGCTAGTTGGCCCCCAGGGTCCCTATTCAATCCTGAGGGACCCTGGGAGCCAACTAGTCCACCAGGTGCTTCCATTAAGCGCCACTGCACTGCGTTGCAGAGAGGTGGTCCAGGCATTGCCCCTTTTTACATCTCTCTGCAATGCATCTCTGTGGCGCTTACTGGAGGTACCTGGTGGGGTAGTTGGACCCTACGGACCCTCAGGATTCAAGGGGGCTTAATCTTCCAAATTAAAACAGCCACAGGACGCATTTACACAGTGGGGAAGGGAGGGTACAGGGCCTGAGGTGGCGAGTGCAAACACGCCTTGTGGCACGTTTTGAGAGGTTGTTTTAATCCCCCTGTCCTATTATGTACTAGGGGCTTACAGAGGAGGTGATGATAATCACAGGGAGACCCCAACGCATAGTGTTCCCTAGTGTATATAGATGTTTTCACTGTATTCTAAGTGCCTTTTAACATAGCACTGGCTCTAGGACTGGTTAGTCAGAGTCAGTTACCACCAGTAACCGTCTGAAAAAGTTGAGAGTACAGGATGATTTCTTTCTGATCTTCTGTTTGTTCTTTCTGCAGGTTTTCCTTCTTCCTGCACTTTTCTTCCTCTTTGTTGAGCTTTGTTGCTTCTTTATGCATTTGATTTTCTTTCTTTGCTTCTTTTCTTCTTTCTTCACATGTCCTACCTCTGTAGGGAAAGTTAGAAATTAGCATTTAAAAAAATTTGAAATTAACTGAAAAAAACGTAGCTTTCAGGCACGTTATAGTTAGGAATTAGCATTTAAAAAACCTTAGAAATTCACTGAAAAAACCATAGGCTTCAGGGGCGTAATAGTTAGCTTGCCATTTTACTCGTACAAAATCATTGAAATACCCCTGTTATATTTAGTTCAGCTAACTATAACTCCCACGCCCGCAATGCACTGCTGATGACGTCACATATTACATCACTCATGAAATGGTCAGTGACATCCCTCATGACATCACTGATGACATTGATAGAGCGCGCAGGTCACCCGACTATAAATTTACCAATACTCACCTGGGCCCATAATTCAATTTTCTACATTTACTCAATCAGGTAACCCACACTCTACTACCATTCTATTTTATTCCACTAATGCCTATACCGTTGATTTACCAATCCTCGTCACTGGTATCTATGACCAAATGTATTAGGAAGTTAGATGTAAAGAAGGCAGTCATGATTACAATAACATTTGTACTCACATAATAACCACAAACTCAGGGTAGGTTTAAACTCTTTATCTAATCATCATCAAAAGTCATGAGCCACAGATTGAAAGTAATTAGACTGTCAATAACCAAAATTAGAAACAGTGTATAACTATGCAAAAGATATATTATGCCAACCATTTGAAATAAAGGGAAGGTAAAACAGGGAACATACTATTTTCAGATACAGACTTTCGCATTTTGACTAAAGGAGGGTAAAGAAAAGGAACATACTAAACCAACAGTTTCGCAAATATCAGTGGTTTTGGAAAAAGAACGCAATATGCATTATCGAAACTCAATTTTAGCACATAACTATAGGGAGGGTAAAAAATTGGAACATACTATAAATTCAGATATTCAAGCTTAGCTTCTTAAAGGGAAAGGTAAAGAGAAGGAACAATTATGCAATCATAAAAAACGTTATATCATTCAACTAAAGGTGGGTAAGAATATGGAACACACTAATAAACAGCAACACAGTGAATTTATCATTTACTTAAGGGAAGGGTAAGAAAAGGAACATACGTAATCAAAGCTTTTCAAATCAGGGAAGGTAAAGAAAAGGACACAAATTATATTGACAATTACCCACACAGATTTATATTTACCTAAAATGGTGTGAAGACCAACCCTGACCACAGGTCAGTTGAAAAGGACAGACAAACCCCAAAGATTTCAGTAATCAATAGCCCAGCAGGTGCAGATTGGAAAATCAGGACAGGATAACCCCAACATTTGGATCAGGACCGGGCCGCCAAAGGTAAAGACCAGCACCCGCAGTTCGGTTGCAATGCCTGCGCTACTCCCTCTCTGCAAGGAATCAGCCAAAACCCTGATTGGGTTACAGCATTCACCAGCAAAGTGCTTTGCCAGCACTTCAGCTTCCCAGAATCCCGATTGGGTCAGTAAACCTCCCGACAGAGTGCTCCGCAGCCCTCTGCTCTTAGTCACCTATTAAGTGCGTTGGGTCAGTGACAGGTCAGCAATTCGGACAAGTCGGACAAATTAACTAGCTAAGCTTACCCTAGTTATACTGTTTTCCAAGTCAGTGTACCACCCCCCAATGTTGCAAGTGTAAGGATCCCCAATTTCGATTGGACAAAGGAGGAGGACAGGTCATCACACCATCTAAATGTTAGACTTCAGTGTTGAATATTAATTTATTTCGTACCCGCCCCATCAATTTCTTTTCACATGACATCTGCATTTTCACCTAACAATGGTTGTTCTATTGATAAATACATTGTATGCAATTTGGCTTCTTCTAGTGGGGTCAGATGTGAGCTTCCAAGGCACATCTTGGCTGTGACTGCCTTCTGGCTTGGTTTCAATGCCAAAGGGTTCATCTTCTCGTTGCAGACTGTCATGCACGGAAAGGACTTCCAAGATGGAGTAAAAAGCACCTCCCAGGCCCAAAGATTACGATACATGAAAAGTAAAGGAAACAGTTTTAGAACACAGAATAAATGAATACACTGTATACCATGAATTTCTACACTATACCCATTACTTTATAATAAACTATAGCATTAAGATTTAGGCAGAACAAACAGCTTAGCAAAAGCAGCAGTGCAAGCCTCTCGCATG
This sequence comes from Lissotriton vulgaris, assembly GCF_964263255.1. Lineage (NCBI taxonomy): Eukaryota > Metazoa > Chordata > Amphibia > Caudata > Salamandridae > Lissotriton > Lissotriton vulgaris. Next base: position 1,181,462,309 of record NC_141691.1, read on the forward strand.
TGAGAACACAAAACAGCCATATAAGCTCTAGTGCGCAGAAGGAACGAATTCCCTACAAAGCTGCGAGTACCTCATGTCACATGGGTATGACAGACGCATGCGCAGTAGAAATTCCCGCGTAGCAGCAGTCATCTTAAATTCAAGCGTATTAGGATTAGTAAACACATAAGCAAGCTTCACTCGGACACCCAATAATGATGGAAAATGGCCAAATTAGTAAGACAAACATTTGATTATATAATTAACGTTATTCGAGGTTCATGAATTCAAGCAAGTTGCTTCTCGTGCGAATCCTTGCTCCATCAATCTCCTCTTTGATGATTTTTTATATCATCACCAATTAATGAAACAGATGCCAACTTCTCACATTTCACCCATTTCAATCTCCTCAAACTTTCTATTCTGCCTTTTCTCAATATTATTATGAGAAATTTTCATTTTCATATAGATCTGGTTATTTAACTCTTCTAATTCAAGCTCTTCAATATTTCTTTTTATTCCTCGCTTATTCACGGAATATTTCTTTTTATGTTTTCGACATTTGCAAAAAATTATAATTCCTAAAACTAATAAACCTATTCCCGCCATTGGCATCAGTATTTTACTCACAAGACTTTTACCTAGATTAGAAAACCAACTACCTACAGAGGAGAGACCATCGGTAAGCCTCTTCCATGCACTATCAACCTCCAGTGGTTTAAGCTCCTTTTCCAAATTAGTAATGTTTCTCACATACCTCTTAATTTCAACACTTTTGTCTGGTATGTAAGTACAACAATGTTGCGCTTTCAACATTCTACAGACTTCGCCCTCTTTTGCCAATAACGTGTCAAGAGCAAGTCGATTTTGTAAAACCATAGATCTGATCGCAACCAATTTGGTATAGACCATCAAGAAACCTCCAGCAGTGTCAGTTGATAACCGATCTACTACTGTTGACAATTTACAGATTCTGTGTGTATTCAGAGCCACTCCCACTGTAGGTATCAATGCACTAAATACATCACCTACTATTTCCCCAACACTAGCTCTTTTGCTACGTACTAATCCATTAGATTCTTCATTGCTTCCAGCGATTTTACCCACATGGTATATCTTTGGGAAGATAATACCAAAATAACAACTCCCATACCACATGTCTGGTAATTTGAAATAAGCCTTGTTCCCACATATGTAATAGACTCCGGGAAACACAGGTTCAGTTCCATCTTTGAAACCCCAACCCCCAATTACTTTGTAATTGTGTTCACATTCACTGGAACCAATGAATACATTGTTATAATAACTAGTCTTTTCTCTGTGAAGGCAAAGTTTCCCCTTCTTTTCGAAATCCAGCAAAATAGCAACATTAGCCCCACCATTTGAGGTGCTCCCTATACTTTTAGCCCGCTTAGGAATTTTCTGATTCTTGTCATCTGCTTTTCTTTGAAAACTCTCTTCTCTTCTCTACCATCTTCAAAAATATTTTCTCTTCTTCTTGTAATAAACATGTTAAGTTATTCTTGTGTGCATCATCTATATCTATTTTACCTATAGTTAGAAAATATTCACTCATATAACGTGCTACATCTCTAGTAGTATGGACAGGGTTTAGGTTTCTACGTACAGGAAGTTCCGAAAATATCACATCTAAGTTGGAATAATAATACTGTAAAGGTCCTTTCTTATAGAATAAACTAGCCAAAACACTACAGGAAATTCCATATGTTAGTGGTAAATGGTGGTACGTCACGCCTTCAGCTACCGAAGTAGGTAACTTCATACAGAAATAGCAATCTTCTATTTCCATTGCTTCTACATAGTGTACTAACACGTTTGCAAATACATTTAAATGAGTTCTGTTTTTGATTCTATTATAATGCAGTCCTTCCTCGTCTGGTGCTTCTAAGTCTACTTTAGTCTGTCTAAGGCTAAGTGCTCTCTCTTGTGTATCTACTCTTTGTGGTGTATCTCTGGTTTGTAGGCGGAGAATTGAACCCTGGTCCCGAGCAAGATCTCTGCATCTGGGTCTGCCGCTCTAACCATTGAGCCACACTTCTCCAGTAACCTTTATGAATTCAAGCAATCTAACCATTACTTTTTAGTTTTCTTTCGTGCTACACAAGAAGTGCAACAAGTATGCTTAGACATGGCAGCCATGTTCACTGTGCGACACAACTCAAGCCGCACTATGCTGAGGAGGCCCAAATAGGCCTAAACCGAACTGGGGTTGTTTGTTTTCTAGTTCTGATGGGACCTAGACTGGCAGTTTGGGCTCAACTATTTCTCCTAGGGTAGGGCCAAGCCTGACTTGCATATGGTTCGTTCCTGTCTGAAATGGCATGCTGGGCAAAGAAACGAAGGACTGTTTGGGCATCCGACACATCACTTTTCCCTCAGGGCGCTATCAGTAAGAATATGTGCGAATAGCAGGCGGTTCGCCAAATAAAACTGCTCAGGAAGGGATTGTGAGAACTAAAGGGATAAACTTAAAAGAAGTAAAGGACACATATTTAAGAGGGGGTATAACGAAGGTATGGATTAATGCGGAGGTATTAAAAGCCTCAGAATGGTAGAGGATTTAAAGGAATACTTGGAAAAATAAAATCAATTGGATGTAATTATCGAAATCCTCGAGGGGGCTGTGGGATAGAGCAGACGCGCTATGACAAATATTGCCATAATGTATGAAGCGCTTTCTCCCTGCAAATTTTATCGTGTACTTCACTGAAGAAGAGCAGGAAAACAACCATGTACAAGTGCTAGCACCCCCTAAATTAGCACACGTCTCCATTTTTAAAAGGGACACTGGCTCTGGCTTAGGAAAGCATTGAATTAAAACATTAAAATGCCATTGAAGCCTCTATTTCCATTTAAATTGCAGTACATTTCAGAGGGTACCTCTTTAATGTCCTGATTGCCAATCCGCCGTGCAGTGCTGATTCGTGCAAGTTCTCCTGTAATGCTTTGTGCACTAGGTATAATTTACATTAAAGGTCATTTTTAATGAATTCCCGTGTATTAACAATTCTGCGCGCCTACAAGTATAATTCTGCGGAAAGGAACAAGACAAGGCAAACACAAGGAAATCAATGGCGTTAATTCATTTTTCTCAAAGCCTGTTGATACTGGAATTAGAATTAAACTAGGTATTTTGCTATGTTACAATGAAAAGCGGAACATTCCGCATTTTTCATTCGCTTTCATGTTTAGACATCAGTTCGATTTGTCGGGATAAACTGAATGTGACTTAAATTCAAACAAATTACGTTTAAAGTGATATTGCACTACAATAGACTGCTTTTCTTAAATATTGGGTTTCCACAAAAAGGCTGGCTGTGGTTCGCAGGATGGGGCTGCATTCCAGGCCCTGCATGCCTGTGCCTGTACACTTCGATACAAGTGCGGCACCCCGCGTCTAGGCTGCTATAATTGGGCGAGGGGCTGCCCGGACTTGCCGAGTGAAGGTTGTTTAATGTGCAGTAGTATCTCAGTCCTGTAGCAAAAATCAATATTTCCTTCAGAGACAAAAAGTTGGGAGCCAACAACTAATTAGTTCGTGTCCGTGTGCTTCAGTAATTGAAACAATACTGAAGGCAACACTCCGGGAATGTCAATCACCTTTTCTCCCATCATATTTTCTTCGATCTACGGCTCCAAGACGGTGCAAACATGTAATAGACAACAACGGTTTTCATCCTTCTCTTTTACCCCACGCACGCATTTAACTCGCCAGGAGACTAACAACTCACACAATTAACGCTAATGTCTAAGGAAGGGGGACTGCCTTGCCCCTTGTACGTGAGAATGTCTAATGCACACCGATTTCTATAAAATATACTATTTTTTGTACTTGATATGTGCGATATGTGCGGTAAAATAAATCAATTGCTCTTATTTATTTTTTTATTTCTAGTTTTTGAGGAGGTATGAGTGATTTTTCCCTAGGCTCTATCAAAATACTTCAGATGTTTTTCCACATTATGAACTATATAAGTCTTCCTCTCTCGCCAGCTAAGACTTACTGACATGTTTATTCTTTTGCAGCATACTGACTCACTCACACCTGACATCACTCACTGGCTCACTGGTCCACTCCCTTACACTTTAAACCACTAGCACGTAATCACTTTCTCACTCATTTACTCACTCACTCCCTCCCTCTCTCATTTAATCATCACTCATTCACTCTCGCTTTAATTCAGTTACTGACTACACACAGAGGGCCCGATTCACAGAATGAACTTAAGACTCAATCCTAAATTTACTACTATTTTGGTATTCACAGAATGCACTTACTACTTTTGGTATTCACAGAAGTTAGGATTTTGTCTTAAGTTTGTCTTAAGACAGACTTAAGACAGACTTAAGACAAACTTAAGACAGACTTAAGACAGACTTAAGACAAAATCCTAACTTCTGTGAATACCAAAAGTAGTAAGTTCATTCTGTGAATACCAAAAGTAGTAAGTTCATTCTGTGAATACCAAAAGTAGTAAGTGCATTCTGTGAATGCCAAAAGTAGTAAGTGCATTCTGTGAATACCAAAATAGTTGAGTCTTAAGTTCATTCTGTGAATCAGGCCCACTCATTCAATCTCTCACTCACGCCCTCACTCATTAACTATTGTTCCTTATCTTGAGTGCATATAATAAAACATAGGGCATAGCTTTCATAGTCAGCTTCATTTATCTTGGAAGGGTCTTATCAATGGGAATTCTAATTGAGCCACTTTGCCTTTTTAGGTCGATGCAAGGCAGCATATGCGCTGCTCTGAGAGGCATGCTGTATTGGAGTATGGAATAGAAGCCCACCCATTTTCCGCCGAATTTTTGTCATTGGCTTGTGTCATTCACCCTGATTCATGAAGCAAAATTGCGCCCGCAATAGCTGCGAAAATGCTATCGCGGGGGCAATTCCCAAAATCGGAATTTACCATCAAAAATGCGAATTCGCAAACACGGATTTGCGAAATCGCTAAAATATTCGCAGAATGCCGGCAGGATACCAATTGCGATTCGGAAATAGCGAGAAAGCACGGACTCTGCGAAAATAATAGTGAAATCGCACATTACTCGCATTCGGTATTCATGAAAAATCGCTATTAGCGAAAAAGCCAAAAATCGCATTTTGCGAGGCGCAATTTAAGGAGAACCCAAAGCAGGTGGTAACCATCAAACCCATTGGAATTTTTTTTTTGAAAAAACGTTGGCCAATCAGTAACTGGTGCAGGCTTGACCAAACACACTTAAGGGGAAGCAGCAACAGCAGAAGGAGTCTCACAATGGTAGGAATGTACATGGTGGTCAGGCGGCGAAGGCTACAGCGAGCAGCAAGGAGGAGACGCAGAATCCAGGAGAGGATATTCCGCCAGCGGGTCACCCTGCTGGGCCAGACCAGAGAGCAAATATATGCAAAGTACCGGCTGAATGGGGCTATGATCATCAAGCTTATACAGGACCTTGACCCCCTGATGCAGCACCCAACAAGGCGGACCAATGCCATCCCAACACATGTCCAGGTATTGTGTAGCCTGCACCTCCTGGCCTCTGGGAGCTTCCAGGGGATAGTTGCGGTAGCTGGGGGGATATCCCAGCCCACCATGTCCCGCTGCCTATGTAGTTTCCTTGACGCAATGCTGACCCAGCTACACCAGCACATCAAATTTCCCACCAGCCAACAGGAATTGGATGAGACCAAGCTACAATTCTACAATGTTGCCCGTTTCCCACACGTGATAGGATGCATTGACTGTACCCACGTCCACATTTTCCCACCTGCTGGAACGGAGTACATGTGCCGCAATCGCAAGTCCTACCACTTTTGAATCCAGGGTGACTCACGGTTACTGGTGCCTCACATCTTGGCGATATGGTCTGTCATTTGTCATTTTCACCTAGTAAAGATTTTTTGTTCCTACGCACATGAGTTGGTCTAGGAACAAAATTTGAGAATCACTACTGGATTCTAATTCAGACCTCTAAGTTTGCTGTTTACAACTTTAGTCCTAGTGGGGGATATTACTTAGGCCTGGTCTTTAAACATCCCTCTAGCCCTCTAATATTGTTTCGTTTCTTGTGCAGGCTTATACTCAGCCTGTGCCTGAAATAGTCATATGAAGTCAAGTGCGCCTCCTGCACGTACCACCCAAGCGCCTCTGCGGCTCATCCTCATCCAAGCCACGTGTACCTGCCGTGGGCCTGGTGCTGCGCCTGAGTGCCTCTACTTGTGAGGCAGAGTGGCTGCTCACGCTCGATGTCCCCTCACTGACATCATCACCCCCAACAGTGGCAGGTAGAGCAGGAGGGTGTAGTGCTGTCACGGCAGTGGTCAGGTGCTCAAGGACCCTGGCCACATGCTCGCAGCACTGGATGAGCTGCTGCTGCTGCGCAAGGGACAGCCGCGATAACTGTGATGTGGCATTGCCTACTACATAATTGGACCTGGTGTAGGCCGTCAGCCGGGTCAATAGCTGACGGTGGCGCCGGCGTGCTGCGTTGCGCTGAGATGTAATAGCTGCAGTGTTGGCCTCCATGGCTGCAGTCATGCGGGCCATTCCCTCCCCCACACCTGCCATGGCCGCCGTCATGCGGTCCATCCGGTCCCCCACTCCGGCCACATTGCGCCCAATGTTGTACAGCTGTAGCTGTATGGCACCTTGCCGGCATGCCTGCAGCTGATGTGTACGCAGCATGCGTCTTTCCACGCTCATTCGCGCCAGCCGCTGTCCATTCTCCCTCCTGCTGATAGCTGCATTGGTCTGTAGGCGAAACCTGCCACGCCTGCTCTTCTGGCCTGACACAGTGGCTGGCCGCTGTGTTGCCGCTGTCGCGGGCCCTGATGTAGAAGCACCAGCTGCTGGTGGTGTCACAGCAGGCGTTGCTGGTGCGGCAGGGGCTGGAGGCACACTGGTAGTGGGCCTGGCTGCAGCAGTAGTAGTTGCGGCTGAGGCTAGGGGCACACTAGTTGTGGGCCTGGCTGCGGCTGTAGTAGTTGCGGCTGAGGCTGGGGGCACACTAGTTGTGGGCCTGGCTGCGGCAGTGGTTGCTGCGGCAGACGCAGGAGGCACACTGCTGGTGGACCTGGCTGCTGGTGTTGTTGCTGCGGCAGGGGCTGGTGGCTGTGTATGTGGCGGCACCTCCTCCTCATCCTGGGCCTCCTCATCTATTAGCAGCCTCTCGCTGTCGCTGCTGTCAGCGCCACCTGTGAGGGTAAGTGGACGTTCATTAGTTGCATGTATCTGTCACACGTGCAGTTGCTACATGCATGCTGGGTGACATTCCCTGACTGGCTATGGCTTTGCGTACTTTGGAACCTGTCTGGCCGCATTGTGGTACTCCTACATTGTGGCCACACTACATGTCCCACAATGCTTCAGGCCATTACCTGATGTGCAACAATGGCATGACTATGGAACATTATGGGAGGCTATATGGTCATGGACATTCATAGGGGACAGGGTCGGAGACGCATGCCACTTACCTTGGATTTCTTGGGTGGGGCGGGATGAGTCGAGACGAGTCACTCCAATGCACGCCTCCCTCTCCAGAGTGTCTTCTACTTGGTCCTCCAAGGCTGTGTTTGGAGGGACTGTAGGCCCTCCCCCTCCAGTGCCCGATGCCTCTCCAAGCCGCTCTGCCACCTTCTCTTTGGCACGACCACGGAGGTCGTACCAGCGTTTTTTTAGTTTGTTCAGTGACCTATCAGCCACACCCACAGAGTTCACCGCAGACGCTATTCCCTGCCAGATCTTCCGTTTTCCCTGCTCCGGCACCCTCCTAGAGTCCTTGCCAAACAGATTGGAGTGGTTGGCCACCACCCCTTCTATCAAATGCTCCAGCTCCTGCTCGGAAAATTTTAACTTTCTCTTCCGCCCTGTGGTGTTGCTGGGCCCAGGAACTCCATCCTCAGACATTGCAGCACTGTAGTTTCAGAGTTGGAAATCAAAAACAATAGCAGGAGCTCTCCCAGTTGCTGACTCGAGGTCTGCCTCACTGTGGTGAATGAGGGTGGGAACTGGCTGCTTCCTGGTTGTGATGTGATCACTGTGCTCGAAATGCGACTTCCCGTTTTCCCGATCTCGCGATTTTGCGATCTCGCAATTAGCGATATCGCTATTTGCGATATCGCAATCCCGACACGAATGTAGCCGGAAATAGCGATTTTTCTGCGATTATCGATAATCGCAAACGGCTTTTGCGGCCGTGTGCGTATCGCTTTTTTTTATCGCTAAACATCATGAATTCCGATCTGCGACTTCTCAATAGCGATTCGCAATTTTTCGCTATTTGAGAATCGCAGATTCCGGTTTTCATGAATCAGGCTGATTATCCTTTGTAAATGCTGGCTTCTGATTCATTAATAGGCTTGTTAGTCCCTCCTTAGTACCAACTTGTCTTCATTTGTAACCTCCCAGGCGGACTGGTCTTTTTACTTCGGTTGTCACACGGTATGTCTTTTTTTAGTCTGTAAGCACCATTTTTCTTTCATGACTTTCCTCCTACTGCAGGCACAACATGCTTTCCTGCCAATTCAGTGCGCCATGCGCGCTTTCAATTTCTGAGCAGCCGGGACAATGGCAGCTGCTTCTTTAAATAGGTCTCGCATTTCTACGACTTTGAGCTATTGGCATTGTAAATGACAATGCCTTTTATTTGTGTGTTAATTAGCAAAACCGATAAATAAAAGGCATTGTCATTTACAATGCCATTATCTTAAACTCTCGCAAATGCAAGACCTATTGCATTGTAAATGCTTGTTCACAAACCATCTGAGCTCTTCATGCTGTAGGCTGTTCATTCCAACTCAAGCAAAACGTTGTATTGCCTAGGAATATTTTTTCGAGTTCAAATACACACTTTTTCAGGGAGTACATTCATCAATGTTGGAAGTTCAACAGACTAGAAATCCTTGTATTACTTTCATTCATTTCCCCGTGGTCCAAGACAGAGCAGTGCTCAATAGCCACTGATTAAAGTGATGCCTCTATAATCACGATGGTATTGTTCTTGCAACATGATAGGCACAGGAGCTTGCTGGTTGCATAATAGCTCAATGCACATGAATTCTGCTGTGCTGATACATGGAACATTGCACATTCGAATAAAGCAAAAGCACATTTTGTCATGTGGTCATACCTGCACCAAATGTGCATTACATCACAAATTAGGTAAACGATCATTGAATGTTTTCCGTAGTTTAGTCCTTTGATCTACAATTTAAGGTGTCTTTAATCTTTTTGTCATTACCTTTGTAAATAAGTGAATAGAGGGAGCTTCAGTAAAGTATTTCTCTCCTAAAGTAATTAGTGGCGGTTTGACAGCAATATGTTTTCTTGGGAGTGATTCCTTTGCAATGCATGGAGTACATTGATTTCAGGATCAGCAACAGCTGGCAGACACTGTTTAGTGAATGCACAAGTCATTTTGCAAAGATGGCTTGGTTCTCACTGAATACTTCCGTTGCAATGCACGGAACACAGTTGCACTTTTCTGGCAGAAACTATTTGGTGAAAATAAGACTCTCCCTCTGAAAGCAATACATTCTGGATTATAACCAAATGCTTCCATGAAGTTGGTTCTAAATAAGCATATAAAAGTTCAATAAAATTTGCTTTCTTTTTTTCAAACATGTTTTTTATTCAGTTTTTCAGATAACATAACAGAAAAAAAACAAAAGAAAGTGCATATGCCAATGAGCACCATATATTGGTATCAATAAACAAGCTGTACAATTAGCGGATATTCCATCACTTTAAGACATGCTATTCTGGAACTACATGTTGAGCCTGACTGTGGTTCACTCCACTGGGGCTGGAGCCCAGTACAGGGGATAAACCAGAATGTAATGTCAATTCTGGCAATACACTGAAGGGGCTCAATGAGAAGGGCACCCGAAATGGGGGCTATAGTGTGAATTATTGGAGTCTATCCAATATCTGGAAGTAATCGCGCAGGAGTTGTCATATATCAATGGGGCCCGCTGCCTGTGGTGGAAGGGAAGCGTAGTCTGTGCTCAATCTGTCGCAATTAGCCAATTGCTGAAGGGAAACAGCGCTTACAATGCTGTCGGTACAACAGGGTGCCATTACAATGCTGGCAGTACAACAACCACATTGTTACCACTAATACCATTACAACGCAAGTCATTACAACATTGTAATGACTTGCGTTGTAATAGTATGCGTGGTAACAACACGGTCGTTGTACTGACTGGGTTGTAAAGACTTGTGTTGTAAACGCAAGCGAAGCAAATCCACATATTCTTTGCTGATGCCTTGCAACGGGTAATGGATGCCGTTGTATCCCCCCAGTGTTGAGCAATTTTGCACTTTGCTAATAAAAGGGATATGGAGGCAAGCCTATGTGATGCTTTGGTTATGTTAGCAGTATATCTGAGGAGTGCCACCACAGGGTCAGGTCATAAGTCACTGTCTCATATAGTCGCTATATGCAAATAAACCTTGACCCAGTAATCGGAGATAATAGGGCACGTCCATGTGAGATGCACAGAGTCAGCTTAGGAGCCTGGCACTTGAGGCAGCAGTCAGTTCTAGAAATATTGTATCTAGCAATATATAATGGCGTGGGATACGTCCTGCGAAGAAGGTTGAAGTGTAATAGTTTATGTCTACTGTTGGAGGGGATTTCCTGAGTTTGGGTGCAACAGTAGGACCAGATTTTGTCTGCTTTTGGAGCATCCAGCTCTCTCTCCCATGCTTGAATCACCCTGGTGGTGGTGTCAGGCTTCATAGCAAGGCATGCATGGTACAGTTTGGACGTAATGTGCGCAATTTCCAATGTCGATATTACCAGTGATGGAGGGGAAATCATCCGGGGCAAGGGAATAGCTGAGTATGTTGGAGCGTGACGTTGCATACAAGCTTTGGAATATGAATTGCTGCCTATAAGTCATGTTTCGGAACCTGGGATCCTCCGTAATCTGTAACACATGACCATTAGGGACTAGGTCACCTACACTATGATTGTTATATTACTGTAGCACGTGGTTTACAAGTGGTTCATTCATTGAGGGGAGCCTCGGATTGTTCCAGAGGGTAAGCCTCGGGGAGTATAGATTTCCAGCCTTCAATTTACAGCGTAGCATGTGCCAGGCCCAACAGGTGGTTGATATTGTCAAAATGTCAGTAGTATCTAAAGAGATGCCCTTGGGCAGTACAGCTGAGTGTGTGAGTCCTTGTAGCTGCTCCAACTCCAGCCGCCAGTAGGGAATGCTCACATCAGGTTGATACCAACTATGAGCATATTGATATTGGGCTGCCATGAAACAGATTTGTAAGTTCAGAATCTCCAGTCCACCACGCTTGTATTGCAGTGTCAAGGTTTCTTATCTCACTCTTGGACGGGTGCCTGTCAAGACCATCCGGATGAGATGACCATGCAGAGTCTTAAAAAAAGAGCTCAGAAGCGATATTGGAAGATTAAGAAAAAGATACAGAAATCGGGGGAGAACTACCATTTTAATAATGGCCACATAACCAGCTATGGAGAGTGGCTGCTTAATTCACCTCTCAATTTGCCTTTACAAATGAACAATTGCTGGCCCATAGTTTAGTTGTAACAGTTGTCTCTTGTCTCTGTGCAGCTGGATGCCAAGATATTTAGTATGGTCTTCCGACAATTTAAGGGGATGATCAGTCTTTATTGGCAATGTGATGTCTGTTAAGGGAAAAAGCTCTGTTTTGGCCCAGTTAATCTGCAGTCCCTAGTGCTCACCAAATTTTGTTATCTCCTCTACCAGGGAGGAGAGATTTTCAGCGGGACGTTTAATGAAAAGGAGAATGTTGTCCGATTGAAGAGAAAGTAGCAATGGTCCTTGTTTAAGTTTGAGTCCATGGTGGAGATGACTAGCCTGCAAATGACGGACCAGAGGGCCCATAGCTATAATAAAAGGCATTAGAAAAAAGAAATATATGCTACGTATCCTAAAGTCTGATAATACCCAACTCATTGATTTTGGTATTAGTAGATTCCTGTTGGCTACAAATTTTATGAGAATGAAGAAAGGACTCAAGTTTTAACTATCTACCTATATTAGAGCACTTTAGAATTTAATCCTGTACTATTGGTATATTCTGTTGGATATTATTTGCATTTGAACCTTGCACTTTATACTGAAGGACTTGATGAAGAGCAGATTTTTAACTATTTATTTAATTGTCTTCATTTTAAGGGTGAAGGGCCAAGTTTTTACATCCCGAAAATGTACTTAACCTTCAAAGCACTTTAGTACTGTTCTTTTATATATATTGTTGTTGTTCCAGCTTTAAATATCCCTTGCATTTTGTATTATAGTAAAGACTTTTAAATTTGTATGAACATGGTTGTAAAACTCTAGATTAATATATCCAAGTCTGTGGAAATGTAACAACCTTTGAGTATTACTGTATGAGATTGTTATAATGTATTTTATGTGGATTTTCTTTTAAGATTCTATGAATCGAATAAAGATGTTTTGTGTGCTAATAAAAGGCAGAGGGGAAAGTGGTCAACCCTGTCTGGTGCCCCTTGAGATGAGGAAAAACTCAGAAAGCAACTCCATAATCTGCAGGCAGGCCCTAGATGCAGAATATATTAATTGAATCAGGGATACAAAGGGAGGGATCCCGAGTTTCTTTAGGACCACCACCAGAAAAGGCCATTCAAGGGAATCAAACTGTAGTGTAGTTCCTATATTCCCAATAGGCTCTGCGCATTGGAATAATATATTCAGCAGTGTAGACGTAGGACTGAGGTCAACTTGGTCTCTACTGACTATATTAGACTTAAGGTTTGCCAGCTAGCTCAGAGGTCACTAGAAACTTTCTCAAATAAACGAGGAGGAGTTTAACCTCCCTGGATAGACAAGAAGGGATTAGCTTCTGACAACCATATAACATGACAACTTTGGTCCCTCAGAATAAGAGTGTATCTCAAGAGTTGTGTGAAAACAATAGGCAGCTATTTCACTCAGTCAATCGTGCGTACTTAGTTTCACCAGAGTGCAGAGAAAAGAGAGACAGGCATTTTCAATAAAAGGTGTAATTTATTGAGCAGTCTTCTTTCTCATGCAAGAGAAATGAATTGTCATAATTGCAATACTTAATGTAAAGTAAAGTGCGTACAGTAAAAGGAGTATTATGAAATAATACTGTAAAAGCATTGATATGGTTTCTTAGGCATAAGATACTTTAAAATGGATAAAATATATACATACATATATACATTGACTAACGTACTCAACTGGTGCTTCTAAATACGCCTACCCCGGTGTACCTGACCTAAGCCTAATACGTGGGAAGGAGTAAGTAAGTAGCAGTTTAAGTTAAGTTGGTTTTGCCAAGAATCTGACTCAAGAATTCTCTTTAAGGGTTTAGTCAGCTCCGTACCTGGGTAATAGAATGCAGGAGGTCTGGTATCTCTCTTTCAGGACTCGATATCCCAGCAGCCTGCGAAGGCGGCTGAGACCATCGGAGCTGGATTTTTCAGCAGGAGAAAAGACAGCTTCTCTCTCAGTGCATCAAAAGGGTGGGGCAGCGCCCGTGGGCTCTCGCATCAGCTGGGCTCTCAGGCAAGTAGATAGCTGCTTGGCTCCAAAACCACCACCGTGTGTTTGCTTAAGGCAACGTTGGTATATTTATACCTGAAAGGTGCCGGGTTTGATGTAAGGTTGGACATAAGATGTCAATAAAGATGTCACTAAGAACTGGCCGTTCTTACAGTGCTTCACAGGAGTTCTAGGACAAAATCAAAACAAAAGAAAATGGGGATTTCCCAGGTTGCTGGAGGTTTGGTTTGTTTAGAGAACTCGTTGTGCTTTCTAGGAGTCCGGGGAAGTAGCCTTGCTTAATGTGACTGCATGGGCTACAACTAAATATGGATATGATTCCTGTGCCATTATAGGGATATTATTGATTATAACCGTACAAGGGCATAACATAGAAATATCGATTTAGGTTCCTAGATAAAAGCACAATAAAACGCCTTCTCGGCGTCAAGGAGGGCCACTGCAGTAGGAACCATCGGGATATCCTATGGAAGACCGAGAAGATTGTCCGAAGATTAAATGAGGTTGACCTGCGTTGGACAAACCTGGATTGCATCAGGGATAACATTTGTTCCATAAGCAGGGCTAATCGGGTCGCCATGGCTTTGGCCAATATTTTATTGTCGAGGTTGAGGAGGGACAGGGGGCGATACAAGGCACAGAGGGCAGTGTCTTAGCCTGGCTTTAGTGATAACGTGAGTTTGACTTCCTGCAGGGTGGGAGGCGACGCACCTGAAGTTAGGGCCTCATTATACATTTCTAAAAGACGTAGAGCCAATTGGTCCTTAAAAGCCTTGTAGAAGGCACCCGTCAGTCCGTCTAGGCCGGGGGCCTTTGAGCTGTCCAGTGCCTCTATAGCTTCCTTGATTTCATTAAGAGTATTGGGGCTCACTAAGGAACTGCTGTTGGTGGTCAGGGAGCCATTTTGCTATACTGTCCAAGTATGTGAGTAGTTCTGGTGGAGCCACAGGAGCCTGGGACAAATACAGAGTCTTAAAATAGTTCAAAATGCTGCTTTTACCTCCTATGTACCAGCAGGACATGTGCCTTCATCGTTTAAAACCTCGTTGATGTACTCTGCCTCTCTATTGGGCTGCAACATCCTGGCCAGGGTGCGCCAAGGTCTCTGACCTTCTCCATACCTGCAAGCTTCTGCATATTTCCCCATGTACGCTGTTTCCCTGTCAGCTAGTGTTTTGAATTCCATCAATAACAGGGACCTGTCATGCAGTCATGGCTTAGCATCCACAGCTTGCGCCTTGTCCAGCGCTTGTAGGTCAGATTCGACACACTGGAGTTGGTGGCGTATATCACGTAGGATACCAGATGGCTTTGACATGCTGATCCCTCATATATAGGCCTTACAGGCCTCCAATAGAGTAGCTTGGGTTGTAACAGAACTGGTGTTCAGCGCGAAGTAATCCTCGACCTCTCTCTGCATTTCACTCCTAAACACCTGGTCCAGCAGGGCATCCCCAGGGAACCGCCCTCTTCTCTCAGTCTCATATCTGCAAGGGATAGTAAGGCACAGTACTACAGGAGGTTGATCTGATAATGTGCAGGGAAGTTTACTTGTCTCTGTTGCCCAGTGCAATATATTAGCCGATGCTAACCAATATTCACATCCAAATGGTGTGGGGCGAGGAGTAGAAGGTGAAACCTGGGTCCCTGGGATACACAAATCCCCAGACGTCCTGCAGGGCATACACCTCCATGATCTGGCAGATCAGAGCCCTGGTTCTTGGTTTGTCGCTAGGGTTTACATTAGTGGAGTCAAGGTATGGGCATTGTGTTAAATTAAAGTCAGCCCTCATAATTATCTGCTCAGCATCCATTTGGCTCAGTCGGGCATACATACTTTGAAGAGAGGTAATAATATCCACTGTGGGCCCATAGATTTTGACCAGTACAACCTGCTTGTTGGCAAGTATGCCTTGCAAAATAATATAATGGCTCTCCGGGTCCATGTGGGCGGTGTGGAGACTGAAGGAAACACTTTTGTTTATAAGTATGGAGACCCCTCAGGTGTATCAACTCTAGGACGAGAAGTAGCGGTGCGAGCCCCATGACTTGGTAAATGCTAGAGCGGTGCCAGGGGGTAGGTGCGTTTTGCGTAGGCATGCTTTATTTGCCCCTTGCCTGTTCAGATATGCCATGACTTGTTTACCCTTGCATGGATTATTTATACAGTGTATGTTCTATGAGATGCATTTTACCTTAAGAGAGTTAGTCATTTCTTCTGCATGCATAATATAATGACCATCATTGCAGGTAAAAACTTGAATGTCCTCTACCCCCCACCCACACTAGACAACAAAACATCCAGTCTAACTCAATACATAGAACCAAACAACAAAAAAGTTCCCAATTATAAAATGTGGTGTACCATAGGGGCGTGGAGGCAGCCCAACATCAGAGGCCCATTCTTAATTACAATACAAGCTGAACAGTTGGTGGGCCAGCATCATCGAGTATAGTAGGAGAAGGCAAGTATTGAAGGGAGGGAGGAGAGAAAAAAAGAACCTGACAGAAGCACCAAAGTGGCATGATCCAAGACATACATATTCACACATTATCTGGGTGTCAAAGACTAAAAGAGAACTCTTACCACGGCTTGCACAGGAGCAGGTTGCTGTTTTTTTCCCGACTCCACCTCCAGAAATCCTCCGGGTCAACTGTAGATAACTTGACCCTAAAGGACTCTCAGAGGGGGAAATTGGATAAAAAATAAAGAAGAGACTGCTCAGGAACTATTCTTCTGCTTGTCTGTCTTTTCTGTCGAGTTTTATTTGCGCACTCCTCAGCTCACGTAGGGCATAAGTACGTCCAGTAGCATCACTGGGAGATCTGACACTGGGACACAAAGTCCTCAGCGTGTTTCGAGGTTTCTCCATCACTCATCTAGACCCGGGAACTCCCATGAGGAAGGCCGTGAGGTACTGCTCAGTGTCCTACAGAATTTGTCTGCCTCCTCTGGGGTATCAAAGATATTGTGTCTCCCATTGTGATCAATCTTCAGACAAGCAGGTTACAGCATGGCATACTTGATATTCAATTTGCAAAGTGAGGCTTTCAATTCTGTGAGCTTACGCCTGGCTTCTTGGACTGCAGCCGTGAAGTCGAGGTATATGGGTATGGATGAGCTTTGGTATTGCAGTGCACCATGCTCCCAGGCCAGGTTTAACACAGTGTCTCTGTCCTTATAATTCAGGATCCACGCAACCAGCAGTCTAGGCGTTGCCCCAGCCGGGGGGCATGGGTCAGAGTATATGATGTGCGTGCTCCACTGAAAAAGCAGGGATGAAACTGTCCTGATTGAAGAGTGTCACCAGTAGTTGTTCTACAAAGGAATCTGGCGTGCCCATATTCGTGGACTTTGCAACACCAGAAATGCGAATGTTGTTGAGCCTCCAAATCTTCATTCTTGATAGCCACCTGTTTGAGCACTCACTCCACTTTTTCAAGGCGTCTGATGAGGTGACATCTAGCATTGATATACTCTGTTCTGCTTCATCAATGCACATTTCCTGATGACCCAGATGCTCCCCCAGCCTGTCCATCTGGTTTGCTATGGTGTCAAACCTGGCATCCATGGAACGGAAACCAGCTCTGAGCACCAGCATGATGGCTGCAGCATCAGTAGTTGCTGTCTGCTCAAATTGGAACATGCGCTGTTTGTGATCGGTGCGTCCCATGTTGGGGCCCTTTGAGCTGTCTCTGGCACTGCCTGCCCTACACTCCGTCACAGTGCTGGGTCTGTGCCTGGTAGCCTTTCAGATCAGGATCCAAACTCAGCCAGCAAATGGGGAGGTGAACCAAGCTATTGTCGTATGTACGGTGGACGTTCGGGATTCCCAGCATGCAAATCTGGCATGGGATAGAGGCCCCTTGCCTCACTGTATAGTAAGCTGCACTCAAGGGGTGCTCCCCTCACATTGTTGCTGTGTGCTGCAGAGCGCCGCTGTAGAGTCTCACCGTCCAGCTAAGTAGGCCAGGAGCCATGTTCTGCACTCGTGGAGCAATAACGCAGTTTTTAAAATGTTGTGGCTGTGCTCACCTTCCTTGGCACCAGCTTCCAGGCCTAGCAGTGCCACTTTCAGCCTCAATGTATGGCAGGTAAGGCCTCTGATCGATCTGCTGCTGTCACACCAGGTGCTCCATCCCGCAGCGTGGCCAGAATGGACCCACCCTCAGGCTCACCTGCGGCCCCTGTCGCCGCAGGGCCTCGGAGGCAGCCACTGCCACACTCAGCATTACTCTATTTACAGGGCGGCTGGCCCTGCCAAGCCACTGGGTCTACGGACATTCAGCTCCCTGCAGCGTTCTTCTTCTCGCCCGCCTGCATGCTGCTGCAGGTGATGCCGCCGCGTTTAGACTTGCCGGTGTTGGAGCCTCAAAAGGTTGTGTCCATTTTAGAAGCTGCTGTGCTCACGCCCTGCTGAGTGTTATTTTTAAAGAAATTATTTCTAAGGGGCTTATTTCTATGTCAGACGGGCCTGAGTCCATCCAATATCAATTTAGTACTGGGACTAACCACCCTCCTGCCAGCGGTCTCAACCCAGCAATTAGGAAGCAATCGAACACTGTTCGGTCACACTCCTATTCTTTGCATTGGGAGCATGCATTCCGACCGGAATGCATGCTCTCATTGTAAAGAAAAAAGCCGAAGTTTATCCCTGCACCCCGTGGCAGGAACCTCAGGGTGCCTGCCATGGGGTGCCTACCACAGGAAGACTCTGCACCCACGGGGGCACAGTCGACTTCTGACAGCCTTTCTGTGTCCGAAATTCTGACAAAGAAAGGCTGTCAAAATCCAACATTATAATTAGGGCTCCCGGTTTGATGGTATTTATTTTGTGGACATTTTCGTCTGTATTGATCCATATTTCTTTTTTGAATTTTTTTTCTGTAATTATCCATTTTTATTTTGACTTTTCTTGTATAGTTTAAGCTGCAATGGGTATTTTCCACATTTATTTCACTGATAAAAATATACTCTCATTTGAATGTCCAAAATATTTCAGCAGTATATAGTGCAATAGTGTTATATGAATAAACTTGCATTGTAGAATAGCATAAATATCTGTAGATCTGCACTTAATTAAGCTTATAGCGAAACCAAGTGTCTTTTTTCATCTCTCCTGCCTCTCAATCTGTACCCCTACTGACCTGGAACTCATGATTGACAGTAGAAATAAAACATCCAAAGAATGCCTATTTTCCGTATTTTTCTGTATTTAAAAATAAATACAGATAGGAAAATAAATAGTTTTTTGTCTGTATTTATCTTAAAAAATGTGTAAAAACAGCAAAAACAGGGAGCCCTAATTATATAACTCCTTGGGCTGAAAGAGTCGCCCGTGGGATTACTGGAGGATTCCCAAATGACAGATGGGCTCTCCTAGCCCGTCGGAAGCAATTTGGAAATCTGGTTTGGAATCCTTTCTGACCGACTCTATCCAAATGGGTTGGTAGGAAAGGAATCCAAACAGCTGAGGTGTACTCCTTATTTAGTAGTCAAACTAGTCGCTTGTATTTAACAATAGGTTTTATCTTACCTAAAGGGTAGGTGTAGATCAATGCGATTTATTGCACCAATGTATTTAGCATTCTGGCCATTACAGGACTCTGATTTGACCAGGGATGCTAATACCCACCACAGAGGTGAAATCTAACATGTCGTTAAAGAACCAACAAAATGTGTTGCCATCATTATCATCAACAACGACAATGTTATTCTTTGTCTTTCCGACTTCGCTTTCCCCCAGAGTGTGACTACAGAGTGACTCTCCTTGCCTCCCACTATTTTTAGAATTGGTTAGGGGTAAACGTAGTAAGTCAGGACACACTACAGACCTCATGTTTGATTGTACAACACCTACTTCGGTGCATTAGGTTGCTTTGATTTACACCTACCCTTTGGGTAGTATACAACCTATTGTTACATACAAGCTACTATCTTGACTCTTCAATGAAGAGTACAACAGGGGTAAATCTACTCCATTGTGTGAGGGATCATGTGTTTTAAATATGTCTTTGTTAACTTAGAACCACAAAGGGGAACCTAATTTATATTGACCCCCTTTTTTCTGTTGTCTCCTGTCCTCTTGTCCCACTTTAGTACACCAACATAGTACAGTCTAGGGAATAATTTGGAGCCAGAACAAGTGGTTATGACATCCTCCTACCTCGGCATACGAGGTGAGAGATCTATAAACATATATACTCTTGGACCGGCAGAGTCCTGAGGAAGGCCGGCGTGACCCCGAACGTGGGGCGCATACACCGCCAAAACATATTGACGATCTAGCAGTAAGGAGGGGTGTAAGGAGCACTTTATATCTCCCAATCACCACCATTCTTCACTTTTTTTAATCCTGGCCGGAGGATCCAGGAATAAAGTATAGGCACAGTGACACCTCCGAGCTTGTCTTAAACCTTTATTATTTTTCTTTTATGTTGTCTTGTCTTCTCCCACCCTATTGCTCCGCCCCAGGCATTGACTGCGCAGGGGTGTTTGGTACCAGCACTATGATGAAGCATTTCACACAACTGTGTGAAAGAGGGCAGTATTAAGACACACAGCATGTGCCACCACAAAAAAATAGAGACACTATTTTTATCACTCCCTACTCCTTTAGCTGTATGAAAGTATTGGCAGGGGGTCTGGAGTAGGCGAGTCCATTATCCTCAACCCTCCTCTTTTGTGTGAATTAGTTCAGAAGCTGAGCCATACAACTGCATGTCCTCATAATTTTTGTTTATTTTCACTACTCGATCCAGCCTCTGTGAAGACTGTCAAGCATTGCCAGGGTGGAGTATTGACCAAAGGCAGCAATTAACAGTAATGGTGCCTCAGTGAACTTCATTGGCTACCATACTTCCACTGTGCAAGGTTAAAGAAGGTAGTGGAAATAAAATGTCCCTAAATTTAATGTCATATTTTACATAAGTTAAACAAAACGTTGATCACATTTCAGAATAGCATGGCACTATTATCAAATTCTGACAGTTTTACTAATTCTTTCGTTAGCAGAATATTCACAATTGCAATCTGCTTTTGTCTCATGACACAAACAGTACTCTGGTGAGAGATGAATCAGCTGCACATTCACAGCCCAAGGCATATTGGACAAGCCTGTTTCCTCTTATACCATCATAGCCAAGTATGTTTTATATTTAAAAGCTCTGTACATATATCAACATTAACAGCCAATACGCATATATATTGAAAGTGCATTTTAATATGTTTAGATTGATCACAGTTGATGTTGGCCTGGGGTTCAAGTGGCTCATGAAGAAAAAATTCCTAGGCAGTAGATACGATTTACATTAGATTAATCTATTTTCGACATAACGTGGGGGATAACCCAGGCTCGGTGCAATAGAACAAGGACTGTTTAAAACATATGCAATTCTTTTTTTATTGAGATTTGTCTAAAAATTGAAACATCAAGAATAAAAAAATTCAAAAAAATTACATAAAAGTGCATAGACATCAGAAACAACGTATTTACCACAAGTTACGGTTGGTGAGCACTTTGCACAAAACAATATAAATGTCAACATAGACATGTAATACAATACATAATACATATTGAGGGGAAGAGTGGGGATGAAAAGAAAGAGAAGAGAAACAGTGATTCAGATGATGACCTTTTGGATGATTTGTTGACTTCCTGACTACCTTCGTACAATGTTGTTAATCAGGCTGTAGGAAACCCACTGGCCCTGATAGAAGTTGTGGGGGGAAATCAAACACAGATACGAGTGGGAGCACGCCTGTCAGTACTACTTCTCCCAAGGGAGTTTTGCCCCTTGCCACTTCTGACCAAACATTGAGATTAATCATCTATACTGGTATTTTTACACCCCGATGTGCTTCCTTTGTTACTACAACCCCTAGTACATGTGGTACAGATACTACCTTTCAATTGGGAGCGCAACCTTGTACAGGAGTAGCTCCACTTATAAATGTCGCTGTTCTTGGCGCTGAACCAGATCCAGAATCACAAGTCTCAGAAAAGGATTGTTTGTCTTCAGACCAAGAGCAGAGTTTGAGGTGCTTGAAAAGGGGCACCGTGATTTAGAGTTCATAGAGGGTTATACTGGAGAGGAGCTTTGATTTTTATGTAAGGAAGGTCTAAGACATTTTTGTGGAACTCATAAAAGGGTGGAAGAGTAGGGTGAGGAATTTAGGAGCAGATTTGATCAAAGAACATATTTTTTATGAGGTAAGTAATATTCTTCCAAGTGATATTAATGTTTTTAATATAGTTTTCACTCATATAATGGTTAAAATATAGTTAAAATTGTTTCAACGTGTTTCAGTTGATATATTAATTTTATATTACTATTAATTATATAAATGTTAATAATTGTTTTTTGAAAAATGGCTTATCATTTTATAAGTGATTTAGAATTTCTTCTTAATTTTGAATAGTAATTGATATTTTAGTAGCAGGTTGTTGGTTTGTAGGGGGGTAGAGTGGAAACTCAATTAGTTAAAAATAATTAAAAGGTATTTAAGACATTTTATATAATCATACGATTGATATTTATTATGTAATTTATGTTATACAAATTTTATAATGGTATATATTATTTGTGGTCTATTAGGTTTATAGAGGTGTATGGTAGGAAGTTAATTAAGTAATAATTAATTAGCAATTAATTGTTCATACATAATTTTATTGATTTTTAATTATGGAATTTATGGAATAATAATTTATCTTACTTGTATTTAGTTGCAGGCTACTAGATTTGTATGAGCGTTGGGTGGGAAGTTTAGTAATAATTATTAACAATGTATTATTAATTGTTAATGAATTATTTTATTGATTTTTATTTATGTAAAATATGAAAAGCTGATTTATTCTACTTATATTTTAGTTGTAGGATGCTAGGTTTGTAGGAGAGTAGGGTGGGAAGTTAATTAGGAAATATCTATTCATTATTATTTGTAAATCAGTTATTTAATTGAATTTGTAACCTGTGGTTTGTGGGAGTCTAGGGTGGGAAATAACTAAGCAACAATTAATAAACATTTATTTATTAACTGTTAATTAATTATTTAATTTATTCTAACTATGAAAGTTATGAAATAGTTATTTTTTTGTTATATTTTAAGTGGGGTCTGCTAGGTTTGTAGGTGTACATGGTGAGAAGTTAATTGGGAATTGAATAGTAACTATTTGTCAATAGATATACTTTTTTATTGAAAAATATTTATATAAATTGATTAACATGTTTTAATTTTTTTACATATATATATTTTCTTCTAATTCTTTTTTTTAATTAGGAGTTTCATATTTTTTCAGCATTCATGGGGATACTCATATATGTAATGTGCTTGAAGTGAAGTGTTTTTCCTAATTTTGAGTTAAAATTGATTTTAGACCATTATTTTATTTTTTAATATTTGTTTTATTTTAAAACTATTTTAATGCTTAAAGTATTTTTGCGACTGTGTGTTTTAGATTTTTCAATTTTAAATATTTTATTTATTTGGCTACATTAATCTGTTTACTTTATTTATTCAACTGTTTATACTTAGTTTCGTTTTACTGTGTAAGTATTGTGTGTGTGTGTATATATATATATATATATATATATATATATA
Organism: Lissotriton vulgaris; assembly: GCF_964263255.1. Lineage (NCBI taxonomy): Eukaryota > Metazoa > Chordata > Amphibia > Caudata > Salamandridae > Lissotriton > Lissotriton vulgaris. The sequence goes on from NC_141691.1 coordinate 1,181,485,455, forward strand.
TATATATATATATATATATATATATATATATATATATATATATATATATATTGATATATATATATATGAAACAAGGGGTACAGAGGCCTGATTTTGCGGGGGCTTCAGGCTCCTCCCGTGGTCACAGAGGAGAAGATGGCCATGCCCTTGGGACGTCCTTGGGGCCAATTATCCCTCCTATTACTTCCAGTATGTCCTATACAGTAGGATTGCTGAGATCTGGTAGCAGGCCTTGCTATCTTTCTCCACCACTCTGCAAATGCACCTCCTGACTCACTCCTAGTCAGGGGATGAAGTCCCCTTGACTATCCTGTTACCTCCAGCAAGTCCCACACAGTGGGTTTGCTGAGAGGGTTTCGGTGGCCACGCCCTCTTTCTCCTCCACTCTGCAAACGTGCCTCCTGGCGGTAGGGGCATGGCCTACAACCACCTCACAACAATCCCTCTAAGTGGGGCTACATATAGGTAACAGGTGGGCTAGTTGGCCCCTATGAACCCTCAGCAGCGAAGGAGTCTTCATTCCCAACCAGAAGTGTGCCAGGAGGCACAATTGAAAAGTGGTGGGGAAAGGAGGTGTGCCCTCCAAAGAACTCTCATCATTTCTGCTATGTGGGGCTTACTGGACCCTTAGCATCCAAGGGGACTTCATCATCCAACCAGCAGTGCATCAGAAGGTGCATTTGCAGAGTGCTACAGAAAGGGGGTATTTTCCCCTGAATTTCTCTCAGCATTCACACTGAGAGGAACTTACCGAATGTAACAGGAGGGCTTGTTGGCCTCCAAGGACACTCTAAAGCTAAGTGGACGTCATCCCCCAACCATCATTGTGCTAGATAATGCATTTGCAGAGTGGTGGAGAAAGGGTGTGACTTCTGATGACCTCTCAGAAATTCCACTGTGTGGGACTTACTGGAGGTAACAGGAGGGCTTGTTGGCTCCCAAGGACCCTATACAGTCAAGGGGACCTCATCCTCCAACCAGCAGTGCCCCAGGAGGTGCATTTGCAGGGCAGTGTATCAAGGGGGTGGGTCCTCCGGTGACTTGCTGATTCCTATTTTTTAATTTTTTTATGTATTACAGGAGGGGGCCTCATTCCTTTCCTTGGTATCATGCCTCTGCTGGGCCATTTTTATCCCCATCCCCCGGGGCCATGCATCCTGGGAAAAAGCAGGAGCCAGCCCTGGGGGGCAGTGATCCAGTCCTCAGGGCCATCTATGGCTCCAGGAGGAGTGCTGCATGGCCCTCATACTTTATTTGATTTGTCCCCAAGAAGATGTTGGTCCCCAGGGCTACGGGGGTCCACACGGCCCCCCACAGCATTTAAAATGAAAGATCTTGGAGGTGGCAGCCCCCGGGGCTCCAGGGTGTAATGTAGCCCCATGCATTGTGTTTTAAGAAAGCCCCGGTTTGGTGGTGGTCCCCGGGGCTTGGGGGTCCAAGAGCCCCCCTTAGATATAATTAAATAAGCCCAGGGAGGTCATGGTCCATGATTCAGTGGGGGAGCCATACAGGCCCTAAGGAGGTGATGGTCCCAAGGGACATCGGTTAGCCCTAGACAGGGTGGCCCATGCGTTCCCCTACATTAATATTGGGACCTGGCCCACCCGGGGGATGACTCGAAACAAAGCATGGAAGCCCGTGCTTCTTTTAAAAAACATTTTTGGGAGGGGATTTGTGGATCCAGCACGACTCCCACTAAAAAATAAAAAAATGCTTTTAGTTCCTGCGGGATATCTTTGGGACCCCCCCTCAAGAGGCCCAGGAGGTTACGGTCTCTCTACACTGCCCACCGACTTAAAAAAAAAAACGGTGACTTGGTTCAAGCCAACACTTCCTGGTTTGAAGAGTTGGCAGCCAATTAGATCCCAACACGAGATCCAGAGGGGTCATAGATACTCAACATCCCCAGTTATATATATGAAAATCCTTTAAATAACTCTGCAACTAATGAACAGATTTACATACTTAACAAAAAGGGCATTTTCTGCCCCAACAGGTAACTTTATGCCAAACTTGGTGTAGCTCCATTTCATTGTTCGGCCTGTAGCTGTGTCTAACGTTTCCTATGGAAATGAACATGGGAAAAATGCATTTTGGAAGCATCCTTATTCTCTGCCCCCGCTTGACGGATCACCCTGAAATCGTCAAGACAGAACCAGAAGTGAGTAGAAAACTAGGGCCAGATGTCAAACGGCCAAAAACGGCTGTTACCGACCGGTAAAAGCCTTTCCATATGTAGGAGGCTTATTTACTGATTAGGTAAATTCAGAATCGGTAAATGTTGATTCGGTATTTACCGAATTGGTATTTACCGATTCGTTAGTTACTGAATCAACAATTTCATATTCGGTATTTACCGAATCGGTAAATGAAATGTAGAAAGCAATGTAAACAGTGCTACAGGGCTTTAAGAATTCGTTATTTACCACCAACTATTAGTTGGTGGTAAATAAGGAATTCCTATGTAAATGCATAAATGTGCATTTACACCTGTGCCATGTGACAGACATACATGCCCGTGTGCCACATGTGCACTCCAACACTAATCAGGGGTGCAAAAGGGTGTCAAAGTGACACCCTGTCACCCTTGACTTTTTCACAATTTTACCAGAATCGGTAATTACCGATTCGGTAATTGACATTCATTCCTATGGGCCTCCAGGCCTATAGGAATCAATGGCAAATGCCAAATCGGTAAATACCGATTCGGTAAATACCAAATATTACCGATTCGGTATTTTTTACCGATTTTTTACCTACATTGTATTTACCGATTCTGAAATACTGAATCTGTAAAATTCCGTATTTAAGAATCTGTAAATCCAATTTACCTACATCTAGCCCCAAGTTTTGAAGATTTTGCGGCTTCATCAAATGAAGCCAAAGTCATTTGTGATCCATCAAGCAGGGGCCGATAAATAAGGGGCGGTCCCAAAAACGCTTTTTCTAAATGTTAATTTACACTGGAAACTTTAGGCACGGCTACAGGATGAACTGTGGAATGGAATGACACCAAATTTGGCAAAATAGTAGCCCTTAGTCAAGAAAAAGCCCTTTCTATTAAAGGATATAAATCCATTCAGTACTTCCTGAGAAATTTCAAGATTTCTCAGATATACAACTGTGGCCACGGTGGATCCGTGACCCCTCCGTCTCTCGTGCCTGAGATCCTATTGGCTAAAAACAAGAAATGTTGACAGCCATTAGGGGGCAGGGTATAAATGCCCTGACTGCATATACCTTGTGGAGGTGTCCAACAGGAACGCCCAGGACCAAAAAAAGCATTAAAAAGAATGTCTCTGGGAATTGCAGTAGATCCGCGAATCCAGAGAAAAATGTATAAAAAACAAATCACGGCTTCCAGCACTTCACCTAATTCGGCCTCCGGGCGGGCCAGTCCCCTGGTACAATTAAAAATAATCCTGCAGCCCGGGGACTACCACCTCCCTGGGGCTAAAGGCAAAGGAAATGCGGGGGGCACATGGCCCCCCACAGCCCCGGAGTCCTCCACCTGCCCAGGGTACATTTAATATTACCTAATGATGCATTTAGGGGGCTCCTGCCATATCACAAAAAATGGTCCAGTCCCTGGGGTATGGGGTCCTGGGGACCAAAATGGTCCAAGGAAGGGGAGCAACGCAGCACCCCATCCTAAAAATAGGAAAGAATTGTTGGGGAAACCAGCCGTGAATTCAGGGTTCGCTTTAGCAAACACAATTTAGCTATTAGGAACAACAGAATAGGAACCCTCCCAGTGGAGCATTGGATTACCAAGAAACATATTGAGATGGATCTAAGTTGGATTATTTTGGAAAAAATCAAGAACCTCAACAGCAGCAACACCAATGTCTAAAGAGAAAAACCAGAGGTTTTCTGGATTTTCACTCTTGGCACCTTTAACCTTGGTCTCAATGAGCATCTGCCATGGGAAAATGCCATCGCAATGTAGGCCCATCTGGGGATACCTGGCTTTGCTATTATCTAGAAGTGTATGTAGACTTAGCTCCCATATTCCTGGAAGTTGGACCGCCTTGTCGGTTCTAGCTGAGGGACAGGGTTTTATGTTCATTAAAGAGCTACCCTCCTCTTCATTGAAACCCCTTACCAGATGTTGCCCTCATCATTGTTACTGTTTTAAATGAATCCATATATGGCTTAGTAGCTTAGAAGGAAAAATGTACCTCATCGTTGTTACTGTTTTAAATGAATCCATATATGGCTTAGTAGCTTAGAAGGAAAAATGTACCTTGCCCATTGTGGGCTTCTTTTCCTCATGTTATGTTTGGATTGCTCTTTCAGTTCCTTTTTATCCTTGACCGTTCTTCTTTTGACAAATTCTTTCATATCTCTGTTTGTCCTCTCTTTATTTACTCTTATTTAATCTATATTTATTCAGTTCATACATCATTATTTTTGTTGTTCCCTGACAGTAATAAGGTGCCTGATTACCGTTTGAATGAATTAGACCTTTCTATCCTACAGAATGCTGACCATCAAATATTTATTCTTTTGCTTCCCACTGTCACTCAAATCTGACTTTTTAGGTTACAGAATACTGGTTCTGTATTTTCTCTATTCCTAGACTGGGTATACTATGACTTTACTAGATTAGAATTGTATCACTTTTGGCAGCTCCTCTTAGCTGTCATCGTTTTTTATGTTATTTATGTATATTTACCCTTATTGCCGTTTTTTTTAGAGAGTCGTAGCACCCACATTACAGAAAGTGGCCAGTTATGCCCCCCTTTTCTTAATTCTTTTGCCCAGAGAGGCGATATTGTGCTAATTCTCCCCTCCATCCTACATGGCGATTGAAGGGCTCTTTCCTAAATAAATCGGGCAATATCACCTTATGTCCTGCTTAGATAATTTTTATCCCTACAGCCTTTTTTATTGATGGCAGTACTCCTATGCACATGATAGGAAATGGTAATTGTTCTGGAGGTATGAAGACTTACAGTTTATTTCACTTTGTTTTGGATAGTGATTATTTCCAACATGGCGGGGCAGGGTTTCTTGTGACGCTGCAACTTCCTTGTGTTCTATCCTCCCAGACCACAGGCATTCTTAGTCATTTCAGCTAGCTGGGACCTATGGGGATATATATCCTCCACCCACCTTAGGTGAACCGCTTTGAAGGTGGATTCATGCCTCTTGAAGACAGAGCATGGTCAACAGTATATCTAAAACTAAGGCTGCCAGGAGCTGTTCCCTTGCACTTAGAGTGTTATTCCACTCGAGTTGAACTTTGTCCCAATATTCACTCTGGGATGTCAAGTTAGAATTAGAGTAACTCCTCATCTTTATTAAGGTATTTAATTGGTCCGGGTATGGTAGTACTGAATATTATCTACCTACTCTTTAATATTAATATATAGATCCAGGAGGTTTAGATCACGGCTCATTTTACTTTTTGCTGGGTTAACATTCTCTCCTCTTATTAAGACTGTACTGCTTCATAATGTGAACCACATTTCCTCTGATTATCCCCAGGATTGGATGTACTGTTCTTATGCAGATGGCGAATTTCAACTTTAGCTTCCTGCCATGTTAGGTTCTCTGAGCTAGCCTTGAATGCAATTTAATTTGTGAGAAGGTATCCTAATCCAGTCTATTTATATATATTTTCTAAAGGTTTCTACTTACTGGCCATTTAAGGATCTATGTTTGAAACTCTCGGGCAAACTTTGTATACTTTTGAGAAACATGCTTTTCCTTATGATTGTATTGCCCTGACACATGTCCATATATGTTGTTCGTTTGGATTCATGGTAAGGCAAGTATCTGGTGGCTAGCTAGTTGTTGTTAATATCCATCCTTTAGGACGACGGCTATGCTTTACCACAGACTCATGTAATCTGTACTTACGTTAGTCTATATGTCTTCCACTTTTAGTCCCTTCAGAAGGTTCTTCATCTAACGTTGGGCCTTAAAATTATAATTTCCATTTTAAGCATACCTTTATCCTATAGGGATTGTGCTTATGAAGAAAATATGATAGTAGACTAAAATTGCAGGTATCTTTTCCTTCCTCCATTCTGTAATTAAGCATTACCTCTAACTTGCATGTTAAGAGATGGCTCACTCATTTATGGGACTCCACATATACAATTCCTTGAAATAGGTCAAATTTCTTCTTGAATAGTAGCTACTTTTCTGACACATTGTTGTGTTTTATAAATCGTAGAAACGTTGAGCACTTTGGGAGGTATTGGTGTTGTAGAGCTCTTTTAGTTCGTTGCTAGTATAATTTTCTTACCTCAGTCCTTTCACAATGTACTTGCATTTTCGTATTATAGATAAACGTTGGAATTGTTCATATTTCAGACCCTGTAGGAAAACAGATGGGATCTCCCTGCACCATCGAACAGCATCCTGATGAAGGTTGCACAATCCATCTAACTGTATTCTGATTACCAAAACGCTCATCAGGGCAATCCTGTTTTGTTATTTTTCCCTCCTATTATGAATACAAGCTTTAGGTTAAAACAATATATGTTTTGCCTCTTATCTAAGAAAATGTATCGAAAATGATTTATATGTAGTAATTTATTCATAAATGTTAACAGAATGTGGGAAAAGTGATACTACATTGCAATATCCTTGTTTTTAATATTTTGAATGTGTGGTCTTGAGTGATTTGAAGTAGTATGATATGTTTTGGTTTTTCTTCCTTTTTTTGTTTTGGTGCTGAATTTGTAGCGAGCTAACATAATATCTATATATATGTCTGTGGGAATTGTCTATTGTAAATTTTTCAAAATAGTTCATATTGAGAAAATAAATCATAAACAGAACAGGTCTGACTTATGGTTCTTAACATTGTAGGAATGTTTCCTTTTCTTAAATAATCTGGAGAAGCCAGTGTTTTGTCCTTACTGTGATAATTTTGTCTTTGTTCACTTCTCCATATATATATACTTTAGGGGACTTACCGGAGGTGACTGAAGGGGTTTCTGGCCCCTAAGTACCCTCAGGAGGCAAGAGGGCTTCATCCCCAAACAAGTAGTGCGCGAGAGGTGGATTTGTAGAGTGATGTACAAAGGGGGCGTGGCCTCTGAAGACCTCTCAGCAATTCCACTGTGTGCAACTTACTGGAGGTAACAGGAGGCCTTTTTTGGCCGCAAGGACCATCATCAGCCACTGGGACTTCATACTACTACCAACAGTGAGCCAAGAGGTACATTTGCAGAGTGGTGAAGAAAGGGGACGGGCCTCTAACAATCTACTGGTCTTTTTTTATTTATTTTGTATTTATTCCAGGAGGTGGCCTCATGGTCCCCCTCCCCAGCCCGATATCAGCCCCAGCAACTCCATCCCTTGGATCCCGGCCTTTTTAATTACATTTTTTTAAAACTAAATATAAGGAGGTTCAGCGGCCTTTGTCCTGGGCCGCTTTCAGCCCAGGGGTCCTATACCTCGGGGCCTAACCTCTTTTTTAAAATATAAAGACAAAAATAATGTGGGGCTGCGCAGCCCACCTCCTCGACTGATTTCAGTCCTTGGGTAACCATCCCCCAGGGTCAGGTCTCTAGTGTGAGTACCCTGGTCCCATCTAGGGCACCCACTTTCTACTGTTGAGGACTGTGGGGGAGCCTCAAGGCTCCCACAGCCCTTGCCGGCTCCCCACACCTCCTGCGGGAACCACTATTGCTGTGACATAGAGGGAGCTGCTAACATACAGCTCTCTCCCTGACAAAGCAATTGTGCTCCACTTTGAGCAAGCGAGAGCAAATTGCTCTTGCATGCTCAAAGCAGAACACAGTTTGCTATGGCTTGGCAGGAGTGGTCAAGCTCCCGCCAAGCCATAGCAAACAGCAATGTCCCAGGGTGGGCACCCCAGGACAGATCAGGAGAAGGCCCCGGAGGGTGGTGGTTCCCAGGGCCATCTATGGCTCCAGAAGGGGGGTTGTGGAACCTCCCTTTATTGCAGGACACTGCCCCGGGTAGGTGGTGGTCCCTGGGGGGGGGGGGGGGGAATGCGGTCCCCAACTTTAATTGTTTACATTTGCCCCAGGGAGGTGGAGGCCCCCTGGGCTGCGGGGAAGGTGTGTGCCCCCAGCATTCATTTCAGCATTAATTTCATATTTAGCCTCTGGGAGATGGTGGTTTACAAGGCTGCAGGTGGATGGAGCCGCTGCATCAATATTACATTTAGGCACGGGGATGTGGCGGTCTGCGAAGGGGTGCATGCCCTCTCAATTTGTGTCATTTTTTATCCCGGGAGGTGAGGAGGTAGCAAGAGAGGGAGATAAATGGGTACTAATTGTACAAAGTTGCAAGGCAGGTGGAGATACATTAAAGTGTAGGAGAAAGAGGAAAAAGGTACTAGGGAATATGTCATCCTGAAGTGTTGTGGTTTTGTATGGGAAGACGTACTAGTGCGTAGGTACAAATAGAGGTATTTAGGTATATATAGGTGCAGAGATGATGGAGCATTGGCAGATGAAGTGGTGTAAAGGCAAGTGTAGAAGTACTAGCATATGCAGAAATGTGATGTGATGAAGTGCACGTAGAGGCACTTGATTATATAGGTAGGAAGTGAGGTTTCAGAGCAGCTATTCTTAAACTGCTCTCGGGATCCCTGGGAGTCAGTGATGCCTAGTCAGAGGGTCTGCAACTGTTTAGAAAGGTAAGTAAAATGAACAGGTTAATAAATTGCTTATAAATTAAAAAGCAAAAATGTAAAATGTTAAGATGTTCTGTAAATGTGAATGAATTTCAAATTTTAGGCTAAAAAATAAGTTGGGTCTGCAGATTGATTTGTGGGAGCAGTGAAAGTGTATCAGACAGAATATAGTATAGGATCAGGGGTGGCCTTACAGAGGTGGCCTTAATTGAATTTCAAAAATTCCTGGTCACAATAACATTTTCATTTTTGATTAATGCGTTTGTGAATTAAATACATTATTTCATCATTAGTGTATTTGCTTGATGAATGCTTGTTTCTGTATTTTTGTGTATTGTTATGCAGTTACAAATCATCAAAATTGCTTTCAATGTGATCTTTGGCTTCCAGTAATGACTCAGTGAGGGGTCTCTGTATTCCGTTAATAATTAAGTGGGGGTCCACCGAAGTCACAAGGTTAACAACCACTCTTTTCGGATATAGGTGCCAGGCTAAAATCCCTTTGAAGGTTTTTAAGTGTAGGTATGTGTAAGAGTACTAGGAATAAAGATGTACGAAATTCACAGAATTTGTTTTCATATAATTACAAAACATTCAGTAAAATTATTTGAAATTACATTTAATTATGTGCGATGAAATTTGTCATTTAGCGATATATTTTATCACAGAATGCAATCTTGCGTTAAATTTTAACCATACACGCATTTTGTCCTAAATTATATTGCACTAAAACATAAGCAATGTAAACAACAAACACATTCTGTTGTTCCTGTATGCTAGATTTGACATCCTTGGCATTGATATCCCCCAATTTCTTTTGCCTGCGGTTGGCAAGTTTGCTGCATTTGTTTTCGTTTGGCATGGGGACTTTGTGAAGTTTTTCCCCACTAACCAGTAGTGAAGTGCTGTGCTCTCTACTTCAGACATGGTAACATTGGCTAATACCTAAATGGAACAATTATTGTACTTGTAAAACCCTGGTAAATGGTATTACATATATCCAGGGCCTATAAATTAAAAGCTACAAGTGGCCGGGTAGCACTCATTGTGGGTCACCCACTAAAATCGCTGTTTTAATCCTTTTAGGATTGCTACTGCAGACTTTAGCAGAGTTGTAAACTGCCATTTTGACCTTGATAATTAAACCTTTTACCAGGTTTAACCTTCCTTTTTATACATATAAGTCTCTCCTAAAGTGGGCCCTAAACATTCAGAAGTCAAAATGCATTGTATTTTGAAAGTAGGACAGATTGGTTTGAGTTCTACATGTGCTAGTAGTTAAAAACCTCTAAAGATGCTTTTCACTACTGTAAGGCCTATCTCTTCCTTTGTCTAGCACTGGGTTACCTAATAGCAGCTAACAAGTTATAATGTTTGATTGGAAGTGTATAGAGATAGGATGTTTACACTCAAATGAATTGTAATTTAAAATCCTCTTTAATGGTAAAGTTGGATTTTAAGTCACAATCCTGAAAAAAACTTTTTAGAAAGTCAGGCTTTTCTTTTCCTAACTATTTGTTCCTTCTGTCAGTGTCCTTGGTCAGCAGACTGTGAACGCTCTGCTGTTGGGCTCTGTAGTTCTAACAGTGGCTCAAATGTGATTAGGTGTGGACAAAATGGGTCATCCTTCAAGGATGACCCATTCTGTCCACAAGCTTTGTCTTTGTCTTTGTCTTGTTTGTCCATCAAGCTTTGTCTTACTTCACTTGGGGGCATATTTATCATCATATCATGCAGCGCAGCAAGTAACCTTGTTGTGCTGTGTGATAGGGAAAGGGCAGGAATTTACCGCACTTTACATTATTTGGTTAATTCTTGGCTTTTCCCTGTGTTGGCCACATTATGCTCCCTAGAGCCAATGGAAGCAACCTTTCACCATGGTACAAGGGTGCCACAAGGGTACCTTGTTGCAAAGCGTATTGTTTTTATGCAGGAAGGAGCACCTTTGTGCACAATAGTAATCCCCTTAGGCAAATGTGTGCTGCAGGATGAGGCACAAATAGAAAGAAGAAGTAATCGGGAGAAATAAAGATATTTCTCATTGATACACCTCACCTGGGAGTCGTAGGTTGTTGATGCATTCCTACGTCCTACGTCTTACAGTGATGGTTACCAGGTCAAAAAAATCATGAACTAAAATTGGTGAATACTTAACATAGGGTCATGTAAATGGTCTTGTAAGTGTGCAAGAAGCCTGAAGGATATGTTGGTATCCACAAGACCTAAGAAATACAGAGACGTAAGAACCACAGTACCTAAACTGCTTAGGGCTCCCGGACATTATAGAACACTATCCCTTTGGGGATTGTAGTATCTACCACCTAAAAATCACAACAAAGACTCTGGATCTAGGACTGGAGAGTAAGGGGGCTATTTTAAAACCCACAAAATGCAATTCTACACACATAATCTATATGATAACTTGCCCCTGCAGGTTACGGTACATTGGCATGACCAGCAGAAAAATACAAATTTGAATCTGTGAGTACAGAAGCAACATCTGTTGCAAGAGAAGCACCACCAAATTGACAAAAAATTTCCTGTTCACTGGACACACCACAAATGACCTGACACAGGGGATCATTAAACAACTTGAGAGTTGTACACAGAATCAAAATAAGATATATATTTTTTAAAAAGAGCAGAGATGGATTTATCGACTATCCACTCACAAAACTGGACCAACTTATATTATCTCTTGGAATGTGGTTCCAATGTAAAATTAATATACAATGGCAGAGTGGGGTCTCTGATTTTAAAACCACCAATGTCTGCTTCTTTTCACATGGATTAAAGAGCTAATGTGTTATATGGTAAGGAATGGAGCCCTTAAACATAGAGTTAGATCCAACAATATAAACACTGTTAGTCTATACATCCTTTGGCAAATATTGCCGATCCTTATGTTTTCTCCATGCATGAATGAAGAATTTTATCATGTTGTTATGCTTATGCAGTCTGTACATTTTTGATCCACACATCACATGTTGTGGATAAAGAGTATGTTTTTCCTTATAAAAACAGTAGTGTGTTTCCAATCTTTTAGTTTATCTTTTTGTTGTGATATAATTCATACAGATACTCTGGAAGTGTCCCCCTATGCTTTTATTCCTGGACCAGGCCACCCCCAGTCTGGTTTCAAGTCTGGCAGCCATGCCCACAGCGCTAGGACGTCCAAAGTCATACACACATTGCAAGCACCAGAAATCTGTCAGAACGATATTCCCTGCTCCAGTTGCATTTGTCTGATGGTGTTGTGACACACTGACACCCATATCGTGTATCTCACTTCTCTGCGTTGCACCTGGAAGATGCTCATCAAACTCTCAATTGCATGTAAGGGTTAAAATGCAGAACTCAGAGGCCATCAACCAGGTCTATGGTGGGTGAGATGCCTTGACAAAGTAAGTATCCGGGGATGGGGCTCTGTACAGATAGATTAAGGTCTCTGTGAGAGTCATGTGATTTAAAAAAGATCTTAATCCATATAGTCCATCTCCAGTGTGTGACTGTAGGCACTGCCTACCTCTACGTGTCTATGATTCTATGGACAATGAAATGTATTGTAGTATGTATCATGCACCTTAAATGTACAGTTTAATGTATTTGTTCTGTTTTTCTGAGTTTGGTTGCATGAAATGCATGTTCTACACCACAGATGATAAATGCTAAAGTTTGGGGGAAACTGTAATTTCCCCCTTTGAATCACATGGTATTAGACTGCATGAACTGAGTTCAGTTATCATAGATGAAACTCTACACCTCATGTGTATGGGTTCCAATGGATAGATTTATTGCATGTATACATGTATAACTTTGTCAATATGATGTAATCTTTTGGCCTGGAAGCAAGCCATTTGAACCTTAGTGGCATAAATCAACATGGCTGAAACATGTCGACTGAGATGTGAGAGACCATAAAAGTCTCAGTTCATGTCTGCCGTATTTTTAACCATTCCGAAGACTTCCTATAATTACATTTTCCTTTTTGATAGGGTTTCCTTGAGGAAATTTTAATAATCTGGATCCCTGAAAAACAACCTGCTCTGTTGTAACTCATACATTATAACACACCCAGATGCACTAGGCGTCCTGGGTGGGAACTGTATGATGAAGTATGCCACCAACAGATGTTTGTGGGTGAGGGTTTTTCTAAAAACTAATTAGGAGTCCCAATTGTACTGATTAGGGTTTCTTAGGACAAAGGTAGTGCGCTATCTCTTGTTGTTTAGTTAAATCTGGGAATATGCCAAAATCTATTGGTGGATGCGTGGGAGCCCCCACGCTCCGCCAATGGAACACCTTGCCAGGGCAGAGTAACGTAATGCAGCATTTTACGCTGTAGTGTTTTACTCTAGATTTGTCAAGTCAAGTCAGGCAAGGCCTTGCAAGGTGGTCTTGCCTGACTTGATAAATCTGCTTTAAGAGTTGTGTTGCAATGTGGTGAAAGAAGACACAAATCTTTGATGATTATGGCCCGTACACTTTAAAATGTAAGCCTCCAGCACACATAAAGGAACCTGACACTAGTTTGTCACCCCAGACTTTTTAGAGCCGTGACAGGGGAAACAAAGAACTTTACAGACCCACCAGGTGTTAGGGGGGTACAGGAAATTCTCCCACTTGAAAAGCTGGCACCAGATATAAATATTGAACTTCCAGAACCACTCATAAGTACACTCCTGTACATGTGGACATTACAAACAAAGGACAGCCTTGTTCCCCAGTCGACGACCCTGCTGCTACCAGAGAATTGCCCTGCTGTTTGAGGACTTGTTTGACTACCAGAGGACTGCTCTGCTTCTTGAGACCCGACCAGCTCTCTGAGAAGGAAGTCTGGGCCAGCACCCTTCATCCCAAGCTACCTGAGTGACTCCAGGGCTGACCTCCTGTTCTAAGATAGATGGACACACCAAACTCTAGAGCTCTTCCTGCAACTACCTAGCTGACCTGGTGCACTGGGCCAGCCTGAGCCCTGCTGGCCTCTGCTAGAGTGAGTTCCTAATCCCCAAGAGATGCCTCGCCATGTCCTGGACTCTTGGCCAGCATCAGAGTGTACTCCTTGTGAAGAATGCTCAAATCCTGAAGTTTTGCACTCTTCAGGACTGCGATCAGACCCATTTTTATTGAGACTAAGCCACCAATGCAAAGCTTCGGTGAACCAAACTCTTTGCTCTACAGAAACTGCCAGTGATGACCTGCAACATGAGATCTGGAGTTCACTCTACAGAGATGACAGCCCATGGTGACCACGAAAAAGCACAACTCCAACAATGACTGTCTGTGTTACCCAGTTCTAGCACAAGCAGATGACCTTGAGTGGTGCTTTATTATTTTAGCTGCTATATCTGCCTAACACTTTGAAATTGAATGTCTCCGGGTCTACTGATTGGATTTTTGTGGTTTTGGTTTCTTTGAATTTATTTAAATGTACTCTATTTCTATAAGTTGGTTTAAAATACAGTGTACACTTTGCCTCCGAGTTAAGCCTAACTGCTTTGTGCCAAGCTACCAGAGGGTTAAGAGAGAATAATTTATTGGCTTTGACGGAGAGTATCGACTGAATCAGGTGCCACACTCCTCAAGCAATGACCCTATTTCTGACACCGTACATTTGTGGTAACTTTTTACAGCATATGGCACTTAATTATGCATTGTATCATAACAGAGTAACGTCAGTAATTTCAAGTATTAAGCAGAACACAAAATTCACAAAATGAAACAAATTGTCCCACCATAATTTTAATTTTGTCCAGGTTTAACTACAAAATAGCCATGGTAAAAGTAACAGCTTATTGGTAAGGTTACTAGTGTGTTAGCAGGCAGAAATAGAGTTATTAGGGTTCAAGTGGGATCTAGGATCATGACAAAAAGCACAATTAGAGTTACTTGCGACTAGATAAATGTAGAAGTGCTAGGGTATTGACAGATTAGAGATGCCATGACTATGGTGAGGAAAATGCAGGGGTAGACATGCTAGTCTATAGGGAGACATAGACATGAGGTGTTAGGGAATAGCTGGGCATAGTAATTAAGGCAGACAAGGTATGTTAGAGGTAAGTTTACAGGTGCTACAGTAAATGCAGAGATAGAAGACTGGTGCAAAAAAGTCAAGTAAGGAAGTTAAAAAAGGGGTCTAAAGTATGTGGGTGTCCCTCACAAACCAGACAAAGATAAGGCCGTCAGAGGTGAGGAAGGAGCTTGATATAGTCTATAAGTTTGCAAATTATTTTAAAGTGGATCATTCTGGAAGGAAATCTTCTCTAAATTCATCAAACAGTGCTACCACTCATCTGCCCTACAACAAGAATACGTTTTTTGCAGATAATGATCTAGCTCCAATCTTGGAACTCAATCAATCAATCAATCAATGACACATAGAGCGCGCTACATACCCGTAGGGTCTCAAGGCGCTGGGGGGGGGGGGGGGGGGGGGGTGCCGCTACTGCTCGAACAGCCAGGTCTTCAGCTTCTTCCGGAAGGAGAGGTGGTCTTGGGTCAGGCGCAGGTCGGACGGGAGGGAGTTCCAGGTCTTGGCGGCCAGGTAGGAGAAGGACCTTCCTCCTGAAGTCGCTCTTCGGATGCGGGGGACGGTGGCGAGGGCGTGGTTGGCTGATCGGAGGTGGCGTTTGGGAGCGTAGAAGTTGATCCGGCTGTTGAGGTAGCTCGGGCCTTGGTCGTGTAGGGCTTTGTGTGCGTGGGTGAGGAGGCAGGAGGTGATTCTTTTGTTGACGGGGAGCCAGTGAAGGTCTCTCAGCTGTCCGGAGATGTGGCTGGTACGTGGGATGTCGAGGATGAGTCTGGCTGAGGCGTTCTGGATCCTCTGGAGTCTCTTCTGGAGCTTGGCGGTGGTACCGGCGTAGAGGGCGTTGCCGTAGTCCAGTCGGCTGGTGACGAGGGCCTGGGTGACGGTCTTCCTGGTCTCGGTGGGGATCCACCAGAAGATCTTCCGTAGCATGCGTAGGATGTTGAAGCACGCAGAGGAGACGCTGTTGACTTGCCTGGACATGGAGAGGGAGGAGTCCAGGATGAAGCCCAGGTTGCGTGCGTGGTCTGTTGGTTTGGGTGCGGTGCCCAGGGCGGGAGGCCACCAGGAGTCGTCCCAGGCGGAGGGTGAAGAGCCCAGGATGAGGACCTCCGTCTTGTCAGAGTTCAGTTTCAGGCGGCTGGTCGTCATCCATTCGGCTACCTCTTTCATCCCTTCGTGCAGGTTGGCTCTGGCGGAGGCGGGGTCGTTGGTCAGGGAGAGGATCAGCTGGGTGTCGTCGGCGTAGGAGATTGTGCTGCGGTTGTGTTTGCGTGCGATGGCCGCGAGGGGGCTCATGTAGACGTTGAAGAGGGTGGGGCTCAGAGATGATCCTTGAGGGACGCCGCAGATGACTTCGGAGGCCTCTGACTTGTACGGTGGTAGGCGGACTCTCTGTGTTCTTCCGTCGAGGAAGGAGATGATCCATTCCAGCGCCTTGTCCTGGATTCCGATGTTGCTGAGGCGCTGTACTAGGGTGCGGTGGCAGACAGTGTCGAATGCCGCGGAGAGGTCTAGGAGGATGAGGGCCGCTGTTTCTCCGTTGTCCATCATGGCTCGGATGTCATCGGTGGCGGCGATGAGGGCGGTCTCGGTGCTGTGGTTGGCTCGGAAGCCGGACTGTGAGGGGTCGAGGGATCCATTCGTCTCGAGGAAGGCGGCCATCTGCTTGTTGACGGTCTTCTCGATGACTTTGGCTGGAAACGGGAGGAGCGAGATGGGGCGGTAGTTCTTGAGTTCGGTGGGGTCCGCTGTTGGTTTCTTGAGTAGAGCGCTGAGTTCGGCGTGCTTCCAGCTCTCAGGGAAGGTGGCGGTGTCGAAGGATGTGTTGATGATGTCTCGCAGGTGGGGTGCGATGATAGTGTCGGCCTTGTTGAAGACGTGGTGAGGGCAGGGGTCGGTCGGTGATCCGGAGTGGATGGAGTTCATCGTGCGGATGGTGTCTTCGGTGCTGATCGGGGCCCAGGCGTGGAGGGTGGTGGTGGGGGGTGGTTGTTCGGTCATGGTGTGCGTTGGTTGGTTGTTGAAGCTGTTGTGTATGTCCGCGATCTTGTTGTGGAAGTAAGACGCGAGGGAGTTGCAGAGGTCTTTTGATGGGGTGATGTCGTTGTTTCCTGCGCTGGGGTTGGAAAGCTCTTTCACGATGTTGAAGAGTTCCTTGCTGTTGTGTGCGTTGTTGTCCAATCTGTCCTTGAAAGCTGTTTTCTTGGCGGCGCGGATCAGCTGGTGGTGCTTCCGGGTGGCAAGCTTGAAGGAGGTCCTGTTGTCCGGTGTAGGTTCCCTTCTCCAGACTTTCTCGAGGGCTCGGCAGTTCTTCTTGGAGCTCTTGAGTTCGTCGGTGAACCACGGGGCTTTCTTGCTGCTGGGTCTGCTGGGCGGGGTCCTCAGCGGGGCGAGCTCGTCCGCGCAGCTGCTGATCCACTTCGTGAGGTTGTCGGCGGCCTGGCTGGGGTTCGCTGAGCTGGCAGGAGGGTGCTGGCTCAGGGAGGTGGCGAGCTGGTCTGCTGTGATCTTGTTCCAGCTTCTGCGGGCGGCCTGTTGCTGGTGGTGGTGGGTCGTCGTTCTCTTGAAGGTGAAGTGGACGCAGCTGTGGTCCGTCCATTGGAGCTCTGTGGCGTGGCTGAAGTCGATGTCTGTGCTGGAAGAGAAGACTGCGTCGAGTGTGTGTCCGGCGAGGTGGGTGGGGGTGGACACCAGTTGCTTGAGTCCAAGATTGGCGAGGTTGTCGAGCAGGGTGCTGGTGTTGCGGTCGTTGTTGTTCTCCAGGTGGAAGTTGAGGTCCCCCAGGAGGATGTAGTCGGTGGAGGGGAGGGCATGCGGGCTGACGAAGTCGGCGATGTCCTCGCTGAATTGGGTGCGTGGTCCTGGGGGTCGGTAGATCAGGGTGCCTCTGAGGGTGGTGTTCGGGTTGGTGTGGATCTGAAAATGCAGGTGTTCGGCGCTGGTCAGGGTGTTGTCGGTGCTGGTCGTGAGACGGATGGTGTTCCTGTGGATGATGGCGATGCCACCTCCCATCTGGTTGGCGTTGCGGTCCCTCCGGACGATCTTGTAGCCCTCTGGGATAGCGATGGCGATGTCGGGAGCTGAAGAGGCGTTCATCCAGGTCTCCGTGAGGAAGGCAACGTCAGGGGCTGTGGCGTCTAGGAGGTTCCAGAGTTCGATGGCGTGTCTGTGGACGGAGCTGGTGTTGAGCAGGATGCACTTGAGGTGGGTACTGCTGGTGTTCGACTTTGCGGGTGCTGGTGCGAGGCAGGTCCGGATGCAGGTGAAGTTGCAGGCGTGGCAGCTGAAAGGTCCGTGGGTGCGTCGTGGTGTGGCTTGGTGGCATTCTGGGAGTCGGCCGGTGTTGAGTGCGCTGAGGGTGGCGGCGGAGTACGTCAGGCGGGTCGGTCGGGGTCTTTGTTGGCCAGGGGTCCTGGCGCTGGGCGCGGTCCGGTCGCGGACAAGCGCAGACGGGCTTACCTTTGGCGCGCCTTCGGCGCACAATCGGCGCGCCCGCTGCGCGTGACCGCTGCGCGTTTGCACGGTCGCCATTTAAGGCGAAGTGCGCGGGTGGGCGGAGCAGCTGGGAGGCGGGAGCAGGGAGGGAACAGAAGGCAAAAAGGGGCGGGGTCTGCGGTGGTGGCGGGAAGCGGGGAGCGGGGAGGGAAGGCGGAGGGCGGCGCGGTAGGTGGGCAAACAGGAAGGAACGCTGACACGGCAACAAAAAATACAATCACAAAACAAATGGGGAAAAGATGCTAACACGGGCACAGAATTAAACAGCAGGCACAAATTACGGTCAAAACAAGGTAAAAACAATCGGCAGCGGAGTCAGCCGGCAGCCGGCAGCGAGGCAGGCAGCGAGCGAGGCAAAGGGGCACACGCAGCAGCTGGTGGCCGTGCGGCGCGGGGGTGTCCCACAAGTGGGTCACACTCACCTGCGTCGCACGGTCGCCATTTAAGGCCAAGTGCGCGGGTGGGCGGAGCAGCTGGGAGGCGGGAGCGGGGAGGGAACAGAAGGCAAAAAGGGGCGGGGTCTGCGGTGGTGGCGGGAAGCGGGGAGCGGGGAGGGAAGGCGGAGGGCGGCGCGGTAGGCGGGCAAACAGGAAGGAACGCTGACACGGCAACAAAAAATACAATCACAAAACAAATGGGGAAAAGATGCTAACACGGGCACAGAATTAAACAGCAGGCACAAATTACGGTCAAAACAAGGTAAAAACAATCGGCAGCGGAGTCAGCCGGCAGCCGGCAGCGAGGCAGGCAGCGAGCGAGGCAAAGGGGCACACGCAGCAGCTGGTGAACTCAGCTGTGCAGCGCTTCCACCTGCCAGCCTCAATGAAACAATGTCCTATGTCTTCTAGAGACAAGAGATCAATAAATGTAGAGAGACAAACAAGTAGCTAATGCCAGAAGCACTTGTTTCTTTCAACTGAAAATGTTGAAAACACTGAAGGATGTAGAGGTCCATCTTTCTGTTTTAACTGTAAATGCTTTAATGTATTCCCCTCCGGAGTATGTGCACAGTACTTACTCAGTAGCTCCAGGAGGAATCCTGTGCCAGTTGCAGCTAGTCTACAACAGTGAAGCGCTGCTAGGATGTCTCCATAAGCAATCTGCAGGCCCTTCGCTAGCTTCAAGTTAAGAAATGTGTTGTTTTTAAATAATTAGCAATAGTACAATGCACTTTCTTTTTAAATCACCCAAGATTTTCAGCCATCAAATTAAGGAAATATATGTTTCCACACAGTCTCCTGGTGGATCCTCATAGAACACCTCCTTCATGTCACATGCCTTAAGAAATATGGGCTTTAGTGGTGGTGCCAGCAAAGCAGTGAAACCATTTTGCTATGTAACACAGCACCAACGTCTGCCTCCTGAAGATTTGGAGGTAAGTAAGGAGCTGGTTGATAATCTGTTTAATATAGGCCCTGCTCCATAAGTTGTGTTGCTATTTACCTCTTTAGCATGAAGACACCTCAATGACATGCAGTACTTTTTCAAATGTATCATTTAGTCCTCATTTTCCGACAAGAAGGCATATAAGGGCTTGGTAAAACAAATTGAAACAGGCAACCAAACAATCATCTCCTTACTCAATGGAAGAAAATGGCAGGAGAGTACATTTGTGCCATATTTCCCTCTGAACCAGCTCTATGACCTCATTAACAATTTATCTGAGGTGAGTTTTGGGAGTATTCTCTCTCGGCCCTCATATCCTTACTCCCTTCTCAATCAAAGCTTTTATATATAGCGCGCTACTCACCCGGAGGATCTCAAGGCACTTGGGGGAGGGGGGTCCTCTACTGCTCGAACAGCCAGGTCTTGAGTTGCTTCCTGAAGGAGAGGTGGTCTTGGGTCAGGCGGAGGTGGATGGGGAGTGAGTTCCACGTCTTGGCAGGCAGGTAGGAGAAGGATCTTCCTCCTGTTGTGGTTCGTCGGATGCGAGGAACGGCGGCGAGGGCGTGGCTGGTCGATCGAAGTTGGCGAGCGGAAGTGTAGAAGGTCAGGATCTTTGCTATTGATGTGTTAATCATAGGATCTATGTCTATTTAATTCGAACATTAACTCCCTTTAGTATCTCAAGATTTTTGCCGATCTTACTAAATCCTACAAAAATTAACTCTTTTGACAAGTAAACTCCTGTGGACCGATAATAGCCATTCAATTCTTGTTTGAGGGATTGACAGTATCCATATTTAGCATATTCCCCTTCTTGCCAACAATATCAGTACAAGCAATAAAGACTTTTGTTTCTTAAGTAAATTTATTGGTTTAAGGTCCCCATATACCACTCTGAATATCACCATTGCCAGGCTTAAATTAATTTATTTGCCTAATACTTCAATGATCACCTTACCCATATAATGTTTAATAATGTTTGAGCTTGTAAAGCGCACTGCAACCCGTAGGTTTCCTGGCGCTGTATAACGCTGGGGAACCCGTCCTGGCTTTCCCTGTGGGATGGTCCCTGCTGGGAGTCCCCAAGGTGGAGCCAGGCATCCCCGGCGTTGATGGGGCTGTTGTGGAGATTAGGCAAGCTAATGCCCAGAGTTGCTGAATGGGACCCCTGATTAGAGTAGGCACCGAAGTGAGAATTATCGAGTCCGCTGACCCAAGTCCACGACACTGCCGTGTCGGGAATTGAACCCTGGTACCGGCAGACTTCTGCTCCCGGGTCTGCCGCCTCTAACCAGTGCGCCACACCACACTTGCCATAAGATCTCTATCAGGGGGCACCACCAAAGCATGTGGATATCTTATGCCTTCCCCTCTCTGCATTTAGGGTACTTTCTCATTTCTTTTGTACCCATCTTTTTACAGATTCTTCGTTGTCCAGTATGCCATGTGTACTGTGAAGAGATGATTTTGCAGATTTTTTGATTGACCAAAAAGAACTCATTGTTACTTGCCATATGTTTTCCATCTCCAGATTTGGCAGGTCCCGCTTCCAGATCTCTAACAGCATAGAATAAGGTTCCCTCCCTACATCCACCAACATCCAGTACCACTTGGCTAGATTCTGCAGAATCTTTCCGCATTCATGTGTTCCTGCTTCCGTCGGGGGCATTGCCAACGTATCTAAAAGACATACTGGAGTCCCTGGGGAGTTCTAAATAGGAGCAGAGGTACAATAATATGATATTCCAAAAGTCTGTATAATTTGATACCATATTTTACACAAAGTTAAGTATAGGCAAGACTATCTAAAAGGAGAGATCTAAAAGTCTTGAACTGGAACGCCTGGTAATACAGGAGAAAATCTGAACCTGCAATCCCTATATGTATTTTCCTCTGGAGCCACTTCCTCCAGACAATTCTTACTCCTTTAGTGGACCAAATGAAACTACTAAGTTCAGCATTCAATTTCTTAAAAACCTCCAGTTTAAATTTCAGGGGTATTGTGTCAAACATAAGAGTAAACTTCGGAAGTATGGACATTTTGAGTAAATTCGGACTTCCTAAAAAAGAGAGCCAGAGGCTGCTCAATTCAGTACTGAAAGGAATATAACATATTTTAAATTCAATTTGAGTGAAAAGGGAACGAACACGCCAAAAGGTCAGACTCTATTGTGCATATCACAAATATGTACATAATTAATCAAGCAGCAGACCTTCAACAAATGGGCAAAAATCACTCCCATTTTTTAACTTTTATATCAATAGAACAGTTTTGATTAAAAAAATGTATTCTAGCCATATATCTGCCTTCATTGGGAAAGAGATCTATATTAAGAGGTGTTGTTCCAGTATCCCTGTTATAATTTGTCTTCACACACTTCATATTAAAACATTTGTTTGCCAGTTCTGTACATCACAAGTTTGTTTTTTAAATATCGACAACACCATTTAACCAAAGTGATTTCACCATAAAATATTTGTAAGTCAGTCCTTTGTTCCTGTTTTTTGTAGTTGGGTACAGCCTTCTGCTTTTTTTTAACAAGTGCCTCTTTCATACATCTCTTTAAAATATGTTATTCTTTCTCCATGGAGGTCTTTCCATCCTCCTCCTAGTTCTACCTATTATTTCCATCCAGTTTTCTCTTGAATAATATGTGCTTTTACTTTCATGAACCAAATAGCCCTACCTGAACCTTCCAGATTCCACTTTTTAGTTAAAAGATTATTGTCAAGAGAAAAATTACTCTTAGTCAACAGATAAGTGTTGTATATTTTAGACTCCAGCCAATACCCCCAAAACCAGTTATTATTCTGAAAAGGAAACACCTTTACAGAGTGTGGAAGAAAAACCATACCCCAATATTTTAGGACACTCCAAACTTTAGGCACCCCGAAATTTCAACTCATACGATTTTGTCACAGAAATTAATTGTGTAGAAAGGCACCGTTGTTGACATCAGTTTAGCAGAACATCAAAATAAGTAACTGAGGCCACTCAATAAGTGGATTCTTTTTCAGAAGAAAAAGTTCAAAAGTTACAAAAATCTCAATCAAATGGTACAGAATAAATGCTGTGAACGCCCAAATGCAAAGTTATTACAGAGTACCAAAAATCAGAATTCATTCTAAGTCCCAAATTAGCAGCAACATCAGAAAGGATCTAGTTAGCATATAGGGAAGCCAAAATAAAGAGTTCTTATACAAAATTCTTGCATACCAAATTAGCTAAAATTGATCATAGGATTGCATGTACCAACCCCTTAGCAAGTTAGAATATAGAACATCAACATTTTTATACATTTACACTATCCCATTCTAAGAAAGCACCCAGAATCTTCTGTGCCACTGTAATCAAAGATTTTTAAACAAAATATGAAACATTTTAATAATATGAGTTCACACAATGAATAGGACTCTCTTGTCCAGCGGAACTTCAGTGGATATACCTTGAGTGTGGCAACATATCTGGAAGACTAAAAGTTTCATTAATAATCATTGTATTCATAACAGTGAGAAAACCCTTACAAAAGCCATCTTTGCTCTTGCAGAGCCTGTGGGAAGAGAAAATGTGTAGGGGAACCTGATGGGAGGGGGGTGAATACAGAAATGAATGACAGAAGCAGAATCCATTTTATCCAGAACTGAGTTTTCATCTAAATGTGGCATAACTAAATAATGTTATTAAACACACTTCTAAAACTCATATTTAACTTGTTTCAATTGTAATCATATTAATTCATCATTTTCATACTGGAGCTCACATAAAAATCATTAATACTCAACATTATTTATTGCACAAAAATATGGTCTTTAAAAACACTTTCACCATATCATCTGAATACACTCCATCACACTATTAGTTTTCCTTTCCTGCTTTCACCTATTATTTGTTGAGTGCCAACTGGATTTTTAACTGCTGCCTTTGGTATACTTGTGCAAAGAATGAATGGTACAGTTTTCGTTTGCTTTTAGGATTCGAAATATTTCTCTTTGGGGGGCAGCACCACTGCTTTTTCCACTCCCAGCCTCAGTTCTCACTGGTAACGTATGAGACGTTATTAGCTTTTGGTCAAATTGTTTAGAGGACATTGACGATTGACCTTAATTTTTTAGGTCTTAAGGTATCGCCCTTATAACTTGATATCCTTAGCATACCACTCATTAAAAGTAAGATATCTTTGGTTTTCTAAATGACATAAACGTATTCTTTAGAGTCTAATATATGAAAAACAAACTTATGATAAAATTAAGTGAGTGCGAAATTCAGCAGAATTAAGTGAAAATATGTATAATTACAGGGCATGTAAATCTGTCATCTTGGAATGTATTTTGGTGCAACAACATTCTCACATCACTTTTTGGTGTGAGGATGCATTTACAAAAAAGCACTGCAAACAACAGCGGCTCGCCTAATTTTTACTGCAAATGGCGTGTTTGCTGTACATTTTTACTGAAAATGGCATGTCATTACATGAGGTGGTGCAATGGCATAATGGGAATGTCATATACCGAGCGGAAAGCCGAATTCCAGAAATTTTGTGAAGTGCACCGGTATAATTTGCACATTGCTGAGCTCAGATAAAAGGTCTAGGATAGAGCCAGATAGTCATATTGCATATGCCCTCAAATCCTAACATCCAAATTACAGCTTGTGAGTCATATATTGGAATTCCTGGGATATATAATTCATTCTAATTGACCTTGATATAACCCAGGTTTTATCAAAAAACAATATCTTGTATATGTCTGCAGGTACTCAGCTACTGGCTCATCTATCAAAATGCTTGCTTAATTTCCTTCCATTAGTATGTGTTGTCATCAACACAATAGTTGTGGTTTGCCAGATCAAACTTTGGAGAGCCATGGAGCAAGCAATGACTAATGGGCCTCAGCCATGGGGGGAGGGGACTTTTGCCTTTGATGTCCTAGGGTCTGTTGCAACCGTGGCCAGGTGCAATCCAATAGGCGGATACATACATGAGTATCCCAGTGGCACAATGACAGACAAAAGGCACTCTTTGGCAATGCAGCAGTAGCTGTGGTTTGTCTAATCCTACTTGGGGTGGGGGGGGGGGTCACAGGACAAGCAGGGGCTAATGGGGCTCAGCCATGGTGCTACAGACAAGTAAAATCCAATGGGCCGACACGTAGATGTGAGTCAAAGTAACAAAATCACAGCAATTAGGTACTCTTTGGCAATGCAGTTGTGGAAACCATCACAGGCACACTCTTGGATTCAGTGGGGATGATAAGTTCTTGCTTCTGGTTGGGATGTTTACCGCAGACACTGTTATTGGCTTTCTGTGGCAATGTCCACCATGTCATAACTCTTGGTCTGGGTCATGAAATCCAATGTGTGGACAGTTCTTGATTTACTTGACGTGATCGTCTGTGATCCGTCTTCCTGCATGGTGGTAAAGTCCTTAGTTGATTTGCGATTGGTACCCTGAACAGCACACCCAGGGAAATTGTGTCCGTACTCTTAGAACTTATGGTTCACTCTTTTAAATCTTTCTTGGCTTGATAGACCCTTAACACCGAGGTCTGACTGCTTTTGGCACTCCCTGGATAGACACGCCTCCTGAAGTGTTGGCAGAATCAGTCCCTCTCTCAGCAGGCAGGTTACCATTGAGGGGCTTTAGTTTAGTGGTACAGCTCTTCAGCAAGGAAAGACTGCATTCAATGTCCCCTCACTTCTGGGAAGTGTGTTGTCCAGCAGATTCCACTCTAGTTGCACAGTAGGGTACTTTGCAGGGCACTCCCTTCTTTGGTTAAAGAGAATTTGGAACTGAAACAACAAGTATGTCAATGGGTCCCAGTCTTAAGTACTCAAAGCAGGCCGGAAATTTGAATTATTTTTCTGCATATTCAGAATCAGTTTGTGGTAATTCTTCCCTCTCCAGGCAGAGTCTGTGTACAAAGTGAGGCTCCTCACAGCAGGGTGTTGTCTATTCTAGTGTGCCATTAACAGAGGCACAAGGAGGTGTGTGCTTTCTGCACCTAGCTTGTTAAAGGCCACACTGAACAATGATCAGGGAAGAGAAAAAAAAAGGTAGGACTAACCTCTCACTCTGAACAATAAAGACTGCAGTCCTACCCTTCAGCCTACCATCTACCAAAAAGCAGAGCGACAGGAAGACTAATCAGCAGCCCCTCTCAGGAAAATAATGTTATTGAATTTCAAATGGAGCGTTGTCTCCTGTCTACACTTCACTGTCCAGGTCTCCTTCCTCCATAATCAGGAATGTCAGCAATGCTCTTCCACTATATGAGGAAAACATCTGCCTCCATCCTGGACACAGGAACATGCCAGGGACTTTGAAAATGGAATCCAGAAGCCTCCCATATTCAAAGTATGCACCAGGTGGTCTGCATACATAAACACAAGTAATATATCCTTAAGATGTTAGCACTAGCATCTGGGTTTGGACATAGAAGCATAAATTTACATGAGTGGGCTAGTAGGCCTTTATTCCAGTGACCAGATATAAAGGCTTGGTCACAACAATTAATTCACTAAAAACAGTATGCTGCAACCTCCGCCCTACATTTTAAACCCATGACATGAACAGTAGTCCACTGTCAGCTAAATGAGGGCACACATGGTGGTCCAAGTCAAGTCATATGATAGGTTTAGGATGTAATTCATGTCAATGAAATAGACCTTGACTTCCATGCACACATCAGATTAGTGAGAGGCTAGGGATCACAATTTAAAACACAGGATACCAGATACTCGCAGTCGGGCACTCAGGGAAAGGGAAACACTATAATACACCTCACAGGGGACATTCCTATTCCAAAATGTTTGTTCAATACATTTTAGACAGAAACGATAAAGCTTAGTCCACAAAGATGTTTTAAAAAGTAACTGGGAAAATAGAAACATTTATGAAATATTTGGAAATTGCTGATATAAATGAGTGCATTCTGGGTTTGGTAGGCAGGTCTGAGGTACCTGAGTCAATTCTGGTAACTCTGTGTGAGTTCTTTCATCTTGAGCTAAGAATGAAAGATAAAGCAGTGATCTTTGATGTAAATGAGCGAGAGAGACCCAAGTACTCATCTTGTGGCTGTATTTAAATATGTGAAACCAGATAAACTGGAATTGTTATGGGCTTGTCCAAATTATGTGATCCTAGGCACATATTTTATTTCACAGAGACTTCTTTCTTATTATCATACATGAGCGCACTTTTAAATTCTTGATTTAATAGCCCATAATATTGCTCCATCAATAATAAACATTTTGGCCACGTTTACGGTTTACATGACTATTGGCTTGCCTCTAGTTCACTAATGGCATTTTAATGGGGGGGGGGGGGGGGGGGGGGATCAATAGGCCCGATTCACAAAGGTAAATTTAGACCAAAAGTCTAAGTTTAGACCAAAAGTCTAACTTCGACCAAAATTCTAAATTTACTAGTAGTGAAGTTAGTCTTTGGGTTTAAATTAGACTTTTGGTGTCTGTCTGTGCAGGGATATATTCTGTTGTACTAAGGTGAAACATTTATGCAGGCTAAAAAAGTAAAACTTTTTATTAACTTCTGAAGAGATTACATCATATGTTTATATTAAGTGTGTTGCATGATATACATGTCAAATGTTTTGATGGCTTGCCTTGTGCATGGACTTGGAAAGCCAAGCCAGACCCATGGCTGGGCTCTTCTTATTATTTGCTGACACACCCTCCTCTATTTGTGACTCAGGCTTAGTACATGGTCACTTAATAAAATGGTTTGTAAAAGGTGAGGATTAGAAACATGGAGCTCTTACCACATGCAATTGTAATATGTTAAGACACATGCCTATCTTGTGTTAAGACTGAGCCTTATCATTTAACAATGGAGTAGAATGTGATGAGGTCATAGTAAAACCTCAAAAGGTGAGTGGGCAGGTAAAGGCTGGAGAAGAAGACAATGAGAGGCTAGATGGATAAGGTCTTCAGACATCTGAAGAAACTCTTTCTACTTTCACATTACTGCTTGGTGTGAGGATTTAGAGAAGGCACCTTTGTCACACTGGAGATGAGGATTGGATGCTGAGGGACCAGAAGCTTTGGATGTAAGAATACTTCAACACCAGGTCTCTAAACCCGTTAAGTCTACTGACTCTACCTAAACACTCTTGGCAGCATTGATCCGTCACTGGTAACCCAATTAATGGAATTTTAGACTAGTTTATACAACGTCACCCCAATTTTGAGTATTTGGCCAATTTACTTTAACAGTGAGAGGTCTATTTGCGAGTCCTGAGGAGTTGAACGATAGCGATTTTACAGGTGCAGTTGTGTTTTCTGTGATTCATGGGCTTGCTGCTGTTGGAATGAGTGTGGCTATGAGATGAGAAAGAGGGTGCATCCATGCCTGGCACTTCAGAGCAGCTTGTGCTCTTTTGAGTTGTCTGGAAACAAGGAACAAGCTCAGTGCTGCTCACGCTTTGGCATGGTTACCAGGCAACAAGGAGGGGTCCCAGCACAGCTCGTGCATTTAAGGGTTGCTTGACAACAAGGAATGGGCCCAGCGTGGCGTATCACCTTGCAACGATTATCAGGCAGAATGCTGTGTGGGGCGCAACTCAGGTTTTCACGTGTTTCCCCAACTTCCTGTGTAAAGTGTCCTCTCAAGCAGCAGAAGAGCTGTTCGTGGCAAATCGGTGCTGAAGGAAGAATCAGACATTGTGCACGCTCTGGCGAACAGAACTGATTGCTGAGGTTGGAGAAAAATAATAATTGTGTGATTGGCTGTAAAGTTGGTAAGGAATCGGCTACTTGAAGAAATAGACACAATCTAATTTCAGCATTGGTAAAACAAGACTTTCAGCGTGCTTAGGAAATAATTTCACTTGCATGAGGGCTAATCTTTCTAATGAGTTCTCCATGTACATTTCAAAAGGATTGCTTCCTATTTCCTACTCATAGACAGACTAAACTGTTTTACTCAGTTCCTACAGGGTTGGTGAACAACTAGTCTGCTGACTAAAAGGGAATCATTACATTGAGCACTTGCTGTTGTGTTGTTCAGAAATTACTAGTTTTCACACATAATTCACAATTAAATCATAATTTCTTTGTTTGTAATTTTTGGGCACACTGATCGAGTGTCAGTGATAATTAATTTGAACAGTTAAATACATTGTTACTTAGGGGCCTATTAGGATGGCGGACGGAACTGCATCCGTCCGCCACCCCAGAGGAGGAGGGACCGTCTGCAGGGGCAGCGTCGGTCCCTCCGTGCTAATTAGGATGTGACCGCCACCCTATTTGCGAAATGGTCGGCCTGAAGAGAGGAAGTTGAATGGTGAGCTAGGTTATTTTTGGAAAATTAAAGATGAACTGATGTGTTTACATGGTATTATTACTAGAGGAGATAAGATTGATCCTCCACATAAGATTAGGGAAAAGCTAATTGCTATGGCCCATGAGAGACATATGGGCATGTCCAGTACTACGAAGCGTTTGAGGGAGTTTTATTGGTGGCCTAGTATCGATAGCATGATCGATAGGTAGGTTAGAGAATGCGTTCCATGCTCTAGAAGTGAAAAGTCAGTCAAGCCTCTGTCTGTGGATGTAACTCCCATCGAGTATACTCAAGGACCATGGGAGAAACTTGGAATTGAAATTATAGGTCCTTTGTCCCTTCCTTCTGCTAAAGATGTGTTTGCTTTAGTCCTAGTGGAATACTTCTCTAAATGGCCTGAATTGAAGATTGTAGAGAAAATTACCTCAGCTCAAGTAATAGAATTTTTGGATAACATTTTCTGTCGTGAAGGTTTACCTGCAGAGCTTATTTCGGATAATGGCCCGTAATTCTTAAGTGAAGAACTAGAATTATTTTTCAGCAAATGTGGCATTGAGCATAAAAGGGTATCTAATTATAATCCCCAGGCAAATGGTCAAGTTGAGCGCTTTAATGAAGTTGTAAAGGAGTCCATCCAACTAGCTGTCAAGAATGGTCTTGAGTGGAGAAAGGCTTTACGAGCCACTTTACGTACTGATCTCACATCTCCTAATTCAGTCACTGGTTGTTCCCCTTTTGAAATTTTAAGAGGCAGAAAACCTGGCTCAAAGCTCATGCCTTGGTTTTTAAACGTAAGTAATTCTTTTGATTCTGCTTTGGATTTTTCTCAAGTTAGGGACTGTGTTCTAAGATATCAGGAGAGAATGAGGAAAAGTGGTCCCAAGCATCAGTTTTTAAATCCTAAAATCCATGTGGGAGATTTTGAGCGTGTTAAGTTTGGAGGATCCACTAATAGAAGATGGTCCAGATGGTCAGATCCTGTTAAAGTGATGGAAGTATTTAGTAAGGCAGTGAGAGTAGAAGGTGGTAAGATTCGGAATTTCAAACGCATGTCTATATGTAGATCCAAAGGCATGGAGCAAAAATTACAAATAGTTCCACGAATTTCTGGCAAGAAGTCCAATGTTGAGGAGGAAGATTTTCAACATTTTTTGGACACAAAGGGTTGTTTTGATTCTGATTTCAATGTTCCTGATTGATGTTCCATTGATGCCTGCGTTGAGCTTACTTAGTCCTGTTTCAATTATGAACTATGAAGATGTTCCTGTAGAATGTGTACCTGAACATAACAGACAGATGGTTGAACTAAGGAAAAGTTCTCATATCAGAAACTCACCTGTTAAAATGAAAGGCTTTGTTCGATTTTAATTGTTTTTTAAGTATAAGGAAAAGTTCTTGTATCAAAAATTCTCCTGTTAAAATGAAAGACTTTGTTCAGTCTTCATTGTTATTTAAGTATTTACAGTACATATCTTTTTTTCTTTATCTTTTTAGTTTTTTGGGTTTTGTTTAAGGGGGAAAGGTGTGTAGTGTTCTGTTGTTGTCAGAATGTTCCTTGCATTATTGGCCACTGAGGTTCCACATTAGGCGGTTGTCAAACCTGTGTGTGACATCCGACGAGAGTGGTTGTTAAGCTGTCTTCTCTTACAATAAATCTACCTACAACTCATACTTCATCTGGAAGTGGTTACTTCAGACACCACAATACTCCTGTAGATGAGATAAGCATGAATAGGGAAATGCTCAAAATGCTGTTTGATTTGGGGGCAAACATTTCCATAATTACTCGTAATCCTTATGAAGAAAAAAGTAAAGGAAAAGTTGACATAATGCCATATCCGTATGGGGGTAGGCCAATTAAACTTTATGGTTACTTTGATGGCATGATAGAATATAAGCAAAGGAACATGAGTGCAAAAATGTATGTGTCAAAAAAAGCCGACAGCATATTAAGTTGGTACCACCAATTAGACTCAGAAGTTATGCTTGCCCCAAATAGTGTTCCACCAATTCTATTAAAGGAGAATCACATAGTATAGAAAATTGATGAATTCGGAAGCGAAGGTGATGTATTTCTTCAGGAAGTGACTTTGAAATTTGCCAAAGTATTTGAACAAAAATTGGGATGCATGAAGGTCTGTGTTCATAAAATGTGGTTCCTATCACAGACTAAACATGTCAATGGTTAGCTTTGCAATATTCCAGTAGCTGTAAGAGAAGATGGGAAAATAGAGTTTTAGAGACTCAAGTCTGAGGGAATCATTCAAGAGGTTGAAGGCACAGAAAGGTTAGCATCAATACGGGTAGCTAAGAAGAACAATGGACGGTTACACTTGTGTGTAGACCTCAAAGAACTAAAGAAGCATGTAGTGCATACATATCCCCCTCCAAATATTGCTGACGTTCTTTACACCTTAAAGGAGCTAAAGGCTTTTTGACCATCCGTTTAACATTAGCATATCATCAAATAAAATTAGATTAAGTGTCTAGAGACATTACAGCCTATATTACTCCTTTTGAAACATTCAGGTACGCTAGACTGCCATTTGGCCTAGTTTCTGTGGCCTGCATCTCCTAGACAGCTTTAGAAAAGGTAATAAAAGGTAGGTAGGGGATAACGATTTACTGAGATTACATGTTAGTGTTTGGAAGAGATTTTGAAGAACATGATTCCAAAGTGAAGCAAGTGTTTGAGAGATTTGAGGAATATAACCTTATAGTGAAGGTTGAAAAGTGTAAGTTAAGGAGAAGTTTGATTGATTATCTAGGGCACACCATCACTGTGGAAGGCATTACTCCTAAAGAGGAGTTGATAAATTTGATGCACAGTTTGAAATCACCGGAGAAGAACTGATGAAGTTCTGAAGCATGGCTGAATATTATAGTAAATTTGTTAAGGGCTTTGCAGAAACATGTGCTAATATGATGAAATTTCTCAGGAAAGGAGTAAATAATATGCTTAATGTTGATTGTGAGGCTGAATTTAGAGAGATAAAAGAACAATTTAGCCATGCCCCTAAAGTGAGTTTTTTTTCCAAAAGAGAGATCTATCCTTACCACTGATGCCAGTATAACATGTTTAGGAGCTGTTTTACAACAAGTGAAAGGAGATTCTCAGAGAACAATTTTGTTTCTATAAAGAAGTTTGAAGGAGCCAGAGACAATCAATCCAGTTATTGAGAGAGGCGGTGGTGGTATATTTTGTAATAAGAAAACTTAAGAGGTTCTTATAGGGAGAAAAGTTTGAGTTCAGAGCAGATCTCAAACCTTTGCATACTCCATTTGACATAACATCAAACTTTCTGCGTGAGATGTTTAAGAAAAAAGGCATTGATGCCTCCTTTGGTAGGATTACAAAGTGGCTAGTCACCACCCAGGAGTATGATTTCATAATAACATACATTCTTGGAGTGGAAAGTCTGGCTGTAGATTCCTTATCTGGATTATTTGCTCTGAATCAGAAACAGGATAATGATACATTTGAGGATGAGAATGATTTTGATGATGAGATGGTTGGTAGTATTGCAACCATATCAAAGGACAAAGAGTGCACAGAGTTGCAGTCTGATGGTGTCAAGCAGAAGGTACTCTTGTTTGTGAGAGAAGGTTGGGATGTGAAAAACAAAGGGAGTGAACGAATTAAAAGTTTCTGGAACATCACAGACAAATTGTCAGAAAGCCAAGGATTACTATGTTGGGGCACCAGATTAGTCCAACCCCATTCCCTCAGAGATGAGTTGATCTCCTTAGCCCACAATGGTCATCAGAGTATGTCCAAAACCAAATAGAGACTTAAAATGGCATTCTGGTGGCCAGAAATGGACTTCAGGAGGAATGAATGGTGAGGGAATACATGCATTGTGCTCTCAGTGAGAAGGTTGCAAAGCCCATAGTGCAACCTTTGATTATCAGAGAATGTCTCAGAACTCATTGGTAGGAAATTGCAATGGACTTACTATACATGGTAACAGATGTAAAACGTATGTGATTGTAGCTTTGGAGATGTATTCCAGATGGACAAAGGTATGTTTCGTGCCAGGAGTTGAGACACTCATGTGATAAAATATTTGAGAGATGTATTTGGAAGAGAAGGTGTGCAACAGGTATTATTGACTGACAATGGGGTACAGCCTTTGTCCTATGAGATAGAGAGATTTTTGCATGATTGTCACATTAAACATAAAAAATGTGCACTCTGCCATCCTGAAACCAATGGATTGCAAAGCTTCAACAGAGTTCTGAAGGAGACTGTACACATGGCCAAGGAAAGTAGCCTAGTGTGGAGGGATAACAACGACAAAAGAGTTGAGGCATGCAGATTCACTCCACACTCTACCACAGGGAAAAATCCATTTGAACTTTTTCATGGTAGATATTCTAACACTCTAGTGTTCCCAGGAAAGTTTGATGGAAAAACTGGGCTCAATGACTGGGGATTGAGAGAGGAGGAAAAAATTAGAGCTCATAAAGAAAGCTTTGACAAAGAAAATCTGTAAAGAGAATGGTGGAGAAAGTTGGTGACTGGGTTATGATCAGGAGAACATGTGACAAAGAAAGAGATGTTATCCTATAAGAGTTATCAAGCTATTCATCAATGATGTGAAGTAAGAGGAATCCTGTATTAGAACCTGAACAGAGTTGTTCCTTATAATGGAAAGATGTGTTTTTCTAGAAAACCCGAAGCTCCCTTTCCATTAGGAAAGGGAGAGCATAGGGCCATATGTATCATAGTTCCGTTTTGCGAATTCCAAATAGCGAATTTTAAGGAATCACTATTTGGAATTCGCAAAACGGTATGTATGCACAAAATCGCTGTTTCATAGCGATTCCTTACCATTCCTAATTTGCGAATAGCAAATAGCTAATCGCAAATTACCCATTAATTTCTATGGGCCAGGAGGCCCATAGGAATGAAGGGGGAATTTGCGATTAGCAATTTGCTAATCGCAAATTAGGAATATTTTCAAGGGCGCAGGGGTGTCTCAAGAACACCCTGCTGCACCCCTGAAAATGACATTTGGGGGCTTATGGCGCACATACATGCCCTAAGGGCATGTATGAGTGTCATATGGCACCTTTGTTTTTTTTTAAAAAAGCTTTTTTAAAAGAATTCGCAACTTACCACCAACTAGAAGTTGGTGGTAATTTGCGAATCCTTAATGGCATTTTGGGAATATTTTTTCTTTGATACATTGCATTTAAGGAATCGCAAAATTTGCGATTCCTTAAGTGCAATCGCAAAATAAGGAATAGCAAATTTTGCGATTCCTTATTTTGCATCAAACATGTTACATACATACCATTTAGCTAATTAGCATTCGCAAAGGCCGAAATTTCGGCCTTTGCGAATGCTAATTAGCTTGAAACATATGGCCCAAAGAGTCTTGAGTAAAGAGTCATGTAGGGGAAGAAACATTCCTGATCAGGTATTAAACAAGAGACCCTATAGAGACATGTCTTGCCTACCTGAAAGCTTAAGTGTAATAACTGTATGATTGTATTGTTGGGGAACTGCATACATTTTATGTCATTTTTATATATTCCTTTTTTTTAATTTGTTTAATTTAAGCTTCTATATTGTAAAAGGGGAGGTGAGTAATATGTTAAGGCTCATGCTTATCTTGTGTTCAGGTTGAGCCCTAATCCTTTAACATAGGAGTGGAACGTGATGAGGTCATAGAAGAGCCTCAGAGGGCGAGTGTGCAGTTGGAGGCTGGAGAAGAAGGTGACAAGAGTCTGGACGAAGAGGTCTTCTGACGTATGAATAAACTTTTACTTTCAGACTACTGCTTGGTTTGATCCTTTCAAGAAGGCACCTTTATGACAGCACCAAATTAACAACCCTACCAGCAAGGCTTCTTGTAGCAGAGATAAAGAAGAGTGTGAGCAGTGAACTAAGCATGGACTCCAGACTGCTGTCTAGTACTTGAACGCTGTCATGAGTTCCCAGGGAGAATTACCAGGCCCAAGTGGGTAGCTTCAGTGCCAGTCTTTGAGATGGGCCACCCTTAAAATGCATTCTTGATTTGGTAATTGTATCATTCATTTTTTGAATCAGGATGTTATATATGTATATAAATGAAAAAATAATGGTTAAAGGGACATTACAGTTTGGTTCAGATTTCATTTAGCAGTTATAGTTACCAAACCTAACTATACCATTTGCCCTGCAATGCACTGCTTATAACCTCACATACTAAATCACTCATGACATGGTCAGCAACATCATGACATCACTGATGACATCATTCATTGCGAGTGAGTGTTTTGTAAAATTTTGTTCAATTTAAAGATATATACTAAGCTGGTCTTAAAGTTAAAATAGTATACTTTCTTTAGTACTAATGAGTGATACTATTTCTAACATATGTTATCTGAGTAGCTGTGTGACTGTATGAGTGTGAGTGGGTGTCTCAGTGATTTTATGGATGTGTGAGTGCATGTATGTGAGTGATTGTATGGATCGGTCAGTGGGTGTGTGAGTGACTAAATTGCTTTTCAGTGGGTGTGGGAGTGGCTCTATGGATCTGTAAATGGGTGTATGAGTGGCTCTATGGGTGAGTGAGTATGTGTGTGAAGCGCTGTATGAATGAGTGACTGGGTATGTAGGTGGCTGTATGGGTGAAGGAGTGGCTGTTTGAGTGGGTGTTTAGTTATATGAGTTGGTGTGTGAGTGCCTGTATTAGAGAGTCAGTGTCTGTATGAATAGCTGTATGGGTGAATGAGCGCATGTGGGGTGCTTGTTGGGATGTGTGAATGGGTATGTAAGTGGTTGCATTGGAGTGTGAGTGTGTGTGAGTGCTTGTATCGGTGAGTGAGTGGTTGTGTTGAGGGTCTGTATGGGTGAGTGAGTGGTTGTTTGAATTGCTGTATAGGTTAATACATGTGTGGGTGAGTGTGTGGCTGTGTGAGTGGCTGTATGGATAAATGACTGGTTGTATGAGTAGCTGTATGGGTGGGAGAGTGGTTGTGTGAGTAGCTGTATGAGTGATTGAGTAGGTATGTGAGTTGATCTATGGATGAGTGATTGGTTATGAGTACTGATATTGGTCTGTGAATGGGTATGTGATGGATTGTGTGGGAGTGGGAGTGGCTGTATGAGAGGTTCTATGGGTTGTGAGTGGCTTTGTGAGGGGTTCTATGGATGTTGTCATGAGTGATATCATGAGTGATGTCATTTGATGTATTTGGCTGCCCTGCACTCTTATTACATCAGTGGAATTGGCTGAGGCCGTAAGTTTGCAGCTGTTCATTCTCTTAGCCCAAACAGGCTTACGGTCACATTATACACCTCCAAATTAAATGAGTTGTTATAGAATATTTAGCATTTTATCACTGTATTAATAATGTTTTACCCTGATGGGCTTGTAGTTGACAATAATTCTACAGCTGGATTTCTGCCTTTTTTAGTCTTTTATATTTTGCTTTTGATGCTGCTAATGTATTTTATATAATGTATCCATTATTTAGTATTTGTATATTTTGCAATTGCGGCACAATAGGTTCTTTACTTTATGTACATTTAAGTGCAATATTTTTTTGTTATCCATCCATATTTCTGGTGCTCCTGTTGCTACTGTATTTATATATTCTGTAGCTATTCCATAATGGTTGCATAGTTAGCACTGGAGGCACAATAGCAATTTTATGGACTATTATGTGCAATACCCTATAGTATGTTTGTAAATTGTTTAACACTTAATGTTAAAATATTAGGCATCAAATGTATTTGAGGCGCTTACTACTGGGTAGCATCGATTTATTTTTAAACTGAAGTTGCATTTTGGGTACACCCTTTTATTTGTATTTTGTGCATATATGTATTATAACATTTTATGTGGACCTCCTCGAAGTTCCTAACATAAATAAAAAGAAATTATACTAATCATTTGATATGTCATCAGTGATGTCTTTGACCATGTCAACAGTGATGCAATATGTGAGGTTATAAGCAGTGCATTGCGGGGCATAAGTTATAGTTAACTGCTGAAGTTCTATGATTTTGTATGAGTGAAATATGAGCTTAACTGTAACATCATTTTAACCTTTGATTTTTTCAGTGAACCTGCAGGGGTTTTTTTAATTCTATTTCCTAACATTAACGTCCCTGTAGCCTTTGTTTTTTTCAATTAACTTCTAAGGTTTTTTTAATTCTATTTCCAAACTATAACATCACTGTAACCTTTGTTTTTTCCATTGAATTTCCAAGTTTTTTAAAGACCTATTTCCTAACTATAAAGTGGCTGTAACCTTTGCTTTTTTAGGTGAATTGCTAAGGTTTTTACGTTTATTTCCCAATAGTAAACTGCAACCTGTGAAAGTGAGAGTGTAAGTGAATGCACGAGTATCTCAGTGGGTGTGTGAGTGAGTGCATGAGTGTCTCTATGGGTCTGACTGGGTTTTTGACTGTCAGATTGGGCCTGGGAGTGGCTACATAAGTGTCGCACCAGGTCTTAGAGATGGTGCATGAGTCTCTGAGAGGGTCTGTGAGTGGGTATGTGAGTCTCTCAGTGGGTCTGTGATTGGGTGCATGAGCATCTAAGTGGGTCTGTGAGTGGATATGTGAGTGTCTCAGTGGGTCTGTGAGTGAGCACATGAATCTCTGAATGGGTCTCCGAGTGAGTGCATGGGTTTCTCAGTGGTCTGTCACTGAGTGCATGAGCCTCTGAGTGGGTCTGTAAGTTGGTCCAATAGTCTGAGTGGGTCTGTGAGTGGGTGAGTGGTTGTGTGAGTGAATCTGTGAGTGGATGCTGGAGTCTCTGAGTGGGTCTCTGAGTGGGGGTGTGTCTGAGTGCTCTCTGTTTTGCCTCTTCTGCTCTGTTTTGACTTTCCTGCAAATTTATCTACCCTCTGTCTTGCCTTTTCTGCTTGTTTTTCTGCCTTCTGTTTTGTCTTTCGTGCAAATTTTTCTGCCCTCTATTTTGCCTCATAAGTGCCCCGGCGACCGCCACCTCCCTGGTGCTTTATTGTATCCAAAGGAGGGGGGTCACATGGACCACCCTCCTCCTGGGGCATTCATATGCTGCCGGGACTACCATCCACCTGGGCCTAACTTAAAAGTTATGCAGGGGGCCATGTCGAATCCCGGGGACCATCACCTCCCTTGGCCCAAAGACATTCTCTAAAGTGATGCAGCCCCTCTCCCTGGCCACCTATGACCCCGGGGACAGTGAACATGGAAACAGATGAAAACTCCACTCTCAGAAAGCAGGAGAAGTTTTACAGATCTCTCTTGCTGAGAGCAAAATTTGTTTTTGCTCTGACCTCCTGCCAAGTCAGAGCAAACAACTATGTCCCATGATTGGGCACCGCGGGGCATAGGAGGAGCTGTCAGAGGGAAGTGGTGGTCCCCAGGTCCATCTGTTCCTCCAGGAGTGGGGCTGCGCAGCACCCCTCCCTCTGTTGCATGGGTTCGCCCCAGGGAGGTGGTGGCCCCTTGGGCCGTATATTGCCCCTCCCAGTATTATGTACTGGGAGGGGGCAATATACCCAGGCCCAGGCAAGAGGTGGTTCCCAGGGTTGGGGGTCCATCCTGCCCCCCACATTTTAAAACAATGTATTGCCGCCAGGAGGTGGTGGTCCCTGGGGCTTGTAATAACCCCAGGAGAGGGGTCCACACAGCCCATTCTATAATTAAAATGAATGCCCCTGGGAGGTGGTGTTCCCAGGGCTTTGAGCAAGACTGACTGACTGACTGAAGTATTTATTAAGCGCACTGATGCTGTGACGTCTTGGTGCTGCAAAAGAGGGTAAGGCTGCTGCTGGATGACTAGGGAGTGGTAAACAGCCAGGTATTCAAAGCCTTTCTGAAACAGCTCCTATTTGGTTGGAGGCAAAGCTTAGTGGGCATGGTATTTCATAGCTTAGCCGCCTGATGGGAAAAGGACTTGCCACCCCAGCGTGCTCTCCTTATTCTCGCGATGGTAATTAGGCCCAGGCCAGCAGATCTTAATGCTCGGCTATGGATGTAGCACGAAAAGAGAGCTTTCAGGTCCTCGGCTCCTCCTCCAACTACTGTTTTGTGTACTAGGCAGAGGGCTTTGAACTGTACTCTCTGCCAGACTGAAAGCCAATGGAGTTGGCGTATGGCCTTAGATGTTGGATGGCGTTTTGGGAGGTCCAGCAGTACTCTTGCCGTGGCATTCTGCAGTGACTGTAATTTAGAAAGTTGCCTTTCACGCATTCCCAACTACAACGCGTTGCAGTAGTCGATTTGGGAGAGAACTAGAGCACCGACCACTGTTTTCCTTAGCGTGGGTGGGATCAGGGGCAGTATTTTTCTGAGGATTTTGATGGTGAAGAAGCATGCAGATGTCACATGATTAACTTGTGAGGTGAGAGTAAGATCTGTATCTAACCAGAAACCTACGTTTCTGACTTTTTGTGCGGGCACAGGACAAGTACCTGCCTCTGGAGGCCACCAAAGTTGGCTCCAGATGTTGGTGTTGTGTCCGAACTCAATCACCTCTGTTTTTTCGGTGTTTAGTTTTAGGAAGTTCTTATTCATCCAACTCTTTATGCTTGAGAGGCAATTTCTAAACTGTTCCGCAGTGACTTCAATCATTTGCGTGAGTGATACCATTAGTTGTGTGTCGTCAGCATACAACACCAGTTTCAGGTCATGTGCTTTTATTAGTGAGGCTAGCGGGGTAACAGAGATTAAAAAGGGTGGGGGAAAGTGCTGAGCCCTGTGGGACCCCACACGGAAGGGAGAATTCTACTGACTTCAGACCTTCCCAATAGATTTGTTGAGTTCTATTTTCAAGAAAAGAATTTAGTAGGGAAAGGGCAGTGTCTCTGACTCCTACTGATTCTAGCCTAATGAGCAGGACCCCATGGTTGACAGTATCGAATGCTGCTGTTAAATCCAGCAGTATCAGCACTGCTCTGCCTCCCTTGTCCATGGTTCTACGGCCTTCCTCTGTGGCAATTATTAGAGCAGTCTCAGTAGAGTGACAAGACCTAAAACTGTGTTGGGTGTTGTCAAGGATGTTGTTGAGGTTAACAAACTCCATTGGTTCCCGGGTTAAGGCTTTTTCTAATATTTTAGTCGGTAGAGGGAGACAAGATATAGGACGATCATTTTTTGTACCCCCTTGATCTAAGGAGTCCTTCTTCAGGATAGGTCTGATGCTGGCCTTTTTCCACTGTTGTGGAAAGACACCGGATTTAATTATCAAATTAAGGAGTGGAGTTAAGATCTTACTAATTGTTTCAGGGGCCAGCTGAAATATGTAGGGGGGCAGGGGTCTAGAGGTGATCCAGACTTGGCTTTTGAGATCATCTTAGAGATCTGATCTTCTTCAAAGTGCGGAAATTGGGATAGGCAGTTTTGAGGGACTTCTGTTTGTTCACTGATGTTGTTACTACCTGAGTCAGATATCTCATGGAGCTCATTATAGACATCATGGACCTTTTGTTGGAAAAACAAGACCATCTTATCTACAAAGTGTTGGTCTGGGACAAATACTGTGTCCCTCGGACATTTAAGTAAAGTTGACACAGTTTTGAATAGCTCCTTGGAGGAGTTTGCGGCCTCATGATTTTTAAGGGTGAAGTAGGTCGACTTGGCTTGCATTATCATTATTTTGTACTCGTTTAGGGCTTTCGTGTACTCCTTTCTATGGGGTGAACTGTAATCAGATCTCCAGATCCGTTCTTTATGCCTGCAATTGATTTTCAATCGCTTAACTTCTGGTGTGTACCATGGTGAGGTAGCTGATTGTCTCCTGGGTTTCTTACTCTCTTCAGGGGCTAGCTCTCTTACTGCCTCATTTATCCAGAGGTTGAGTTTATTTGCCCTGTCATTGCTGTCACTAAATGAGGGGGGATTGATTGACAGGATTTTTGCTAGACCTTCCTTCTGAATGCCTTTCCATGGCCTAGTTACAGCGAGTATAGGGCGAATCCTGCGAACGGAGGGTTGTGTTGTGTATTTTATTGTGAAGTGGATAGCCGTGTGTTCTGACCATGGAACTGGTAGGACCGACGTCACTCTTATATTATCGTTATTCATAAAAATGCCGTCCAAGGTGTGGCCGGCTTGGTGGGTGGGTTTGGTGATTAATTGTTTCAGCCCAAAACTGTGGAGGTTGTCAGCCAGAGCCAAAGTATCTGAGTCTGTATTAACTTCCAAATGGAAGGTAAAATCACCTAGGACTGTGGAGGTGGGAGTGTCTAGGCATGATTCTAGAAAAGTTTGGATTGCTTTGATGAAAGGACCTTTCGTTCCAGGTGGCTTGTATATTAATAGGCCTGTGATAAGAGCTTGGTTATTGCTTTTAATATTAAAGGACATTGCCTCTGCCTCCAGTGCGGCTTCTGATGAAGATTTAACTTTGAAGTGTGATCGGTATATTAGTGCAATGCCCCCTCCCACTGCTCCTATCCTATCTACTTGTGCCACTGAGTATCCTGTGGGGACTTCTGTGTTCCAATCATGCCCGAGGTGGTAGATGCCCAGGTTTCAGTGAGGAATACTAGGTCTAGGTTATTATCCGATATTAGGGATTATAATTTGTGTTTATGCTTAGGCATAGATCTAGTGTTTAGTAGGACACATTTCATTGTGTTCCCACTATTGTGCTTGGGCTTATATGTTTGTTCTCCCCTGCCTAGATGATTCCCATGCTCAGGATTGGTGGTAGTTCTCAGGCCGTCGCGGTGGAGGCCGTTTTGGTGGCAATTGGCCTAATGTAGTGGTAAGAAGGAAATACTCAGACCACAAGAAGTACACACTTTAGGGTTAGTGGTGTTGTGATCCAGAAGTGTGTTAGGAGTAAGGCATTTCCGCATATTGCTGTGATTTTCAGCAACAACTTGAAAGAAAATGCTTTTTTTGCCCTGCTGGCCTCGCTCTGGCACCCCAGCACCAGAGCGAAGTGGTCAAGGAATTCCTACCCTACCCTACCCTACCCTCTTTTTATTTCTTTTATCAAACTTTGTTCAGGGACTCAGCTGAAGAGCAGTCCCAAAATGACTGCCAACATTTCCTGGTTGAAGTATTGACAGCGAATCAGATCTCAGCAAGAGATCAGGAAGGTTTGCAAAGCCTTCCCATCCCTAGATATCCAAATTTGAGTTTTCTTTAATATCTCCAAAACTAATGAACAGATTTACACCAAATAACAAAAAGTGTTCTTTCTGGAGAAAGAGCTACCTTTATGCCAAATTTGGTGTCATTCCGTCCATCAAGCTCTATAGAAATGAACATTGGAAAAACACTTTTTGGAACCTCCTTCGCCCTTTTTCTTGGCCCCTGCTTGACAGATTGCCCCAAAACTTTCCATGTGCAACAAGAACCACTGACACACTTTTTTGGGAACATTTCGTGAACATCCATCAAACTACGCCAATGAAACAGGCGTCAGTTGCGTAACAGATGGACAACTGTGAACACCCATTCTATTGAAAATAAGAGCACACTCCAATTTAGCTACCTTCAAACAGCATCTCAAAACGCACCAACTTTTCAAACTATGCAACCCCTCAATAAAGGCGATGTTTTGAAGCAAATCTTGTGCAGTTTTTCTTTTTAAACTTTGAAGTCTTTATGCCAAAGCCAGCAATAACATTTCACAAAGAACGAAAGCTAAGAAGTACCATATTATACACAGAGTGCTTCAACCGTGGAAAATAACAAGAGGAATACATCTGAAATCTGCTTCATTTCTACACAGACATGAAGACATCTCCGTAGTTCCTCTGATCTGCAGCATTGTCTTGTTCTTCTTTTGCTCTCCATGTGATCTGCAGCACTCGGCATCAGGCCTCTACGAGCCGCTAACGTTGTCAGCTCTTTATCCAGCCTTCTTCTTTTAATGAGTGATGATCCCATAACCTTGCATTTAGTCCATATGTTCTAGTAGTTCTGCCTCTGCTGGTCGCGTGCCTTATTTATTTCACACTCCCATTGTTTGATTGACTTTAACAAAGTGCAAGGCTTTGCAGGCTGAATCCATTGTGCGAAGTAAAGGGCATCGAAACGTTGCTTTCCTAAGCTAATAAATAAAATTAACATTTTTGTATAAAGTTCCAGTGCACAAAGGAAGGTCAGGTTTATATTATAAGTAATCTAAAGTACAATTAAAAATCTAGTCCTGCCTAGAGGGACAATTATTTTAAATAATGAGTAATATCACGCAACAAGGGGAAAAACAGCCGAGCGGTGCATATGCCCTGTCGCCTTTTCTTCTTCCCTCTTGAGACCCCTGCCCTATTCGACATCCAATCCCCGTCTCTTCTATACCGCGTATAGCATCGTACACTACAGGGCTATGTTGCTTTGTTGGAAGAATTGCTCAATACAAAATCTACTTAAGATCGATGGCAAGGTGAGCAAGGGACTCACATCTGGGCATGCTCATCTCACTTTGAGCGTCGCATTGAGAAAAACAACAAGCATTTGCAATGCAAATTGGTCTGGCATTTCTGAGAATTTGAGGTATTGACGTTGTAAATGACAATGTCTTTTACCTACCGAAGGAGTGAAAGAGGAGAGAAAATGGAAACAGAAAGGATGCAAGAGAAAGGAGGAAAATGAAAGGGAGATGGACGGAATCTGAGGAAAGTGGACAACTGGGGTGAAAAGAAAATATAGGGGGAAATGAAAACGGCACAATACATATAGACTTATCAAAAAGAGAAATAAAGGATCAGCTCTCTAAAATCTGGAAATACAGAGGTAATTTACTGTTGTACTTCAATATTAGAAGAACCAGTTGAAATGGGTTATGAGGTAACATCAAAGCTGGTTAAATGCAACCACAAGACAACTGTGGTAAGACGTGGCAGTCTCCATCTTCTGTGTTTAAGTGCTTCTGAATAGTAACTTTACAAACCATTTCAACAGGTGGTACATTAGGACCAACTCCCATATTGACACTGCAGTTCTCTATTGAGTAGCACTGCAAGTTTAAAGAACATTTATGTTAATTTGAGTGGTGACCACTGAACAGTGGTTGAACACCCCAATAAAAATACTTTAAACTATATCAGGAAATGCTGCACCTACTACATAGATGATATCCAGATACAATATTATTATAACAAGAACATCTTTTTTCTGCATTCAGCACTTCACTATAGTAATATTACATGTGTAAAAGTACAAAATCATGGAAAAGTCACAGCTTAATCATTTAGGACTCA
This sequence comes from Lissotriton vulgaris, assembly GCF_964263255.1. Classification (NCBI taxonomy): domain Eukaryota; kingdom Metazoa; phylum Chordata; class Amphibia; order Caudata; family Salamandridae; genus Lissotriton; species Lissotriton vulgaris. The sequence goes on from NC_141691.1 coordinate 1,181,529,442, forward strand.
GGACCTGAAATTCATTTGAAGAGATCAGGGCTGCATTAATCATTTTCAAACATTATCGGCACTGCATTGTAACTTCCACTTCCAGTTGAAAGTTCAAGAAAACATGTGTTTTGGCCTCAGCCACTTCCAGTGCATTGCCAGGCAGCAGCAGACACAGTACTTTATCAGAGCAGACAATTTCCACTGCTTGACACTTTTATTACCCCCTGCCACTTCCCTGTCCCTGGAGGCTCTCTGAGTAACTTCAACACTTGTGGCAAGGACACATATGAATATTCAACTGTGGATAAGGTGGCAATTGTTCCCTACATAAAATTATGTGGAAATAGGTTGATCCCAGACAGTGGCATATATCAACCTTTGACAACGTTTCAGGCCCTTTGCTAAAGGCATTGAAGGAAAGCTGAAAAGTTGCTGAATGCACACAGAAGCGCTCTGAGGCGAACCACGCCGTACACATGAACAGAGCTGGTCAAATGTAACAGCATAGCCATTCAGTGCCTGAAAGAGAATCTCAGATTTGCACAGAGGCTATTAAGCTATGGCATAAACGTAAGATTGAGAGACAGGATTTTTATAGCCATTTTTACAGAAACATGAAGCTATGAATCCTTCTCCATTATGAGGGTGCGTTCTCAGAATTTCTCATATTGGATCATGCCCTTATGCAAATTGTGGAACTACAGTGCTGCCTTTTAAAATATGGCACTTTCTTCAGAACCAGAACTGTTCACAATCATTAACTGGGGGATGCTGTAAAAGAGGCTGCAGTCAGGCAAATGTGAGCGGATTTAGGCCAGTGTTATCTCTGTACGAGCTTCCCTTCTGCCAGCCTGTCCCCTTGAAACCCCTCACCAACCACTCCTCTGTCTTGTCTTTTACTGTGAGGCCAGCGGGCAGAAGGGGTTGCACTTGCAGGCCAGGAGCACATATCCTTTAGAGGTGATTAAAACAAACAAAACATTATTCCTTTTAATCGAAAGAAACTGTAGTGGGGACAACATACTGCAAAAGTATTTGATGAAAAATAAACAACAGTGCCGTGGGGGGAAATACACATCAACGTACATCAGCGCTGACAATGTCATGTGACGCAGAGGATGCCCAATTGTAGAGCGAGTTGGAGGGATGAGGGGCTATCACATGCTGTACAGTGATGGCCAACTAAAATGTTCTCTGAGTAAAATAATGGGAAAGAGATCTGTGCAGAGAAAGGAGGGACATTTACAGAAATGCACCAATAACAAGCCATCATTTCTAAATGCCACCTGAAACAACACATGGCAATCGGTGGGTGTGCCAGAGCCCAAAGAAATGGAAACAACAGATCTTGCAGACAGCACAAGCGCTGTTGGGGCTCGATCTAAAACTTGATTAATGGATTGCTAGAATTTACTTCAGCCAATGGCAGCTACTCTGAAGTGCAATTCTCTCAATTTCATTATTTGCCCACTGTGGTACCCGAAACAAGAGCAAGTCATATGCAAATAAACCTTGGAGCCCCCAGCAGATATTAACCATATGCTGGGGGTCCTACAACTCCTGTAAAGATCACCGCTGTTGATGGAAATTTAAGAGGGTTTTTTCAAACAAGAGGTGCCTATGACTAAGGGCCTCATTGAGAGGTTGATGGATCGGATACTCCAACACAAACGTGATGGATATGCTGTCCGTAGTTTCACAAGTTCCATAGGATACAATGAGATATTACTGTGAATGACAATAAAGAGGTCTTAGCAGAAAGGGGATGGCAATTCCGAGGCAAAGAGCACTGTGAATGTAGTGCTAAGTAAAGCTTTTGCAAAAAGCTGGTGCTTCTTATAGTCCAGCATCCGGGGCTGTTCAAACACACTACAAGTGGATTCATATTTCCAAACCTACAGAAGGTTGGCCACTAATCGGTGTCAAAATACAGCAATAAATACAAGACTTGAGAGTGCTTAAGAGTGAAACATCTTTGTGGTGTCCTGTGCAATGGAGAGACACTCTTGAGGGCAAGATATATATATTTATCACAGGTTGAGACGGCAAATTGTTTGTATTGGCAAATCAGATCAACTTGGGACAAGAAGTGGACGGCTGTGTTTTTGGAGGTGAAGCTCCCATGGTCCTAAAATACTATGGGGCGTATTTATGACCTTTAATTGCACCGCTCTTTCACTACGCAACGTGCTGCAAGAGTGATGCAATGCTTACGTCAGATTTTTGAAGCTATGCAAAGCCACTTTGCATGGCTCTGGGTGGCTTAAAGTATTGCAGTGCAAATCTACGTGTTGTCTTACTCTGTGCTGAGAAATGGGCATTGTGTGGGTGTTCCCATGCAACTCCCATGGATTTTGATGCATCTCCAGATTTACAAGAACTTGTAAATCTAGGGATAAGTCAATATCTTACAACTTCCCAGGGGAGGCTTAATGAGAAGAAATATCTCTAATTATCCTTGTTTCTTCCTTTTTATATGTATGTTGCATTATGCAACACACATAAAAAGAACAATATGTTCTCCAAAGATTGTTTTGTGCAGGAAGGTGCTCCTTTCTGAACTGAAACAATCCTGCATGTAACACAGGCACCCTTGCATCATGGTGCAAGGGTGACTGAATTGGCGCTAGGTGTTCCAAAGAGAGCCAGTGCAAAGAAAAGGACAGGAATGAGCCATATTGCCTTAACCCCTTCCATGCTTATGACGAGCTCAGCTCGTCATGCAGTACACTGCTCGTGTGCTCATGACAAGCTGAGCTCATCATGAACAATGGGATTCAAGGGAGGTCAGCATCCGGGATGAATTGCTGTAGCATTCAAGGTGTTAAATACAGCACATTCCTGTCCTTTCCCTGTCACAAAGTGCAGTGCAGCAAAGTGACTTGCTTCACAATGTCGTACATGAGCCAGCTCTGTATTTATTCCAGGGCCAATGCCATGAGGACTCGAGGAATTGATTTCTGGGAGAAGATGTTAGAGCTTATTACGCCCACATCATAACTAACTTCCCTTTTATCTATTGCAGCAGCCTAGATGGTCGTTTGGAGTGTACCTTTTCTGATGGATAATTGCAATACGTGGACTAAGGGTATTCCACATTTAACTTTGAATGCTTAAATCTGCTGTTTTTTTTACTTAGTTACTATGATTCTGCACTTACTTTCAAACTATATTGGTTTACACACTCCTTTTTCCCTAATAAATAATTGGAACATTAAAGATAGGAGCAGAATAAAATGCCTTTGCATAACTAGGTCCTGATTCACAAAGGTAAACTTACACTTTTGAGTATGTTTACATTTTTTGCATTGAAAAACAATGAGTTTATAGTACGTTTATAACTGTGGTGAGTATGCAGTGAGGGCGTAGAACTTGCACATACAAATGTAGCCATTTTCTATCTTCTTATGTGCTGAGTTCTCCACCACAACGGTGTAGTCTCTGCAATTCTAAACTTAGGGTTAACTTGTAGTTTGTTAATACAAAAATAACTGTGATCTTACACAAAAGTGTAAATTTACTTTTGGGAAACAGACCTCTAAAGTGTACTCTCGTAGGATTTTGAATATGGAATTGTTCAATTACAATAATGTTCTTTTAGAGAATAAGCATCTTTTGTTTGATTTTCCCCCAATTTTTGCCTTATCTCTTCTGCTGCCATTAGAACTCTTTACCACTACTAACCAGGAGGAAAGTGTCCATGCTCAGACATTTGATTTGTTGAAATTGGCTTTAACCTGATAGGTGCAATTAATTTTCTATAAGTCTATATTATATGGTGCAGAAATACACTCCTGGCATAGAAAGCTAAATTAAGGCTGTGGACTGCTGCACCTATTATGCCATCCACTGCAGTGGCAGTGAAAACATAGTTCCAGGCCTACCCTGTGTTGCTTGACAACAGCAGCTTGAACCTTACTGCCCAAAACTATACAAATTACCCTTTTGGAAGGTAGGAAAACCTGACTTTAAATATTAAGTGTCACCACCCAGCACCCTTTGTTGCCCACATGGCAGAGTGAATACAATTTCAAAGTGGAACATGTGTGATAATAAAAATGTCATGTTCCCCCAGTGATTAGGTCGAAAAAGACATTGTCATTGGTGACATTAGAAATGGCATGTTTTCTTCCCCTTGAAGGTAGAACAGTTAGTGCGAACCCAGAAACTTCATTAACTTCAAAGAAGCCTACCCTGCCACAAGCAAATGTTAGGTGACACCTGAAAAGGCCCAACCTTTGTCCCCATAGCGATGCTGGCACCAAACCCAGTGGGAGGAAAGCTGGCCCTAGAACCAGTTTTGAGTGACCATACAGGAGGGTACTTCTCATATCCTGGTCCTGCCTCTAGATGGGCACATAGACCCAGCACAAGGGAGGAAGTGATTCTGCAATTTGAATTTTGAAAGTGATGGGCAGTGTGGGGTTGTCTGCATGCATTAGAGCAAACAGAAACTGCTGAAAAAGTGGGTAGAGTTGCCCATGGGAGCTTTTTACCTCATTTGTTAAACCTGGGACACCTGGTTTGCTGAGGTATGCTCCCAGGCAGGTACCACCACTCTCGTCAGGGTAAGCTAAGTACACACTAAAAGATAACCTGTGCTCACCCTTTGGTAGTTTGGCACATAACAGTCAGGTTTTTCTAAAGAGGCAATGTGTAAACGTGTTTGTATAACACACACACACACAGTAATACAATGAATGCACCACAAATAAACTCTACACAGATTTAGAAAAGTGGATTATTATATTATGAACAAAACAATACCAACAATGATAAAAGTCCAATGGCTAGAAGTTGAGATATTGAATTTCAAAAGAATAAGTGTGAAACAGCACCTACAAGAAAATAGCGCTCTAAGAGTTACTTGAGGTCACGCAGGACCGGGTTAAAGTAACAGTTCACGGCAACTGCAATAGAGCGCCAGCCGGCTGCAGGACACACACAGGTCTGGTGAACAAAGGGCTAGATGTAGGTAATAAAAGTTTACCAATTCTAAAATACCGAATTTTACTGATTCGGTATTTTAGAATCGGTAACTGCAATGTAGATAAAAATTCGGTAACGAATCGGTACGATTCAGTATTTACTGAATCAGTATTTACCAATTCGGTAATTCCAATTCATTCCAATGGGCCTGGAGGCCCATAGGAATGAATGTGAATTACCGAATCGGTAAATACCGATACGTTAAAATACGGAAACATTCAAGGGTGGCAGGGTGTCACATTGACACCCTGTTGCACCCCTGAAAAGTGCTTGTCTGCACATGAGGCACACATATGTCTGCAACATGGCACTAAAATGCACAGATTTGCATTTTCAAAGGTATTCATTATTTACCACCAACTAATAGTTGGTGGTAAATAACGAATCCTTAAATGTAAAAAGCACTCACTTGAGTGCTCTCTACATTAAGGATTCAGTAATTTACCAAATCGGTATGCTAAGAATTCTGTAATTTATAGATTCCTTAAATTACCGATTCGGTAAATTACTGAATCCTACTATTTGGCCACCTACATCTGAGAGCCTAATTCCGGTCGTTAACAGCCAAAATTTGGTAATTTTGTCCGTTACCGACCGGAATTAGGCTTCCTACATCTGGCCCAAAGTACCTTCCCTGGTCGCAACAGTGAGATGTGCCGTGACATACGTTAATGCAAGTCCCAAAAGTCGAGGATGCATAGATTTTCTCCACGTGCTGATGGTAATGGGTCAGTTCCATAGATGGGCGTCGGAGTCAAGAGGCATTGAGCGATGCACTGGGTTTCTCCACACAGTCCAAGGTAGGTGCCGATCTTTCAAAGCTGTAGCAACAGAGATATGCTGTCCAATGAGTCAATCTCAGGAGGCAAAGCACTAGTTCCAATGTGATGCAACGATTTTGCTCCAATCGGGTCGATGCGCGGTTCTGCTACACACAGACATGAGATGCGTATAAATATGTGTTGCAAGTATCTGGGCAACTTCCAGTGAGCCAGGCACAGGAGCATGGGTACAGACTTTGATATCCCTGAGTCTCAAACAAAAGGAGGGAATCAGACAGGCCATTGGAGCACACTTGGAGGGAAGGCAGAGTCCAGCTCTCATTCAACAAAGTCAGAGAGCAGCAGGCAGCTGGGCAACAAGTAGAAATTCAGACATTTCAGATCAGCAGTCCATATGAGTCCTTTAAGCAGCAAAGCAGTTCCTCTGGCAGAGCTTCAGTTACAAGTACAGTAGAGTCTAGTTTTAGGGGATCAGGGGCCCAGTACTTATACCCAAAAGTGCCTTTGATGTGGGCGTCACTTCAAAGCATTTCATTGAAGAGCACAGCTCCACCTTTCTAACCAGTCCTGTCTTTCAGGCTATCTAGGAGGGTAAATTAGCCATTTGAGTGAGGGCAGGACACTGCCTATTCAGTGAAGTATTAGCCACTCCCTTCCATCCTGCCGGGGTAGGGCCATCAGAATGCAGATGAATGCAGATGGGTACTCAGACACACCTGTCCTTTCTGCGCTTGTGGCTGTCTAGAGGGAATGCACAAAGTGTAGCTGTCATTCATCCCAGCCGTGTATTGGAGAGAAACTGCAAGGCACTCAGATCAGTGAGTACAGAGAATTATCCACTTTCTAAAAGTGGCATTTCTAAAGCAGTAACATTAAATCGCACTTCACCAGTTATGAGGGTTTATCAATACCATTCTAAAGATTTAAAACATTAGGTAGCTATTCCTTTCTATACATGTATTACCACGTAAAAGTGTATAAGGGAATTGCCAGTACTAACGTATGAGAGCAGTAGGACTCACAGTAGTGACAAACACATTTAGCTGCCTGTCACTACCAGGACATGCAAAACCTAAACGTTCTACCATTTACTTACATAGCACCCTGCTCTTAGGGATTTATATGGCTTTCCTTAAGGGTGACATATATAGTAAAAGGGGAGATTAAGGCTTGGCAAGTAGTTTTAAATGCCAAGCTGAAGTGGCAGTAAACTGAACACACAAGCACGGCAATGGGAGACTTGACACAGGTTCGAATGCTTACTTGTGTGGGAGGTACAATCAGTGCTGCAGGTCCACTATTAGAACTTAAGTTGCAGGCCCTGGGTATGTGGCATACGACTTCACAAGGGATTTACAAGTAGCTTATATATACCAATCAGGTATACACCTATAACACATGTTTGGGGAAGAAGCACATGCACTTTAGCACTGGCCAGAACTGGTAAAGTGGTCAGCGTCCTAAGGCTAACACAGGTCAGCCAATTGGACAAGGGTCCAATTGGCTGACCTTTTTGGCTACAGGGATACAGGAAGCTGCAAGAGGCCTTTTCCTGAAGTAGCCAGCTGACGTTTGGCAACTGGACCTGGACTGGTAATCTATTTCTTGCCTCTGCTTGGCTTGTTGGGAGTCTCTGAGTGCCATCCCTTGAAGTTCGGGGAACCTTAAAAGTGTCCTATTATAGTTGCTTGGGAACCAGAAGAATGTTTTGGAAACTTAAAAGACATTTCCTCCAGAGCTTCAGCGAGACCCTCCAGGAAATGTACCTGACTGGCATTTCTAGAGCATTGAATTGAATTGCAGCGTGGCACTGCTCAAAGTTCTTGCACCTATGAAAAAATGACTGAGTCCCATTTGGTGTTGGGACTTGGAACATTCTCAGCTCCAGACATCCTGCTTTAGGTAACTGACCTTTAGTTCCACAACAGCAACTACAATTTCAGTGGAGACCTGTGTGGGAGGGATTAATGTTCTAAAAAAAGTCCCATTCTACAGTGGGGCTTAAAAGGAATTTCAATTTTTTCTCAGTTGCAGTAATGAAGTCCCTTTCTGAAGTGATACTAAGAAGCGTTTTTAAAATCTTAGACTTCCAGACTCACCGAATCCAATCCACTTGGTATCTCTGACCAGAAATCCATCGCAGTCAGCTTCAAATCAGGTCTAGGTCCCAGTCTTGTGGTTCTGAAGACCACCTTTGGCACATAGTATTTGTCAGCACTATTTTTGGATAAAAAGTAATCTCACCTGTTTCCCTAAAGGATGTCTGTCATTTTGGAGTTGTCCTGCTATGATATCTGTAGAGACAGTCATAGCACTGTGCAAACGTTATCAAAGGATTGCCCTAGAAGTTACTTTCAATGATATTTTAGCTATGGCTTATTTGGAATAGATTATTCAGGTGTGAGCTGAAGATACACAAAGTAAGTGATGAGTTAGTGCTCTGAGATTTAAGAGTGCGAATTACATCCATACAGATTCGGAAAAAAATGCACATTTTGTAGATTTGTGTAAAAGAGTAATTACTTATGTGAAATGAAAATGATTGTTTTTCATTACTAAAGAACAAAAACAATTGACTCAAAAGACATATTTTTGTATCTCTCTTTTGACATAATTTGTTGCCAGGATGGATTGTAGATTTTGCAGGTCTGCAATGCCTGCCTAAATAGCTAAACACCCATAAATGAGTTAGTTTGGAATATTCACAATTGTTTGACAGGCACATTCCCACCCTGGATATGGTTAGTGATTTTCTTCTGTCCAGAACAACAGTAACTTCCTTTCCTTGGTAATACATAATTTTCCACTGCAGAAGTCCTGGACTCTAGTATGCTCTGGGCATGTGTTTTTTTTTAAGTAGACAGAGCTCTAGTAACAAAATAGCAACAACAACAATGTGATTGATGGGATATGTGAATTAATCGCAGCCACTGGCAATTGTTTGTGTCAAACGCCAGGCTGCAGTTTTATCTCTCAGTGCAACTCTAGACAAAGTTCCACCTTCTGAAAATCAGTACAGACACTGCTCCTCATGGGAACAGTTAGTCATGAAATGCCAGAAAAGGCACCTCCAGAAGGGACCTCAAGTAACCCCATACCAGTTGCACACTATTTGGGGCTTGTAAGTAGGATGTAGCTAGAGTCCTTTGGCACAGTGAGCACGGGATCCAAGTTTGGGAATGCCATTTGGAACTTGAGGCGTCAACTGCAACACCAACAAGCAGCCCGTAACCTCACACAGTGGCTCACCAACTGCGCCGATACCCTTGCACCGCTGAAGATTCCTCCCAGCAGACCCAGCAGCAAGAAAACCTCGTGGTTCACCAACGACCTCAAAGACTCCAAAAAATCCTGCCGTACCCTCGAGAAAGCCTGGCGCCATGACCAGTCAACAGAAAACATGACATCCCTCAAGAACGCCATCCACAAACACCACCAGCTGATCCGCACCACCAAAAGGACTGCATTCAGAGAACGACTGGACAACAACACCCACAACAGCAAGGAACTCTTCAACATTGTTAAAGAGCCCTCCAACCCCAGCGCCAGCAACAACAACATCTAACCCTCGCAAGACCTCTGTGATGCACTCGCCTCGTTCTTCCACCACAAGATTGCACACATACACAACAGCTTCAGTGCCCAGACCACACACCCTACCACCGAACCAATGCCCCCCACCACCATCCTCTATGCCTGGACCCCGGTCAGCACTGAAGACACCACCCTTGTGATGAACACCATCCACTCCGGCTCCCCTGCCGACCCCTGGCCTCATCACATCTTCAACAAAGCCGACACCATCATCGCACCCCAACTCCGGAACATCATTAACAACTCCTTCGCATCCGCCACTTTTCCGGAGAGCTGGAAACATGTGGAGATCAGCGCCCTCCTGAAGTAACCCACCGCAGATCCCACGGACCTCAAGAACTACCGCCCCATCTCGCTCGTCCCGTTCCCCGCTAAAGTCATCTTGAAGGCCGTCAACAAACAGCTAACCTCCTTCCTCGAGACTAACGGATCCCTCGACCCTTCGCAGTCCGGATTCCGAGCAAACCACAGCACCAAGACCGCCCTCATCGCAGCCACCGACGACATCAGAGCCCTGCTCGACAATGGGGAAACTGCTGCCCTCATCCTCCTCGACCTATCGGCCACATTCGACACGGTCTGCCACCACACCCTAACAAGCCGCCTCCACCACGCCGGGATCCAAGGAATGGCCCTGGAATGGATCCCCTCCTTCCTCTCCGACAGAACTCAACGAGTCCGCCTCCCTCCCTTCCGCTCAACGGCCACCAAGATCATCTGCGGCGTACCTCAAGGCTCCTCGCTCAGCCCCACACTCTTCAACATCTACATGACCCCCCTTGCAGCCATCGCACACCAACACAACCTAAACATCATCTCCTACGCCGACGACACCCAGCTGATCCTCTCCCTCACCAACGATCCCGCCACCGCCAGAGCCAGCCTCCAGGAAGGAATGAAAGACGTCGCGAAATGGATGAAGCTCAGCCGGCTGAAACTGAACTCAGACAAGACGGAAGTCCTCATCCTGGGACCATCCCCCTCTGCCTGGGACGACTCCTGGTGGCCCCCTGCACTGGGCACCGCCCCCAAGCCCACAGACCATGCACGCAACCTAGGCTTTATCCTGGACTCCTCCCTCACGATGACCAAGCAAGTTAACGCCGTCTCAACATCATGTTTTAACACCCTCGGCTTGCTCCGAAAGATCTTCCGGTGGATCCCCACCAACACCAGAAAGACGGTCACCCAGGCCCTCGTCACCAGCCGACTGGACTATGGGAACTCCCTCTATGCCAGAACCACAGCCAAACTACAGAAAAGACTCCAACACATACAGAACGCTGCTGCATGACTCATCCTGGACATACCCCGACACAGCCACATCTCTGCCCACCTGAGAGACCTGCACTGGGTCCCCGTCAGCAAAAGGATCACATTCAGGCTCCTCACCCACGCTCACAAAGCTCTCCACGACACTGGCCCCGAATACCTCAACAACCGCCTCACGTTCTACAAACCCACCCGTCAACTCCGCCCCACCAGCCTCGCCCTCGCCACCATCCCACGGATTCGCAGAACCACCACAGGAGGAAGATCCTTCTCCTAACTGGCTGCCAAGACGTGGAACTCCCTCCCCACACACCTACGACTGACCCAAGACCAACTCTCCTTCAGGAAGCAACTCAAGACCTGGCTCTTCGAGCAGTAGCAGTAGCAGCACCCCCCCCACACCCTCCACCCAGCGCCTTTGAGACCCTTGCGGGTGAGTAGCGCGCTCTATAAATGTCCTGATTGATTGATTGATTGATGGATGTCATGTTTGAATTAATCGCAGCCACTGGCAATCACTCTGTGTCGCATTCCAGTACATTGTTTTTCTCCCACTGTACCACTCTAGACAAAGGCCCCCCTTAAGCAAATCAGTAGGGACGGCTTCTCATTGAAACAATCCATCCCGAACTGCCAGGCAAGGACTCATTCAGGATTGCTGACTGATGAGCCCCAATCAGGGCAGAATCAGTCTTGTGTTACTGGTGTTCCAGATCAGGGTGGACATGCCTTGTCAGTATGTGCTAGTCAACTTGTTATATTGAAGTAGAGCCAAGATTGATTTACATATGGCTAGGTCCAAGCTAAGGTGGCTTGTTGTGCAAAATAACAATGGAATGGGATGCAGCCTAATTAAATATAAGTAGTTGAGATTAATTCAAGCATTTCATCCATCACTTGTTTGAATACTTTAGTGCAATGCCCTACATGTTACAGGTATTCCTAGATGTGGATCTTGTGCTCATTGTGTCACTGGAACCAAGCTACACCTGAATGATGAGCCCCGATCAGGACAAAGTCAGACTTGGTTGCTTGTGTTCTGGTTCAGGGAGGACAGTGTCTAGCAGTTCGGGCACAACTGTTCTTATTGGAGCTGGGTCAAGGCTGATTTGAATATGGCTGAGTCCAAACAAAGGTGGTGGGGTGTGCAATATAACAATGGACTGGGAAGTAGCCTTGAAAATTAGCAGTGATTGAGATTAACTCAAGCCTTCCATCCATCACTTTTTTTATATTGTTTAGCGTAATGCCCTAAGACGTGGTGCAGATGCTCACTGTACCCCTGGAAAGAAGCTTCACCTCACTGATGAGCCCCAATCAGGGTTAAATCTGTCTTGTGATGTTTGAGATTTGGTTGGGGAGGCCTTGACCTGGAAGTTGGGGTTGGATTGTTCATATTGAAGTTGGGTCAAGACGGATTTGCATATGGTTAGAGGCATACTGGGGTGGCATGGTTATGTAATGTTGTGTATTTATAAAATGCATTATCCCCCAGGAGAGTACCCTAATACTACTAAAGGGGCAAAGCAAGCCTGACCTAAGGCTGGTGAGTGAATCTGTTGAAAGATCCAGGTATTTAGCTTCTTGCTGAATTCAAGAATTGAAGAAGCAACACTGATGTGCAAAGTAGGCTTTAGGAGCAATTTAGAAAAAGGCCTGACTAGTGATTCTTGCTCTGTATATGTGTGGGATATGTGCAGGTAGGAGTCTGAAGCATCAGAGATGTGTGATTGGTTTGAGAAATTAAATGAGGCTTTTGAGGTAGGGTGGGCCTGTTTTATGGAGTGCCTTGAAAGTGTGTGTAAAGAGTTTGGACTGGGCTTGTTTGTGAATAACAAACCAGTGTACCTCCCTCAGGTGCGGTATGATGTGCATGTGGTGTGGTAGGTTGACTGTGGTTTTAAGTCATCTGGTAAGTTTCTATCTGATCCTCGCATGGATTGTGCTCTTGTAATCCAGCTTGCCTGTGATGAGAGCGCATGTGATGGTTTTGTGAGTGTTGGATGGTGGCCATTTGAAGATTTTTCTCAGCATCTTTAGGGCGTGAAAGGAGAAAGCTGTGAAAGTTTTTTATTGGGAGGTCATGTTGACTATATGACAATAGAGACTTTATTTCGGTTTAGATTCAAACCATAAAAGTACATATACAACAATTGTTGTATATGTACTTTTATGGTTTGAATCTAAATCGAAATAAAGTCTCTATTGAATTGACTATATGACAATTCCGAGGTCCCTGGTATGGGCTGTGGCGGTAGATGTGGATCCAAGTTCAAATTGTCCCACTTATATGTGTTCTTCATGAAGGTCATAACTTGCGTATGTATTGTTGGTGTTAAGTTTGAGACAGTTGGTCTTTAGCCAGTCAAAAACGTCTATTATGCAGGTAGGCAACTAGGTCCAGGTGTTGGGAATAGTGTTAGTGACGGAGAGTATCATCTGCGTGTTGTCGCCGTAAGAGAGGTCATTGATGTTGTGGGTGTGGACAAGGCTTGCTAGTGGCATCATGAAGGCATTGAAGAGGGTCGGGATCCAGGAGCATACTTGAAAAACTCCACAGATGAGGCTGTAGGCATCATAATATTAGTGGGCCAGGTTGACTGACTGTGTCCTTCTAGTCCAGAACAAGCATATCCAATGGAGAATGGGTCCTAACATTCCAGCCTTTTCAAGCACGGATGAGGATGGGATGGGACACCGTGTTAAATGATGAAGAAAGGTCAAGGAGGATGAGGGCACCAGTGTATCCTTTGTCCAGGATCTTGCTGATGTAATCTGTAGAACAATGAGGACTTCTGTGTTGTGGTTGGGTCTGAAGCAGGATTGCGTGATGTCAAGTAGTTAGAGTTTGTTGAAGTGGTTGGTGAAGTGTATGTTGATAAGCTTCTCCAGGAAACTGGGAACGGTAGCAGGCAGATGAGACTGTAGTAGGCAAGGGTCTACAGAAGTTTTTTTGATAAGGGGATACATTGTGGTTTGTTTCCAGGTGCCTGGGAAGGCAGAAGGAGAGATGAAGTAATTTAGTATCAGGTTGAGTGGGTGCTAATGGGTTGTAGTCCTTTGGTGAGAGCATGTGTAATATGGGCCCGTGAGTGGATGGACTTCATGCTGAAGGTAGGTTTATCCATGGAGATGGCAGGCCTTGCGGTCATACTAATTATTGGACCTGCCTCTCTCAGCAGGATCACTCACAAACTTTTTTCTTTTACCTCCACGTTTTGATTAATTTGTATGTGTTGGCCTTAGGACTCCATGTACTTTATCACTGCTAACCAGTGCTAAAGTGCTTATGCTTATCCCTAAAACAATACTTAGATTATACCTAATTGGCAGATTTATTTGGCCTGTAAGTCCGTTGTAGAGTGGTATACCATATACCCAGGACCTGTAAATAAAATGCTAATAGTGGGCCTCCAGCACTTATTCTGCCACCCACATAAGTAACAATTTTAAAACATTTAACAAGATTTAATTCCTAATTGGGCGCAGGTGGATATATCATGTTTGGTATCTGTCATCCTTGGTGCCTTGTAATGATAAATCCTCCTTAATGGGAAAGTCAGATTTTTCATTACAATTTTGAATCTTGCCACATTTAGAGCATTTTTTGGCCCTTAGCCCTTTGTGCCTGCAGCCTGTTTTGGGTCACATGACTGGGTGTAGCTGATAGACTTTATGAATTTCTCCCATTCATCCACACAATAGAGGGATTAGGTGTGCCTCAATGGGCCATTTGCTGACAGGATGGGGTGCAGAGCTGAGTACAACCCCACTTGCACCTAAACAGCCTGTGCTCTGCCTTCATACAAAGGGCCTAACAATGCTGTGTTGTCACTGCAGCCAGCTTGTAGCCAGGGGAGGAGAGTTAGCACTTTCAAGAACCTTTCAAGAAGCTCTTTCCACCTTCCAGAAGAAAGGCACCAAGGTATATAAATAGGAGCTTCAGAACCACTCTTCAGTTCGCTAAAGGACCTGCGGAAGGACTAACAGAGGACTGCTTACTTCTGTGACCGGCTGGCCATGTCTGAACTGGGGTGGCAGAGTGTGCTGAAGAACGGTGATGGATTAAACCCACATCTGTTGACTGGCTGTGAGTGTTTGATTAGTTCAGATGCTCCATCCATCAGCACCCCCTTTTGTACCGCTTTGTTCGCCATAAGTTGGCAGGGTATGCTTAGACATGAGTCCCTTGCTCACTTTGCCACTGGATTCAAGCAAGCCTGGCTGAAGATGGCTGTAATGCCAGAAACCGGTCCTAGGAAGCTTGAATCCGGTCCTGGGAAGGCATGGATTGGCAGTTCGGGCTGGACTGTTCCCATGAGGCACAGGGTCAGACTGATTTGCATACGTCCATGTCTGAACTGGGGTGGCAGAGTGGGCTAAAGAACGGTGATGGATTAAATCCAGATCTGTTAACTGGGTGTGAGTGTTCGATTGGTTCAGATGCTCCGTCCATCACCATCCCCTTTTGTACCGCTTTGTTCGCAATAAGTTGTCAGGGTATGCTCAGACGTGAGTCCCTTGCTCACTTTGTCACTGGATTCAAGCAAGCCTGGCTGAAGACGGCTGTAATGCCAGAAACCAGTCCTAGGAAGCTTGAATACGGTCCAGGGAAGGCATGGCTTAGCAGTTCTGGCTGGACTGTTCCCATGAGGCACAGGTTAAGACTGAATTGCATATGGCTATGTCTGAACTGGGGTGGCAGAGTGGGCTAAAGAGCGGTGATGTATTAAACCCAGATCTGTTGACTGGGTGTGAGTGTTTGATTGGTTCAGATGCTCCGTCCATCCCCACCCCTTTTGTACCGCTTTGTTCGCCATAAGTTGGCAGGGTATGCTCAGACGTGAGTCCCTTGCTCACTTTGCCACTGGATACAAGCAAGCCTGTTTGAAGACGGCTGTAATGCCAGAAACCGGTCCTACGAAGCTTGAATTCGGTCCAGGGAAGGCATGGCTTGGCAATTCGGGCTGGACTGTTCCCATGAGGCACAGGGTCAGACTGATTTGCATATGGCCATGTCTGAACTGGAATGGCAGAGTGGGCTAAAGTACGGTGATGGATTAAACCCAGATCTGTTGACTGGGTCTGAGTGTTTGATTGGTTCAGATGCTCGGTCCATCACCACCCCCTTTTGTACCGCTTTGTTCTCCATAAAATGGTAGGGTATGCTCAGACGTGAGTCCCTTGCTCACTTTGATGCTGGATTCAAGCAAGCCTGGCTGCAGACGGCTGTAATGCAAGAAACTGGTCCTAGGAAGCTTGAATCCAGTCCAGAGAAGGCATAGCTTGGCAGTTCGGACTGGACTGTTCCCATGAGGCACAGGGTCAGACTGATTTGCATATGGCCATGTCTGAACAGGGGTGGCAGAGTGGGCTAAAGAACGGTGATGGATTAAACCCAGATCTGTTGACTGGGCTTGAGTGTTTGATAGGTTCAGATGCTCCGTCCATCACCACCCCCTTTTGTACCACTTTGTTCACCATAAGTTGGCAGGGTATGCTCAGACTTGAGTCCCTTGCTCACTTTGCCACTGGATTCAAGCAAGCCTGGCTGAAGACGGCTGTAATGCCAGAAACCGGTCCTAGGAAGCTTGAATCCAGTCCAGGGAAGGCATGGCTTGGCAGTTCGGGCTGGACTGTTCTCATGAGGCACAGGGTCAGACTGATTTGCATATGGCCGTGTCTGAACTGGGGTGGCAGAGTGGGCTAAAGAACGGTGATGGATTAAACCCAGATCCGTTGACTGGGCGTGAGTGTTTGATTGGTTCAGATGCTCCGTCCATCGCCACACCCTTTTGTACCTCTTTGTTTGCCATAAGTTGGCAGGGTATGCTCAGACGTGAGTCCTTTCCTCACTTTGCCATTGGATTCAAGCAAGCCTGGCTGAAGACGGCTGTAATGCCAGAAACCGGTCCTAGGAAGCTTGAATCCGGTCCAGGGAAGGCATGGCTTGGCAGTTCGTGCTGGACTGTTCCCATGAGGCACAGGGTTGGACTGATTTGCATATGGCCATGTCTGAACTGGATGGCAGAGTGGGCTAAAGAACGGTGATGGATTAAACCCAGATCTGTTTACTGGGTGTAAGTGTTTGATTGGTTCAGAAGCTCCGTCTAACACCACCCCCTTTTGTACCGCATTGTTCGCAATAAGTTGGCAGGGTATGCTCAGACTTGAGTCCCTTGCTCACTTTGCCACTGGAGTCAAGCAAGCCTGGCTGAAGACGGCTGTAATGTCAGAAACCGGTCCTAGGAAGCTTGAATCTGGTCCAGGGAAGGCATGGCTTGGCAGCTCGGGCTGGACTGTTCCCATGAGGCACAGGGTCAGACTGATTTGTGTATGACCATGTCTGAACTGGGGTGGCTTATTGGGCTAAAGAACGGTGATGGATTAAACCCAGATCTGTTGACTGGGTGTGAGTGTTTGATTGGTTCAGATGCTCTGTCCATCACCACCCCCTTTTGTACCCCCCCTTTTGTACTGCTGTGCACTCTGCCAGACTACAGCTGTACTTGGAAGGAGTTATTTGCTGCCTGAAGCCTGCCTTGAAACATCAGCGGGCAGCTTTTCTGTTGAGCCCTGCATCTTCAACTGCACCCAGGACTACCAGAAGTGACTCCAAGGTCTAGTTTGCTGATCAGAGCCACAGGGACATTAATAGACTTCTAACATCATAAACCTGCACTTAGACCCATCCTGAGTGAGTCCTGAACCCTCAATCCATGTCCTACCAGTCTTGGACCCTTGGTTGTGGTGCTAAAGGTAACTAGATGGACAATTTCTAAATCTGAGCACTTAGGCAACATTTGACCAAAACAATTATCAGAGAACTGGGAGGAGACTGAGACCAATCTGCTTGCCTATCTTCCCAAGGTGTATCACTTGTCAGATTGACTTTGCGACTTCTCCCAACACGCTTTCATCCATAGCAGAAATTCCGTTCAAGCAGCCGTCCACGGAAGGGCTTATCCGACCTTGTAGAACTGTCTTTGGATGGATCCCTCTGCTTCATCACGCTGGAGTTTATCGACTTCCATTTTGGAGAACATAGAAATCCTCACCACAGCTTTGACCTAAGGCCATCCATTGATGAATGCTCCCTCCTTGAACATCTCCTGCAGCCTTGCCCTGCTGAACTTTACCCTCTCACACATTTCTCTTTAGACATTTTTTTAAGTCCAAAGGAAAGACGAATCCACTTCTTGTATCCGAACTGTGCTACATTCCGGTAGACCTTAACTTTCGACTTTGACATGGTCTCGCACAACTAGATATCCAAAGTTGGCGCTTTGATCTTTTAGGTGCTAGATTTTACTAAAAACCTTAAAAAATCATGACTCCAGGTCTATTGAATGGATTTTTGTCATTTTGGCAACAAATATTTAATTAAAATATGCTCTGTTTCTGAATTGTTTTTTTCTTCTTGTGTTGTGTTTTTACGTTCTTACTGTTTGTGTGATGCATGAATATTTTACACATTGCCTCTAAGTTAAGCCTGACTGCTTTATGTGCTACGCAACTCAGGGTTGAGCAGTGGTTGATTTAGTAACTGTTTGTGGTTCACCTTGCAAGGGATTGTGGCTGTTGCATGACCAGGGCTCACACCCCAGTCAACCAACAACCCAATTTCTCACACTGATTTATTTGGATAAAATCGGAAGTCGTGTTGCGAGGTTTGTTGGATCTGGTTGAGGGTTGAAGTTGTAATTTATGGAGGTAGTCTTTCTGAATAAGAATCATGGGAGTTTGTTACAGAGGTTCTTAGAAGGGGTGAAGCTGTTGGTGGAGGCTGTTGGGGAGGGGAAATCATTTTCAATGGTGAAGATCCATTTGCTACCGGTGGTTCTGGCTTCAATGAGATCTGTGAGCATGGAGGATTTGGTGGTCCGGATCTGCTGATGGTAGCACCTAAGGTCAGAAATGAAAGAGTTCTTGTCTGCATTGTCTTCGTTCATTCTCCATGTTCCATTCTGTACTCCAGTTGTTTACAGTGGAACTTTGTCATCATGAGTTCCTCCATGTATCAGCTGGTTTGTGGCCTGGATCTTGTGGCTTTGTCGCGTTTGAAGGGAGGGTAGTTGTCGATGCAGTTGGTGACCCAGTTATTGAAGTTTTTGTTGGAGTTAGGTCGACTGCTGGTGTGTTCCGGAATTCTGTTGTTCTGTGAGTAGGGTCAACAGTCTTTGTTGGGATGTTGTTTGAGTCTCAGAAGACTGGTCTGGCTGTAGTTATTCTGTATTGGTGTAGGATGGGAATCATGAACTTGCTGAGGGAGTGGCCAATCCATATGATCACTGAGAACGTGTCGACAGAGATGTTGTCAAAGATTATAAAAATTAGGTCCAAGAGGTGTCCAGCTGTGTGAGGGTCCCTTTACATGTTGGGTAAGTCCAAGGTTTTCTAGGTCTTTGAGTACAGTTGATTTTGGGTTAGTACAGTCATCCCGGTAAGTTCACTTCTCCGAGGAGGATGACGGCACTTGAGTCGAGGAAGAGGGGTGTAAGTAAGTCAGCAACAGTGTCAGCAATGCTGCTGCATGGTCCTGATGGTCTGTTTATAAAGGTCCCGCTCAAGGTGAAGTTGGCTGTGATATGAAGTCTGAAGACAGCTGTTCCATGTTGCTGCAGTTTGTTTCTGAGGAGGTCGTGTCACTGAACGCATCCTTGAAAACCATATACTTTTCGCCACTTAGATTGTGTTGTTTGTCCTGCCTGGCAATCTTGTATTCAGGAGGGTTGGCCATGGTGATGTCGGGAGCCAATGTGCAGTTCAGTCAGGTCTCCTTGAGGAACAGGATGCCCTGTGAGAGGTTGTGCAGCAGGTCCCTGGCCCAGGGTGCACAAGGAAGGAAGCGGGAGAGTACAGAAGGCAGGGAAAGAGGTGGGAAGACTATGGGGAGGCAGAGGGAGGGAAAAGAACAGGAAAAGGCCAAAGAAGGAGGAGAACAAAGAATGAAAGAGAAAGGAGCAACAGTGGAAACATTTAAACCAAGCAGAAAAGAGTAAAAGTGGCAAAGAAAGGACAGATAGAAATGGCCAACAGTACAAGAGAGAAAACAAACAAAAATGAGTAAGAGTGGCAAGAGGAAATAAGTGAGAGTGGCAAAAGAGAAAACTGAGCAAACATAAGCAAGATCAAACAGAAATTCTGTGCAAGAAAACAAGAAAGGCAGTAAGGACAAGTGGCAAAAGGAGAAACAAACCTGAAGTAGAGGAGGAGCATTGGAGAGAGAGAGAGGTGGGGGTGACAGAGAGAGAGAGAGAGAGAGAGAGAGAGAGAGAGAGAGAGAGAGAGAGAGAGAGAGAGAGAGAGAGAGTGAGAGAGAGAGAGTAGGAATGAGGGAGAGAGAAAAAGAAAGATATCGGAAAAGAAAAAGAGAGAAAAAGAAAGAGATAACGAGGGTGATGAGGAGAAGCTGAAGAAGCAAGACAGGAACCTAGGACACTGGAGCTGAGACCACAATGACCTTGATTGGTCTAGGTACAGATACGTTCAAGTGGGGGTTACGAGGCACCTGCATTTTATGCAAATTAATGATGGTCTTTGAAACGACCACAAGTAATTACCAGTGACTGAGATCAGTTCAAGTCTTCCTTCAATCACTTTTTTGTACACTGCAGTGCGCTGCCTTGAGTGCAATGGGCATCCTCAGACATAGGTCCTGTGCTCACTGTGCCACTGGAACCAAGCTGCGCTCGATTGACAAGCCCCCATTAAAAGCAAATCTGGTTGTGGGTTGCTTGTGATCTGGTTCAGAGAGGACCTGGCCTGGCAGTTCAGGCTGGACTGTTCCTATTGAAGCAGGGTCAAGACTGCAGTGATATGACTGGGTCCAAACTGAGGTAGCATGGGGTGCAAAATAATGCTAGATTGGGTTGCAACCCTGAGTAATCACCAGTGGCTGAAATTACTTCAAGAATTCTGTCCATCACGTTTTTGTATCTCTGAGTTTAATGCCCTACATGCAATGGGTATTCCCAGGCGTGGGTCATTTGCATACTGTGCATTGGAACCAAGCTGCATCCGACTGCTGAGCCCCAATCATGAAAAAGCAGACTTGTTTTGCCTGTGTTCTGGTTCAGGAAGGACCCAGTCTAACAGTTCAAGCTGGACTTTTCCTATTGGAACGGGGTCAAGACTGATTTGCATATGGGTGGTTCCAAACGAGGTGTCATGGTGTGCAAAATAAAAATGGACTGGGAAGCAGCCCTGAGTATTACCAGTGACATTTCATCCATCACTTTTTTAAACACACTAGTAACAAAATATGGCACTGCACTCCAGTTTACATAAACTCCTCTGTTATTGCTTTAAGTTTTAAAGAGGACAGAATCTAATGAATACCCAGCTGTCTACATATTCCTTTGAAAATTATTTGAAAGGAAAATCAATGATAATCCGTTATATATTTAGGGGTTACATCTAACCACAAAGTAGAGTACAATTTTCTAAACAATTTAGATACATATTTAGACTGAAATGCAATTGATATTATCAAATCCAAGTTGATAAATGTTTTATCAGCCTTGGTACAACGACAGGCTTAATTAACATTGCTTTGACTAAAGTAGGAAGATCACACGCAAAAGTGATCTAAAAGCAGTTAAATGACAGAGGTACCTTACAAAACTCAGTACATCAGCAGCTGAAAGCTATTAAGGATTCCCTGACTTGCATAAAAAAATGACACATTCAAATTCTCCAATAACATTAGGACAGACCTGAGAAACACTATTTACGCGAAGTATAGCTGCAAGCTGAGATGTGCTGGCACTGTCCTATTATACTCAAAGCAACCATTGCACCAGTGGCAGGAGAGGCACCCCTTCGTGGACAGAGTGGCAGGGTCTCCTGCTCTGGCCAACTGTTGTGACAAGAGAGGGTACCAGAGCAGCACACAGCAGCTGTTGCTTTGTAGCCCGGTACTAGGATGTGACTTCCACGGTCATAGCGCCCAGTTGAGAGCGCTATGGATGTAGACATAAAGTCCACAGCACCTGAGAAGCTAGAAATGTTCATTTATTTTTCAAGATGGCTTTGACTTGGACCATGGATACACAAATTACGGAGTGGGCCACATGTGAACCCTCCGAACTTTCCATGCAACCCCCTGGTCAACAGGAGCAGTGGGCTGCGGTTTACTCCCTAAATCTAAAGTAGAAGAATCTTGGGAGCATGATTTGTCTGTCTCTTGGTCGGTTTCCTTCTGAGACAAAATCTGGACCAAACTTCGCAAATCTTCCAGAGCAGCAACCCTCACTCAGACTTTGTTTTTTATTTACAATAGACTCCTCTTCACACCCTCTGACCTTCACAAACGCTTTCCTACTACTCCCCACACATGCTGGTCTTGTTCGTCACCACAAGCCAATTTATTTCATATGTTATTTTTATGCACTCATGTTCGTAATTTTTGGCTACAGGTTTGGGCTCAAATTAATTTAATTTTCCACACTTCTATCCCTTTCTCTCACACACATATTTTTATGGGTAGCCTCTCTCCTTGTTGGGATGACGTTGATCTAAAACCTCAGATTGCTGACCTATTACTTGCCGCTGCCTTCCAACAAATAACGGTCAACTGGAAAGACTTCTCCAAAATTTCCTTCAAAGCGTGGTGGTTTAATGTATGCCATAACCATAGACTCGATACTGCCCATGTTTTCCCGGCATGTATGGCTACAAAACGCATGGACTTATGGACTCCCGTCACACTTTATCTGGACTCATGTAGTAAACGCTTGTTTCACCCTCCACAACAGGAAGTTCCTAAACCTCCTTAATCGCCCGATACATTCCACTTATCCTCCATTGTACCAACTTTTTTTTAATACTTTCCAATGTTCTCATGCTTTTCATATTTTATGCTTACCGTGTTTTTTCTTTGCCATTTCCCTTTTTCTCATCTTGTACCCAGATTTCTTTTATTATAATGCTTGCATTTGTATGATTGTATTATTCTGCTCAGATTCTTTACCTTGATATCACGTTGTACTTTGTTTTGACACCTGGTTTTCTCTCTTATTACTATCAATAAAATTTTCTTGAACTTAAAAAAAAAAGACGTAGGTGACATAATGCAGGTTGACACTTTCTAATGTTTAAAAATCGTAATAATGGCTTTAAAAAAATTTGTCTCGGGTTACAATAAAGTTTACAGATAAACATAAAGTGCAAAGTGCTCTGTGAAGAAATTGAGTTACAGGGACACAAATCTAATTTAGCATCATAATAAAATGCATCATTTGGGTTCGAAACCAACAAGTGAGCAATTACCATCCTGAACCTAATCATGTAAAACATTTTTGCTTGATTGAAATAAAAGGAAAGATAAGATTCAATTTATGGGGATCTAATTAACAATGAGTGCTCTGCGACCCTTTTTTTGACCATCTCCTT
Source organism: Lissotriton vulgaris (assembly GCF_964263255.1). Lineage (NCBI taxonomy): Eukaryota > Metazoa > Chordata > Amphibia > Caudata > Salamandridae > Lissotriton > Lissotriton vulgaris. The sequence goes on from NC_141691.1 coordinate 1,181,552,457, forward strand.
GCTGTCTGTTACATTCTTCAAGTATAATAGGAAGTCATTTTTGAGCTTATCTTTTGGAATTGCAGCTATGTTTCCAGGTCTATTAAAACAATCCTGCAAACCCAACTTCTCCACTTGATATTGCAAATAGGAGAGCCAGGGAATTTATTTACACAATCCAATTTTAAACAATCCAAGATTATGTCACAGTTCAGGGCTGGTTTCTCTTTTACCCAAATGCTAGGCCAAAGCATCAGAGGTGCTAATTGCATACAAGAGGACAATGGAATTATGCCCAATTCCTTTTGGCACATAATGGCCGGGGTACTTTTGGGTAGTGTCAGCACATGTCTTAGCTTCATATTCTCAGCTCTATGGAGACCCAGAGGGTTGGCACAGCCCCACAATCCAGCCCCATATAAAGTGGCGGTGCGTGTTCGTGCTTTATATATGTCTATGATTGCTTTTATGGGGCGAGAGCCTACTTTGTTTGAAAATCTAAAAATGGCCTCCACATTTTTCTTAAAGCTCCCAATTCTTGCATGAACTAGATGGGACCAAGTGTTTTTTCAGTAAAAAGAAAGCCTAAATAGGAAAAAGTTGGCACCTGGCACAATATTTCATTGTTTATATAAAATGTCTTAGTTTAAGATGTGATTGACCAGCTACCATAACATGTGATTTTACAACAATAGCTTTTAACGCAAGATCACTCATAAATTCATTAAAACTAGTTAAGAGTTTTTGTAGTCCCACCCCAGTTCTTGACATTAGGACACAGTCATCAGCGTATAACAAAGCTGGTAAAGACCTACAGCCTATTGTGGGTGCGTCTACATTTCCAATTCTGATGTGACTTTCTAGGTCATTTATGAATAAACAGAATAGGAATGGAGCAAGTACACATCCCTGGCGAACCCCACAGTCCATCTTTACGGGTGTGGTAAGCTCGCTATCTGCTCCATATCGTACACTCCCAGATGCATTGCAGCTAAAAAGTGGACGATAGATGGATCAATGCCCTTGAACAACATTTTCTCCTACAGTATCCCCCTCTGCACCCAGTCAAAGGCAGACGTCAGGTGCCTAAACTCAAGGTATAAGGACCCTGACTTAGCCATGGTATAATTGCCAATGATCAGGTGCAGGTTGAGACACTGTTCTACAGTGCCCCATATTCTTTTATCCAGGTCTCTAATCTGTCCAATATTACTTGTCCTATATTCTTGCAGGAATTGTTGATTAGTGAGATAGGTCAATAAGATTTAGGATCAGACCTGTCTCCCTTTTTATATATGGAGACTGTTATACCTGATCTCCAAGACTCCGGAGGACCCTGGGCCGCGTAACATCTTAATATGTTGGTTAACAACGGTAGCCACAGGGGGATGTTTGCTAAGAACAAGTCTGCGGGTATGCCATCCGGCCCCGGGGTCTTGCTCTTTACAGTCTGGAAGAGTGCCCCATTTACTTCAGCCAGAGATGGAGGTTCCAAAGGAGATGCCACATATTGGGGGTGGGCATCACATTGTGTCTCAGTGCTATTACTATAGAGACCATCAAAATGTTTTACCCACATTTCAGGCATGATTGTTACATCAATGTTGCCATTTTTTGTATCACTAAAATACTCTTCATTGACAGTTTTCCAGAAGAGTTTAGAGTCTTTGCAATGAGAAGCCAGGTGTAATTGGCCCCATGCTTCTTGCCTGATCTCCAACTTACGTTTCTCCAGCGCATGCTTGTAGTCCATACGCATATGTCTCACTCCCACCATATCTCATGGTTTAGTTTTTATGGTCTTAATTAGTTTATTGTGTAATTGGGAACATTCCCTATTGAACCACCTTTTGCTTTTCTGTGTTCTATTAGGTTGGTTCTTCATTAGGAGTACCTTTATTGTCTCAGTTATTGCCTCACATGATTTAATCATAACTGAGGCATTTAACTATTCTTCTAGACAATCCAAAACTTGCCCAAGGTTACTCCTTATAATCTCCTCCAGAACGAAGTCTGGATTAATGGTAGACTACTTTCGAGTTAACCCCTTTTAGTATAAGAAAGGGGGACTGCTTTAGCTGGTGTTGTAAGGGGATCTAATAGGACCACTAGTTTTAGTGTTAGTTGGTAATGATCGCTAAAGTATATTTTAGGTATACTAAAAATCACATTTTGAAAGTTAAAATAATCACACAGAATAATAAAATCAATCAACGTTCCTTGGCCTCCACAACAGAATTTATTAGCTCAATAAAATCCAAAGTTAAAAAGAGTGGAAATTTCAAGAATTCAAAATATTCCCACAAGAATTTTGTTCAAAGTGATAACCACCTGCTGTGTCCCTTGCTAATCAGTGACATGCCTCAGGTTTAGATAGTGTGCACAATTTACAATTAAAATCACCCCCCAAAGTATTACATAGTCCATTTTTTTCTCCTCAATATGCTTTGTTAGTGCAGTTTCTAATTCCGGGACAATGGTGATGTTTGTGCTATTAAAATTATTATGATAAAAATATTTAAACAAAATATTAGTAATCTGGAAATGCGAGGATTCCAACTGCATTTTCCTAACTCTGCCATGTAATGTGGTGGAAATCAGAGTTAATAAGGCCTCCTTTGCTGTGACCACCTACAGACGGTCTGGCAGGACTGTGCACAGAATAAAAGCCATTTATATGGGCTTTGTTGCGCATCCAAGTTTCCTGTAAGCAAACTATACTAAATTCACAAACAAACTCTACCCAATCTTTAATGCCTAATTTATTTGACAAACTCGCTGTATTCCAGAAAAGACTGCCATATGTAATTACGCTGGTGTGAGAGGTGTCCTCACTCGTTACGAAGCCAATGTCTATGACATCACCTTCTACTGGCAGCCTATTTGTTAATACATTAGGGTCTGGAACACCAACTGATAGTACCTCAGGGCATGCTGGCAAAGGATATGACATACCATCACTGATTATATTATCAGGTTTAAACCCTGTGAGATATGTCAGATCTAAGATGCCAGCCTGGTTGAGATTACAAACAACATTAGCCATTTTGCTGTTAAAAAATGAATGTGAAGTTACTATTTGGGCTGGATAACTATCTCTCTTTTGACCGGGACATGCAGTGGGGGTAAATTTAAATTTGCAACACAAGTCTCCCTCATCGACTGATGGTTCAGTCATTCCACTTGATCTAGGGAGGAAAAGTGATTAAAAGTTGGGATGATAAATGGGGAAAACGATTTTGATTTTACATGGGCAAGACCAGTGCCTATATTAGACAATGACCTATAGAAACATCCGAGTGGTACAGCTTCAATAGCCCCCCCCCCAAATTGTTACTATTACTCCAAGGAAGTCTGTCCATAAGACAATGTGCTAAATTCCTGTCTTAAAAATTTACGACAACACAGTCTCCTACTTCGTTTTTTGCCTGCGAACCCACCCATGAAACACGTTCAATATTGTTGATATTATCATTTAAAAAGTCACATCCTGACCAGTCCAAGGTTTTCGCCAGCCAATGCATTTTTTTATTTTTGAGCTGTTTCCAGTTTTCTGTCTTGCTAGGTGGCAAGGGTGGGACATTTTTGAGGATAATAACATATGGGGTGACTTCCGGAGGTAGAAGGAGTGTTCTCAAAAAACTTTTATTAATATCAACAGAAAGTTTATTGTGATTTATGCCAATGAGAGTATTCTTGCTTTTTTCCCCATTAACTGCTGAAGGTCCAGGCCGAGCATTTTCGAGTTGTTTCGATGAATGCGTTATAATGTCAATATTATTAGTAGCACAAAGTAGAAGCGAGTAGTCCAATTCAACCAAAGGGATAGGACAGCAATAGTAGACACTATAAACAATGATCACTTTGGGCTCTGGTTTTATTCAGGCACCACACGCATACTACCTCCAATCATAACTCACTTTAACAGCACCAATTAGTACCCCAGAACATAATGTAAAAAAATCATGAATCTTTATTTTTCACAGTATATTAAAAACTCTGATCTTTAAAAAAACTTATCTACATTGCTATTTTTTAGATTAATCTTGGGGAGATTTGTACAAACTATTTGTTAGCCTGAAGAAGGTGGAACATTATCAGATACCACTGACACGTGTCACAGAAGACATTGAAAAACAAAACCTGGTCTGAACATAGGTGGTCCAGCTAGAAAACTGGAAATAACATCTTGCGGAAAAAAGAAAAGACTAGAAAAGAATATACAGTGAAAAATGAAGTTTCATGATTTTTTTACATTATTTTCTGGGGTTCTAATTGGTGCTGTTAAAGTGAGTTATGATTGGAGGTAGTGTGCGTGTAGTGCGTGCATAAAAACAGAGCCCAAAGGGATCATTGTTTATAGTGTCTAATATTATTAGTAGTGCCAGCCACAGGAATCATTAACTGGGGGGTACAGGGGCCTGTAAGGTGTTCAAATTTGCATTTGCGGTCGAAATGGTCAGTATCTCTGGCCCTGAAGTAACCTTTGAGATAGAAGAACCAATTAATATTTTAAGCGAAACATCAATACTGTTTAATACCCCTACCAAATGATCTAAAGTTGATTTCATAATAACCTCCACCGTACTTGTAAGATGATTGATTAACACGTTGTCCCCCGATGGCTCAGTGTTTATGTTCATAAGGTTCGTAACAGAACCCATTACTTGAGTCTTTGTAGCTGGCTTTCGTGGCGGGGCAATATGTCTTTCTTAGCTTTCCCACAAGCCATGGATTTTTTAAAAGGCGGTGGGCAAAGAGTATCCATGAAACCCCACTCCCAAACAGTGCCAGTATTAACTTCATCGACAATACCTTCCAGACTGGTGGATAAAATATCTTCTGATGTTTTGTCATGCTCACATACAATATCCGTTGAAGTACCGTATTGCAATGCTCTTTGCGCTTCCCTCAGTCTCTCCTCCACTGACTCAATTTCACTGATATTTGCCCCCATCGCCGTTGTTAAAAAGTTAGTAATTGACGATGTTAGTGGATAGCTTTGGTGGTCATGACCGTTTTGCATTTCCCCATCCCCTTACCTTATGGTCTTACTTTCCCCAGGGTGCTAGTGTTCCTCTTTCCATGTCAAACAGCCTCGTTCTGTCGCGCTACGGGAGCCCGCGGCCGCTTAAGTACACCGGCTGATGCACAGAAAGCGTTCTGGTGCCTCCTGGCGCGAAGGCTGCTGGACGTTGTAGTCCGGCCCCCTTGCGGAAGAAAAGTGCACTCTGCGCTCTGTGGAGTGTAAAATCACCGAAGATCTCCTACTCCTACTCCATTTAAAGTCTTCCACAAATTGCTAGAGGCTCCTCAGTTCCTGCTTCCTCCAGCCTCTTATTTCAGGCTCAGTACCTCTCTGTACCTCTTTGTACCTCTTGCCTTCCTCAGCCTGCAACCTGCGTTCCTTCCACCACTTTATTTAAGCAGCTCACCGCCTGTTCCAAACTTCTAAGCTGTCCCTCATGGACTTCAGACTTCAAGCTTGCAGCAAGTCCACTCCTCTTTCACCTCTCCGTCTCCCTGGCTAATAGCCTGCTTCCACACCAACTCAAGAGGCTTTTCTAGGCGTTTTCACTAATATAGGTCCTTCCGCCATTTATGCTGCAGCTGGGGAAAGGCGGAGATGGCCGCGGAAAAAGGAGTTGTCTGCAGTGGCGGAAAGACAGGGAAAATAGGCCGCAGCACTCTTCTCCCGCCTCCGCCTTCACCATTATCCTCCGTTAGCAGTATCTCATGCCCAGCTGCCAGCTCACCAAGGTAGGGAAAAAACGATATCTAGGTAGAAGTAATGCAAGACAGAAATTACACCATGCTTTTTGCCACTTTCATATTAATTAATGCACTTGAAAAAATTGTACTTCAAAACTTTTTGAATCACGTTTGCACTCACTTTTACAACAATTTGACTTTCTAACATCAAGTTGTTTACACTTTCTGAAACAAGACTCATCAAAGCAGCTTTGGAAGTACTTACTCGTAACACCATCCACAAGGACTACTGGCTGTAAAATGTTTAAAACGCCCAGCCTTTAGAATAGAACCCAGACCCAGGATCCATTCCTTAACGAAACTCTTGAAAGAAAAACTCCTAAACATAGTTTAAGGCACACAACTACAATGGCAGCGAATGGAAAATACCAAGTAGGGGTTACTACTCTGTATTCTATTGAACTTTAAGCTAGTTACAGAACCTTTTCAGACTGTGTACCTAATTGCATTCAGCATTGTTAATATGGTGATGTGTCTTACTTAACAGAAAGTTACAAATAAATAGAGACATTTCTGGTTCAAAGAGCTTGGAGAGCACACACATGCGGCAATTTGTTTTTTTGTTCTGAAGGTTGACTGCACCGTGTACTGCACTATTACCTCTCTTTTTTCTCTGTCTCTGTCATCTCCCACTATTCAAATTCAGATCAGTTGACATCCTACTTTGAGCCACTCCATTTTCCTCAAAGCTGCTTGCTCATGAATGTTCCTTTAAAATATATTGCAATTTCATTGGACGGCATCTGAGTGCACAGTGTGGTTGTGTTTTTGTGCCCTGTTTATCCACTCCTTCCTTTAGTATTTTTAACATTAATAATGCATCTCTTACAGTGTCTCCTAATTTACTTTATCCCCACAACACTTACCTTCAAGAAAAACATGTTCCTTGCATTTGCTTTTATGTATTTATTTGATTTTTGTATAGCAGGTAGTCCGTCCTCTAGAGTTCCTTGAATATACAACTCAGACCTGACACAGCTGCAATCAGCTTATCAAGTGCATCGAAATGCCTTCCATCTGCTACACCACCCCTTTGTTCCATAGCATAGTGGCTAGACGGTTCCAAACGCTTTTCCTTTCATCAGTGTTGTGCAGTTATTCATCAAAGAATTTACATTGGCCATCTTCAAGTTCAAGATCAGATCTTGTTCTTTTCACTACCTGTATATTCTTACAGAATTCGATACATGATATCATCAGCATTATGCACAAAGAGATTGCCACCAATGGTCTCAAGATATAAGTTGTGAGTCTATTACCTAAGGTACCCAACCAGTTATTAACAGTTGGCAACTCCTTTCCTATTATTTCACAGACACCATCAGATGCTAACCATTTCAAGTATTTGTTTCAGTCAGTGTGGTGTGGAAAAGATGCAAACTTATTGAATGAGCTCCAGACTAGGATTTACAAGGCTGTTTTCGAGCTGCCAAAATCTGCCTCTCCTTCTCAGGTTCGACTGGAATTTGGCTTACAGCACCAGAAATTCCGGGTAATGAGTAGCTTTGTCAAACTTTGTCATAAATTCCGCTGTTCTAACCCGGACACCCTGAACAAACTATGCTGGAATGAAATTAAGCATCAGATGAACCTAGCTCACGGGGAAGCTTTTTAAGAAGAGCTTTGACCGAGCTGGAACTACAAACAGAGCAGGTAAACGGGGAAGATAGAGTAAGCTTCGGCAAAGCCGTAAACGCCGCAGCTAAAAAGAAATCCTTGCTGGCTGACAAAAAAGCAATCACCAAGCGCCGGCATGGGTGGACAGTTATCAACTCATATAGAACCCTAAGGCCCCAAAATTATTTATCCGCTCACTTCAGCTTGCAATTAAAAAAGAGTTTTACAAACTTCCGCATGGGCTTGCATGACTCAAAAGACCTGCATCCAACTTGGAAAAAGCCTTATCATTCCGCAAACTGTCGACTATGTGGTTTTAAATCAGAATCTGTAACCCACTTATTATGTGCTTGTCCAGCAGTCCTGGAACAGAGGAGACAGTATTTAAAATTCATCTTCAATGATTTGAACATTCGTTCATGCAGACAAGCACTGATAAGCTGGCTGGAAGGCGCTTCCAGTATCTTGGTCTGCAGGGGCGTCAAATTCATGACAATGGTCAGAAACCTCTTACGGCAAGCTGACGGAGAGTAAACAAAATAAGCAGGATCAATGTCACCTTTCAATAGCCGACCAATAACATTAATGAACGGACAGCATGCTTACCAGCGTCTAGCAGCAGATCGCAAAAAGTGGTGCATGAATATTAAAATTTGGAACACTGGGGCTTATACAATACAATCATCTTTTCCAAAAGGTCCCCAAATTTTTGTAGCCCCTCACAAGTTTTTAATGAAAAGTAACAATATCCTTTTATATAATTATGGAACCATGTTAAAATTAGGTGTATTTATAAATGTAATGATATTTTTAATACGTTTTTATGGACATGGGGGGAGGGGGGGTTTGTAATGATTTTAATTAATCAAACAATAAACTTACTACTTACTACTTACTTACTTGTTTCAGTCAGCTTCAAAATGTCTGCTCTTGTCCCTTAGGTAGGTGCAACATTATTAAGCCAAAGTTGACGATGGACAGGGTGTTGACCATTGCAAGCACCCTCCCAGTCAACAGATCTGGGTTTAATCCATCATTATTCTTTAGCTCACTTTGCCACACCAGTTTAGACATAGCTATATGCAAATCAGTCTGACCCTGTGCCTCATGGGAACAGTCCAGCCCAAACTGCACAGACACAGGGTCAAGACTGATTTGCATATAGCTGGGTCCAAACTGGGATGGCGAAGTGGGCAAAAGAACGATGGATTTAACCCAGATCTTTTCACTGGAGGAGAATGATTGCATTGTCAGCATTCCATCCATCATTTGTTTGCTGTAACACTTTTCGCCCTAAGTGAGATGAGTATGCCCAGACGTGGGTCCCTTGCTCACTGTGCCACTGGATTCAAGCTAGCCTGACTGAAGATGGGTGACATACCCTGAAACTGGCCCCAACATGCTTGTTTCTGGTCCAGGGAGGACCTGGCCTGGCAGTTCGGTCTGGACTGTTCCCATGATGCACAGGGTCAAGACTGATTTGCATATGGCTGGGTCCAAACTGGGGTGGCGTAGTGCGCAAATGAACAATGGATATAACCAAGATCTTTTGACGGGGGGAGAATGTTTGCATTGTCATGATTCTGTCCCTAATTTGTTTGCTGTAATACTTTTTGCCCTAAGTGAGATGGGTATGCCCAGACATGGGTCCCTTGCTCACTGTGCCATTGAATTCAATCTAGCCTGGCTGAAGAACGGTGACATACCCTGAACCAGGTCCCAGGAAGCTTGTTTCCAGTCCAGGGAGGACATGGCCCGGCAGTTCGATCTGGACTATTCCCATGAGGCACAGGGTCAAGAGGCTGATTTGCATATGGCTGGATCCAAACTCGAGTGGCGTGGTGGACAACAGAAAAATGGATTTAACCCAGATCTTTTGACTGGGGGAGAATGTTTGTATTGTCAGCATTCCATCCATCATTTGTTTGCTGTAACACTTTTTGCCCTAAGTGGGATGGGCATGCCCAGACATTGTTCCCTTGCTCACTGTGCCACTGGATTCAAGCTAGCCTAGCTGAAGAAGGGTGACATACACTGAACCCGGTCCCAGGATGCCTGATTCCGGTCCAGGGAGACCTGGCCCGGCAGTTCAGTCTGGACTTTTCACATGAGGCACAGGGTCAAGACTGATTTGCATATGGCTGCGTCCAAACTGGAGTGGCATAGTAGGCAAAAGAATGACGGATTTAACCCAGATCTTTTGACTTGGGGGAGAATGTTTGCATTGTCAGCATTCGGTCCATCATTTGTTCGCTGTAACACTTTTCTCCCTAAGTGGGATGGGTATGCCCAGACGTGGGTACCTTGCTCACTGTGCGACTGTATTCAAGCTAGCCTGGCTGAAGAAGGGTGAGATACCCTGAAACCGGTCCCAGGATGCTTGTTTCCGGTCCAGGGAGGACCTGGCCCGGCAGTTCGGTCTGGACTGTTCCAAGGAGGCACAGGGTCAAGACTGATTTGCATATGGCTGGGTCCAAACTGGAGGGGCATAGTGGGCAAAAGAACAATGGATTTAACCCATAGCTTTTGACTGGGGGGAATGTTTGCATTGTCAGCATTCCGTCCATCATTTGTTTGCTGTAACACTTTTTGCCCTAAGTGTGATGGGTATGCCCACACTTGGGTCCCTTGCTCACTGTGCGACTGGATTTAAGCTAGCCTGGCTGAAGAAGGGTGACATACTCTGAAACCAGTCCCAGAATGCTTGTTTCCAGTAAATGGAGGACCTGGCCCAGCAGTTCGGTCTGGTCTGTTCCCAGGAGGCACAGGGTCAAGACTGATTTGCATATGGCTGGGTCCAAACTGGAGGGGCATAGTGGGCAAAAGAACGATGGATTTAACCCATATCTTTTGACTGGGGGAGAATGTTTTCATTGTCAGCATTCCATCCATCATTTGTTTGCTGTAACACTTTTCGCCCTAAGTGGGATGGGTATGCCCAGACGTGGGTCCCTTGCTCACTGTGCCACTGGATTCAAGCTAGCCTGGCTGAAGAAGGGTGACATATCCTGAAACCTGTCCTACGATGCTTGTTTCTGGTACAGGGAGGACCTGCCCCGGCAGTTCCGGCTGGACTTTTCCCATGAGGCACAGGGTCAAGACTGATTTGCCTATGGCTGGGTCCAAACTGGGGTGGCATAGTGGGAAAAAGAACCATGGATTTAACCCAGATCTTTTGACTAGGGGAGAATGTTTGCATTGTCAGCATTCTGCCCATCGTTTGTTTGCTGTAACACTTTTCGCCCTAAGTGGGATGAGTATGCCCAAACGTGGGTCCCTTGATCACTGTAAATTTAAACTGTGCCACTGTATTCAAGCTAGCCTGGCTAAAGAAGGGTGACATACCTTGTAACCAGTTCCATGTTGCTCGTTTCTGGTACAGGGAGGACCTGGCCCGGCAGTTCGGTCCGGACTATTCCCATGAGGCACAGGGTCAAGACTGATTTGCATATGGCTGGGTCCAAACTGGAGTGGCGTAGTGGGCAAAAGAATGATGGATTTAACCCAGATCCTTTGACTGGGGGAGAATATTTGCATTGTCAGCATGTTGAAAAGCAGCGAGACTCCCAAGACCTTCGATGCCGCTTGGTGCAAACATCCTTGGAATCCCCGCCTCAAGCTAGTTCCCACCAAACCCAGCAGCAATCGTCCCTCCACCCAGATCTAACAGATGATCGCTATCTCGCAGCTGGACATTCCGACAGGATCTAAAACATGTGGGATCGGTCAGATCTTAGGGGTCATGTCGCTGATTAAATTCCGGCCCCTTCGTTGGTGAAGCAAGTTCTGCCGTATGTGGGCAATAAACTATGTCCGCAGGGGTCGGTTAGTGCCTGGGACCGGATTGAGTAGCCAGGTGCCAGCAGGGCCAACTCGTAACGCGTCAGTCGTGCGCTAGTTAAGTGTTGGGTTTTGATCTAGTTCAATAGTTTGTCGGCTGCATGGGGTACTAACACAGTGATTGGAGTGGAGCGCACTATTCCTTCGCTCTGGCGTATGGATACTGCTGCAGCTGCCACAGTGCACAAGCACACTGGCAACCCTCTAGCTACTGGGTCGAGGGTGGCAGAGAAATATGCACATGGGCAATGCTTGTGACCATTTGACTGTGTTAAGACGGACAATGCACATCCCTCCCTTACATGTGTTGAGAAAAAGGATGGGTTGGAGTAATCTGGGGTTCCTAGAACAGGTGCTGAACAAAGGGCATCTCGCAATTCTTTGAATGCTGACTGGCATTTGGGTGTCCAGGAGAAAGGTGAGGGGGTATCTTTGGCTAGGAGGGAGAGAAGCGGTTTGACAATGAGGCTAAAGTTCGGCAACCACTGTCGGCAGAATGAGGTGAGGCCTATCAGAGAGCAGACTTGCTTCTGATTCTTGGGAACGGGAGTGTCCAGAATGGCCTGGATCCTGTTGGGTGTGAGTTTCCTCCCTTATTTCGATAAGAGGTGACCTAAATATGTATCCTGTGGTTTGCAGAACTGCAATTTCTTTCGAGAAACTTTGCGCCCATTTTCTGCTAGGAAGTGTAGGAGTTGGATGGTGGCTGTGACGGCTAGTGGAGTGGTGTCTGCTGCTAGAAGGATATAGTCTACATATACCACCCCATCTGGCAACTGTACGGCATCTAACTGTCTTTTGAGCACCTGACTATAGATGCTCGGGCTCTCGGTGTACCCCTGGAGTGCTCGACAAAATCTATATGAGCGGGATCTTAGGGTAAATCCGAAAAGATAGCAACTGTCTTGGTGAATAGGTATGGAGAAGAAGGCATTCTTGAGATTGATGACAGTAAAGGTGGTAGCAGTGGACGGAATTAGGGTCAGGATGGTGGTGATGTCAGAAACTACTGGGTACTGTGGTACTACTATTTTGTTTATCTCCCGCAGGTCGATGATGAAGCCGTAGGCTTTTCCATCTCCCTCTCCCTGTCTCTTGATGATTGGTAAAACAGGACTGTTACAAACATTGCTCACCACCTCTTCTACCACTCCTGCCTCTACCAGTGACTGTATGATTTCGGTCAATGCTTTCTCGCCCTCTGGTGATATCTTGACCTGCGGCACTTTCGGTAAGGTTGCGTCTTGTCGTATTGTCACGTGTACTGGGTCAATCATCATTCGTCCTACGTCTGAATCAGCCCTAGCCCATAGATGCCAGGGTAAAGTGTTTAGTAGGGATGTGCCTGTCTCAGAAATGGGATAGATATGTTGGGAAGGATTGTCTCTCGGGTGTTGGTGATTGTCATATAAGATGACTCGTACTCCATCTGGCGAACATCTGATAGTCGCACGGAAATGCTTTAGTAGATCGAGGCCAATAATGGCGTCTGGGGTGTTGGAGGAGAGAAGGAATGTTGTGTCAATAACATTGTTTTCAAGTCTGAAAGGGATCTGTCTGGACAAAGGGTTGGTGGAGGGCATACTGTCAAATCCTATTGAAGTTATATTCTGTAGCCCTATCATTTTCATTTTTCTGATGTTCATAGTACTGGGCCACCTGGAGGATGGCCGCTGGTTTAGAGGCTGCCCTGCTGCTTTCGCTGGTCTGCAGTTTTTGCAATACTTCCGGTAGCAGTCCCTTAACATAATTCTGGACAAGCAAGTGGTGTCCGGTAGCGGTGGACATATCTTGTCCGCTGTAATCAGAGAACACTGTTTGGAATCTCGAGAAATACTCTGAGACATCCTCTTGTGGTTTCTGGCGGCACGCGGTTACAATGGACCAGTCGTTCTTTTTCTCCGGGATCATAGTTTTCACTTTCTGTACTATTTTGTCGGGAAGGTATAATATGGCTTTTACTGGTTTTTGTCCGGGGTTTCGCCGTTTATCTAAAACACTGAGTTGTTCTCAGGTATGTCCGAGCAGCTCTGTGTGGTCTACTCTCCTAATTTGTTTCCACACATCCGCTGGCAGACATAGCCCAAAGAACAAATCGATATCAGCGAGTGTCATGATGGTGGTTCCTAGAGCGGTACCTAATTCTGTGTAAAATGCGGTGGGATTCTTACGTAAATCCGGGAAAGATTTACGGAACGTTAGGATGTCTTGTCTGTCCCATGGCTGATAAACCCAATTTTAGACCACCCTTCCTTTGGTATCCTGGTGGTTTATGTCGTCATTGTTCCCTTGTCCTTTAGGGGGGACCCTATAAGGGGCAGCTTCTTTTATTGGCATCATGGTATTCAGTTTTTCTATCGGGGGCACTGTCATTGTAGATGTCTTATCCTTCACTACCCGTCCTTGTTCTATGAGATGACGGAATACCTCTAGTGTGTACGAGAGGAGTTCTGCTACATCACAGTCATTTTCATCTCCCGTACCTACCTTTCTGTAAAGAGCCATTAGTCGCTCAAGCCCTACAACTTTGAACTTCTCCTCGTAAGCAGTGAATGTGTGATAACGGAGGAGAACAATGAAGTGTCACTTGTGGTTTTCGACATAGGAGTTGCATATGTCGGTTATATACACTTCGGTCACTTTCCTATCTACGAGCATATTGACTATTTTATCGATACTTGCTCGTTCGTCTTTACTCAATCGTGGGATCCTCGGCAACCCTTTCTCTTTTGATTCAGCTTCTAGTGATGCACCTTTTAATGAGGCACTAGGCACAAGAGACTCTGTTGGTGCTGAGGCTATGGGAGTCAAGGCAATGGTGTTGCTTTTGACTACGCTTTGAGATTCCTGACGCTGTACTGCAGGCTGGGTTGGGGCATAAGGAGGTGGCATGTAGAGGATCGGAGGACCTAATAACAAATCATCATGTACTTTTTGTTTAGTTGGGAACTCAGGGTCTAGAGTCGAGGGTGTTCTAACAGGATATTGATCTGAAATCTTTGATTCTTGTTCTTTTCTATCAGTTTCTCTTTCTTTTATGTCTTCTTCTAACTTTTTACAAGGTTGGTGAGCTGCTTTTCGTATCTCTTTATCTAGTCTAGCTTTGTTTCTTTTCTTTCGTTGAGTTGCTTCTTTCTGCCACAAACCATAGCTGTCAAGCATGGCTGGCGTAGTTCTTTTTCTGAGAAGGGCTATTCCTAGCGTTTCTATTTTATCGGGGTCAAAAGATCCCGTCAGTGGCCACTGATTTTCCCGATCTTTCTTAGTGCATTTATGCCATCGTTCACTATACTTTACAGGAGCTAATCCATATTTCACATACATGTCATTATTAGGGGTGCCTTCCAGCGGTGCCGTATGACTGACCTCTAATAAATGGTCCGGCCAAAAACAATCAATCAATGTTGAGAAGACAGGCATGACGTAACAAAGGTCCAAAAAAAATCTCAAATCAATTTAGGCAAAAAGCCAGCATTACGTGTCCTTCGCTGTCTGCAAAGAAATAGAGTATTCCTAATCTCTGTTTGTTTGCACGCAGGGAATGTCTCAATTAAGGGGAATACTAGTATTCGGTTGAACTTATTCAACTAGTCAAACAATCAATAATACATAAGAATCGATTTTTCACGACCTTACCCGGACCGTTATGAACAGTTTCTTCGTCGTCCCCTTCCAGCGCCTGTTTGTCCTCTCACTCCAATAATGCGGCGTTCCTGTAAGGTCCCAGTCAGGACCGCGGGTCACTCAAGAGAGGTCCGTTCGGAACCGGTGAAGTTCAGTTGATCGGCCACCAGAAGAGGGTCTCTTTCAGGCACGTGCACTTCCCGATCGTTCAGATGTTCACTCCGTTGTTAGGACCTCTCTCACCGGACCCATGTGTTGCTGATGGGCCCCACGTTGGCCGCCAATTGTTAAATAGCAGCGAGACTCAAAAGACTTTCGATGCCGCTTGGTGCAAACCACCTCTTATTCACTTTAAGATTATTGATCAAAATAACGAGGCAGGCGATGGGAAATGGAAGGCGACGGACACGTTTATTACTCCAGAGACGAACACATTCACATCGGACAACGGGGCTATCGTCAGGAGGTGCTCTAACTGCATCTCTGTGGCTTGGCCTTATATACACAGGTGTGTCACTTTATTACATGGACAAAAATCCTTGGAATCCACGCCTCAAGCTAGTGCCCGTTCCCACACAAACCCAGCAGCAATCGTCCCTCACCCAGATCTAACAGATGATCGGTATCATGCGTCTGGACATTCCGACAGGATCGAGAACATGTAGGATCGGTCAGATCTAAGGGGTCGTGTCACTGATTAAATTCCGGCCCCTTTGTTGGTGAGGCAAGTTATGCCGTATGTGGGCAATAAACTATGTCCGCAGGGGTCGGTTAGTGCCTGGGACCGGATTGAGTAGCCAGGTGTAGTGGAAGAGGTCATCAAAGGGGCCTGCCCGTGCGCGGAGGATGGAAGGACAAGTAAGTTTGGTGCGGGAAGTGACCCCGGGGCATTGTCATGCCGACATGGTTTACGACCCCAGTATGTGTGCTCGGGCTTAGTCAGAGCGCGTGGGATGATAGGGAGGTCAGGGTGACACACAGGTGACCAGCAGTGTACCAAATGGCCTGGTATCTAAAATGGTGGTCGTTTACGCGCTCGCAGAGGCCTTCGCTAAGCAATGTTTAGGTTTGTCATTTTATGTCTAACAGCATTCAGTCCATCATTTGTTTGCTGTAACACTTTTCGCCCTAAGTAGGATAGGTATGACCAGACGTGGGTCCCTTGCTCACTGTGCGACTGGATTCAAGCTAGCCTAGCTGAAGATGGATGACATACCCTGAAAACGGTCCCAGGATGCTTGTTTCCGGTCCAGGGAGGACCTGGCCGGGCAGTTCGGTCTGGACTATTCCCAGGAGGCACAGGATCAAGACTGATTTGCATATGGCTGGGTCCAAACTGGAGGGGCGAAGTGGGCAAAAGAACGATGGATTTAACCCAGAGCTTTTCACTGGAGGAGAATGATTGCATTGTCAGCATTCCGTCCATCATTTCTTTGCTGTAACACTTTGCCCAGACGTGGGTCCCTTGCTCACTATGTCACTGGATTCAAGCTGGCTGGTCCAAACTAGGGTGACATAGTGGGCAAAAGAACAATGGATTTAACCCAGATCTTTTGACTGGGGGAGAATGTTTGCATTGTCAGCATTCCAGCCATCATTTGTTTGCTGTAACACTTTTTGCACTAGCACTAAGTGAGATAGGTATGCCCAGACGTGGGTCCCTTGCTCACTGTGCCTCTGGATTCAAGCTAGCCTGGCTGAAGATGGGTGACATACTCTGAATCCGGTCCCAGGATGCATGTTTCCGGTCCAGGGAGGACCTGACCTGGCAGTTCGGTGTGGACTGTTCCTGTGATGCACAGGGTCAAGACTGATTTGCATATGGCTGGGTCCAAACGGGATGGCGTAGTAAACCAAAGAACAATGGAGTTAACCCATATCTTTTGACTGTGGGAGAATGTTTGCATTGTCAGCATTCCGTCCATAATTTGTTTGCTGTAATAATTTTCGCCATAAGTGAGATGGGTATGCCCAGACATGGGTCCATTGCTCACTGTGCCACTGGATTCAAGCTAGCCAGGCTGAAAATTGGTGACATACCCTGAAACCGGCCCTAGGATGCTTGTTTCCGGTCCAGGGAGGACCTGGCCTGGCAGTTCGGTCTGGACTGTTCCTATGAGGCACAGGGTCAAGACTGATTTGCATATGGATAGGTCCAAACTGGGGTTGCGTAGTAGGATAAAGAATGATGGATTTAACCCAGATCTTTTGACTGGGGGAGAATGTTTTCATTGTACCATTCCATGCATCATTTGTTTGCTGTAACACTTTTTCCCAAAGTGGGATGGGTATGCCCAGACTTGGGTCCTTTACTCACTGTGCCACCGGTATTCAAGCTAGCCTGGCTGAAGAAGGGTGACAGACCCTGAACCCGGTCCCAGGATGTTTGTTTCAGGTCCAGGGTGGACCTGGCCCGGCAGTTCGATCTGAACTATTTCCATGAGGCACAAGGTCAAGAGACTAATTTGCATATGGCTGGGTTCAAACTCGAGTGCCGTGGTGGACAACAGAACAATGGATTTAACCCAGATCTTTTGACTGGGGGAGAATGTTTGTATTGTCAACATTCCGTCCATCAATTGTTTGCTGTAACACTTTTCACCCTAAGTGGGATGGGTATGCCCAGATGTTGGTATCTTGCTCACTGTGCCACTGGATTCAAGATAGCCTGGCTGAAGAAGGGTGACATACGCTGAACCCGGCACCAGGATGCTTGTTTCCGGTCCAGGGAGACCTGGCCCGGCAGTTCAGTCTGGACTTTTCCCATGAGGCATAGGGTCAAGACTGATCTGCATATGGCTGGGTCCAAACTGGAGTGGCGTAGGGGGCAAAAGAAGGAAGGATTTAACCCAGATCTTTTGACTGGGGAGAATGTTTGCATGGTCAGCATTCGGTCCATCATTTGTTTGCTGTAACACTTTTTGCCCTAATTGGAATTGGTATGCCCAGTCGTGAGTGCCTTGCTCACTGTGCGGCTGGATTCAAGCTAGCCTGGCTGAAGAAGGGTGACATACCCTGAAACCGGTCCCAGGATGCTTGTTTCCGGTCCAGGCAGGACCTGGCCCGGCAGTTCGGTCTGGACTGTTCCCCTAAGGCACAGGGTAAACACTGATTTGCATAAGGCTGGGTCCAAACTGGAGTGGAGTAGTGGGTAAAAGAACAATGGATTTTACCCATAGCTTTTGACTGGGGGAGAATGTTTCTATTGTCAGCATTCCATCCATCATTTGTTTGCTGTAACACTTTTTGCCCTAAGTGTGATGGGTATGCCCAGACTTGGGTCCCTTGCTTACTGTGCGACTGGATTCAAGCTAGCCTGGCTGAAGAAGGGTGACATACTCTGAAACCAATCCCAGAATGCTTGTTTCCAGTACAGGGAGGACCTGGCCCGGCAGTTTGGTCTGCACTGTTCCCAGGAGGCACAGGGTCAAGACTGATTTGCATATGGCTGGGTCCAAACTGGAGGGGCATAGTGGGCAAAAGAACGATGGATTTCACCCATATCTTTTGACTGGGAGAGAATGTTTCCATTGTCAGCATTCCATCCATCATTTGTTTGCTGTAACACTTTTGCCCTAAGTGGGATGGGTATGCCCAGACGTGGGTCCCTTGCTCACTGTGCCAATGTATTCAAGCTAGCCTGGCTGAAGAAGGGTGACATACCTTGAAACCAGTCTCCGGTTGCTTTTTTCTGGTACAGGGAGGACCTGGCCGGCAGTTCGGTCTGGACTATTCCCATGAGGCACAGAGTCAAGACTGATTTGCATATGGCTGGATCCAAACTGGTTTGGCGTACTGGGCAAAAGAATGATGGATTTAACCCAGATCTGTTGACTGGGGGAGAATGTTTGCATTGTCAGCATTCTGTCCATCTTTTCTTTGCTGTAACACTTTTCGCGCTAAGTGGGATGGCTATGCCCAGACGTGGATCCCTTGCACACTGAGCAACTGGATTCAAGTTAGCCTGGCTGAAGAAGGGTGACATACCCTGAAACCGGTCCCAGGTTGCTTGTTTCCGCTCCAGGGAGACCTGGCCCGGCAGTTCGGTCTGGACTGTTCCCATGAGGCACAGGGTCAAGACTGATTTGTATATGGCTGGGTTCAAACTCGAGTGGCGTGGTGGACAATAGACCAATGGATTTAACCCAGATCTTTTCACTGGGGGAGAATGTTTGTATTGTCAGCATTCCGTCCATCATTTGTTTGCTGTAACACTTTTAGCCCTAAGTGGGAGGGGTATGCCCAGATGTTGGTATCTTGTTCACTGTGCCACTGGATTCAAGCTAGCCTGACTGAAGAAGGGTGACATACCCTGAATCCGGCACCAGGATGCTTGTTTCCGGTCCAGGGAGACCTGACCCGGCAGTTCAGTCTGGACTTTTCCCATGAGGCACAGGGTCAAGACTGATTTGCATATGGCTGGGTCCAAACTGGAGTGGCTTAGTGGGCAAAAAAATGAAGAATTTAACCCGGATCTTTTGACTGGGGGAGAATGTTTGTATTGTCAGCATTTGGTCCATCACTTGTTTGCTGTAACACTTTTCGCCCTGAGTGGGATGGGTATGCCCAGATGTTGGTATCTTGCTCACAGTGCCACTGGATTCAAGCTAGCCTGGCTGAAGAAGGGTGACATACCCTGAAACCGGTCCCAGGATGCTTGTTTCCGGCCAGGGAGGACCTGGCCGGGCAGTTCGGTCTGGACTGTTCCCAGGAGGCACAGGGTCAAGACTGATTTGCATATGGCTGGGTCCAAATTGGAGGGGCGTTGTGGGAAAAAGAACAATGGATTTAACCCATATCTATTGACTGGGGAGCATGTTTTCATTTTCAGCATTCCGTCCATCATTTGTTTGCTCTAACACTTTTCGCCCTAGCTGGGCAGTGTATGCCCAGACGTGGGTCCCTTGCTCAGTGTGCCACTGGATTCAAGCTAGTCTGGCTGAAGAAGGGTGACATATCCTGAAACCGATCCTAGGATGCTTGTTTCCGGTACGGGGAGGACCTGGCCTGGCAGTTCGGTCTGGACTTTTCCCATGAGGCACAGGGTCAAGACTGATTTGCATATGGCTCGGTCCAAACTGGGGTGGCTTAGCGGGCAAAAGAACAATGGGTTTAACCCAGATCTTTAGACTGGGGGAGAATGTTTTCATTGTCAGCATTCCGTCCATCATTTGTTTGCTGTAACACTTTTTCCCAAGCGGGATGGGTATGCCCAGACATGGGTCCCTCACTCACTGTGCCACTGGATTCAAGCGAGCCTGGCTGAAGAAGGGTGACATACTCTGAAACCGGTCCCAGGATGCTTGTTTCCGGTCCAGGGAGAACTAGGCCCGGCAGTTCGATCTGGACTATTCCCATGTGGCACAGGGTCAATAGACTGATTTTGCATATGGCTGGGTTCAAACTGGGGTTACGTAGTGGGCAGAAGAACGTTGGATTTAACCCAGATCTTTTGACTGGGGGAGAATGTTTGCCTTGTCAGCATTCCGTCCATAATTTGTTTTCTGAAACACTTTTCACGCTAAGTAGGATGGCTATGCCCAGACGTGGGTACCTTGCTAACTGTGCCACTGGATTCAAGCTAGCCTGGCTGAAGAAGGGTGACATACCCTGAAAAAGGTGCCAGGATGCTTGTTTCCTGTCCAGGGAGGACCTGGCCTGGCAGTTCGGTCTGGACTGTTCCCATGAGGCACAGGGTCAAGACTGATTTGCATATGGCTTGGTCCAAACTGGAGGGGCGTAGTGATCAAAAGAACGTTGGATTTAACCCAGATCTTTTGACTGGGGGCGATTTTTTTCATTGGCAGCATTCTGTCCGTCATTTGTTTGCTGTAACACTGTTTGCCCTAAGTGGGATGGGTATGCCCAGACGTGGGTCCCTTGCTCACTGTGCCACTGGATTCAAGCTAGCCTGTTTGAAGAAGGGTGACATACCCTGATACCGTTCCCAGAATGCTTGTTTCTGGTCCAGGGAGGACCTGGGCTGGAAGTTCTGTCTGGACTGTTCCTATGAAGCACAGGGTCAAGTCTAATTTGTATATGGCTGGGTCCAAACTGGGGTGGCGTAGTTGGCAAAAGAACGATGGATTTAACACAGATATTTTAACTGGGGGAGAATGTTTGGACTGTCAGCATTCAGTCCATCATTTGTTTGGTGCAACACTGTTAGACATTTAACAACCAGCAGACTCCGCCCTCCTTCGCGAGAGGAAGAATGTCAAGGGCAAGTAGATTTGGTATCACCATCGATCCTATCAAAATAATTTCAATATCTACAACAGACACTCATTCCGCTCTACTGATGGCTAACTTATCAACTATAGTAGAAAGTTTTCTAATTTTATGTGAGTTTAATGTTACTCCTACAAAAGGTATTAAAGCACCAAAAATATCACCCACTATTTCACGTTCCCCATTCTCCCATTCAGTAAACCTACACATTTTGGGATAATATGTGATCTTTTTCTTTAAGTACAAAGTTTTCCTTTATGTTGCTAGTCTAAAGCTAATGTAGCCATTCATTCTACAATGTTATGTTCTACTATAGATACATTCCAAAGACTTTGTTTAGGAGGTATAATAGTTTTAACTGTCACATTAACTCATCTACTTTATACTAAATCTATAAATTTATTTTCAGCTCTCCCTAGTTTACATGTTAAGTTATTTCTATTTGCATACGCTAAGTCCAAGGATTGAGTTCGTCTAAATAGATATCACATAGTTTCAGCTAATGAAGCTTCAGTATGTGCATTTCAGCTTTTTAATACAGGAAGTTCAGAAAAGATCAGATCTTCATTTGCATTGTAATACAGCAAATGATCTGAACCTTAAAACAAGCTAGTGAATGACTACATGAAATCTCATATGTTAACAGTAAACTATGAAAGGTAACAACTTTATCAACTGAAGCAGATGATTGCTTACATACATAGCAATCACCAGCATCCATTGGGTTAATGTACTCATTTAGTAACCTAGTGTATACAGTTAGTGAATGATCAGTTTTTGAAAAATCAAGATCGCCATTCAAAGAATCAGTGCTAGTAGTTTGGACAGTTTTGAAAGAAGTTGCAAGTTAAAAATCCTTTATGGGTACATAATGTAGCAAGTTTAAAATAATAACCAATGCAACTAATAAAAAGGCAGTAACAGTAAGGATTAGTGCATACGTCTTTGCATCTAAGAGAGATTTCAGTGTTAGGCTCATGGCTTTTCATGATTCAGACCGTTTAACTAAAAAAAAAATAAGTGGTTTGAGCAGTTCAACAAAGTTTGGCACAAAAATACCAAGGATCAGTTCAATGGTTCTGTTCAGTATGGAAATATTCCCATATCACCTTCACTGATTAGTATATTTAGAATAAATTGTGTCAGTCCTTCAAGTGGTACACCAAGATTGAAATTCATATCCACAACAAAGTTTGTTTCAAGGAGGTTCAGGTGAACTCGTATTATTAAAGCAAAAGGCAGAAAACTCCTGTTCCCATTCATTTACTGCAGATAACTCCATCGAGGAGATTAGTACTTTTGAGTGGGTACTCTTGCTCTTTTTGATCTCCTTCCAGATATTTGCTCATCAACACTGAAACTTTGATCAAACTGCTCAAAACTCTTAAGAATGGTTTGTAGTACTCGCACTCATCCTTCAGTTAGTCAGTGTCTCGGTATTTCACCTCTTCTGGGCCAACGGTCTCCGTGTAGAGCTCACTTTCTTGCTGCATTTGTTCTTTTGGCTCATCAACACAAGAGGCAATGCATCGGGCCACTTCAAATACAATTGAAGCACACACATTTGCCAATCTGGACTTCAATGTGCTATTAATCTGCTCCACGAGTCCAGAAGCCTCTGGACGGTAACTGCAGTGGAGTTCTGCTTAACTTGTAATGTTGCACATAACATTTTGAGGACATTATTGTTAAAATGAGTTCCTCAGACTGACTCAAGAGATGTTAGCTATCCAAAATGTGGAATCCACTCCCTCAACAACAATTAAGCTACTGTTATACTGTCATAGCTTCGTGTTGTATATGTTTCTACCCATTTTGAGAAAATGCAAACAATGACCAAAGCAGATTTCAAACAGTTGCCAAGGGGCATCTCTTTGAAGTCCATTTGCTTTCGGTTGAAGGGTCCCACTGATTTTTCTACATGCCTCATTGTAGCAGGTGTTCCCTTTCAGCATTTTGTTATTCACACACTACACAGTCATGGCACAGATTTTCAGCAATCAATCTGAATCAGCACTTGAACCCCACCTGTCAAAAAAGGTGAATCATTGCATCTCATTCGACATGTACAGGACCATGATAATGCCTAGCCGTAGGTGATAACACACAACCAAGTTACACAGGTTTGCCATCAGTGTAAACCCAAACTTCATCTTCCATTTTGGTGCAGCCAGCTCACATCCAACTTTGTTGTTCAGCTTCTTTCACTTCTTCCTGCAAACTCTTAACCTTTTCCCATGTGTCTTTAGCAGTTAACAACAGGTTGCTATTTGAGACGTCTGATGTTTCATTACTTAAATCCTTATTAAAAGTATGGGCTTTTAATGCACATTATTTGGCAATTTCATCTGCATTCTATTGTCAACAGTCACTCAGTCAGTGCCTTGCCTATGAGCCATGCACTTGACTACCGCAATTTGGGCAAGCAATTGTAGGGACTCCAAAATGTTCCTCACAATTTCTCTTTTTCTTATAAGCGATCCGTAGGAAGACATGAACCCACGCTGTGACTGTAATTGCCTGAAATCATGTTCAACTCCAAAGCCGTACTGACTGTCTGTAAAAATTGTCACTCTAAGTTGTTCTGAAACACAACAATCCCGCGTCAAGTCAACCAACTCGGCAACCTGCGCCAAATACTCTCCTTGCAACCATGAAACTTCCACAACACCGGCAACACCTGCCACAACACGATTGCCGAAATGGGAAGCAAACAGGAACTGACTATCCTCATGCAAAGGGTTAGAGAAAAAAGCCTGGCACAAGTCAATGATTGAAAACCATTTAGCCTCGCATGGAATCTGAAACAATATCACAGCTGGATTCGATACCACATGACAACATGCAACAACTATTGCATTCACCTTCCTCAAAACCCACACAAAACTATACTTGTCTTCGGCTTCTGCAAGCCTATAAAGGGAGAGCTGCATGGACTCCCCATTGTTAGGATTCCTTGTTCAATCAGTGAGTTGATCACAGGAGTAATACCAGGAATAGTATCTGGAGTCAGATTGTATTCAGGGTTCCTCAGAAACTCTGCTTCTGGTTTGACAGTGATTTGGGCTGGTTCAACGCCTTTGATTAGTCCGATATCTTTACCTGTATTTAGGAAACACAGTGTCTCTCAAGTCAAAGGGCAAGTCATCGCTTGTCAAAAGAGGTTGCATTCCCAAGTCGCATCTCTGTCGGGCGCAGTTAAAAACAACATCCTCATCATTGGTAAGAAATCAATACCTTTGGGAGTGCAATAGATGGAACAATTAGGCTTGCGCTATAAATCACTTCCAAGTAGATTAACCAGACTCGAATCACACATCACAAACCAATGTCAAGCCTCAAAGGACCCTATTTTAACAGGAACTGCTTTAGAAATTGGGGTGGACAACTTTTTATTTGAAACTTCTCTGCTGTTCTTATAGTATAGTGGGTAGCACCAGTATCAATGAGGAATGACACATGACATCCATTTACCTCACTGTCCATTTCTGGACCACTCTGGTCTACCTCTAAGTGTGTGCCATGCACTCAGTCCTCCTGCCCCCACAGGCACCGTCAGGCTGTCTGGTCCTGATTGAAATTGTCTGTATGAATCAAATAATGTGAAGTATTTTGATTTGGGAAAGAGTTTCTGTTCATCTGCTGGCTCTGATTCATATTGTACCTTTGTACCTGAAAATACTGTTGAGTCATCGGAGCTTGTGGTATCAGCATTGATTGGGCTGTAGTAGGATTTTGAACTCTTGTCTTTCTCTCTGTTAAGTCTGAACCACGTTATCTTCTTGAGACTGTGCATACCCTCCATTCTGTATCTGATTTCTATCATTGTCCACACAAAATCTACACTAACGTTTCAAATGTCCCAATTTGCCGAACATGTAACATCGATTCATTTTCTTCATAGCGGACGCGTCAACACCCATTCAAGAATCTACAGGAACACCATGACCTCTACCCTGTGACTGCAATGTCTGCTGTTTAAACCTATTAACACCCTGCATTACAGGAGCAGAAATAAATCCTCCCTGTGCTGGAACTGCGTTGTAAAAACCCGAAGGCTTTGTACTGTTTTAAGCCTGGCAATCATCAATTTTTCCTTCAATTTCTTATGTTTCACCTCTAATTCATCCCACAGCATTTGCGTAATGCAACATTTCAACAATCAGTCTGTTCTGCCAGCATAGTAAAGGCTGATGAATCATGGAAGAAATTTCAGGTCTCAAATCATTCACAAATCTGTAAACAAAATGTCCCATATCTTTCTCAGCCACATTTTCCATTCCACTGTACTGTCTCTTGTAATAGGCATGAACAGATTCTTTAAGCTCCTGGGTCCTTTTGTCAATTTTTAGCCAATCAATTTCTTTAGGAGAAATCTTGCTTTTTAGGAAAGTAATCACTTGCTGATATTTCTTCAATACCACTGGAGATGGGGCACCCATTCTGGGATCACTTCCTGTTTCTGTTTCAGGCCAGCCTACAGAAATTTTACATTCTGTCCACAAGTCTTCTGGAAGCACAATGTCAAACAGGGTATTCAAATCTCAAAATGTTCACAAACCGCAGGGTTTGTCTGTATCATTCTACTGGATTATCTCTCAATTGTGGGAATTCATTTGTGAATGGTAAAATATCAGCCCTAGACCAAGGCACATGCACATACCCTCCACCGGGTACTTCCTTCATATGAAGCATATGTATTTCTCCATCTTTTACATTGATTACAACTGAAGGTATCTGCATACTAACTATCTGTGTTGCCTTCTTTGTAGACCATCTACCGTCCCATTTTTCCCTCTTGCTACATTTCTTGATCAGTGTCATTAGTTCTTTATTCTGTAATTGCATTCCAACTGTCCTCATGTTAGCAAAATCTCTGTCTCTAAGATCTAATCTGTATTTCCTTTGCAAAACTTTTGATCTCTGAACATCAATTTCATATTTCTGAGCCAATTCAACTCACTTCTCATGTATCTGTCTAGCTCGTCAGGTAATGTCTCTACAGAGGAACAATAGTTCCTCCTCCTGGTAGGTTTCTAATTGAGATGGACTAAGAGTCCCAAAATAATTTCTTCTAACTCTACCTTTAGCTTGGCCACATCCAATGTTTTTCCCTTTTCTGAGACTGGAATAGTTTCAGATCTTTAAATATTAATCGGGGTTCTAAACACTCTGAGCCAGTCATTTAGTTCTTGATGAGTAAATCCAGATTGTTCTCTTGGAGTATTTAAATGCAAATCTCGATTTGAGAAATTGCTACTTGTTTCAGGTTGCAATTTAATACGGACGTAACAGGGATGGGAATTCCCATTGGCGCAGTCATTTTAGATACATTCTAACTTATTTCAGGAGGTTCACTCTTTCTGAGGACGCAAAAAGGTGGTAACCACTGAACCATTCTGCTTCTAGGATTGAATTGTGTCTGATTTAAAATGGAACCTGTACTCTTAGTACCTGTAGAATAGCTTCAAGTCAGGACCATAAGCGTCTGAAGCAAAGATATTGTTGCCAACCTTTGTTCGATTACCTTGTGCAGTATTTACTCCAGCAGGTATAGTCAAAATCTGACAACGCAAGTTCAAGGGGTATTATGGTCCAGTAGTTGCCCTCAATTTTCCATTGAATTATTCTAGTTCCTGTAGCTCTAGGCAAATGGAAAAAACCCTGACCCACTGATTCAATAAGTATGTGAAGAAAGTTCCTGAGCAGCAGGGAGTATCACTAGGTAACATGATTCGATTCCCATTTGTGAAGTCTTCTAATCTATATTATACACTTTCCGACATTATTTCATATTTTTAACAAAAATATAGAATTTTTTGTGTAGTCATGGAAAAACTGCTTTTCACAAAAGATCAGCCATTGTGTGTTTCACCCATTGGCCCGCAAGCCGGGGCTTTCTCAAGGCATAAAAAAACTGTGTGTCCTGTCTATTTGTCTATTCTGTCCGTTTTGTAAAGACTCTCTGATTGTTGGAAAGACACACGTCGGTCTTCCATTATGGTCGCATCCAGTTCTCAAGTCTATTGAATCTGTTGGCTGATAGCTTTTCCATGAGGGAGGTCTATTCTGGGTACCATATACTGTTCATGTCACTAAACAAAAACCAGTATTCTGCTACCAAGTTTTGTTGCAGTGGAAGCTCTCTTTGGTTTTCAATTACTGGGCCCATATAGTTGTTACATTAACTTACTCACTTAACTCAGACTCTATACTTCATCCATAGAAGTAATGGTCCTCTGATGGACCTTTCTTCGTCGTAGTGAAGGGTGAGAAATCAGGGTGTCTAACTGTTGACCACCCAAGCAGGACCATTAATTGGTAGCCAACTGACAAATCAAAGATCAGGTTAAAATACACTATAATCAGACTACAAAACTCTCTAACATGCATTAGAAAATAGTAAGCAGAGTTTCTATGGAAAGAACATTAAGACATAATAAAAGACTCAGACAAATTTCGATAATGTGGTTATTGAATTAAAAATCTGAAATTAATGCATATAAGTAAAAAGTGTAATAGCTCAGTCACGAGTCTTACAGCACATAGTATAAAACTACACATTTACTCGAAGTAAATCTATTGCTAAATAAATTATCCATAGAGAGGATGGTTATGGTTAGAGATTTCCTTCTACCAACAAAGGCAGGAGTATTGTTCAAAAGAGTTCTCATAGAATGGGCAAATGGATCAAGTTAGAGTCCACCAAGGAAAAAGTCCATGGGCATGGGCAAGGAGAGTGGAGCAATAATCAGGTAAAGTTTAAGTCTGGGCTCCCACCAGGCAGCTCCAAATCGTCCAACAGGCAAGTTCATCAGCAAAAGGAAAAAGGCAAGGGGCATGTAAAGATAATCTGGCAAGCAGGCTGGAGACAGTGGAAGAGAAGGGAGCCTTCCCTCCTCCTAGGAGAGTCACTTTTTATACTCCAAATTGTCAATTTGTGACATCAGCTGTCACCATGCAATGGCTTGATCATCATGTGACCATTCTTCCATTACCCAGGTACCAGATTGATACTCCAACATAATTTCCCATGTTACTCATGTGAAACGTCTGTCCATCCCGTCCTCACCGGTTAGTTGACAAAGAGATTACCTATTTGTTGCTCTTCATGGATTAAGTCAAGAAGTTGAGGTTTCCACCATATAGCACCCAACGAAATACTGGAAAAGTGTCTTGTTGATTATGGAATGTTGCATAAACAGAACAGATAATGCAACATTTGAGGAAATTGTAATAAAGGTTCAGTGTACCAGACTATGAAATAATGCAGCCTAAGCAAAAAAAGCAATTCAATGCATTTTAAAGTTAGCATTGCTCATTTATTAAAATAATTTCATAATTCAATTCAAGCATAGCAAATTAAATCAAACATATTATATATGGAAATAATTGTAACATTGTCAGTGGTCAGTGATTATTGCATAAAAAAGTTATCTCTAATTGTGGCTTACTATAAAAATCATAAAAGTACCTATGTGCAAAGTGTTCGTAAACATCATTAAAATAAAGTTGTTTTAAGAAATGTAAGACCCTAATAATGCCAAACACTTATACTTAAAGTTTCAGTCATATATCACATTGCATTCATCTTTTGCACCACTTTTCATTTTGTTATGGTACATTACAAAGAAGGCAATAGAGATGCTAAGTTTCATCATTCATTTTTCATAACTACTTTCCTAAAAATAAAGGTAATCAGTTAATAAACATGTCAAATGTATGATAATATTAACCCTTCTATTTCTACGTATCCAAGCACACTTTTATGTTGCTGGTACTTCAACTTTTCACAGTTTCAGTGTTATTTGTCCAAATGTGTGCAAAGTGCACATTAGAGATTCGTTGTCAACATCAGTTTTTGTGTTATGTAAAGACTAATCAGCTTTTATGCTGAAACAGAGACACATGAAAGGAGGGTGGAAATTAATAGGACAAAGAATTCCTGCTGTTGATCACAGCACGCTTCTCTGCCTGCCAATTGACTGCTTGCCATCAGAGCGCTTTTCTTGGGGAACGTTTGGGTCGTTCTCGGCTAGCTGCCATGCTGAGTCTAGCATCAGTTCCCCTGCTCCCCGGCATTCAGACCTCTACTAGCTTCATTAGAAAACCACTGTCAGTATATCTGCCAATGTTGTGATGCAGGGTGCTGCACCCACCATTTTGGGTGTGTTAGCTGGTTGCATGGCAGATACTTTTTGGCATCAAATCGTTTGCCAACTGGCTAACTTGAAAAGAAGTTACCATTCCACAGGTGACAGAAGGTCTTCACGCCCTCCGAAGGTTGCCCAATCTCGAGCCTATTTTCAGGGAGCTCAGGGAGGGGCTGCCTTACTCCATTAGCTTTTTAGCAAAACCCCCTCATTGACAAGCCATATAACAAAACCTTCTGTTCAAGCACTATTATCAATACTTCCTTCTCACAGGGTAACCTACCCACAACATATAAAAGGCATTGTTACTCCGCCCTAATAAACTCAAAAACAGCCAAAAAGAAAACAATCACCCCAATCTCTGGAATTCCATTGATTGCCATGCTGTAAGACAGCTGCATCACTGAACAACTTAATTTGCTTATAGGTAACACCTTTCTCCCTATCATTAACAATCTGGATTATTAAAAGGTCATTGTGCAGAAGCAGCCAATACTAATCATTGATGATGGCGTTGAGTTCTTTCCAGTCTTGCCAGACTCATCTGCAGCATTAATCACAGTTTAACATGATATTCTGTGCATGGAGTACTGTAAGAGCCATTCTCATGCACAATTCAATTCAGCCTTTGTAAGAACCCTTTCCAGAGAACCACTGGGCAAGCAGGAGTTACTGGGCCCAAACATGGAGGTGGTGACCATTTTGTTCTGGAATCCAGGGTCCTGACCTACAATGGATACTGAGAAACTGGGCCAAGTACCCTTTCAGCACTTGACTCTCAGAGTAGAGTGATCCAAGCATTCCAAGTCTCTTTGTGGAGGACATGGATACAGGGGGAGTGAACACAGGCTCACAACTCGAAATGCAAAGAGCAGCAGCAATAAATCATTGTCCAGCCATTTACTCACTTTTATGATATTTGAGAAAATATTTATTTCTACTGTTAAAAACAAAAGGAAAAATATGGCATTCACAAATAACTACACAGTTCCCCTGTGGTCAGGGCTCTAGTATTTCTTTAGGCGGTTCAGAGGAATTAACTCCCTCCTAGTGATAGTGATTATTCCCTATTCACTATAGGCAACATCCAGGACAAAGCCCACTAGTAGTCTGTGTATCAATATTCCACACTCACTATTTTAAAGTCAACAGTGTTCCAGAACTACAGTGCTAACTAGCAAGTAAGTTCCTCAGAGGCCCACTAGCCCAAAATCAGCCATTCCAATAGGGTTAGAGTGTCTGGAGTTCATGAGCACGCCTCATCCATGAGCCCTTAGAGTGGCAGAACGTGAATCAGGTGAGTTTGCTGCAGAGGGCCCAGGTGGACTGCACCGTAGCGGGTGCAGAGTACCTCACATGCAGGTATGTCACTGAAGCGACCAGAGGTTCTTTGCGACTCCTCTTTGCACGTTAAGTGTCTGATCCATCCTGCTCTTTGATGACAACGTATAGGTACTCCGCCTCACCTCTCCAGCAAGTGTTGTCTGTCATGTTGCTCCTGGTTTGCCCTCTGGCATACAGCACAATTAAGTCCTCAGCAGCAGCCTCTCCTGGTATATAGGGTCACAGCTCACTGCAGCCCAAGAGCTATGGTCCTCTCAGCATGGTAGTCTTCTCACAATGGACACTCGTCTCTTACAGGGTCACAAGTTCCTCATTACGTAGGGCTCCAGCCCCATTGGCGCAGCATACAAGGGTTGCCCACTTTGTCCTGCACACAGGTGATGACCTCAACTTTTCAAATGGAGTCCACTCAACAAGGAAAACCACTGGAATTCACTCTCTCCAGTGCTCTCCTCTCCCACCCATGGCACACTGCTCCTGCCAAGCAGCACATGCTAGTGCACAGGGCTCCAGGACATATGATCTTGAATTTCCTGGGTACTGTCCTCTCACACAGCAGGTATAATAGCAGGCCTTGGCCAGCAGTTCAGGTGACAGGCAAAAGTCTTGCAGAGCTTCCCAGTCCCCCAGAGCAAATCTGTGTCATCAGATGACAATTTTTGGGGTCTGAAGCTCTCCTTATATTCTATTTCTAGTCACCAAATGTGATATCAAGTCTGCGTCTTTGAAGCTGTTGTTGCATATCTACTTCCTCTGAAGTGCCCACTCCTCTGCCCTCTCTTTGTCTTGTAAGTAGTCTGTCACAGCAGGAGCCGATAGTCCCACAAGAAAGGCCATGGAAGTGAATAACGTTCATACCTGAATGTCATCCACAGTGAAATGTGCATCAAAAGGCTAATCCTGGCCGCACAGTCCTCACTTTATGATTCCATTATCAGACCCATCTCCTTCCTGAGATTTGTCTATGACCCTTTTTTATGATCTCTCAATGAATCAAAGAGCACCTTTTAAAGTGTAGATGGGAGATGTGCTCCCCCTCTCCAGTGGGTCCCAGCCAGCTCACAGGAATGCAGCAATACACAAATCTGTCAGGGGATTCCTCTAGCTCCACATGTCTTCACCATGCAGGTCTGTGACTCCCAAAATGAAACCCATGGTCCTCCGTGCGATATATCATTACAGGCACACTTATGCTCATACACTGTCCAGAACTGTTACCTCATGGTTTTGTGCCACCACAGGCACACTTACACTCAGCTCACACATTTACTCTGTGTGCACCGCTCAGTAGTAGAGCATTTCTTGGTTGCCACGTGCAGGTACGCATGCAGCCAGCACACACATTCACACCACATACCTTCATGTACTGTACTCCTCGCACGTACACATACACCCACTACATGAGCTCACCATGCATGCACCACACAGAACTACATCCTTCATGTACTGCATGTGTTACCATTACACATACACCAAGTGCATACTTTCACCATGCATACACTGTACAGTATAGCACTGCTCTATCCATATACCCTTCCCAGGCACACATAAATCCAGTGCAGAGTCACCTCTCCTGCACTGCACAGCACTTTACATCTAACTGATGCAGGCGAAAGGACGAGTAGAGCATAGAGCAGAGGAACTTTAGAAAGTGTCACAGCAGGAGCTGATAGTCCCACAACACAGGCCATGGGAGTGAATAACATTCACACCTGAATGTCAGCCACAGTGAAATGTGCATCAAAATGTTAATCCTGGCCTCCCAGTCCTCACTTTACGATTCCCTTTTCAGACCAATCTTGTCTAGGCCCCCTTCTAATGATCTCTTAATAAATCAAAGAGCACCCTTTGAAGTGTAGAGGGGAAATTTGCTCTCCCTC
Organism: Lissotriton vulgaris; assembly: GCF_964263255.1. Lineage (NCBI taxonomy): Eukaryota > Metazoa > Chordata > Amphibia > Caudata > Salamandridae > Lissotriton > Lissotriton vulgaris. Next base: position 1,181,584,897 of record NC_141691.1, read on the forward strand.
TCCAGTGTGTCCCAGCCAGCAGAATACAGCACTACACAAATCTGTCTGGGGATTCCTCTAGCTCCACATGTCTTCACCATGCAGGCCTGGGCCTCCCAAAATGGAACCCATGGTGCTCCATGTGAAGTACTATTACAGGCACAATTGTGGTCAGTGTATGTACACAGCAAACACATTGCCCAAAACTGTTACATCAGGGTATTGTGCCACCACAGGTACACCTACACTCAGCTCACACATTTACTCTGCATGCACCACTCAGTACGAGAGCTTTTCTTGGTTGCCCTGTGCAGGTATGCATACAGCCAGCACACACATTTACACCACACCCTTCATGTACTATACTCCTCGCAAGTATACATAGACCCACTACATGAGGTCACCATGCACACACTGCACAGAACTACATACTTCATGTACTGCATGTCTTACCATTACGCATACACCAAGTGCATACATTCACCATGCATACACTGTACATTACAGCACTGCTCTATCCCTATACCCTTCCCAAGCACACAGAAATCCAGTGCAGAGTCACCTCTCCTGCACTGCGTAGCACTAAACATCTAACTGATGCAGGCAAAAGGACGAGTTGAGCACAGAGCAGAGGAACTTTAAAAAGTGAGTGGACCTGTAGATCTCACTCCAGTGTCACGCTGAAAGGAAGTACAAAGGCCACAGGTAGGTACTTCGTTTATTGTGTTCCGTTCAGACAGCTCCCCGGCAGCAACTGCCAGTACAGCGTATTCTGAGTTCCATGCAGTGAACACCAACAAGGAACATACACAACATTCTAATATAGATCCCGAACACCCCCCCTCCTTCTCAATACAGCAAAAAGTTTAGAACAAAAAACACTAAAACAAGTGTAACCAGTTGGGCAACACTACATAATCATGAAATTTGACAGGAGCAGCTCTTACCCATGGAGGAAAACTCCTGGAAGAGGTGCGATTTGGACAAACACCTCTACTGGAAGGAATTTCATTAGCAGAAGAGAAATCAGAATGAACAGGAGTAGCATAAGCAGTAGAGGAACCAGAATGAGCAGGAGTAGCATTGGTAGAAGCATGGGCGGAAGCATGATCAAGATGAACAACCTACTTCCACACCAACATACACAATCTTGGATTGGGGAACAATGGAAATAGCAGATTTATTCCAGGTTTTGCCATTGTCTAATACCACTATGCGGTCCGTCACCTCTCTCACTTTTTCCGGAGCTGAGAACAGAGAGGTCCCCTTCTGAACAAAACCAGGCTTTTTGATTCTAACCCAATTACCAACACAAACAGGAGAAGCTTTTCTAGAAGAGGAAGCATACTTAGATTGTACAGTTGTTCTCACATCCGCACTTTGGCAAGTTTAAACAGATCGACCTCTTTCCTAGACATTCAATCTATGTTTAACTTAGAACCCGCAACCCTCACCCTAAGCAGAGTGAAGAGAGAAATGCTGGTACTGACATGAGGGGTAGCCCTGACTGCCCACAGCATGTCAGAAATAGCCATTCTCCAGTGTAAGCTGTTCACCAAAGCCAATTGCAACTGATCTTTGATGAAATGATTCATGCGTTCGACAAGGCCATTGCTGCGGATGTGATAAAGAGAGGTTAAAATATGTTTGCTGTTATGCTCTCTAAGACAATATTGCATTTGCAAAGAAACCAGCTGGATGCCATTATCAGTCACCAGTTCCTCAGGAAACCCTTCACGGAGGAACACTTCCTTGAAAAAATTAATGATGGTTGAGGAATTAGCACACTCCACAAACTTTACCTCAGGTCATTTGGACATGTAGTCCACCAAGACCAGAGCATACAACGGAGAACTCCAAGTGATACAAAAAGGACCCGCAACATGAAAAGCTAGATTGCACCAAGGAGAATCATTCACAACAATGGGATCAATGGGAGAAGGAAAGGTTACCTGTGACTTGTCACTCAAAACACACATGCAACATTCCCTAACATAATGCTCACTGGATCTGTCCAACCCAGGCCACCAAAGAAGCACTTTGACTCTGCGCTTCATGGAACAAACACCAGGATGACCTTCATGAGCCAGGTCTAAAACTTTCTTACACATACAAATCGGAACAACCAAAAGACCACCTCTGCATAATATTCCATCCACCAAGGACAAATTCACAAACCGTTTTAAAATTAATAAATTCAGAGGACAAATTCTTGTTGATGGGCCAGCCATGAACCATATAATCAACAACCATCTTAATTTAATTTTCAACGGATAGAGCATGTAACCACTCACACTCATCCCATCCGCGTCGCCAATGAAAGGAAGTACAAAGGTCACAGGTAGGTACTTCGTTTATTGTGTCCCGTACAGGCAGCTCCCAGGCAGCAACTGCCACTACAGCACATTCTGAGGTCCACACAGTGAACACCAACACTGAACATACCCACCATTCTAATACAGATCCCCAACAAACGCATTATTCGTGTTTGCCTATGACTACAAAAATCAGCATTAGGGATCCAGACAACAGTACAGTTGGGCACTCAGGGCAGGGGTACATATCTATTACCATGCAGAGAACTTTTCCATCCCAACAGGTACTTTTTTTTTTTTTTTGCATCACGATTTATATCAGTGGAAATAGTCAGCATCATAACTACACTTACAGTAAGGGCACAACTCAGAGCGATGGTATTGATGACGCAAATAGTCATAACTTTTTGCTGTTGTTTATGAACCAGTTGCAGAATCCAGTTGTCTCAAGTTCATAAGCAATTCAAAGATAATGATGTATGAATCATTTATACAAGCTATCCTTCATTCAGTATAATTCATTAGGAGATGAAACATTTATTTTCCAAAAAGATAAACAATTTATGATGAATCGACGTTTAGTGCTGCAAGAATGTCACCTTCCAGTACTCATCAATCTTATATTATTATCTAGCTGCAGTGGCGGCAATCTACAAGTAACTTATATATTGCAAACATTTCACATTCAGATGTATGATTTATAAGTGCAGAGTGGGGGCAGTCAGTGCCACAACAAGACATAGATGTCCCTAGAAAAGCAGATTTTTCCTGATAATAATAACTAGGCCCCGGGCGAAATTTATATTACGCCAGTGTAATGTTCCATAATTTCATGACTGTCACCTTCAACTAATTATTATTGGTAAGAGAGTTTCCTGAAATGATGACACATGGTTGAAGAAGAACAACACAAACAGCCAAAACTCGAGCGGCTATTATTCATGACACACATCTTTTTTGTTCTATAGTTTTTTTAGATTGCAATGCATCCTTGCTTCGAAAATAAACACGAGGCCTCATATAATGCTAAAATGTAGCTCTAAATGCAGTTTTTGCAATTCAAATCAAATATAACTCTAAATGTAGTTTTTTGCATTTTACACGAAAGCAAACTGTGGGAATTTCGCACATCCCAAATAATAACCTAACAACCAGTGGAGTTATTAGAAGTTGATAATAAAACATTTCCTATGATTAATCTAAGGAGAGACACTGAACTAATAAGATAGTACAATTGCAATTGTTGTAATTGTCACCATTTCGAGAGTGTATTTTTTATCAGTTAGGGAGTGTAAGTAATGATCTGGTGGCATTGTTTGCTGATCACATTCAATATTCTGATCGGAGCGAGAGAAAAATATTGACTCATGGGCCACGAGCTACTTTCTTCGAAAAGCTATTAATCACCGTCCAGGAAATGTTACACGCCCACCTTAGGTTTTTTTATTTGGCGTTCAGACTTCCTGAATAATGGCAATAAATAGAGCTCCTCTTATTAGCTGTCAGGGTCATTGGTTCAGAAAGGCTTCTAGATACATTTTAGAAAATACTCATTTTTCCTTAATTGGAAAATGACTCAAATCATGCCCTAATCATTGTACGATGTTTCATTGAAGCACAATATGTCTTCCTCTATATTTAAAATCTCAGAACACCCATATTTTCAGAAAATCGCTCAAAACGTGGCTATTTTCCAGCCCTTAGTTCCAGCATAGTTGCGTTCGTTCGTGACAGTGTAGCATAAAGACGCCTATAGACATTTGGGCACTTTGTAAAAATCAATTCACCCATTCATTCATTTGAATAGGAGCACGACACGTAACTCAGCATGAAAGCGATGCACAAGGAAATAAATGCACAAGGAATATTTAACTCTATTAATCAGAAATGTGCATGTACCCAATAACTCCTACACTTATTAGGTTTTAACAGCAACCTTTCCAGCAGACAAGTTAATCAAACACTCACTTACATTACACATTTCAAGATGGAACCATGGGGCAGTATCTATCATTATACTCATCGTATAACTGTCTGCAATTTGCGACTATTGTTAAATTGTGTTAACTGATTAAATTACTAATACGTTGGTTCATAAAATTCAAAATTCGAGTGGGTCGCAATCTAACCTTCCTAATTAGTATTCATTGGGTAGATAGCAAAATGCTAATCCAGAGGGAAGAATGAACAATCACACTCCAGCAGGGGATCTGCACTGTTTTACATATGCCATATTGCCATGTCTGGATGGCAAACTATGAATATTGCTTTTGAACATTGGCTCTTTCAATTTTTCAGTACATTTCTGAGATTTTATTTAACGGAAAGAAAGGAATTCGTATCATACTAACTATGACATCAAAATACCGAAATGATTTGATACGCGCAAATTTACCTTTGCACTCACTCTATAACACCCCCTAAGCACCATACACAAGCTACAATGTTCGAAACAAAAGTTCATCCAAGTAGCTATAACCACATGCTCACACTACAGGTATGGCACAGCGCCTAGAGCACATGACTTCAGAGCATAGCACACACAGTTTAGGCTCAGACTTTCATCCCCCAGTCCGGCAGCAGCTTAGCTTAGCACCATGAGACTCTAGACAATGCCTCACAAATGTTCCGTACCCCAGGACTTTTAGACCAGAACAGGTCAGTAGTGCATCCTAGTAGGTATAAACACATGCTGACACTACTTCCACAGGTGTAGTGCAGCGGCCACGGCACATGATTTCACAGCATAAGACACACAATTTAAGTTCATGCTTTAATCCCCAAGTCCTGCACCAGCTCACCTTACCAGCATCAGACTCTACGCAATATCTCACTTAATTTCTGTAACCAACCACTTTCACACCGGTATGGGTGAATACTTCGCTTCACACCCCCTCTATAGCACACCTTAAACAACCCACAGAGGTTACAGTGCTCCTACCCTCCTATTTCACACTTTTTTTGCCCTTTTTTCCCCTGACTCGCTTCAACTGAATCACAAAATGGCAGCCAACACTTCCTAGTTGCAACTGCTCGCACCGCTCGCAGCCAATAAGCAGAAAGCTTGTGCTTGTGAAGCCTAAGCCAATCAGATGGCAGAATTCCCAAATATCAATATCTGTAAATTTCGATATTTCTCAAAAACTACTGAACAGATTTACACCAAATAAACAAAAGTGTAATTTCTAGACCAAGACCCTTCAACCTGCCAAATGTGGGGTAATTCTGTTCACATGTTCGACCTGTAGCCTTTTCTAAAGTTTCCTATGGAAATTAACATGTTTTGGGATCCCCTTTTTTCTCAGCCCCCCCCTTGACTAATCACCCCCAAACTTTCAACATAGGAGCTGCTATCAACAAAGAATTTGTTTTGAAAATTTCGCGAAGATTCGTCCTTCGACACCAAAGTTATTGGGAATAGACTGTTCCGATTCTCCTATGGTAACTAGGTCCTAACTATAACTGCCTACTGGCAAACGCCAGTAGGTAATATATATATATATATATATATATATATATATATATATATATATATATATATATATATATATATATATATATATATATATATATATATATATAATGCTCAAATCCAGTATCGCACTTAACGTGCACAAAGGAAACCGAACTCCGGGCAGCTGTGATTGCAAGTATCTAGTTTATAACAGCAACAGACGCGTTTCGGCGGAAGTGCCTTTTTCGATGTATATATATAAATATAAATATATATATTCACTGAAAAAAACCATAGGTTTCACACCAGTTATAGTTAGCTGGATATTTTACTGACATAAAACCATTAAAATTCCCACGTTATAGTTAGTTGGACTCACTATAACTTGCGCGCCTGCAATGCACTGCTGATGACGTCACATATTACATCACTCATGACATGGTCAGTGACATCACTCATGACATTATTATTATTATTATTATTATTATTATTGCATTTATTGAGCGCACAGCTACCCGGAGGTTTCCCGGCGCTTGCCTTGGGAACCCGTCCTGGCTTTTCCCTGTGAGATAGCCCCTACAGGGTATCCCCAAGGTGAAAGCCAGGCATCCTGTTTTCTCCATGTTAATTTCCATAGGAAAGTTTAGACAAGGCTAAAGGTCAAACGGGTGAACGGAATTACCCCAATTGTAGCAGGGAGGGGGTTTTGGTGTAGAAAGCACGCTTTTGTTTATTTGGGGTAAATCCGTTCAGTATTTTCGAGAAATATCAAAATTTACAGATATCAATATTTGGGAATTCTGCCATCTGATTGGCTGAGGCGTTAGGAACAGGAGCTTGCTGCTTATTGGCTGTGATGTGGTTGCAACTAGGAAGTGTTGGCTGCCATTTTGTTGAAGCGAGTAAGGGGAAAAAAGGGCAAAAAAAAGTAGGAAAGGAGGGTAGGAGCACTGTAAGCTTTGTGGGGGAGTGTGAAGCAAAGTAGTCACTGTTACCGGTCTGAAAGTGCGGTGTTGCTCAGAGTGACATGGTGCTGATATAATATGGTGCTACACTCGGGCATGAAACTGAGAGCCTAAACCATGAGGTCATTGCTGTAAAGTGATATGGCCACGTGTTTGTAGCATACATGTGCAAGTAGTGTTAGTAGGCGTTTATACCATACAGGGAGTAGGAAGCGAACTACTGACCGCTAATGTGTGTTTATAGTATACTGGAAGTGGGAAGTGAAGTACTCATGCCTACCGGTGTGAAGACTCGGGGATGAAACTTAGGTGATTGCTGTAAAGGGATCAGCTCTGGGCACTGTAGTATATGTGTGCAAGTAGTGTTAGTAGGCGTTTATACAATACAGGGAGTGGAAAGCGAACTACTGACCGGTACCGTAAGTTTATACTATATCGAAAGTGGGAAGTGAAGTACTCACGCCTACCGGTGTGAAGACTCAAGGATCAAACCGAGCTGATTGCTGTAAAGTGATGGGCTCTGGGCGCTATAGGATACTAGCCACTGTAGTATAAGTGTGTAAGTAGTGTTAGTATGCGTTTATAGTATATAGGGAGTGGGAAGCAAACTACTTACCCCTACTGGTGTGAAGACTCTGGGATTAAACTGTGAGCCTAAATTGTGAGCGCATTGCCGTAAAGTGATGTGCTCTGGGCGCGGTAGCATACCTGTGGAAGTAGTGTTAGTTTGCGTTTATGCAATATAGAGAGTGGGAAGCGAACTGCTTACCCCTACCGGTCTCAAGACTTGCGAATGAAACCATGAGCTCATTGCTGTAAAGTCATGTGCTCTGTGTAGTATTCCAATGTAAGTCATAGTAGAATGTTAGTATGTAATTCTACTAGAATCTAAGTATGTAATGTTAGAATGTAGGGCTGTCATGAGGGGAACCTTGCGGAGTTTGTACACGGTGCTGGAGAAGACGGTTGCCTTGCTGTCTGCTCCTGTTGGTATCTTTTTCAGGTGTCTTGTTTTCCTGTAATAAATTCCCTTATTGGATCCACTGCTGTCTGCCTCTTCACTACATAAATTTGGCGATGAGCGGGAGAAGGCAAAAAGAAGGCACCACTCACCAAAATTTCAAAATTGCTTGCGTTGTGCTGAAGACCCATTATCTTTGTTTAGCTGTTTCTACTCATGCCAGGGTCGTCAGCTCATTAAACTTTGTCATCCGACTTCTGGTAGGATTTTTAATTTTTATATTTTGCGCTTCCTCCGCTCCTTCACTACATTCTGGTCGCTGTACTACATGTGTGTAAGTAGTGTTAGAATGCATTTATACTAACAAATGCATCATGGTCCTAGTGAGGGCAACCTCTCAGGCGCAGCTCATACAATGAACCGGGGTGTGCATTCGCGGGACATTTGTGTTTGCTATTAGAGGGTTGCTGCATGGCTTCCACCCTGTGATAGCAAATCCTTGTTTGACTACTTGAAGCGAGAGGAGGAAAACCTTGTATCGTTTTAATACAGGGGATTTGGATGATACAAATGGAGAGAAAAAAAGAAACAAAAAAAGAAGCGGGGTCTCACCCGTTCATTTAAATGAGACCCCTGGTGGGTAATGTTCCGTGGCCGATCCAATTATTATATTGCGGGGTCTCTGTAGGACTGGGGATCTTAATGTCACTTGTAAATTAGGCACAGAAGGGCACAGAGACGTTTTGCAGCCTAGGGGACCGCCACCTTCCTGGGTATTGTTTAATAATTGTTCGGGGGGTCAAGGCCAACTGAAGTCCGGGAATCGACACACTCTGGGGCTTTATTTAAATATGCAGGGTGGGCCTCAGCAGTCCCTGAAGCCTCTGTGGTTCTAGGCAGTGCCTTATTGGTTCTGTAATCAAACGGGCAGTACTTATCGTGTTATAAATTGAACTCTTGCATTTGTAGATCTACCCAGGTTTCATTTGTGTAATAGTCAGTTAAATTATGTTTGGTAGGTGCACTGTAATATTAGAAAGGTTTGCCCCCATAAACTCCTTTAAAAGATGATTTTCACGATAAATAATAGAGAAGTGTTGTCAGAAAAAGACGACCTATACACTCAGTTGTTTATTTGAAAAAAAAATAACCTTTAATAAAACACAAATAAATAGAAATGCAAGTTTAATAGAACAAACAGTATAATATAAAAAACGTGAGTAGGACTCCCGTGGAAGCAGGTGGGAAACCTACAAGACAAAATTGAAACATAAGTGTGTGTGCTATGTGGAAGAGATAACGAAAGGTAGTCTGAATGAAAGAACCGTAGTGAGAATGGGAGGGAGGAGGAGTGGGTGGAAGGGAGAAGGGGAGGGAGAGTCAAAAGAAGAAAAGGAGGAGGCAACAGAGCCTCGGCCTACTGCACCCAGGCCTTAGTGTTTACCCTCCCGTCACCCGTTTGTCTAGGACGCTGGGGTCCGTGAGAAAGAGTGTGGTTCAGCAAGTCCTTAAAATGAAACACATGAGGCAAGAGATTGGGGGCCATATTATCAAGGAGCAGCGATAAGGGGTTGATCATATGCCCTTGTGAATTCCCATAGAAGCCCAGGTTCAGGTGTGAAAATGGGCTTCTATGGAAATTCACAAGGGCATATTATCAAACCCATTGTCGCCACTTTAGCTGCAGTTTCCTGTGGCTAAAGCGGTGATGATGTTATCGCTGTTCTTTGATAAATATTCCTACATTATTAGCTACGGGAAAATCCTTGCCTGCACCAGTGCACCCAGGATGCTGCACCCCAGCCCCTTCCCCCGCATTCGGCTCTATTGTATGTCCAGCACACCGAGGCTTCACTGCTCACCTGCCACCACCAGTGTGTCCCACGATGTGTTGGTGCAAGCTCCGAGTCAGGGGTACATTTGTACGGTAGGAGACAGGGCTCCGGTCAGGTGTCTTGATACCACGATGGAAAGCGTTAGAATGCCCAGGGCATCATTGTGGAGTGAGCCCCAACTCTGCCCTACTTGAGCCAATCAATTGAATGTCTGAAAAGGGAGAAAAATTTAATGGTTGAAACGTCTGGAGGTAAATAAAGGTTTATTTCAAGCTTGATAGAAAACAGGAGTTGAGTGCATCCTTCGTTTCTTAAGTACGATCTAACAACTGTTAGTGGTAATCGTGCGTGGTTCAAAGAGGAGTTGGAGCGCTCGAAAATTCACAAGGTTAAATAATAATACGTTATTCGAAGGTTTATATGGAAAGGAACAGAGCGCACGCTAGAAGCATAATGTGCGTGTGTGATGCAGTGGCGGAAGGCTGTGTGCACGTACATTTAGTAACAAGCTCACTACAGTGCCCTAAAAGCCAACGTCCTGTGTCTGTAGGGCAGCGCTGCCCGCTGGCTCAGGCCTACAGTATGGTACAGCAGGTGCTTAAAATTAGACAAATGTGACTGAATAAGGTCAGAGATCACATCATTACACACAGCAACATCGCTTTTTTGCACGTGCGCACTCAGGGTGATGCACCTCACCACTCCAGCAGCATTGCGATCAACAGTTGTCTGTAGGCCAGTGCTGTCCGCTGGCTCAGGCCTACAGTCCAGTCCAGCAGGTATTTAAAATGAGACAGAGATGAGACTCAATCAGGTCAGAGATCACATCATTACGCATGGCAACATCGTTTGTTCGCACCTGTGCAGCCAGGGTGATGCACCCCACCCGTCCTGCCGCACCGCGCTCAGTTGAAGGTCCTGTGCATCCAGGCCGCTCTGTTTACCTGCTGTCATTGTTGTGTGAGCAAACACTACGGGCAGCAGTGCTCACAAATCAGCTGGAGTGATGATTTCAGGATATTGGACACCTCGTGGATACCTTTCCAGGACGACGGGCAGTAGGTCTCACAATTTAGAGCCTATGTTGATTGCCAGGATGGTGTACACCGCATGGATCCCTTTTTTTATTGCGCATTGTGATACTCGAGGTGGATGCAGCCATATTGCCGGAGGCAGTGTGGAAGAAGAGGGATTTGCTTTGTCGTGGTTATCCTATTTATAAGTACGCAAAGGCCAGCGTAAGGGTGTGAATAATTATTCCGGGGACCTGGGTGTTGTTCAGTTCCGGCCTGGCCAGGAAGTGTACTTATGTGTGTTGATTTTATAGTTTTGACCTCACAGAGTGTGCAATTTACATTAGTGTAGCATGTGTTGGAGGGTGACAACTATCGTTAATGAGATGGTGTTTGAAAAGATTGAAGGGTGAACATCACATGTCGTTGTCAAGGTTGTGGATATGCGCGGACACGCATGTCAATGGTGTGTGGTATAATTGAAAGTTTTGCAATCGCAAAGCGTACACATGTGAATGTGGTCGGCTGGAGGGAGGATCAGCAGTGAGGCACCATCATACACAGTGATAACACTCATTACAGTCAAGGAACACATGCCAAATGTGAATCTGAAAGTCTCACATATATCACACAAGTATATTGGTAAAGCCTGTCAACAGAGCGTACAGCAAAAGAAATCTACACATTGCTGTTTACTGTTTGTCACATGTGATCCAGGATGTGCACTCTGCCCATGGCTCCTGATACTTCTTAGAGCGAGGAATACCCAGGCCGAAAGGGAGCACAATAATGTGCACACACACCAGGGGCATCGTGTAACACATATTTGTTTTTTGATGTAACATTTGAGATGCATGGTAATGACACGTGGAAGGCTAATGTACAGACCATGAATATTGATCAAGATGATTGTTGCATGTTGTGTGTAGTATAGGATATGTGTGCACAGCAAAAAACTTTTCAAAAAAGCTCTCTAGCAGAAGAGGTGTCTCTCATCAAATGCTGTTGAGAGAATTAGTAAAATGGGAGGGGTCGTCCAACTGTTACAATGGGAAATGTTATGAAGCAATAAAATACTTTTTTTTAAGCTCACATGGCAATCACGCACCAACCGTGCAAGGAGGCTGCACCCAACGCGATTTTAACAAAATATATTTATCATAATATATGTTTATTACAGTTAGAAATATTTAAATGTTCGAAATATTTTAGATTTTCGCTTGCTCTCCTCTGCTGTTTAAAGTTATTTAGATATACTTTTATTACAAAAAAAATGAGGGAATGGCATACCTGGTGCGACACTATATGTCTGTGATGTAACACAGGTCCTGGCAGCATGTGCTTGTCGCATACGCAATGCGCAGCAGGAGCGACCACATACGTACATGACGTAATGCGTGGCTTGGTACTGTGTACCCATCGGATACCAAAGTAGCAGCTGGGGTGACTTCATGTGTATATGATATTACGGCGGATGCGGTGCCACAAAGTCGTCAGATACGAAATGCTCATCATTTGAGTTTAGCAATATGGCGGAAAGGATTTGCATGGTTGATGGAGCTTAGTAGGCTACTGGTATGGGACTGCAGTTTTATTCGAAAAAAAATATATTGAAATATTGGTTTGGGAAGATATAATACATTACATAATTTTTAAAGTTAAAAAAGCAGTATATTAGAGTTGCTAAATATTTTTTACAAATTGAAAAAATATAGGTTTTAGAAACATTAAAATATGAAATTAATATTTAAAAATCCTTAGAAATTCACTGAAAAAAACATATGTTTTAGGCACGTTATAGTTAGGAATTAGCATTTAAAAAACCTTAGAAATTCCCTAAAAAAAACATAGGTTTCAGGGACATCATAGTTATTTGAACATTTGACTCATATTAAACCAGAGAAATGTGCCTGGTATAGTTAGTTGAGCTAACTATAACTTGCGCGCCTGCAATGCACTGCTGATGATGTCACATATGACATCATTCATGACAAAGTCAGCGACATCACTGACGACATCACTGATGACATCTCAAATGACATCACTGATGACATCACTCATGACATCATGCACGTGACAATCTGATGCAAATACTGATGCAATAATATAAACTTTGATACACCCATTCTAAAATGCTGAATACTATTTTTGAAACCACACACAGAAGAATGCCATATACTACATTGCACTCACTATTTCCTAGGTCTACACACACATGAAGTCACTTATACTTGTAGTTACTCATCAATACAGGACTATAATATGCACTCATAATCTATACATGCAGTCATACACTGCCACTCATCCATAGAGTTACTCACACACCTAGTCAGTAAAGCAAAGAATCAATCACATACCCATTTAGTCATGTATAGTTATACACACCAACTTTGTTATTTTTAGTCATCCCACATCACTTATTCATACAGATACTAACACATATTTACTGTCTTATACAATCACTGATAGAAGCAGACACTTATTCATACACCCACTCTTGAAAAAAACGTACTCTCATCATGTATACTCAATATTATACTTCAACACTCACATCTACTGCCTTAAAACATATATAGTTACTCAAAGATATACCACTGAGACGTTTATTCACTCACCAACACACCCATAGACACACTAATTCACCCATACAGTCCTTTGCAGATGCACTTTTTAATCCATACAACCACTGAATCACCCACTAAGACATCTATGCACAGACTCATACACCCCCCACGCACCTACCCACACAGACGCTCAGGGACCCATACAGATACTCAGACTACAAATCAATAATCTATATAGATACTCATGTTGCTATTTAGCAACCCATGCAGAGAGACTAATACAGACTTTTACATAGTTTAGTCACTAACCCATGCATTCAGTAAGACACGTTCAATCACTCACTTAAACAGTCAGTCACGCATGTATGAAATAATTCCTTTAGGCACTTGTAAATGCATTCATTCTTCAATACACCTTGGCATATATGTATCAAACATATTTAACCTTTACAGAAACACACATTCACTGGATGATGTCATGAGTGATGTCATCAGTGATGACATTTGAGATGTCATCAGTGATGTCATCAGTGATGCCATGACCATATCATGAGGGATGTAATATGTGACATCATCATCAGTGCATTGGGGGTGCGCAAGTTATAGTTAGCTCAACTAACTATAACATGCAAATTTCTCTGATTTTATTTTGGTGAATTTCTAAGGTTTTTTAAATGCTAATTCCTAACTATAACATGCCTAAAACCTATGTTTTTTCAGTGAATATATATTATATATATATATATATATATATTCACTGAAAAAACCATAGGTCATAGACCATATATAGTTAGGAATTAGCATTTACAAAACCTTGAAAATTCACTGAAAAAACCATGGGTTATAGTCCATATATAGTTAGGAATTAGCATTTACAAAACCTTATTTTACTCAACAACAGACATAATGATGCACAAATTAAGACAGTTTAGTCACTAACCCATACACTCAGTGAGACACATTTAATCACTCACTCATACAGTCAGTCACGCACCTACTAAATCCTTCATCCAGACACTTCTACATCTACTCATTCTTCAATATGTAAAACATATTTAAACTTTACAGAAACACAGAGTCACTGGATGTTGTCATCAGTGATGTCATCAGTGATGTCATTTGAGATGTCATTTGAGATGTCATCAGTGATGTCACTGACCATGTCATGAATGATGTAATATGTGACATCATCAGCAGTGGATTGCGGGTGCACGATATATAGTTAGTGCAACTAACTATATATGGAATTTCAATGGTTTTGTGTGAGTAAAATAAGTTTTGTAAATGTTAATTCCTAACTATATATGGTCTATAACCCATGGTTTTTTCAGTGAATTTTCAAGGTTTTGTAAATGCTAATTTCTAACTATATATGGTCTATAACCTATGGTTTTTTCAGTGAATTTCAATGGTTTTTTAATAGCAAATATCAAAAGCTTTAAAATGTCAAGTACGTGATAGGTAAAAACTTTTTTGTGTTTATGCACGCTGATGTGCTTTTAACGCTGCCCCCCCCCCCCTCTTTTCTTTTAGGAGTATTCTCTCTTTGCAGATAGTGAAGGGTAGGTAACGCAGGCCTTTGCCTCCGTTGTAATCCGTCGTGCCTGCTTCCAAATCCATTTGATTGATTGTTATCCAAGCATTTACTGTTTTGGAATTGGTTCTCTTAGGTTCATTCTCTTTTTACAAACAAGCACAGAGTCGCAATACTCTGTTTAGTCTTTGCAGATAGTGAAAAATCGTTAGAAAAAACAAAAGGAATCAAGCAAAATCAGTAGGCCACTAATGGGATCTCTTTTAGAACTTGCTAAAATAGAAACATTAGGAACAACCCCTCATGAGAAATATGAAACTAGTGAGAGGAACTGAGCTTGACGCCATGATGGCTGCAAGACAGCTCGGCTCCGCCGCCCACCCCGCCCAAAATAACAAACCCTATGCAAATATTATAAATATATACAACACACCAGCAAAGTAACAGGGTAAAACGTTTTATTAAATAACTATTTACATGGCAGTCTGCTGCAACATCGATCCAAATGCATGCCGCCGTTCCCGTGATTTCTCCCCAACTACTCTGCGGCCTATGAGATGGAGAGGCCGGGGCGTTGACTAGGCGGGGCCTCCAGCCGCAACCACAGCGCCAACGATCGCTGCTGACGGAGGGGAGCCTTGCCGGTGAGAGCAACTGATCTGAAGAACAGCTGCCTGCGGTGCCTCCCTGAGCCGCTTGACGGAGGCCCCCGAGGGGCGGTGTGGTGGCACGGACTCGGAGGGGGCGCTTGGCTCCTGCCCCCTCTCCAAGTCTTGTTGCCCTGGTATGGCCTGAGATCGCCCCCGACATAGGCGGCCGGCTCCCGGGGTCAGGCGGAACTTGTTGCCTTTTGATGCCTCTTCCATTATGGACCTTGTCCCACAATCCGTTTGACCTGAAGACACGTCCTGCGGTGCCCTGGTCCAACCATCACATATACCTGCGCCAGGAGACGGGGTGGGGTGCACTGGAAGGGAGAAGCGGCACGAACGAGCCTTCTCCACCTCCCCAGGTGGAGGTTTCTCAGCTACACCCCAGCGCTTCACTTGACAAGCTGGGTAGCGCCCGCTCCTGCGGCACAGTGCCTCGCTCGGCCAGCTGAATTACGCCTGCTCTTGCTATTACAGCGTCTCACCCGACATCCGGCTGAATTGCACCCACTCTTGCGGTACAGCGACAGGCGGCTGCCACGGAGCTCAGGAAATGGCGGTCGACTCCACAGACTTGGGCGTGGCCTGCAAGGATGGCTCTGGGCAACCCTGGAACTCGGACGCTTGACTGCTAGGGCATGGGCCCCATTCCCAAAAGCATCCCCTCAGCCTTGAAGATTCTACAAGAGTCACTGGGGCCCCCGACTCCCGCAGACTTCCGGTGGGGAGCGACTGCCATGATTGCTATCGGAATGGCCACGACGTAGCCACGGGGTGCTCTCATGCTGACGCCAGCTTCAGTCTGAAACATCCAGAAACACTGTAGACTACCAATTCGATCAGTTCCGGTGGAGCCCCAATGACGTATCGCGTTGTTGCGTAATGCGTCATATGACGCGCCGCGTTAGCGCACCCGGAAATTCTCCGGTGCCCGAGGCGCGAAGCGCAGCTTTCCGGAAGCCACCCGGGGCGCGGCGCGGAACGCGTAACGTAAGCATAACAGGTCATGTGACTTGTTAATAAAACTTTTCATTGGTTCATTTCACTTTTTGGTTCCTAATGATGTAAGGCTAGGTCATGTGACCTAAAAATAACACTTTTCATTGGTTTAGAACTATTTTTTGTCCCAAATGATGAAAACCCCTCCTTGTTTCCTCACTCTGACTTTCATCTTTGTGAGAGGAAGACCTTTTTTCATCACTTAGCAATAGCAAGTGTTGTAGCTTCAGCTGCTGCATCCCCACCACCACCACCACCTCCTAGGAAGAGAGTACCACCTCCTCAGGTGGTGGTTGAGCAAGAGGTGCCCCCCTCCCACACCTTCTTGTTGCCTGATTCGGCCAACTCAATCGATCGAGCATGAGACTCTGTTGTGATCTGAAGAACCGCTGCCTGCGGTGCCTCCCTGAGCCGCTTTATAGAGGCCCCCGAGGGGCGGTGTGGTGGCGCGGACTGGGAAGGGGCGCTTGGCTCCTGCCCCCTCCCCAAGTCTCGCTCGGCCAGCTGAGTTTCGCCCATTCTTGCGGCCTACGACATGGAGAGGCTGGGGCGTTGACTAGGCAGGGCCTCCGGCCGCAACCACAGCGCCAACGATCGCTGCTGACGGAGGGGAGCCTTGCCGGTGAGAGCCACTGATCTGAAGAACCGCTGCCTGCGGTGCCTCCCTGAATAGTTTGACAGAGGCCCCCGAGGGGCGGTGTGGTGGCGCGGACTGGGAGGGGGCGCTTGGCTCCTGCCCCCTCCCCAAGTCTCGCTCGGCCAGCTGAGTTTCGCCCACTCTTGCGGCCTACGACATGGAGAGGCCGGGGCGTTGACTAGGCGGGGCCTCCGGTCGCAACCACAGCGCCAACGATCGCTGCTGACGGAGGGAAGCCTTGCCGGTGAGAGCCACTGATCTGAAGAACCGCTGCCTGCGGTGCCTCCCTGAACCGCTTGACGGAGGCCCCCGAGGGGCGGTGTGGTGGCGCTGACTGGGAGGGGGCGCTTGGCTCCTGCCCCCTCCCCAAGTCTCGCTCGGCCAGCTGAGTTTCGCCCACTCTTGCGGCCTACGACATGGAGAGGCCGGGGCGTTGACTAGGCGGGGCCTCCGGCCGCAACCACAGCGCCAACGATCGCTGCTGACGGAGGGGAGCCTTGCCGGTGAGAGCCACTGATCTGAAGAACCGCTGCCTGCGGTGCCTCCCTGAACCGCTTGACGGAGGCCCCCGAGGGGCGGTGTGGTGGCGCGGACTGGGAGGGGGCGCTTGGCTCCTGCCCCCTCCCCAAGTCTTGTTGCCCTGGTGTGGCCTAAGATCGCCCCCGACATAGGCGGCCGGCTCCCGGGGTCCAGCAGAACTTTTTGCCTTTTGGTGGCTCTTCTATTCTGCACCTTGTCCCACAATCCGTTTGACCTGAAGACACGTCCTGCGGTGCCCTCGCAATGTGGCCTGGTCCCTGAATGTGTGCAGGGGGACGGTATTCCTCGCTCGGCCAGCAGAGTTGCGCCCACTCTTGCGACCTACGACAAGGAGAGGCCAGGGCGTTGACTAGGCGGGGCCTCCTGCCGCAACCACAGGACCAACGATCGCTGCTAACGGAGGGGGGCCTTGCCGGTGAGAGCCACTGATCTGAAGAACCGCTGCCTGCGGTGCCTCCCTGAACCGCTTGACGGTGGCCCCCGAGGGGCGGTGTGGTGGTGCGGACTGGGAGGGGGCGCTTGGCTCCTGCCCCCTCCCCAAGTCTTGTTGCCCTGGTGTGGCCTAAGATCGCCCCCGACATAGGCGGCCGGCTCCCGGGGTCCAGCGGAACTTTTTGCCTCTCCCTGAATGTGTGCAGGGGGACGGTATTGATTGGATCAAGAAGGCGGCTTCACACAAAGCTGACTCAAGTGTTGCTGCTGATGCTATGCAGACAAAAACTGGTTTTCAGTTTGTACATTCTTCAGGATTTTTCCATCCAAGGCTGGTTGAGAGTTTGTAGATCGATGGCTTCAGATTTTCAACATACTACTCTTCAACATTCTTCATAAATGTAACAATGTGAGACTCACTAGGAGAACGGCCGTTTATCTTTCCTTTCAAAATGCTGCCAACAATATTTTCTGAATGGAAGACACCATCTTGTAGCATAAAGGGCTGCGTCAAGGGTGATATTGCCCAGAATGTCTTGTTTTCTAGTGCTCGTAATGACGAAGCCAGAACTGCCGAAAGGGATTCTGGTCCTGCCGCTACTTATTGGAGACATTGAACTATACTCTGAACCTGCCTGGCCTCAACCAAAATGGCGCCAGTATGGGAGCGACTTGCAACTCCTTATGACGTTCTAGTTACTTAGCCTTGAGGTTTTGGGGGATGTATGCGGTCTTTGTGCACATGGCGGGCGGGGAAGGGTACTGACTGGGAATACGGACAACCCTATTGATGTCGATTTTTCATTTTTTTATTGTATTAATAAAGCTTCGAAGTAATGTTACCCATGATACTCGCCCATGGTGTGCGTATGGACGATTTTATTGTAACTGATCCTGTTATACTTTCAATTAAAAAATCAACCTTCACTGATCCTGCAACCGCTTGTCACGTTTAGTTTTTTCAATTAAATGGCTCGCTTGTTACATACTCCTATACCCCTGGCTTTTGAAAGACACCATCTTGTAGAATAAAGGGCTGCGTCAAGGGTGGTATTGCCCAGAATGTCTTGTTTTCTAGTGCTCGTAATGACGAAGCCAGAACTGCCAAAAGGGATTCTGGTCCTGCCGCTACTTATTGGAGACATTGAACTATACTCTGAACCTGCCTGGCCTCGACCAAAATGTCGCCAGTTTGGAAGCGACTTGCAACTCCTTATGACGTTCTAGTTACTTAGCCTTGACGTTATGGGGGATGTATGCGGTCTTTGTGCACATGGCGGGCGGGGAAGGGTACTGACTGGGAATACGGACAACCCTATTGATGTCGATTTTTCATTATTGATTATTGTATTAATAAAGCTTCGAAGTAATGTTACCCATGATACTCGCCCATGGTGTGCGTATGGACGATTTTATTGTAACTGATCCTGTTATACTTTCAATTAAAAAATCAACCTTCACTGATCCTGCAACCGTTTGTCACGTTTAGTTTTTTCAATTAAATGGCTCGCTTGTTACATACTCCTATACCCCTGGCTTTTGAAAGACACCATCTTGTAGCATAAAGGGCTGCGTCAAGGGTGATATTGCCCAGAATGTCTTGTTTTCTAGTGCTCGTAATGACGAAGCCAGAACTGCGGAAAGGGATTCTGGTCCTGCCGCTACTTATTGGAGACATTGAACTATACTCTGAACCTGCCTGGCCTCGACCAAAATGGCGCCAGTATGGGAGCGACTTGCAACTCCTTATGACGTTCTAGTTACTTATTCTTGACGTTATGGGGGATGTATGCGGTCTTTGTGCACATGGCGGGTGGGGAAGGGTACTGACTGGGAATACGGACAACCCTATTGATGTCGATTTTTCATTATTGATTATTGTATTAATAAAGCTTCGAAGTAATGTTACCCATGATACTCGCCCATGGTGTGCGTATGGACGATTTTATTGTAACTGATCCTGTTATACTTTATATTAAAAAATCAACCTTCACTGATCCTGCAATCGTTTGTCACGTTTAGTTTTTTCAATCAAATGGCTCGCTTGTTACATACTCCTATACCCCTGGCTTTTGACCCTTTCCTACGCGCGGTCTGTACTACCGCCCTCGGGCGATCTATGTAATGAACAGACTACCATTGCCGAAACACAAGGGAATGCATCTCAGAGAGATAAGTCAAGTACGTGGTAGATAAAAACATTTTCGTGTTTATGCACGCTGATGTGCTTTGAACGCTGCCCCCCCCCCCTCCTCATCATTTAGATTACCACCGCCCATTGCACAAAAGCGTACCAGGCGCTCCCCACGCAAAAAAAACCCGTTTGGTTTTTTTTTGCCCCTCGGGCCCTTTTAAAGCCTCCACATCAAACCTAGGGGGTCAGGGAGGATCTACTATGCCCCCTTATGGTCATTTCCCCCTTCATTTTGGCCTCCTCTTGTCTCTCGATCCTACCGAGAGACAAGTTGGCGGCCGCTCCGGACTGTTTAGAATGTTGACAGACACCGGAGAGCCAATCAGCTTCACTTCGCAAAGTTCCGTTACGCGTCAAGTACGCGAACCGGAGCGCTACCCGGAGCGCTGTCACAGATATATATATTTTTTTGAACAATAATTTATCAAAATCCACTGGAGCACATATATTGAGACCTAGCAAAGGCGCATCGGGCTAACGGTCCCTACAATTTTGCCAAGTTTCATGCAAATCCATTCAGCCGTTCAAGCTAAAAGTGAGGCCAACCGCCCTATGGAAATTAACATGGGAAAAACGCGTTTTGGGACCCCCCTTTTTTCTCGGCCCCCCCTTGACGAACACCCCCCAAATTTTTAGGGGCTGCTCAGAAATAAAATGTGCCATTTTCCTGAAAATTTCTGCAAATTCCGTCCACAAACGCCAAAGTTATTAGATATTGAATTTTCAAAAATCCCATAGAGAAAAAATTCTGACTATATATACCTACTGGCGACCGCCAGTAGGTAATATATATATATGTATATATATATTCAATGAAAAAACCATAGGTTATAGTCCATATATAGTTAGGAATTTGCATTTACAAAACCTTGAAAATTCAATGAAAAAACCATTGGTTTTAGGCTATATATAGTTAGGGATTTGCATTTACAAAACCTTATTTTACTCGCATAAAACCATTGAAATTCCATATATAGTTAGAAGCGCTAACTATATATCGTGCACCCGCAATCCACTGCTGATGATGTCACATATTACATCATTCATGACATGGTCAGTGACATCACTGATGACATCACTGATGACAACATCCAGTGACTGTATGTTTCTGTAAAGTTAAAATATGTCTTACATATTGAAGAATGAGTGGATGTATAAGTGTCTGGATGAAGGATTTAGTAGGTGCATGACTGACTGTATGAGTGAGTGATTAAATGTGTCTCACTGAGTGCATGGGTTAGTGACTAAACTGTCTTAATTTGTGCATCATTATGTCTGTTGTTCTGTAAACTGTTGCATGTGTTGATAAGTAGCTATATGAGTAACTATATGGGTTATTGATTGGTTGCCCAAGTATTTGTATGGGAGACTGAGTGTGTGTGTGGGTGGCTGGGAGGTGTATGACTCTGTGCATAGATGTGTGAGCAGTTGATTCACTAGATGTATGGTTTCAAAAGTGCATGTGGAAACAGCTGTATGGGCGGTTGACTGTGTGCATGAGTGTATTGGTGAGTGAATGGATGTCTCAGTGCTACATGTCAAAGTAAGTACATATGTAAAACACAGTACATGTGAGAGTTGACATATATAAATAACTGTGCATAAGAGCCAGTGAATGTGTGAGTGGCTGTATGGATCATTGTGAACTTGTATCAGGGATTGTATAAGAGAGTAAATATGTGTTAGTATATGTTTGAATAAGTAAAGTTTGTATAACTGTATAGTTGAGGAAATGGAGGTGTGATTGATTCTTTGCATGACTGACTAGGTGTGTGAGTAACTCCATGGATGAGTGACAGTCTGTGAGTGTTTGTTTACACTGATTGTATCTAAGGTTATATTAGAGTCTGAAGAGGTTCATCGTATTATCACATGAATGATATCATCAGTGATGTGATCAGTAATGTCAAATGAGATGTCATCAGTGATGTCATCAGTGATGTCATTTGAGATGTCATCAGTGATGTCATTTGAGATGTCATCAGTGATGTCATCAGTGATGTCACTGACCATGTCATGAATGATGTAATATGTGACATCATCAGCAGTGGATTGCGGGTGCGCGATATATAGTTAGCGCTTCTAACTATATATGGAATTTCAATGGTTTTATGCGAGTAAAATAAGGTTTTGTAAATGCAAATCCCTAACTATATATGGCCTAAAACCAATGGTTTTTTCATTGAATTTTCAAGGTTTTGTAAATGCAAATTCCTAACTATATATGGACTATAACCTATGGTTTTTTCATTGAATTTCAATGGTTTTTTAAAAGCTAATATCTGTAGCTGTAAAATATATTCTTCTTTAAATCTTGAAATATATTTTTCATGTTCTTTAGACAATTTTTTTAAAACATTTTTTTTTGTTTCGCTCCCAGTCCGCGAACCGGTCAGCTTCCCGTTTGCTCAATTTAAAGCCGCGGCTTAGTACGCGAACTAGTAAACGTTCCTTTAGCGTAACTGTTACGTTCGCATGACGTTTTGCGTTATCGCGTAATACGTCATTGGACGCGCCAAGTTAGCGGACCCGGAAGTGGACCGGAAAGCGGAGCAAAGCGCGAAACGTAAACACAGCAGGTCATGTGACTCGATAATTACACTTTTCATTGGTTCATTTCACTTTTGGTTTCCTAATGATGTAATACTTGGTCATGTGATATAAAATTAACACTTTTCATTGGTTTAGAATTTTTCCTTCTCCCAAATGATGAAAACCCCTCCTTCTTTCCTCACTCTGACTTTCATCTTGGTGAGAGAAAGACCCTTTTTGATTCTTCAGCAATGGCTTCAATGGTTGCTTCAGCCAGTGTGCCCCCACCACCTCCTCCACCTCCTCATGGGAAGAAAGGACCACCTGCTTCACTAATTATAGAAGAGGAGGAAAATCAAGAAGAGGAGGAAGAGGAAGAACATCCAGAGTTTTTGCCAGAGGAGCCCAGGAGATATAACAGGAAAGAAAATTACATCTGGCAATTTTTTAAATTTCCAGCTGACCAAAAAAAAGTAAATGCCAGATACGTCTTTTGTCGCATTTGCGGCGATCGTCTTTCAAGGGGCACAGACAAAAAGTACAGCTATGGGAATCATACAATGCACAGGCACATGAGTCGATGGCACCCTAACAATTACAGTAATGCCCAACTTCGCGACCAACAACAAAATCCCCCAGAAATGTCAAGAAGATCTGTTGTTCAGGAGGTATCGGGACCGGAGGCGAGGGAGGTGATCCCGAACATCCAAATCAACATGGGAGAAGTGAAGCAAGTCTGTGTGTGGTGCAACCAGACACTTTGCTACCGCGAAAGTAGCATTACCCTTATAATGAGAGCCATCAACAATCATGTGTGCCCAAAACGCCCCAAAAAGTAAATTCTTCTTTTTTTTTGTTGCTCCTGTTGAGCCGTCTTCGATGAATCATTTTTGTTTCCCCCCTCCCCCCAAAAAATAAAAAAAAATACAAAATGTTCAAAAAAAAACAAAAAAATATAAAAAATGTTCAGAAAACTAATAAAAAAAATTTAAAACAACAAAAACAAAAAAAAAAGTTCTTTTCAGAACTACCTCCCCATTATTAAAAAAAATTGGTAGAATTCTTTGAACTCTGCCAAGCTCTATTTCTATTAGTTCGCTCCCAGTTCACACTCCGGTACGCGAACTTTGAGCGTACCCAAAAAATTTTTTTTAAAAAAAGGAACAGTAAGTATAAGGAAAGGAAACAGACAGTTATGTTACAAAAAAAGACAGCTATAGAGAGTAAAGAAAAGATACTGTTACCCGCAATTCACTTCTGATCATGTCATATATTACATAATTTTTGACATGGTCAGTGAGATCATCAGCAGTGGATTGCGAGTAACAGTTTTTTTTGTTTACTTCCTATAGTTGTCTTTCTTGTAACAAAAATGTCTTTTCCTATCCTTATACTTACTGTTCTTGTTTTAAAAATTTTTGGAGATCATTCAGAAACAGTAACATTAATAGAGACAGAACTAGTGAATAATAATGAAGAAGTATGAGAAGAGAGGGACTGAGAAAAATACTGGAAGGAGTAGAAAAATTAAGTAATAGAGAAAGGAAGGAGAGAAGTAGCAAACACAGGAAAGTAAAGATTAAAGAAATGAAGCAGTAGAACTAATAGATGTTAAATGTGATAGATTAAATGAATGATTGAGGGTGACGATAAGGTGTGTCCTCTCTAAAAGTTTGTTTAAGGTGAACCGTACTCTGGGTTGCATATCAAATTTATGCTTGTTGAAGAATACAGACGAGATAATAGATGTGAAGACCTACCATTGCAGTAAAACATGCCCACTTATTACATCAATCATAACATAGTCAGTGACATCATCAGCAGTGGAATGCAGGTTAAAAAAGTAGAAAACATTTACCTTATAATTCATGTTAACTTTTCAAGCAAATTTTTCATACATTCAATCTGTAAAAGAGAGAACAAACATTTCCAAAAATATTAAAACATGTATTTAAAAATTTGAAAAAAGAAGGGAAAAGGTTCAAGAAGAAACAGTTTTTAAACAACTTTGACACTTACAGAAACCTCTACTTCTCTACGACCCCTACACAATCCTAAAGATATTTATTTTAAACAAACAGTATCTTCATGCTGATGAAATGAGGCCTATTTTGAAACATGATGCTTCTTTTGCATTGCTTATGTCTCACAATAGTGATGCAATAACAGCGCAAAAGAGATGTAAAACCATCATAAAATTGTGTCAAACATTTTAAATGATTGTTTTAGGATGCAAATAAGATGTGTGCTTTCAAGAGCTTTCTTTGAGGTGAGGCCTATTTCTTTTTTTTTAAAAAAACAGTACCTAGAAGTACAGCACTATAAGCATTAAAATTGACACTTACAGAAGACTCAGCTTCTCCATATCTACCTCACATTTCTAAATGTATATCATAATTTCAAAAAGCATAACATTAATTATACATGTTAAATGGTTTATTTTTGCTGTTCTCAGAATGTATCAAATTTCACTTAAATCAGTGACTTGAAGGTATTCATCATGTAACAGCGGGGAAAAAAAAACACAATCAAAATGACTGTGTTTAAAAAACCCATACAAACTAAGAAAACTGATTTCAAAACTCCTTAAAATTAACTTACTTTCAATGACGTCGAAGGATCTCCTATGAACAGCATCCACTCTGTTGTGCTATAAATATTTTCAGCCCGCCACTTTCTGAAAGAAAACCTCCATCGATACGAAAAATATGTTACATAGAAAAAAAGACTTCTCTCATTCTATCACATGTTTCCACTAGGCCAAATCATGTTGCCGCGATTCGCAAGTCTTATAATTCTTCCAATCAAATCCCGACATTTTCTATTTTCGCAACTTTAAAAAAAAAACATTTGAGAATATTTTCACAATCCTGGACTACTAATATCTTACTCTTCTTTGTCACTCATGTTCTCCTTTTCCTATGACACTGATACTGCTTACTATGAAGCAGACTTACTTGCATCAGGTTTATATAGTTGGATTTTTAATCTAGACAGCATTGCAGACTTACATTCCCTCTACTTAAAATTTTGGTTTTAAAAAAACCAGATAAGAATTTTTAAGGTCAAACGGCAATTTTTTTTTGAAAGTTACAACGGAATCATTGCAGAATGACCAGCCGTTTTGAGACTTTAAGTAAGCTGTATAATGTCCTGATGTTGTTGATAGACCATCGTGATAGATAATTGCTACAGTTACAAAAGTCCTCCCTGATATTGACAGCTGAGAAGCCACAAATTTTTTTATTAAAGTTGACAATTTTGATCCATCAGGCCTACATCGTTGGATCATTAAAATGACATACTGGCCATATCTACGTATAAATAATGGTGACATCATATCACATTTACATTGGCTACACTCCATGTTGTGATCCGCTGCATTTACTAGCTTATTAAAGGACACTGATTTACTGTCTGGCAAAGTTAAATATATAAATCTTTCTGAGTCTACACTAGTAGTACTTGATACCATACAGTTCTCGCAGTCATGCTGCCATTGATAAGAAAGCCCAAACAGGTGATCTACATCTACACCCTCATCTTGCAAAACATCAAGCATATACATTAAAAACTCCTGACAATCTTGCTGATTATTTTCAGAGAAGTCTGTTTGACCTGAACATTCATCTAACAGATAACGAACTTCAGACACACTTTCTACTTTTGTTCGATCAGTACTACATTTCTCGAAAACAGAATTCAACAAACAGCATAAAATTTGTTCTGAATTCAACAGAATCTGTTCTCTTAAACTCTCTAGTGAAAAGAGAACATTAACCACTACATTTGCATAACAGTTGACACCAGAACTGTTTTCAAATTGAAAACCGACAACATCTTCAACAGAATCCACTTTCTTTCTGCTAACAATTTTCTGTTCATTGACTTTTGGTCTTTTTGCTACAACCTCCCTACTATTACTGATATTTCTACGTTTCCGGCATACCACACGTTTCTCAAACAAAGGATATTGAGGCAAATGTGGCGCATACTCTCTTCTTAACCTATTGTATTCCTTAACACAATCTAGATCCGCACAAATGTTTGTGACATCACAGTCAATCAAGTACAATCCCGATAAAGTTCTAAC
The DNA here is from genome assembly GCF_964263255.1 of Lissotriton vulgaris. Taxonomy (NCBI): domain Eukaryota; kingdom Metazoa; phylum Chordata; class Amphibia; order Caudata; family Salamandridae; genus Lissotriton; species Lissotriton vulgaris. The sequence continues at coordinate 1,181,611,594 of NC_141691.1, forward strand.
TCGTGACAATGCCACATATGCCATACCCTCCTTGAACACAGAACTGCCAATATTCACCAATGCACTGTCTACACTTAAACCTTGCGATTTATGGATTGTCACCGCATATGCCAAGCAAACAGGAAACTGTTTACGGCGAACATATAAGTCTTTAACAAGCAAAAACCTAGCAGAACAACGACCAATTTGCTGTACTTCCTCAATGCCATCAAATTTAATTCTTAAAAATTCTATTCCATCTCTATTTCTGTATTTCTCAAAATCAACAACATTACCCATTGATCCATTTACCAGACCTCTTTCTACATGTAAATTCCTTCTCAAAATGATTCAGCAATTTAAACACACATTCAAAGTCTTTTCAAAACCCGCTGTTTTAGATATAGTCTTCTCTAATGAATCCAATTTTGATTTCAAATTCTCTGACAAAATAATTGTTGATCCCATATGCTCTAATTTGTCGATAGCTTCAAGTTTCACAATCTCTTGCTTTTCTAAATTCAACATTTTGTTGTTGAAGATGGCACATTCTGCAAGAGTTGGCATCAAACATATCCCGGATTTCTTCTCAGTAATTTTCTGAAAAATATTCTCAGGCACAATCTCTTGTTTGGGATATAAATTTGACAGTAATCGTGCATTTAAAGCTTCTTTCCCATGCTCGGTCACTTTTCCAATTCTAACATCTTATAGAATATTCTTGTAATCTTCATCCTTTGCCTGACGCATATTTTCATGCAGTTCAGCATAATTGAAGTTTAACCATATATTGACGTTGCCAATGCTCCCTAGGCACTTCCTGGTATCTTCATGCGTGAGTATTTTGAACACAGGTTGACCTTTTACTGGTGTCAGCTGCAGAAGATCTCCAAAAACAATGATGTGTTTACCACCAAATAACACATCATACTCAGTTTTAAGAACTTCTTGCATTCTCAAATGCACAAAGGCAAGCATGACATTGGAAACCATGCTTACTTCGTCAATGATAAGTAGTTTCATTTTCCTCAAGACTCTTGAAACTTCACAGCAAGCATCCCCAGATAACTTGTTGTATTGTAATTTGTTGTCATGCTCCACCGGCAGCATCAGTAGACGATGCAAAGTAATACCTTTAATGTTATGTGCTGCCAGTCCAGTAGGAGCGGTGACAACACAAGACAGCGATGACTCAGTCCTTTCCTGCAAATAACAAGAAATTGCTTTAATGAGGAAACTTTTTCCAGTTCCCGCTTCTCCACTCACGTACAGTCGGACAGGCTTCAACGATGTACATGAGCACTCTTTCTTCTCATGACTTAATCCGTGCTCAATTTCCTTGGTAACTTCATCATATATTTTCCTCTGCTCAACGTTGAGTTGTTTTTCCAAGTCTTCTAAGTTAACTGAATCCTCTTGAGCATGTGCCATGGCTCTTTCTACTTCATTCATAGCAGTGGCAGCTTCATTTTCGATAATAGGTCCTCCAAGTGGATCTTGACTCAATGAAACAGAACTCTGACTGTCCTGAGAACTGTCTCTGGCAATCTCAGCTGCAATCGTTGCTTCCTGCTCAATTTCCAAAGTTAGCATTTCTTGATATTTAGGAAAAGCAGGACATTCTATGGACTCCTTGGCTGCATTGAAAGAGTCTTCGTAACAGAGGAAATCTCCAAGCAGTTCCTCTTCTGCACGCCAAGGCTTGAAAAGTTGCAAAAGTGCTAAATAGAAAAACTCCTTTTTTTCTGGAGATTCACCACTCAATTTTCGATGGTTTACTAATTGGCATTTTCTTTGCTTGACCAGGCATCCCTCACTTCCAATTACAGCATACACTCCTTTCTCAATATCTTCTTTGATGTTCCTCTTGAATATATAATTTTGGAGAACCTCATATAGACAAACATCCTCAAGGTGACTGCTTCGATTTGGATAATATGTATCCAACATGTTGGTCTTCAAAATGTCGGTACTGTTTGGTTCCTTTTCTGCCAAATACTCAATTTCCCGGACAGGTTTTAGAACTCGATTTCGCGTTGCAGCAAGACCAAGACTCGCCCAAACGAGACTCCTGGATTTGGCATAGAGACTTGCTGAAGACAATCGATCAGAACATTCGTAAGCTCCGATTTCTCGATGCGACAACATCTTCAGACTGAAACTGTACAACTTCTTGCTGAGGCTCTTTTCATGGGAAATGTCCTCCCACATATCCTTCAGTTCTGTCTTTTCTTTTTTGGTGATGTAAGATGTGACATACCGAGCCACAGCCATACAGTTGTCAGCCACAAACTGTATATCCATGTTAGCATTCCACATGGACAAAATCACTGGGTTGTAGTCATTGATGTACTTGGACACTTCGTTCCTTTTCAAATTGTATGTATTCTTGGGTGATTTCCTCGTCACATTATGTCGCAGCGAAGACATCAAACTGTTCACTCTTCCTTTAGAAATCACCGGTCGTGGAAAGTTGAAACGACATTTGGTGTAGAACTTGTCCTTGTTTCTGAATTTACGACGACAGTACTTTCCACAACGATGGCTTTGGAAACGTAGAACTTGTTCTCTTAGGCTTTTCTTCTCCGTTGCGTTTGGAACAGCACACGTAGAATACTGTTCTATGAAATTCATCACTAAGTCATCCGGATCTGTTCCAAATTTAGGTGCATCCTTGATCCACAATAACATATGTATATGAGGGGCACCTCTTGCTTGGTATTCCTTTCTCCAGAAGAAATCCAACACCTCTCCAAGAGGTGGATTCTTTTTATTTGTGATGAAAGACATCATAGCTTCAAATCTATGATTGAAGTACCTGCATACATTCACAGGATCCAAAGAACACAGTTCTCCAGGTGTCTTGAATTCAATGTTTTCAATATTTCCATTTGCCTCTCGTAGAAATTCAAGTAAGTCTTCCCAGCCATACTCGGCACAGCTCAGAGTGAGGAACCATGTTGGAGTTCCTAAGTTCCTCAGCATACATTTTAAATCACCATGACAACGGTACAAGTACTCATTAGTACCACGCTGACACGCCATGAGATTAATTAAGTGAGAATCCAAAATACTGTCTTGGACATTGACTTTATGCATAAAGTCACTTGCCGAGATGTTTCGCATCTGTATACCACTTTTTAAAATGTGGTTCACTGCATATGACAGTCCTGACAGATCGCTTTCAAACAGGAGATGAAACAAATAGGGAATGCATTGACGAAACCTAGGATCTTCTGCATACAATCGTAAAGTCCGGTATTCAGACGCAGGAATTTGATGAGGTCGCTCATCATATCTTCCTCCTTGACCTGTGGGAAATAGCTGTGGGAAACACCGAGCTTCCAAACTTTCCTCCCAAACACTAATGGGACTCCCTTTGGCTTGTTTCATTTGAAACAACTCAATAGCATTTCCCATGACTTCCTTGGAATGTAAAGGATGAACACTATAATGTTCATATATTTCTTCACTATTAGACACCTCTACTTTCTCAATTTGGCCAGCACACAAAACGCTATCCTCTTCATCACTTACTTCCTCTTCTGCAACATATACATTCTTATAGTACTTATTATTTTTCTTCAAATACAAAGTTGCATTTTTCACTTTCCTAACATCCACTAAATCTTGCCATATTTTCTTATTCTTTGTCGGAACCCCATTAACCAAGATAACCAGAGGTTCCTCTTCCACTTTCTCAACTCCAATTGTGTTAATGTTTTTGTTCAAATCTAGAGGCAAATAAACAACTCTCCCCTTTAATCCTCTCTGTAAATCTGCTGGAGGCAACTTCCCTGTCTTTGGCTCCATTCTTACAATAGCCTGAAAGGGATGGATACTTTGAATCAAAATAGATTCATAAGTATTTAAATCCTTCAATTCTGAAGGTATCTCAACCAATTCCAGATTATTATGAACTGCCCTAGCAGGCATCTGGTTTTGATTTAATTTATTACAACAATAAGTACACACACGTTGATCCACTCCCAAATCAAAACAATTTTCTACCATCAAGTATGTGGCAAAATCCTTCCATTCACTATTATTTTCCCTTTCAGTTTTTGCATATAAATCCACTAACTTAGTCTGATTCTTATAATAAGTGCGTCAACAACATACACAAGTGAAATTAGGCCTCTCACTTGATTTCATCTGAAACGTGGCAATTTCCTTCTGAAAATTATCTGAACTAGAAACCTGTATATTATCTTCAACATAACCCTCTACTTCTGGGTCAATTTGAACATTCTCATCTCTACTACCAAAGTAACAAAACTCAATTTCTTCACAAATATTCTTCACATCTATTTCAGAACCATGCAAAAGAGCAGCACATAATTGTTTAAGCATAATTGCTGGACTCTTAGCATAATACAACATTCTCACTAATTTTCTCACTTTATTATGATGCACTGCTAGCATCCTGAAATGATGAAAAACACTCTGGCATACTCTCCTGGAAAGACAAGCCAGTGAATGACCACGCAAACCTGTCATTTGTCTCACTCTGCAAGGATCTAAATCTTGCAACAACTTCATTTTCTGCTTCAAACTTTTCTTATTAAATGTCCGTATAAAATCACAAAGCAAATTAATGGAAACCTGTCGCACACTGCAAATAGAACTACACTTCCAAATGTACACAGGACCCTTAGGACGTCTTCCTAAAACCTCATCACTTAGCGCCTCTTCTGTCTCTGTTGTCACAAGTTGTTCTTTTTCAACTGGACAACCATCCTTCACTTCATAAGCTCGACCACTGGTGTCAACTGCAAACACCAAATCATTATCCTGAAAATAACTCTCCTCATTAAAAAATGCCTCACAACTCGAACTATGCATCCATTCTCCGGAAAAAACTTCACAAAAGTTAGTACGATTTACTACTCTCTTCCATCTACTTTTTGTTTTGAAATCAGAAATTACCTTGCTTAGTTTCCTAATTCTATTGATTACCAAAATAAACAACTTTCGCTTAATTTCAAAAGCATGATCAATAATTTTCTCTACATTTTTCTTCTTCTTATAAAATGCCGCTTTCTGTTGGCCTTTTTTTTAAATATTTTTCAATAAATTAACTATTATCCTGTTACGGAACATTCGATGTCGAATGTCCCTAAACTGTTCTTTCCTTCTACTATCATGCACAGAGTTATCTCTTCCTCTACCAGTAACATTTTTGATGGGTCTCTCCTTTCCATTTAAATTGCTTTTCTTTTTGTGGACTGAAACATTTTTTGGAGAAATACTTTTTTTACTACAAATATTTCTAAAGAATGATTTCGTGCTCTTACCCGGACCTTTCTTGGTGTTTTGACAGGTATTTGAGGAAGAGGACTGCTGCAATAAAACATCATCCTGCTGTCTTTGACGTTTTCTCGCCTTTCTAATTCTATTTTTTGTAGGCATTTTCCAAACTATGAAAGAATCTGCAGTTGAATCTGTGGAAAAATATAATAAAAAATGTTATTTACCACTATTACCAAACAGTAAATGAATAACAGTCATCTAAAACTTAATGCCCTACTAATTATTTAACATAGCAAATCTTTTGCAGCAGCACTGCTTCACAAAAATGACACTCAATGGTACAAAACAGGCATAGAACAATCATAAATCTCTCCCTAATATTTTAAATGATTAATTTAGGATGACGATAAGATGTAGCCTATCTAAAGGTTTGTATAGGCCCAGATCTTTGGACTGGGGTGAATGTGTGTCATTGATCCACATTCGGTCCAACACCTGTTTTGTTTATTTGAGGTGAGGCCAACACATGGTTGCAGATAAGATTTTCACTGAAAAAAACCATGGAGAAAATACATGTGAAGGCCTACCAATGAAATAAGTCATTATTTGAAAACCATTACATTTCTGGAAATATGCACTGCTAGTGCTTCATAAGTTGTTTTGGGTCATATTTATAAGGCATTTGAGTGTCTATTATGCTATTTTACGTTCTTCATGGTGCAAATTTCTTGTAAATACGCTCCCACCTGCGGTTGGCAAATTTAGATTTTGATTATGGGAGTTACATAGACATGTTAATAATTTCCCAAAAAAGGTGTATGACCCCAAACAACCTATGAAGCTCTAGCAGGACATATTCAGAAATTTAATTGATTTCAAAAATGGTTTTTAAAAACAACATATCTGTTTCAGCTTACATAAGAGACCATGGAATGGACTTCATATACAACAATAACTTGTGTTACTGCATGCCAGAATGGTGCACCGAATATGCAATTACAATTTCTCAAAGAAACAAAATCTATTTCTATATCACTACAGACAAAGCCACAGTTTAAAAACACAGCTTTCTTCATCATTTTCTCCTTAGCAAGATTTATCGCAAATGCGATAAAAAACGGCTGCAATGCATGAATATCGCTGAAAAGTCAGCTTTATTCATGCATTATCCAGCAAATGCTCTTAGCCATGTTATCCACCTTCCATTGGATAACATGGCTAAGAACTGCTCGCAAATGCAAAAAAAAACGGCCGCAATGCATGAATATCGCTGAAAAGTCAGCGATATTCATGCATTTTCCAGCAAATGCTCTTAGCCATGTTATCCACCTTCCATTGGATAACATGGCTAAGAACTGCTCGCAAATGCAAAAAAAAACGGCCGCAATGCATGAATATCGCTGAACAGTCAGCGATATTCATGCATTTTCCAGCAAATGCTCTTAGCCATGTTATCCACTTCCCATTAAATAACATGGCTAAGAACTGCTCAGGGCCCCATGAGGAACACTATCCATTTTAAAAGGAAAACATAACATCAAAGACACTCAAATGCCTTATAAATATGGCCCAAAACAACCTATGAAGCTCTAACAGTACATATCCAGAAATGTAATTGATTTCAAAATTCGTTTTTAAACACAGCATATAAATCAATTGTATACCTGCATTCATGAGGAAATGACTGAAAATGTCCTTGAGACACATGAAAGTGTTTTCTGGAATGCCCTAGCACCATTTTTGGGACACTATTAACATGGCTAGGTAACTCCCATAATCAAAATCTAAATTTACCAAGCGCAAGTGGGAGCGTATTTACAAGACACTTGCCCCATGAAGAACACTTTCCATTTAAAAAGGTAAACATAACATCAAAGACACTAAAATGCATTCTAAATATGAACCCAAACAACCTATGAAGCTCTAACAGTACATATCTAGAAATGTAATTGATTTCAAAATTCGTTTTTAAACACAGCATATAAATCAATTGTATACCTGTTTTCAAGAGGAAAGGACTGAAAATGTCCTAGAGACACAGGAAAGCGTTTTCTTGAATGCCCTACCACCATTGTTTGGACATTATTAACATGGCTATGTAACTCCCATAATCAAAATCTAAATTTGCAAAGCACAAGTGGGAGCGTATTTACAAGAAATTTGCACCATGAAGAACGTAAAATAGCATAATAGACACTCAAATGCCTTATAAATATGGCCCAAAACAACCTATGAAGCTCTAGCAGTACATATCCAGAAATGTAATTGATTTCAAAATTCGTTTTTAAAAACAACATATCTGTTTCAGCTTACATAACAGACCATGGAATGGGCTCCATGTACCACAATAACTTGTGTTACTGCATGCCACAATGCTACACCGAATATGCAAATACAATTTCTCAAAGTAACAAAATCTATTTCTATATCACTACAGACAAAGCCACAGTTTAAAAACACAGCTTTCTTCATCATTTTCTCCTTAATTCATACTATTCTCTATCTAAAATAAATAAATCTTTTCTCACCTTAGCAAATACTTTTTGAGTTTTGAAAACAGTCTCAGAAATACACCAAATTGTCTTCAGCAGAAAAAAAATGATGCACTCCAGAGGCTGCAGCTATTGAAAGCACAGAAATACAGATATTCATTTCACATATCTCTCATATTAGCCAATCATAACTCTTCCCTCACTTTTTTCAAATCAAAACCCTTCCCCCCTCTGCCCTCTCTGCCTTTTTTCCATAGCAACCACCTCCTGGAAGACCTCTCATGTTTGCAAATTCACACAATAATGTTTCAATTGAACTCTGAACTCTCAGTGCACCTGCGTATCCAGTGCAATCTTTCATTAAATGTTTCTTCCTTGACCATTCAAATTACATCTTTCAAAGAACACATCCATGCACCCTAACTTTCTGTTTTCAGAAATGGAAATGCACCAATCACTGCTAATGAATCATTAGCACTGGAAATCCACAGTTTTTTTTCTTTACAAACTCCTACTGTTTCAACTGCCCTTTCATTACCACACTTCATCTGACTGCAGAACAACCTTCTCCCACCATGTTTAAGGTCTGGATTGTTGGACATAGTTACATCCACTGGGCTCAAAGGTATGCTGAGAACAGAAATTTACACAACCTCAATTTACATGATGTGGAAATTAAGTGGTTGGGCCAAAGAGGATTAAAATGTCACCAATTGATACCATTGGTGAAAACCTTTATGCATTTGCCAAAACCTGACCTGTTAATAGTGCACTGTGGAGGTAATGATTTGGGCACTTTGACAGGGGTAGGTCTGGAAATGCTTTTAAAGGACACCTTTGAGCAATTAATGGCACTTTTTCCTCAAACTGCTTTGGTATATTCCAATATATGCCAAAGACAGAAATGGAGGTGGTCCAACCAATTTTGTCCACAAATTGAGAAAGCGAGGAAGCATGTAAACAAATCTGTTTCAGCTTTCATGAGAGACCATGGAATGGGCTCTCTGTACAACAATAACTTGCGTTACTACATGCAAGATATCTACAGAGGAGATGGAGTTCACTTCTCAGATGAGGGCAACAGAATTTTCATTCTGAATTTAAGACTGTGCATTGGTACCTACTTATAAGTACCTAAATGTACCATAAACCCAAAAGCTCTTCTCAGAGCTACCCTTCATCTGATCACTCACAATTATTATTTTTTTCTAACTTTTTTCTGTAATTTTCAACAAACTACGCTCAAAGAGCGCTATCCGGTACGCGAACTGGAAGCTAACCGCGCAAAATTTCAAAAATAAAGTTTTTTCTTCGCACATATAGTCCTCCTCAGCCACCCTCAGAAAACGTAGGGGGGCAAACTACTTGTACCATGCCCCCTTCTACCCATTCAAAACATTATTTACCCTCCATTTTATACCTTGATTCGACCGAAACACAAAATGGTGGACTCCCGTTACGCTCCTAGTTCGCGGACCGGACCGCTTTCCAGGAAGCGGTCCAAAAAAAGGTGGGAAAGTAATTTACAGAAAAACGACTAGAGACACTCTCACCAAATATAAATTAGCTCATACTACATAACAATCCCTTTCATTCTCACAAATTTGATTGAAATTTAATTTAGCCATTTAGCCTGTAGACCTCTCCAAGTACCGTGAGGTAAATTACTTCACAAAACACATCTGAAGTGTTGGAATTGACAACCAATGAAAATGTTACTTTCATTTTCTACTTTTATTACCTGACATCTGATTGGTTATATACTTGAATATATAAAGGAAGAGAAGAAAACACAGCCATTTTGACTACTACTTCTTGTTGTACATCACATTTCAATAGCTTCCAAAAACTTCAACTTCTTTGTGAAGGTAAGTTATAATTTTTAAAAATGAAATATATTGTGCACTATAACTTAATATAGTAGACTTTTTCTGCTACATATACACTATCCCTCTGTACTAGTAATGTATTTAGATAGACTTCTCTGTTATAGTTATGAATGGAGTTAGAGTGTCTAGGTTAAATCACATACACTTTTTTATAGTCCTATTTCCACTCTGATACTATACACTGCCAAAAGATAAATTCACTGATAAAAAATGACTATCTAAAATTAATCCCAACAGTGCCCTATCTCTACTAATATATATTTTTTTAATCCAAATTTCAGGCAAAATGGAAGGCGAAAACCAAGTTTCTTTTGAAATGGACCTGCAAGAAAGCAGCCAGGAATTGATTGAACAAATTGACATGGAATTTATGGATCAAAGCTTGGATAATGAACTGCTGCAATGTGTCCAAGCAGTAGATGCCCTCCTTGCAAATGAGGACATTTTACAAGCTCACAGCTTGCAAACAATATTTCAAGAAAATAATGACATTTCAGGCACTGAAATGTTAGAAAGTTTAATAAATTATGAAAAACTATCAAAATAAAAAAAAAAATTTAAAAATAAAGAAAACAAAAAAAAACAACAAAAACAACAAACAAAACAACAAACAATTAACATTTAGTCTTTGAAAAGTATATCATTCTATTATCCTTATAGTACGCTGCCTAGAACGCTTTCCGGTTCGCGTACTAGGCGCTCAACGCGAAAAAAAAAACAAGAAATTTTTTTTTTGAACCCTGCTGGGCCCTTTTAAAACCTCCACATAAAACCTAGGGGGTCAGGGAGGATCTACTATGCCCCCTTATGGAAATTTCCCCCTTTGTTTTGGCCTCCTCTTATCTCTCGATCCTACCGAGAGACAAGATGGCGGCTGCACCGGACTGTTTAGAATGTTGACAGACACCGAAGAGCCAATCAGCTTTCCGTGCGCAAAGTTCCGTTACGCGAAAAGTACGCGAACCGGATCGCTGCCCGGACCGCTGTTACAGATATATATCTTGATTTAAACGTTAATTTCTCAAAATCCACTGAAGCACATATATTGAGACCTAGCAAAGGCACATCGGGCTAACAGTCCCTACAATTTTGCCAAGTTTCGTGTAAATCCATTCAGCCGTTCGGGCTAAAAGTGAGTCCAACCGCCCTATGGAAAACTCAATGTTAAAAACGCGTTTTGGGACCCCCCTTTTTTCTCAGCCCCCCCTTGACGAACCCCCCCCAAATTTCCAGGAGCTGCTCAGAAACAAAATGTGCCATTTTCCTGAAAATTTCAACCGATTCCGTCCACAAACGCCAAAGTTATTAGACATAGAATTTTCAGAAATCCCATAGGGAAAAAATCCTAACTATATATACCTACTGGCGACCGCCAGTAGGTAATATATATATATATATATATATATATATATATATATATATATATATATATATATATATATATATATATATATATATATATATATATATATATACATATATATATATATACATATATATATATATATATCCAGCTCCAAGGTGTACCAAAATAATCCTGAGGCACTCCCGGGCGGGTGCCGTTGCGCGTCGGTACTGACGCATTTTTATGGCAGCTCCAATCGTTTCCCTTTTCCCAAAAACGATAACGCACTCACGGGGGTTATGTAGCAACAGTTTTAATCAGCCACGGACAGAAAACAGACGTGTTTCAGACCTAAGAGTCCTTCGTAAGTGTTTACCTTTTTTATTTTTTTTATTTTTTTCAATTAAATTAAACACCATATTAAAACAGTGCAGTCATCTATCAATTACACGGGGCTCATTTCTCGTTATATGTGCTGGTAAGCATTCATATACTTTAAACCCATCAATGGGATATTTCGTCCCCTGTTGGTGATCAATGATGTAATCTCGCCGTGTATCGGCACGCCACCGACTAATGTAATTGTAGCATGACCGCAATGTGTTAACAAAAAACCCAGCTGATATCTCGTTTCAATAAAATGTAACAATTCCAATTCTCATAATATAGCCGTGAATCGGCTTAAGGAATCACATTTGACCTTGAACTCCCCTTCAATTTCATCTTGGTGAGTTGGTTAATAAACCTAGTTCTATCCATGGGTCAAAATACAATAGTATTCCGTTACATATACTGATAGAATGGAGAAGTGAAAGAGGAAAGATATAAAAATATAAGAAAAATTACAAAGGTATAAGAAGAAGAAAAGGAAGACAAAAAGAGAGCAGAATGAACTGATCACAGTAACAATACATCTCTGTGCGAAGATTCATATCGCATTTCTATTGATCCTTTGTAGACACTAAATACAATGTTGTACAAACCTATCACATTATCTTCACAAATGCACTGTGTGTTCCTCCCCAATGTTAAGCCCACCTGGCTGTTTGGTCTGCATCTCTATTATATGTCGCGACTCCAGTCTGCGCAGACATAACAATCTATCTCCCCCTCTGGGATTAGATGGTACATGATCCAGCCCAAAGTATTGGAGTAACTCCCGGTTGCTTTGGTGTACCTGGGCGAAGTGCCTGGCCACAGGATAAGATACATCCTTGTTCATTATGGCTCGTTGATGTTCCAGCACTCGCATCTTCACATTGTTAATTGTGCTGCCTACATACTTGAGGCCACAAGGACATACAAGGCAGTATACCACATAAGATGTTGTACATGTGATGAATTTCTTGATTTTTTTGGGTTGGGATAGGCCTGGGATTTGGTAAGAGAGAACCCTCTTGCTGTTTTCACTCGCCCGGCATCTTCCACATGGGAAAAAGCCTGCCATGTCCTTTAGGGTACCCTTTCTGAGGGTTTTAGTTGGTGCTAGATGGCTGTGTACTACCATGTCTTTTATGGATCTAGATTTTCGGAAGGTAATGAGCGGTCTTTCAGGTACATCACACCCAATTACTGGGTCAGTGCGTAGGATGTGCCAGCTTCTCGAGAGCATGCTCCTTAGTGCATTAGCCCCATCCGAGTACATTGTGATCATCCTAAATTTGTTCACATTTTCGGAATCGTTTTTCTTTTTCTGATCACAGTCAAACAGTTGTTGCCTGGGAATCCTGGCTACTTTCTCCAAGGTTCTATCTAGCATGTCCGGATCATATCCTCTCATGCGGAACCTCTGCATGCTCTCCTTTTCTGCTGACATGATGTCAGTATCACAGGAGCAATTCCTTTTTAGCCTAAGTAATTCACCGTAGGGTATGCTTCGTACAAGGCTGGGTGGATGGCTACTCTCGGCGTGGAGTATACTGTTCCCTGCCGTTGGTTTCCTATAAAGTGCAGTCTGCAGCTTCTCCTCACTAACAAATACCCTGGAGAAGTGTGGCTCACTGGTTAGAGCAGGCAGACCCTGAAGCAGAGGTCAGACCCAGGACCAGGGTTCAATTCCCGACGCGGCAGGGTCTTGAGCTCAAATGTCCATGGACTCGATAATTCTCGCTTCGGTGCCTGACCTAATCATGGGTTCACACTCTGCAACTCTGGGCATTAAGCTTGCTTAATCTCCACAACGGCCCCCCGCGGCGGGATGCCTGGCTTTCACCTTGGGGATGCCCTGTAGGGGCTTTCTCACAGGGAAAAACCAGGACGGGTTCCCAAGGCAAGCGCGGAGATACCCCTTCGGGGGTCGATTCTGGCGCTATATAAGAAACATAATAATAATCAGATCTAAATAATGTACTTGCTCACTACTGATGTCTGCGGTGAATTTTAAATGTAGGTTGTTTTTATTGAGATCCACAATGAAGTCATTGGCTTCTGCGGAGGAGCCCCTCCACACCAAGAACAAGTCGTCTATATAACGACGCCACACTACAATGTGCTCAGCCCATTTTATGTTGTCCCCGGCAAGGGCCACCTGCTCCTCCCACCAGCCCACGAAGAGATTCGCGTAGTTGGGGGCGAAGCAGGTTCCCATCGCCGTCCCTGAGGTCTGTTTGTAGAGTATGTTCTGAAACAGAAAAATATTATTTTGTAAATAAAACTCCAACATTACAGTCAACATCATGCCATGCTCCAGATATTTGGCTGGTCTCTTATCCAGAAAATATTTAACAGCCTCAACCCCCTTATCGTGCTGTATGCATGTATATAGACTGGTGATGTCTAGGGTAATGAGCAAAAAGGAGGAGTCCCATGTAATGTGTTCAATCTGTTCAATAAAATGCTTTGTGTCTCTCACATATGATCTAAGATCCACGACAAACTTAGCCAGAAAGGAATCAATGTAAATTGATAAATTCTCTGTCAATCCACCTTTGGGCGAAACAATGGGTCACCCCGGAGGATTTACCAGGTCCTTATGGACTTTCGGAAGTTGATAGAAAGTCGGAGTGGTAGGTTCAGGATTACGCAAAAACAGGAACTCATTCATATCCAACATTGACTTATTCCGCCATTTTGTCAAAAGATCATGATACATTTGTCTGCTGTGCTCATATTCCTCCTTATTGGTGACGATATAATTGTCTGGATCTTGAAGTTGTCGGAGAGATTCTTGACAATACTGGTCTCTGGTTAACAAAACAATGTTCCCCCCTTTGTCAGAGGGTTTTACAATGATCTTTTCATTTTTCTGGATGCTAGATAGAGCCGCTGCTTGTACTTTAGTCAAATTGTTGTTGCTCTTCCAGTTTCTGATTTTATTAGTACTGGCTCTGAATTTAATTAAGTCCTGTGTCACGGCATCTGCAAAGGTGTCTATCGCTTCATAGGGCATCTGGGGGGTGAATTGTGAAGGTGCTCGAAAGTTTGTTGGGGTGATTGTTGTTCAATAGTATCTAAGCTCCCCAATGTTTGAGTTTGTTCAGCCCTAAGTTCATCCAATATCTGAACTGAGTTCAAGTCCTTCACAGTCAGCACATCAGTGGGTTGTGCAGTTATCCTTTTCTTAGTTTTTCGTGGGTCAAAGGTGCTAGGTTTTATTTTATGAAATGTATGCAATTTCGTTTTCCTGGTAAGTTTGAAAAGGTCAATCCTTGTTTGTGTAAATTCCAATTTGACATTTGGGCAAAAGGTGAGGCCCAGTTGCAAGGTTTTTTCTTCAACCTCTGTTAAACTCTGGTTAGGTTGATGATAGTCAAATTCTCGCTGGAATCTACCACCTGTTCCCCTTCTTCCGAGTGTTGTAGTTTCCAGCTTTGCCTCTTCCTCTTCCTCTGCCAGCCCCCCCTCCGAGTTTTTCGTCGTCTTCCGGGGGTTTGGTTTTTCCCCCTCTGAGCCAAACACTAACGCTAACACTAAACACTGACAAAGGACTCTTAGGTCTGAAACGCGTCTGTTTTCTGTCCGTGGCTGATTAAAACTGTTGCTACATAACCCCGTGAGTGCGTTATAGTTTTTGGGAAAAAGGAAACGATTGGAGCTGCCATATATATATATATATATATATATATATACATATATATATATATGAACACTTTGACTTAATAAAAGAGCTGAAAACTATTGCGGTGTGTTCCGTGAATCTATTTTTGTTGAATGATTTTGTTGAATGATTTATAGAGAGAATCAGTCATATTCTCGCCACGGGCACCAGCTATCCAATGTTCCCCCCTCTCAGGACTAAATTGTTGGAATATATATATATATATATATATATATATATATATATATATATATATATATATATATATATATATATATATATATATATATATATATATATATATATATATATATATATATATATATATATATATATATATATATACATACATATATATATATATATACATATATATACTGCTCCACGTACTTCCTACGTACCACGCACTCTGCACAGGAAAATAACGATCACTACTTTGTCTGTGTAGTCATCATCAGGGTTTATTTCAAAACCAGAAAGCCTTCACAAAACCCTACGCGTTTCGGCGGACAACTGCCTTGCTCACTGGTGGAAAGTTTCTAAACGGCCATTACTTTTAACTCGTGCACGTGACACAAAACATCAACACAAACAAAGGGCTACATTACATAGTTATAGAGTCGGCCATCTTACAGAGGGTAGTAATATGCCTTGTGCTAATGGTACATAATGTCTCAAATAGTTTTAGGGTTGCAGATAATATTAACAAACAAACCTGGGTATAGTATATCATTTTTGCTAAGACCCCACCGTTATTACTTTAAGGTTGGTGCGCATGACTATACTGGTCCTTTAACACCAGCTAATAGAATTAAATTCACAGTCCATTTCACGGATATACCATTAGAAAGTGTTGCGCACATTGCGTTGGAAAGTGTTGCGCCCAGTGGCCACCCCAACTTGCACCATATAGTTTTAAACAGCCGGGATATGGGGCGATGCAAAATGAACAAACAACAAAATTCCCAAGTGGGTAACTCCCTGCTGCATCTTCATAGGTCAAGCATATGCAAAAACCTAGCCCATCGTTCAAATTTGACAGGACCATTCTCATTTTGACAGCGCGCCAAGTGGCGATACATTTCAATTGAGTGGAAACCAAAGTAATGTATAATACAATATGACATTTGCATCTAATCATACATGAACCCAAATTCATAACACAGATCCATATAAATACGGAAACTAATAAAGCCATGTGGCCTATATGTCGGACACATCATGAAATCAATACCCAAGTGGGCCACATTAGTCCTTCACACATCCTGTAGTTCAAAAAATCCCATAAGATCCAATAGGGTCATATACATTACAGTTCATGTACTTCATCTATCCGACACTTCTTAATCATATAAACGTGATCCTTTTTCCAAATCCAATTGCTTGATAATGTCCCAATCTAAACAAAAGAAAGTACCCAAAGGGTGGGTTGGAAGTGTGTGACTCTGTGCATAGATGTATGAATAGTTGATTCACTGGGTATTTGGGGTCAAGAGTGCATGTGGAAACAGCTCTATGTGTGGGTGAGTGTGTGTATGGGTATGTTGGTGAGTGAATGGATGCTTCAGTGGTACATGTGCAAGTAACTACATATGTAAAAGGCAGCATATGTGAGTGATTATGGTGTATATAAAGAACTATATGTGAGAGTGAGTGATTCTGAGAGTGGCTGTATGGATGAGTGTGTACTTATATCAGTGATTATATAAGAGAGTAAGTATGCATTACTATCTGAATTAGTGAGGTGGTGTGTGTATAACTGTATAGGTGAGTAAATGGGAATGTGATTAATTCTTTTCATAACTGACTAGGTGTGTGAATAACTCCATGGATGAGTGGTGGTGTGTGAGTGTCTGAATAGGTGTATGAGTGCATATGATAGTGTTGTATTCATGAGGGACTGCATGTATAAGTGATTGTATGGGTGAATGAGTGGATGTGTAAGTAGACCTAGGAATCGGTGAGAGCATGTGTAGTAACTGTATTGGTGTATTGATGGTTTCGAAAATGGAAGTCTATATTTTACTGTGGGTGTATTAAAGGTTATATTATACTGTGAGGTGGTGCATCAGATTTTCACGTGGATGATGTCATCAGTGATGTAATTTGAGATGTCATCAGGGATGTCATCAGTGATGTCACTGGCCATGCCATGAATGATGTAATATGTGATGTTATGAGCAGTGCATTGAGGGGGTGTGGGTTATAGTTAGCTGAACTATCTATAAAAGTGGAATTTCTATGGTTTTGTAAGAGTTAAATGTCCAGCTATCTATAACGTCCCGGAAACCTGTGGTTTTTTTAGTGAATTTCTTAGGATTTTTAAATGCTAATTTCTAACTATAACGTCTGTAAAAACCTATGGTTTTTTCAGTGAAACTCAAAGGTTTTTTAAATGCTAATTTCTAATTATAACGTCTGTAAAACCTATGGTTTTTTTCAGTGAATTTCAAAGCTTTTATAAATGCTAATTTCTAACTACAATGTCCCTAAAACCTATATTGTTTTTAAGTGCATTTTAAAAACGTGGATACTTTTTGTAGTGAAAAACTAACTGTAACTTTAGGCTTTTATAAGTTATAATTTAACAATGTTTAAAACCTAATTAGCATTAATTAACATATAAGTGTGGAAAAAGTGTGATGCTGCAGCTATGATACCTGACAACAGCATTCACAGTTAGATTCCCGGCTCCAGTGGCACATTAGCCCACCCCTAAGTCCATGTGGGCAAAACCTTCCTTAATCTTCCCAACACCCCGGAGTGCCAGCACACCTTTACGGGGGTACCTATGTTCTTTATAAATGCTGGTATTTTTTTAATTTAAAATCATAGTGAGAAGAAATATTAGAATTACAGTAATTAACACATGTTTTTAGTTATGAGAAAGGAAATGACACGGTTTGCCGGGTAACAGTTTTTAAGCTCTCCAAAGTATGTACATATTAAGGAACTTATACTTATGAGGATGGAAAGTGAAACCTTTACCTCTTCACATTTTGTACCTTTTCCCAACACGTGCACAAGTGAAACAGTCAAAACGGGAGCACGTTTCAACTGTTAAACATGACATCTAAATCGGCGGAGCTGCATCTTCCTTCTATAGACTACTCAATAACCAAAAAGTATATAAACCACACCAGTGGTTCGATTATTTTCATTTTTGCGAGTTATTTTTCTGTGTCCATTCTGTGATGCAGGTTCCTTTTTCTAGCGTTGCGTTCTTTTTTTGCGACAACTAAACATATTAAGGAGTTGTTGTAAACTGTTTGATTATGGCATAGTAGATATTTATAATATGTAGCTATTTGTGAGTATTTAAAGATTTGTATTACGAAAAAAGTGCCATTGGTTGTTTTTGCCATTTATGTGTAACGTCAGCAGGTGGTATTGAGAAACACCCAGAATAGAGGAAACAATGTTCCTTTTCTGGCTCCTTTGAGATCATATACTGTGACTATGTACATTGTAAAAATCAAAGTATAGCAGATCTCAGAAGTGTTGGTGACCCATCGACTTGAAGACTTAAGATTCATATGTAACGTTAACAGCTTCTCCTTCTTACTCTGTTTCCCCCTTTGATCATATACAGTGAATTTGTATATTATAAGATTCACAGTCATTATGATCTGAGAGGAGTTTATGAGCCCTCTGCGTGAAGACAAAAGATTTTGAAGTTCTAGAAAAAAAGCTTTGAACATATTCACCGCTGAAAAATATTTCGTTATTGATCTTGTTTTGTGTTTAGGATTTTCCTTTTTTTGTGTGGCATCAATGAAACTCTCTATATTGTAGTAGCGTGTCATATTTTCATACAAGACGAAATGGAGATTTGTTGCCACCATGAGTAAACCATCTCAAATACAGCTTACTGACCTTTACAACTTACTTGATCAGATATTTTTATAAAGAGAATATTTTTCAAAATTGCAGTTTTAAAACAATATATTTACATAGATACTTTTTACTGAATACCTTTGATAAACCTTACATTTCTTAATTAATATTTTCTTATTTCTCTTTTTCTTTGTTGTGGTTCTTATTATCGATCTCTCTATAGAGTATATAGAAATAGTATTGTAAATATTACTACTTTTCTATATAGTCTTAATGGACTATGTGATCTGTTACCAGAGCAGAGAGCAACCTCTAGTTTTTTTTTGTCCTCCTTATTGTTCTTCTCCTGTGGAATACTATAATGTCACCATGTATATTTTAGAACTGTGAACTTATAGTATTTCAGAGGAGTTGTAGATCTATCTCTGCGACATACATTTACAACAGTTATTTCCGTTGTTAACTTACTACTTCACAGTTTGTAACAATGCTAATATTTTATAAAATAGTAGTCTTTTTTTTTTTAAACTGTATACATAGAGCTTTTTTAATGTTTTGATGAAAGGTACATTTCTAGGTAATATGATGTCATTTATGTTTAACAGATTTTTACTTGTTATTGTTTTTCTGACCTGAGATGAAGTAGTGCGGGAGTGTTTTTGTAGCACTTCTTTTCAACTTTATCTAAAAGTGACTGATGCTCTCCTACATTAACAAGAATATGAGGCAACACTTTTACAAACTATAGGCGACAAAAAAAAGGAGGGTGTGGCCACGCTTAGGGGGTATTTTATGAACTGCATTTTTATTTGTCACCCCTCTGATATATACACCTACACTTTCCTAAGAAAGTATATTTGTGATTGCTTAATAAAAAACTGTTTCAAACCTAGGCTTAATTTTTGGCAGCGCAACCACACCTACTATTTTGTTGCAAGGAAATAGCACTACCTGTGACAGAAGTAAGCACTGCACTATAACTATACATTATAAGGAAACATTCCTCCCGAGAAGTAGGTTACTCAGAACCTTATTTAAATGAAGACCGCAACAGCACACTTTCTTTTTCAATACCCTCCTCCATGTTATAATATTAGCTCCAAAGATGTAGCACTCCCTGTCAGAAAAGTAACCACCACATTATAAGTAAATAATGCTCATGTGAAGAATTCCACCTGCTGACTTAATAAAAAGAAGACTGAAACACACTGTTATTTTCCCAACTTGATTTGTAGGCCCCACACAAATTATATAAATAGCCCTTAAAATATATTAAAGAAATTACCTTCACAGTCCCTGTCCACCCCCTTGTGATCACTGTAAAGTCTTAACAGTGTTCATACACTCCCCTCTACCAGTTTGTCTTCCTGTACTCCTTTGAAGAAGTTAACCAAAGGCTTCACGCCTCCACGCTCATTCAGTACCACCGGGTTAAGCGGATTCCACGAGGACTCAGGATCGCCTTAAAACCTATGCTGTTCAAATTCAATAAGCCGTTCATGGTGAAGTGGTACTCAATCTTAAATAAGTGCTCACTCGATCTTATACTTTTGATCATAGAAGAATTATCGGACATTCTCAAAGAACTGGCGACAGAAATTCAGGATTTAACGGTAGAAGAACTCACCAAAATTCAATATCAAGTGACAATAGATAAGGCTGCTATCATGAACACATTTCTCACCAAAGCGGTGAAAAAAGCCACAGCTCATAGTGAAAAAACTTACGAAGTAAGTGAATCAGTTGGCCATCAATTAGCCGTACGTATGAGGCAACAAACCTCTCAGAGTCTCATACGGGAAATATCAGACCCAGTGGAAGGCTTAATCACAGAAAGTGATAAAATTAGAGAGGCTTTCTGGCACTTTTATAGTATTTTATACTCAGAGGAAACAGGGGCCGATACAGACAGTATGAGAGAATACCTAAATCAGGGACCATCTAGTAGACTTACCGAAGAAGATCAGGATGATCTAGAAGAGATACCAGATCTGGAAGAAATTTTAGCGGCAGTGAAGGCTTTGCCTAGAGGAAAGGCAACTGGCCTGGACTCTATCCCTCTGGAGTTTTATATTACTTTCCTAGATCAAATCAAAGAGATTTTTTTAAATCTATGTGTTCATATATTTAACAAGGGACATCCACCAAAGTCCTGGTCAAAAGCCAAAATAATCCTCATTCCTCGAGCTTGTCTCCAATGTATCTGAAGAGTGCGTGCGGATTGAATGAAGTGCCATGCCCTGTCGGCACTAGGAATTATATACATCACTGTAGTGGGGCTACGTCTCGCCCCAGACAATCGCACTGCTAAATGTGCCAATTGCGTAATTGTATGTTATTTTGTACAACATTCATCCTTGTATTCCATAATCTTGTCTGTTTCTCATATTTTTTCACCAACTTAAATGCGAGTGCGCACGCTCAGTGTATATGCCATTTTCGATTTTTTACTGCTCCAACCATGTCTATCCGGACCTTCAGTATGAACAGGACTGACGCATAAATTCATTTCAGACAGCGTTTATTTAAAAAATATACCCAATGCATTTCGGGCTCAACGCCCTTCTTCGGGGGTCACTCATGAGTGTAATGACAACGTTGGAGGCCCCTAAAGAGTTCACGTTTTAATGAAAATGACACTGAATGGTTTTACACTCATGAGTGACCCCCGAAGAAGGGCGTTGAGCCCGAAATGCATTGGGTATATTTTTTAAATAAACGCTGTCTGAAATGAATTTATGCGTCAGTCCTGTTCATACTGAAGGTCCGGATAGACATGGTTGGAGCAGTAAAAAATCGAAAATGGCATATACACTGAGCGTGCGCACTCGCATTTAAGTTGGTGAAAAAATATGAGAAACAGACAAGATTATGGAATACAAGGATGAATGTTGTACAAAATAACATACAATTACGCAATTGGCACATTTAGCAGTGCGATTGTCTGGGGCGAGACGTAGCCCCACTACAGTGATGTATATAATTCCTAGTGCCGACAGGGCATGGCACTTCATTCAATCCGCACGCACTCTTAAGATACATTGGAGACAAGCTCGAGGAATGAGGATTAAGAGGTGTGCATCCGGTCCCCCTTTACAGTGAAGTTCGACACATATGCCCTACACCTGGATAGCACCCAAAGATGAAGAAAATGAAAAATAATTAACTGTTGCATAAAGTACGAGCCAGCACGCTTGAAAACAACAATGTGGTTCATTAATGACAACGTTGGAGGCCCCTAAAGAGTTCACGTTTTAATGAAAATGACACTGAATGGTTTTACACTCATGAGTGACCCCCGAAGAAGGGCGTTGAGCCCGAAATGCATTGGGTATATTTTTTAAATAAACGCTGTCTGAAATGAATTTATGCGTCAGTCCTGTTCATACTGAAGGTCCGGATAGACATGGTTGGAGCAGTAAAAAATCGAAAATGGCATATACACTGAGCGTGCGCACTCGCATTTAAGTTGGTGAAAAAATATGAGAAACAGACAAGATTATGGAATACAAGGATGAATGTTGTACAAAATAACATACAATTACGCAATTGGCTCATTTAGCAGTGCGATTGTCTGGGGCGAGACGTAGCCCCACTACAGTGATGTACAAAAGCCAAAATAGTCATATTCTTGAAGAAAGATAAACCACCAGATCAGATGGGCTCCTACCGCCCTATCACTTTAATCAACGTGGACTCAAAAATATATTCCAAATTAA
Source organism: Lissotriton vulgaris (assembly GCF_964263255.1). Classification (NCBI taxonomy): domain Eukaryota; kingdom Metazoa; phylum Chordata; class Amphibia; order Caudata; family Salamandridae; genus Lissotriton; species Lissotriton vulgaris. The sequence goes on from NC_141691.1 coordinate 1,181,634,144, forward strand.
TAGCGAATCGAATAGCACCATTAATACATAAACTTATCTCAAATTCCCAGCACGGGTTTGTACCAGGAAGAGGAACTACAGACCACATTCATAGAGTGATTACCCTGTTTGACAGTACAGAAGTGACGGGAGACCCAATGGCGCTTATTCTTTTAGACGCTGAAAAAGCATTTGATCGGGTCTCCTGGTCATTTCTGTGGCTGGCAATGGGTCATCTGGGCTTTAAACACCGATTCATTCAGGCTGTACAAAAACTATATACTGACCCTAAAGCTGTAGTGATGGTAAATGGCAATCTCTCTAAAGAATTTAAAATATCAATGGGAACTCGCCAGGGATGCCCATGCTCCCCATTGCTATTTGCTATCTACATTGATCCCTTTATTCGCAGTCTAGAATCTAATGTTGGGATTATCCTTATTCTGACCCAAGGTTATATGACTAAAACTCTTGCCTATGCCGATGACATCGCCATAGTGACATCAGATCCGGCTTTAGCCTTACCTATAATTGAAACTGAGGCAAAAAACGTTGGCAAAATGGCCAGCTATGCCCTCAACCAGAACAAAACCCAAGTAATCCTAAACGACAAATGCACTATGGTGGATCCTCGTGTGACAACAAAAGCGACCTACTTAGGGGTATGTATCTCCTCTAAACTCGATACAGTGGTCAAATTAAACTTCAGCCCCCTGCTAGATAAAATGCAGAAAGATCTTCACTGTTTGAATAACCTGCATCTATCTCTGATTGGCCGTGTAAATGCACTAAAAATGGTTTACTTCCCTAAATTGCTCTATATGTTCAGAGCAATTAATCTGGAAATTTCTGAATATTGGTTTAAACTGATGGAGCGTACTTTCTCCAGTTTTATTTGGTCTTATTCACAACCTCGAAGAGCCTACAAGCTCTTGACTCTCCCTAAAGAAAAAGGAGGCTTAGCCCTTCCTAACCTTAAGCTATATTATTGGGCTTGTATGCTTTCATATAATCATGAACTCTTCTTTCTATTAGATGACAATGAGACAGTCTCAGGGGAAGACCAACCATCGATTCACCAGCTGGTATTAGGTAATAAGAGCAAAGGCTATATGTGGCGATTTCTCTACGATAGCTACCACAAAAAGGTCCGCCTAAAAACTTTATTGGGAGGATTTAAAGCATGGAAAGCTGTGAGGAAATTACTGGGTATAGGACGACTCTCGCTTTACTCTCCTCTAAGCAACAATCCGGCCCTCCCTGAAATATTCAGAGATGCCTGTATTGATAGATGGAATATGGCAGGAATTACACATTTTGGATGTCTTATCTCAAATGAAGGGTTACACTCTTTTGAAACCTTGAGGGAAATATATCACTTGGAATGGAGGGATTTTTTTTAAATATCTGCAAATCAGAGATTTTTTAACACGAAGGATTAGGGAAAATAGCCCATTTGATAAAATACCGACAGCAGAAACCTTAAAAAGAACCAAAAAATTCACAATTGGTGAGATATATTCTCACCTGCTATCCCTCCTTCCGAACAATCTTGAGAAAACAGCACAGAAGTGGCAGGGGAAATTAGCAATCAGCATAGAAGAATTTAATTATGCATATGATTTATCCCAAACTATCCTCATGTCAACTAAACTGCAAACTCAGTTTTATAAAACCTGCTTTTTTATGTATTATACCCCTGATAGAATCGCCAAATGGGGAAGTGGGAGGGGTACATGTTGTTTTAGATGTACTTTATCGAATGCAGACAGCATACATATATTTTCCTCCTGTGCAAACTTATCCTCTTTAAAATTGAACATTGAACGGTTTCTAACTGATGTTCTAAAAACAGAAATAACCCTTTCTAATGAAATGATTTTGCTTGGGGCGACTAGTCTCGCAGAACTATCTCCTGGACACGAATTAATATTTATCGCAATGGCGGTCTTAAGAATCTGTATCGCCACCGCCTGGCTAGACCCTAACCCACCATCTTTTCAACAGTGGTTTTCTAGATTGTTAGCTATATTTAACTTAGAAATGGCTATATATAAAAGAAAAGGCAGAAGACGGAGGGTCAGGGGATTAAAAATCTGGAATCCCTTAATTGAGTGGTCTCAATCCCAAGGCAATTCTCTGCAACATAAGGAAATAACCAGCGTGATCTAAGAACTGCCAAAATGTAATTTGTTATGGCTGTAATTTTTTTTTTTTTTTTTAAATAATAATTATTTAGATGCTGTTTGTATCTACCCAAACAGACTGGAAATGTTTTGGCTGGTTGATTAACCTATTTACCTATTTAGCTATTAATGTATGATTTATGAACTCACCTAAAATTCATAATTTCTCTGTGTTTATATTTGAAATATTATTGTTGAACTTGTCTGACTTGGGGGGGGGGGAAGAGAGGGGTTTGTAAATTTGGGAAAAAACCTAATAAAGATATTTTTAAAAAAAAAGAAATTCAGGATTTAAAAACAAACTTGGAAGCCCAAATGTCTAAAGAAGAGTTGGATCAGGCACTCAAGGATATAAACGAAATAATTGATGCGTATGAAAAAGAGGTACACGAAAGAAAATTGAGGAAGTTTCGTAGAGATACGATTGACTATAAGCTGGATGAGGTGTACACGTGGGCGGAGGTGTACGCCCAAAGACGTCCTTTCAAAAAAACACAGGCCTCATCGGAAGAAAGCGTGGCAACAGAACAAGATACCCTCCCAAACAGACCACCGGTATCAACCACGGGAACTACATCAATGACTGGTAATATAGCATCCACCAGTGGGTCGAGCAGGGAGCCTTTTTTAGAGGCAGGCCAGAGGAGCGACCATCCTCCTCAAGAGGATGAAACAAGCAGAACAAGCGAGTTAGAAGGGGACAAGGTTCAACAACAGCAAAAAAAGTCCAAACCGAAAGGGAGAAACCGGTAGAGGATCTTGTGGTTAACATTTCGAGCAAGGAACTCACGGAAAATCAATTGAAAGTTCTCAACAAAGGGATGTCTTTCGTACCAACATATAACACCAATCCACTCGAAACTGAAATATCTCTGTACAAATTTACAAGGAAACTTCGCTTGAGATGGTTTTTTCACAATATACCACAAGAACCCGACAGTGATACCACTATTCAAGTGTTTAAACCAAAAAGTACGTTTATTCCTCTGACTTCACATAAGACATTGGATTTATTTGAGCTACTAGTGAAAAAAGATTTGGTGGAGACACACAAAAACGTACCAAAGCACATGAATTTGACGAAGAAGGATTTGACAACTTTAAAGACACTAAGGAATGATCAGGATTTAACATTTCAAGCGGCAGATAAGGGCGGAGCCCTAGTGGTAATGGACACGACTTACTACAACCAAAAGGTTTCTAACCATGTGGGAGACAACGACACATATATTGCCCTGGATACAGATCCTACTATGACTTTTCAAACAATACTAAAAGACATATTGAAGAAAGCCAAAGATCTATGTTGGATTAATGAAAAGACATACAGATATCTAATCACAGAATATCCCAAGAGACCACACATCTATATGTTGCCTAAACTGCATAAAGATGCCTGAGACCCACCTTTCCGCCCAATTGTGGCAGGATGTGGCTCATTACATGAGCCCATAGGAAAATTTTTGGATCACTATTTGCAACCCTTGGTTCAAGGATGGGTATCGTACATACAGGATACTACGGACTGCTTAAACAAACTTGGTAAAGTTGAAATATCTAATGATTCAGAGACATGGCTGGCCACAATTGATGTGACTGCACTCTATACATCAATCCCCCATGGAGAAGGAATAGAAGCGGTGGAGTGGATGCTGCTAAAAAGTGAATATGAGGAGTCATTGAACATTTTTCTATTGGAAATCTTACAATTTTTCCTGTACCACGGATATTTTTCTTGGGACTCCAAATTTTATCTCCAGAAGACGGGAACATCAATGGGATTCACAGGGGCGCCGGCGTACGCGAACATTTTCATGGCCAAGTTTGAACACAAACATATTCTTGAAAATTTGAATTGGACAGAACATCTAAAACTGTATGCTCGGTACATAGATGACATCCTAATAGTCTGGCAAGGAATGAAAAAACAGTTGGAAGAGGCAATTGAGGTTTTGAATAGTTGTCATCCTATGATAAAATTCACCAATAACATTGATCAGAATACCATAAATTTCTTGGATATAATAATAAACAAGTCAGGAGATCGAATGACAACAAAAGTTTTCAAGAAACCGACTGATCGAAATAATGCATTACATTATTCCAGTTTTCACTCAATCAGTTTGAAAAATCATTTGCCATTTTCACAGTTCACCAGAATCAAAAGGATCAGTAGTGATGAAGCACAGGCCATGGGGGACATAGAAGAAATGTCTCAAGAATATAGTAGAAGAGGATATCCAGAACAGGTATTGATTGAAGCAAAACAGAAAGTCACTCAGAAAACAAGAGAAGTGCTACTTCAGAAGGTTAAGAAAACTCCCGGCAGGAGAGAAGTCTGTGTGTTGAAACAATTGACGCTTACATAAAAAATAAAGAAATGTATCTTGAGGAGGTGGGAACTAATCGAACAGGAGGAGGACTTCAGAACAGTATTCGTTGACAAACCAATATTTGCACTATCAAGATCAAAAAATCTCAAGGAATTACTGAAACTGAAAGACAAGGACATTTTGAAAGAAAATACCAAAGGCATGCGTAAATGTTTTAATTGTGGACATTGTGGAAACGTACAGGTGGGAGATACCATTGCACATCCACATACAGGGAAGCAAATAAAACTGAGACACACCTCTGATTGTAACACTAGTTCTGTAATTTACGCCATCATATGTCCTTGCGGCCTAGTTTATGTAGGCCGCACTACCAGAAAAATTAAGATAAGGATTACAGAACATAAGTCCAACATAAGGTTAAATCAGGAGAAATCAAGTTTGGCTCAACACTGGAAGGAGAGGCAACATACTATTCCCCAGTTAAGATTTACTGTACTGGAGCAGGTGTTAGTTGAACCCCATGTGGATCCTAACATTAGAATAGCTCAGAGAGAAACATTTTGGATGAGACATATGAAAACTGTAAAACCGGGTGGGCTCAATGATAAAATTGAATTTGCGTGTTTTCTGTAATAATTGGTTTGAATAACATCAAAATCTGTGGTAACATGTTTAGTTGTAAATACAGGATTGAGCTTACACTGAAGTATCATCAACGATTGAGTACGCAGTGAATTCACAGTTAGAATTTTTAATTTTCTCATTAGCTTGTTTTTTCAGTAGCGATTAGAAGATGCAAACATCGTTGTTCAACCACACAGTGTAGAAGCAGGTAGATAAGTAGCATAAGTTGATGTGGATGATAAGGAGTTGGAGTAGTCCTCTTTCTATAACCACTGATGGGTGTCGTACATAATTTATATTATATCACTGCAACATCACCTTAAAATAATGTTCACTAGTGCACATTAGCGTACGTGTTTACAGACTCTTGTAAGTTTCGCTCGTAAATGAGCAGTTAAATAACGGGCATTTGGAAAAACATCAGTAACCTTCAGGGGGCGGGGACACCTGTCCTTTTTTGATGACGGGTTTAAATAGACCCCGGTTAGACACGTGGCCACATGGCGTTTCTAGTGTTGTTGGAGTGAGCAAGGTGAACAGGGCGTATGCATTGGAAGGAAGACAGACGGTAAGCGTTGCAACGCGTAGTATACCGAAACATTGAGTACGCTGTATGTTAAGGTTGTGGAGAATTATAGACATTCTTTCTGATAGTGGATTCCTTTTTGTGCTTTCAGCATTCAGCGCAGTGTATTTAAGAGGCTCAAGATATACACCAGAATATTTAGAAGTAAGTGATACGCCATTGGGATACTATAATGAAAAACGGTTAGAGAGAGTGTGCACTTACGTGAATTCTCGATTTTGGTTTGTAGGACTATTGGCTCAATTCACAACTGTTGAAGAAAGCACTCGTGCTTGATTTTAGGGTATATTTCTCCCCTTTTTTTCATTTTTTGTAAGGCAGGTAGTAGAGTACTCATACTATACACGTTGATTATACTTGGTTGAACTCAATAGCATGTATAGGGAATACCACAGTAGAAATGAACATTGCTTGGATAGCTGGTTTTGTTGGATTAAGTAACATGCTCAAGAAATATGTACTGTGTTGTCTCATGATTAAATGGCAGTATGCGACTAGAAGATGATAAATTGACAATATGGTTACAAAATTCTTATTATTTATTTACGCAGTGATTTCCCCTGACGAAGATGCGAGTGCATCGAAATGCATTGGGAACCGACACAAGCACGGATGAAAAGTGTTTTCCTATGTATTAATTTGATATTCGTCACATTGGAATTGTATCGCCAATGATAACCAATTGCTAAACAGTTTGAAATATGTGTTTTGTAGAGTAATTGCATATTTTTACAAACCAAAGTAAAGAATAATGTGTGAAGCTATTTAAGTTGTGGTTTCGTTCATGTAAACGACACTGGAAGAAAATGTTTTTGGGAAAATAAGCATTGAAATGTATAAGCATTTACCATGTCGGAGTACTTTTAAATGAAAGTTAGACAAAACGTGTTGCACCTGAGCAAGTTTGAACAGTGCATTCCTGCACGTGACACAATTGTGTCTGTTTGTGCAGTTCATTTAAAAACCTGACAGGGGTTAGTCAGGATAAGCAGGTTTGCACCAATTGGTTTAACATTAAATTAAACTATGGTTTAGAAAATTAGATGGTGTGCAGGTTACACATACAGCTGTAATTTACAGCATCAAACAATTCAAGAGAGCATGTTACTTGTGGTACAGTCATTTGAGAAGCATACATTTACACGGGCTGGTACATCACATTTAGGCCGGCCATCAGCATATTTCTCAGTAGCCAGTAGTGGGAAGGCATCTGTGTCAGGGCACATCTCCTACATACTCAGGGTTGCAAGGAGCAGGGAGATTACAGTATCCTCACATACAGGTGTAGTGCACATCATGAAGGGGAGGCGTCACATAGCCCACCGCCCTCGGCTATCTCAATCCTTAGCAGTCGGCCGTCAGTATCCCTGTGTATCGCAGTGTGTCGTATGTGTGGCAGGGAAGGTGGACTCTCGCGACGCCCCAGTGAGCGTTCAGTGTGTAGGCAATCTGAGTGCTAACTATCTGAAGGCGGAGCCTAGTGCCCCACCATGCCAGGGTCAACCCCACCCGAGTCCAGCTGCAGGATCCAGTGTGTATGCATAATCCCTACTGGTCTACTGTTGTAGGATGCCGGGAGGACCAGAAAGGTGTGTTCTGTATGTAGCAGCACATGAACCGCAAGTACCCAATGCTTTCATCCCCATTCCAGCGTCAAGCATCCCGTCCCTGTCTAAGCAAGGGGGACTCTGTTCCCACCTAGAACGCGATAAGTAGTATTGCGAGTGTACCATACAACAGCCATTCGTTCAGGGACCATCCAACTAACCTTCATCCCCAGAAGTATCACCGTGAGTAGCCTGGGACATCCAGTAAAGCTGCAGAGGGGACCAAAAATCCCTGGGTCGACAGCGGACGGGAAACAATTCTGCATAGATGCCATGTTGGTCTTGGCAGTATGTGAGGTCGTCCAACCATTCCTTAAACTTAGGTGCCCTGCCTCTCCCCCACTTGCAAGCAATCCTCCTTTTAGCGAGGAGCAGCGCGAGATCCACAAACCGACGGTCCGATTTGGGTATGTCCTTAGTATACCCCAGCAACATCACCACCGGATCCAGTGGAATAGGGCCTGCAATCATGACTTGAAGCGCAGCATGTACCTGCGTCCAATATTCCTGTATCGCTCTACACTCCCAGGCCAAATGAAGAAAGCCCGCGCCTTCCATATGACATCGTGCACACCTATCGTCCTCTGAGAGGTAAAATCGCAGCTTCCGGACCGGCGTGTAATAATATCTCTGTACAAACTTGTACTGAATGATTTTCAATCGACAGCTGGACGAGATGTTTGCCGTGACCGAGCAGCAATACTTCCACTGCTCGTCAGTGAGTTCAACATGTAGTTCAGAGCTCCAGTCAACCCTCGCCTTGGACACAGCCGGTGACCGCTTCTCGCGGATGTTAGCATACAGTTTTGACACCAAATGTCTTCCATCCGACACCAATAACACATGCAAAGGCAGAACTGTCCCCGGTTCCTCTGGGAAGCTGGGGAGTATGTCCCGCATACCCTGACGAAGTCTAATATAGTAGAACACCTCCATCGGTGTCGGGGGGCCAGCCCGGAACATCTGATCTTTGGTACGGAATATCCCGTCCTGGAACAAGTCACCCCATGTACTAAGGTGGATGCGCTTGCACATGGACCGAAATCCATTTTCCAGTAAAAGTGAAAGCTTCGGGTTTACTCAAGGGGCATTGCAGGCGAATAGAGCATGGGAGCTCCAAGCAGCTTAGTCACTCTCCTCCAGGAGTCAATTGTACAGGTAACTGTGGTAGCAGGCGTCTCGACATCACTAACCACTCCCATGAGCATGCCTTTGAGTGAAAGCGGGTGCACTATCCAATCTTCGGCAGCAACCTGCGGCATAAAGGGGGCGGGGCTAACCCAATGATAGGCATACTGAGCCTGGGCGCTGAGATAGTACACTTCTAGATCAGGCACATCGAATCCGCCCCTATCATATGGCCGTGTCAAAACGGCCCAGCTAAGGCGCGGTTGTTTACCTCCCCAGAGGAGGCGAAGCAGTTCAGATCGTAGTCTCTTAAAAAAATAGGAACCCGGGTGGTAGGGAATGTTCTGGAATAGGTATAGGAAACGCGGAAGGATGACCATCTTGATCAGGGAGGCTCTACCTGCCATCGAGAGCGGGAGGGCCAACCAGCGGGTCACATTGTCGGTCAATTGTGAAATAGCCACTCCGTAATTCAACCGGATAGTGTCCTCTTTATTGAGCGAAATCTCAATGCCTAGGTATCTTAGGTCCGAGCTGCACCACTCTAGGGGGTAGTCCAATTGGAAGTGGCCAATTGAGGCCGTGAGTTGGAAAGAATTGCGACTTCTTCCAATTAATGTGCACCCCGGATATGCCGCCAAACACTATAAATTCCCTTAGAAGTGGATTAAGGTATTGCTGTGGGTGTCGCACATACAGTGTAACGTCATCCGCGTAAAAGGAAATTCCTATCTGCCTTTGGTTACAATTAAAGGCGCTGGCCTTATGTAACTGCCGAATCCGGCATGCCAATGGTTCGATTGCCAAGGCAAAAAGCAGGGGCGACAGGGGGCAGCCCTGCCTGGTCCCTCTCGTGATCGGCATCTGTGTAGATAGCACACCATTTATGATGACCCTGGCGACTGGGGAAGTGTAGAGCAGTTTCACCCATGAGATGACTATCCGAGGGAACCCCATTCTATTCAAGATAGCCATGAGATAGCCCCACTCCACTGAATCGAACGCTTTGGTGGCGTCCAGAAACACAGCGGCGACCGGCAACTCAGGTGCTATGGTGGGTATAAGGGATAACAGTGTGCGGAGGTTATGCGACGTGGCTCGCCCTGGGACAAATCCAGATTGGTCTGGTAGCACCAGGGTAGTCATGAGCAGGGACAACCTAGTCGCCAGCACTTTAGCAAGTATTTTTGCGTCGCAATTCAGCAGCGAAAGGGGTCTATAAGCGTCGGTATCTAATGGGTTTTTCCCTGGTTTCAGAAGTGAGGTGATCGCTACCTCCCTCATTGAGCCTGGTAGTATCCCCACCTCCAGCGATTCTTCAAAGACTTCCTTTAGAACCGGTGCCATGATGTCGATGTAACACTTATAGAATTCGTCCAGGAGGCCGTCCAACCCTGCAGCCTTGCCATTGCTGAGGGACATGATCGCTTCCCTAATCTCGTCTAATTCGAATGGGCATCCTAGGAATGCCCTGTCGCCGTCACTCAGCCAACATAGCGCTATGTCGTCCAGGAAGTTCCCGAACTCCACTTCGCGTGGAATATAACCGTTTGTAGTGCTGCAGGAAGGTGTCCTGTATCCTCTTAGTGTCCTGGTAGGTCCCGCCGTTGCCATCAGCGATTTCTAATATGTGGGTGGCATAGCGCTGATGTCTCGTGAGCGCCGCGAGTACCTTTCCCGGCCGGTCCCCCTCGCAATAACGCCTAGCCGTCCAGTATTTGCCTCGGCATTTCACCTCCCTGGCAGCTTCCTCCTCAAAGGACGAGAGCTTGGTCCTAAATTCCTCCGCCAAGTCAGGGCGAGGATGTCTGACCATCTCCGCCTCTAGAGCTTTAAGCTCCAATTCAAGTTTAGTCAGCGTGCGCACTATGTCTCTGAGTATACCGCAGCTCTTAGCAATCGTGACGCCCCTTACAGTCACCTTAAAGGCTTCCCAAATCGTTTCCACCTTATCGACTGACCCCTTATTTCTAGGGAAGAATGCTTCTATCTCCTCACCAAGTTCATGCTTAAAGATAGGGTCAAGCAGGGCAGAGGGGAAAAGCCGCCATGGCGGACGCACTCTGGCATATCCAGGCATCTCCAATATAGCCAAAACAGGGCAGTGGTCTGAGTAGGTACGAGGTAGATGTTTCACCTGAACGACACCCCCAGCCAGGCCACGCGAAATAAAGCAGTAATCAATCCTCGCCCATGAGCGTGCGTGTGTCGTGAAGTGAGTACCTTCTCTAGTCGTAGGGTGCGTGTGCCTCCAGCTATCTATCAGTCCTGCCTCAGTCAATATGCCTTGAAGTGTGTCTCGAGCTTTCGTGTTGTACTGTCCACTCCCATCCGACCTATCTGCCCCAGGAATCAGTGACAGGTTGAAGTCCCCCCCCAGATTATGTGTGTAGCTTCGATCTCCAATACATGACCCCACAATGCCAGGAAGAAACCGGGTGTGTCAATATTGGGCGCGTAACAATTCACAATTATGATCACATCAGTGCCCAATCTGCCCCAAAGGATCACATACCTCCCCTCAGTGTCCAACCTCGCTCCCAACTTTTGGAACGGCAATGCTTTATTGATCAGGATGACTGTACCCCTCGAGTAAGTGGAATATGAGGAAAACTCTCTCACCAGTGCCCATCTACCTGCAAATTTAGGGTCACTCCGCGGTTTCAGGTGGGTTTCCTGAAGCAACGCTATCTTCACATGATGCCTATCTAAATATGCAAGTACATTTCTGCATTTTCTGGGGTCATTAGGCCTCGAACATTCCAGGACAGTATTGAGACATTATTCAAGGCGTCATCACCCATGTTCATCATCGTACTCCTGAGAACAGCCCTTGGCCAGGACGCCAGCCCTCACTCTTATCGTACCACGTACAAATCTCTCCGCTATTCGGAACATTCGCAACTCCACTCCAGTAACGCTCACAATCACACTGACATCAACCTCTGCATTCATGCCATGAACATTTCCCGCAACACTACCTCTAGGCTCAACAACGCATACCCCAACAGTCGTACACCCCCCCACCCCCCCGTGCAGCATCCCAACTCCCACGCTCCCAGTCCTCCCCCCTCCCACTGAAGCAACCCAAACTTGCCAGTACCATATCCCCTCCCCCCACCCCGAACCCCGTACTCAAAAAACATAGAAGAACCGTGTGGGGAATCCCCTTCTGGGGGCATCAGAGGTACACACCGAAACACCCCAACACTCCCCTCCCGCCCCGCATGTTGCATACGGGAACAGTCAGAGAAGGGGGGGGTGCCTGGTATACATTACCCCTGCAGGTCAGGGCCTGTCCTTCATACCAACGTCTCTCGCGGCAGCCTCCCCAGTGGGAGGAGATGCCAGTCAAGTCAAGTGAGCCGTCCATGTATCAGCTGCTGCTCACGTTTCCTGCAATATTGCCACCATCCTGGTCATTCCAATAACAATCCCAACCTTGGATCACAGTGTACGATCCCACCCGCCTTCCCACAACCAGTCCACAGAGCGATGGGACTGCAATCCAGTTCCCCAATCCAGGTCAGGACATCCAAGGCTGAGATAGGCCACAGGATCCAAACCTAATGTCAGTACAACAACAGGAGGTCAACCAACCAGTATCCAAAGAGCTCTCTCAGTCTGCAGCATGCTCGGCTGGGTCTCCGTCCACATCTCCATCCTCCTCATGTCGCCTGTCTCTTCTAGTAGCGCGGAGTTTCCTGACATAGTCCTCCGCCTGCTGTGGATTTGTGAAAAAATGTTGTTTGCCCTGGTGGGTCACCTGCATGTCCCTTAGCTTTTTCTTTACATCCAAAAACTTCTTCAGCTGCTCCTGTACCAGGGGCGTAAAGTCCGGGTATAATGAAAAGTGTACGCCATCACAGGATAAGTTTTGATTCATCCGCGCTGCACGCAGTGCCGTGTCGCGGTCGCGGTAGTTGAGCAGCCGGGCGATAATAGGCCGCGGCTGCGCCCCTGGCTTGGGTTTTGGGCCCAGGGAGCGGTGCGCCCTTTCGACAATGAATTGACTGGAGAAGGCCTCCTTGCCCACTGCAGTGATGAGTATTCTCTCTACGTAGTCCTCCATAAGGCCAGTGTTGGTGGACTCCGGAACTCCCGTAACGCGAATGTTATTGCGCCTACTCCTCGCCTCTAACTCCTCATTCTTTGCCGCTATCACTCGCAGAATGTTGTCCATTCTGGAGAGGCGCGCATCATGGGATGTCGATGTGTCCTCCGAGGCAGAAATCCGTCGCTCCGCTTCCGTCAGGCGTTCCTCATGGACCTCCAGTTTCTGCGCGACCCCATCCATCCTGGAGGACAGGCGGTCCACCTTGTCCACTATCGTGGCGAAGCCCTGCCTCATCTCCTCCATCAACGCTCGCATCTCAGGGGCCATGGGCGTGGAGGGGGGTTCAGTGCCCGATGGCCCTTGGGCACCTCCATCGCCAGTCGTGTTACGCAGCTGTTTCTTAGGGACCGCAGGCTCAAAAGAGATTTTAGGCTGTCTATTGTCGTTTTTGCCCATTGTGCTTCGTCTGTAGGGGCCTGAGGCGCCCGGCGAGAGGCGATCGGCGCGGTGCTCACAGCCTCTCGACAATCCTTTGTGCATTCGCACCCTCCTGTTCAGCGTTCGCGCCTGTGGCAGCGCCGCCCGTGTGAGGAGCAGGCCAGCAACGCTTAAGTGATCCTCTCGCCTCGCTGTGTCCCAGCTCCAGTGAATAGAGCCAGCCAATAATGCACACGAGGGGGGCGAGGCCTCAGCTGGCCACGTTGTGTGGGTGGCAGGCAGCGGTTCGCTGGACAGGAGCAATGAAGGTCCTTTCTTGAGAAGCACTGGGGGGTGGTGGGCGGCGGGGCGAGGGAGGGCCCAACGTGCCGCCAGCGGGCAGCAGCACACGCAGTCTGGTCGCCGCCTGCGACCCTCAGTGGCCTCTTACCGCTTCTCGACCCCCTGCCCCCAAGAGCAGCAAGCCCACACAAGGATCGGTGGCACCGCCGGCAATCCGCAGTTCAAGGCGGGGGTCCCGGTCAGCCACCTCCCGGCTCAGACAGTAGCTACCGGCCCCGCCCGCACCCTTAGCAGGTCTCAGGGTCGACACCCAGCACTCCTTTACGTTGTTGCGGTCAGAAGAGGGGGGAGACTCACCATCGCCGCCGTCCGCTGAGCCCCGGCAGGTCCCGCGCACTCCGGGCAGGTCACTCCGACTCTGAGGCCTACCTGCCTCGTGGCGAGCACCGACCTCGCGTGACACGGTGCCCAGGCAAGCGCGCCGGCTCTCCACCGCAGTGTGTCACGGCCAAAGTTCACAAGCGGCTAAGACCAACGCTGATCGTCGGATCGCTCCCAAACTTGGACAGGAGCTGCAGGATAGGGAGACCCACATTCTCTGGAAGTTTCAGGCGGCCACCCGCAGGGTAACAGGAAAAAATCAGGATGGTTCTGACCAGGCAGCCAGAGCCTCACTAAAGTGCGGCCATTAGCTCGTGCGCCCTCTAGCGCCCCCCCAGCCAATGAATATTAGGTTTTGGGAAGGTCCTGCATGGAACACGTTACCCTATGAGATGTCCCTAATACTCCGTGGAGGGGGAAGGAATTGCTGACAATACTTCTACTTTCAATGGTTTACATTAAATCAACTTTAAGCTTGGGAAAGTCCTCCTTGGAACACGTCAGCCAATCAGATGTCACTCCTACTCCGCGGAGGGGAAGTGAATGGCTGTCAACACTTCTACTTTCAATAGTTCGTAAACAATGAACATTAACCTGTGGAAGGTCCTCCTTAGAACATGTGATCCAATCAGAGATTCTTGCTACTCTGCGGAGGGGAAGTGAATGGCTGGAAACACTTCTACTTTCAATGGTTCGCAGCCAATGAACATTAAGCTTGTTGTTGGAACACCTCAGCCAATTAATCATTAATTTTGTTCCGCGCACAGATACAGAACATGCCCTCCCACGTATTATTAAGTTTCCTGTAACAAAGTGACACTATCCATGATAAAAGTGAGCACTGCATTATAAGTCAACATTATTACTTATTATATTAAAGGAAGGCCGCAATACAGGGGATTGTTGTTTTCCCAATATAATTTCTACAGCCTACTGAATCCCCCTCCCAACATGAGTAAAGCCTGCGGGGCCCCAACAGACCACGCTATTATTTTTTAAGAAATGCCCCTGGGACCTAGTCCACCCAGGGGTCTCATTAAAATAAAACGTGGGAACTCGCGACCCCAGCGCGAATTGCGCCGAAATTATTATTTTTTTAATGCTTTTTTTGGCCCTGGATGTCCTTCTGGGACCCCCTAAGTAGGCCTAGGGGGTCAGGGTGTTTCTATCCTGCCCCTTTCTCTTGTTTTATATCTTTGTTTCTCTGTTTTCTGGTGACTCCCTTCTATCGAATCTAAAGATGGCGCCCAACACTTACTGGTTTGGAGTGTTGGCAGCCAATCACAGTGAAGCTTGTGCTTGGGACTTAGGCTCCGCTCAGATATCAAAACTTTAATTATTCTAATTTCTCAGCAACTACTGAACCGATTTACGCCTTTTTAAAAAAAGCTTGCTTTTTGATCCAAGCACTACCTTTTTGCCAAATTTGGGGTAATACCATTCAGTAGTGTCGGCTGTAGCCTTGCACACAGTTTCCTATGGGGAATGGATTTTTTACTCTTATTTTTTGAATTTCTCAAAACAACTGAACGGATTTACACCATTTAAAAAAAAAAGATGTTGCTTTCTGAACAAAGCTCTACCTGTCTGCTAAATTTGGAATGATTCTGTTCAGCAGTTCGGGCTGTAGCTCGTCGCAAAATTTCCTATGGAAACGAACATGGGGAAAAAGCGTTTTGGGACTCCCCTTTTTTCTCAGCCCCAGCTTGACGAATCACCCCCAAACTTTCAGGATAGGAGCTGACCTGGAGAGACTCTTTTTTGGCGAATTTCGCAAAGATTCGTCAAACGAAGGCTAGTTTATTGAGGTTCCTCCCAAGGTCTAAAGTGACAGTCATTTATAAATGTATAAAGAACATTATGTCAGTAACTATGCTGAAAACCTTTCAACATTTAAGGCTACTTCACCGGTGCATTGTTGTTTTCTCTAAATAATTTCCACAGCCTACTGAATTCCCCTCCCAACATGAGTAAAACCTGCGGGCCCCAGCAGACCAAGCTATTATTTTTTAAGAAATGTCCCCGGGACCTAGCCCACCCAGGGGCCTCATTAAAATAAAATGTGGAACTTGCAACACCAGTGCGAATTGCGCCGAAATTATTATTTTAAAAAAATGCTTTTTTGGGTCCTGGATATCCTTCTGGGACCCCCTAAGCAGGCCTAGGGGTTCAGGGTGTTTCTATCCTGCCCCCTTCTCTTGTTTTATATCTTTGTTTCTCTGTTTTATGGTGATTAGCTTCTACCGAGTCACAAGATGGCGCCCAACACTTCCTGGTTTGGAGTGTTGACAGCCAATCACAGTGAATCTTGTGCTCGGACTTAAGCTCTGCCCAGATATCAAAACTTTTATTTTTCTAATTTCTCAGCAACTACTGAACGGATTTACACCATATAAAAAAAAGCTTGCTTTCTGATCCAAGCACTACCTTTTTGCCAAAAATTTGGATTAATTCCATTCAGTAGTTTTCGGCTGTAGACTTGCACACAGTTTCCCATGGGAAATTGATTTTTTTACTCTTATTTTTTTAATTTCTCAAAAACGACTGAACGGATTTACACAATTGAAAAAAAAGGTCGCTTTATGAACCAAACTCTACCTGTTTGCTAAATTTGGAGTGATTCCGTTCAGCAATTCGGGCTGTAGCTCATCGCAAAATTTCCTATGGAAATTAACATGAGGAAAACGCGTTTTGGGACCCCCCTTTTTTCTCAGCCCCCGCTTGATGAATCACCCCCAAACTTTCAGGATAGGAGCTGACCCGGAGAGACTTTTTTTTGGCGAATTTCACAAAGATTCGTCAAACGAAGGCTAGTTTATTGGGGTTCCTCCCAAGGTCTAAATGACAGTCATTTATAAATGTATAAAGAACATTATGTCAGTAACTATGCTGAAAACCTTTCAACATTTAAGGCTACTTCACTGATAAAAGAAATGCTGCTCTGCAGCCTGGTATTCTAGTCTGTATTGCATAAAGTAAAACAAAATTGCGAAAGCAGTCATCAGTAGAAAGTTTAAGTACAGTGGTGTGTAGCATCAGCCTGCAGCATTGCAAAAGCACTTTGCACAGATAGGCCAGACAGTAACCTGGCAGGCTGTTGATTAACTGAGTGCTATTCAACTATATTATCAGTCCTGACTTTTGTTGGGATCTCTAAATATTTCTGCTGTTTTTTCCATTTTTAGTAGGTCTACCACTTTCGGTGTACTTTAAAATAGTGTCATCTGGCCATGATTAAACATTTAGGAATGTCTGAAGGAAAGGTAGGTACAATACTAGGGAAAGATGTTTTCATCGCTTGTCTAATGTCATCTCTCGTCTCCAAATCCATTCCTTATTAGATAAATAGCGGAAGTATATTTTTATTTTGCAGTGATAGTAAACTGGTTAACCTTTGTAGAAAAAAAATTCAAAACAAGCTTGTAAACACTGATGTCTAAAAGCAATATTCAGTGTATATCTTTCAACTGATATTTCTAACAAACTAGTAGACCTAGTATTTTTCTATTATTCGTTATGTTTTAACATTAAAAATCGAAGTATCTTACTTTGCCTACCAATTGGGATTGTGGCCAGAGTAATGCTTGTGCAAACTCTTTCTCCCAGCCCCACAAAGTGAATTACAGTAAACAAATAAGTGCTCAAACAAGGCAAAGGAGCAGTCACGCCAATGTTCCATGAGTTTAAGAAAATTCCAAATCGAAAGAAACCAGTTCTTGTGAAGACACTATGAAAAGTAATAGAAGTCCAAATAGTTCATTTTCTTTTGAGTCCTTTATTTCTATGCTCAATGACTCTCTGAGTCTCTTTCTTCAGTACACCTCCTCTAGCCAGTAGGTGTTTTATCAGGCTTCCTCGCCTTGATTTCTTCAGGGTTAGAAAACATAGCACCATTTAGTGCCTTAACACATCTCATTTATAAAGTATTCGAATTTAACCCACCACATTAATGTTAGTGAGTCATTCAAGGAACATCCACGGCCATGTGATCACTTCCAAAACTACTATCATGACATATAAGTGACGTTTGTTACACACACTTTCGAAATGTATTTTTTAAGTACAGTAAGTTTGTTTTGCATAACTCTGATTACTACGATGAAGTTAGGTATTTACAAATGTTTTAAACAGAGGGTAATTAGTAGTTTAAAGCTGTCCCCCATAAGTGCCTAAAGAGATCATGGTTGAATGATAGCATACCTTAAATATGTCCAACGATCTTTATGAGAGTCATGATCGCCTTTATTTTGTGAATGATGCCCCATAAAGTAGACTCTAGTCGCCTATTCAAAATTAGATTCTAAATTAGAGTATGACAATTCAGGGTTGACAATATTAAAATTACTACTAGAATGTGGTTAGGAATCCAACAACTAAGACATAGGTCCGTAAGTATACTGTGCATCGTTAAAAGTGTAACTAATATCCTTATCACCCTGATACCCAACCATGTAAAAATAACAGCTTCTAAATTAAAATGGCATCGCTTATGGAATGAAAATAGAAAGATATCCTAAATATTGTGTCAACATAAGTGGAATTCAAACAATAATGCTACTCTGTGAGTTTAAAATACCTAACTCATTTGTGAATTTACTAATTTCACAACTACCATCACAATTATGCTCAGTGAATCAAGTGATTAACTAAAACAAAATTGTGTAAATAGATACTAAGGGCCTAATTTATGAAAAGTCACGCATCGCTGCGTGAAAACAGTGATGCGTCACTTTTCACTGTGCCCTCCTTGCAACACCAATGATGCCTCATATTTACAGTATGACGCATCATTGCGCAAGGAGTTACAGATACGTCAGTATTTCTGACGTATCTGTATGGCGCAAAAGTGACGCATTGCTGGAGTGTGTCACAAAAGTGACGCAACTCCAGCAATGTATCCTTTCACATGGGGCAAGCCCCATGTGAAAGGGCCTGCATCAGTCTTACGCCTGCTGTGAGGTAGGCGTAAGAAATTGATGCATTTGTGTCCTAGAAGTGGTGCAGTGAAATCTCATAGATTTCACTGCGTCCCTTCTACGACCCTTTCTTGCGTCAATACGCCCCCCTTGCATACATTATACCTGGCGCAGGTATAATGTGGCGCAGGGATTTACAAAGTGACGCATCTACGCCACTGGTGCGTCACAAAAAGTGACGCACCAGTGGCGTAAAAGTGATGCAAAGCCTCATAAATGAGGACCTAAGTGCCTAAATATGATGTGGGTCGGAGTTACCTCTGACCAGCACCATTTCGTGTAATGAACCGCCCGACTATAGGTCGGCAGTTCTGACTGCGCAATTAGGGTGCGGCTGCATGTGATGCGATCGCAAACTTCAATTTTTCAATGGGAGCTTGTACAGCTAGCTGACACTGCTCGCAGTACAAGCTCTCATTGAAACATTTACGTTTTTAAACATCCCTCCACTGTTTAGCAGGCACCTAATGATGCCAAATGCAAACGGCCAGAGGGGAAGGGGGCCCTTGAGCTTGTCGGAACCACGTCAGATTCCCCAGCTGGTTTAACCTCCTACCGCCATCATCATATATCGTGGTCATTCTTTAAACCTACCATCATAATCAAGATCTTAGTTGTTATAAATGAGATAACGTTCCAAAGTTACTCACATAGATAAAATAGTGAGAAGGCACCATGTGCCATAATTATCAAAATCAATAATATCAGAATTCTTCCTATCACTGAATTGCTATGTTTGTATCACTAGCTAAAATATAACTATCAAATAAATACATTGACATCCTTTTCATACTTTTTTTAAAACTACGTATATCCTGAAAGTAATATGTAAGCTGTCTAATTTCGTTCCTGTACACTAATAAGCATCTATTTTTCATCATTGACTGTAATCCTAAATCCAAATAAAAAATATGGGTATGGTGTGATCGGACAAATATCTGTAAACAAACAAATCCAAGCAGGAGAAAAGTAAGTGCTCCCAGGTGGTCTTTGTTATCTACAAAATTAAAGTGATTTCAGGCCTTTAAATTTAAACAAGAAACACTTCTCAGAACAGAGTCCCTGCACTATAGAGTGAAAATCCCTGATAGACAGTACAAAAGCGCTACCTGCCACCCCGTTCAATCAGGTAAACAGAAAATCGTGTACTATTTGCAAATTTGTATTAGGAGCCATATTAAATAAAGGATGTGGTGTATTTAAATATAAAGCTAATGATCACCGCTTCCTACCGTACTATGCGTAAGAGCAATAATGGAATATGCTATGTTTCAGGTTGGATAGACATACATCAAGCCTCTCTCAATTCAAACTAACCTATTATAACATGGCCGAAATTAGTATTGTTTTTTTTGCATTCTTCAAAAGGTCAATATTGTAAAGAAAACTGAACATACACTACCCATTGCCATACTCAATTGGGCAGCCATCTTTATGTGTCTCCACACTGTTGATAACTATGACATGTCATATTATTTTCCTGAATCAAAAAAGGAGTAGTCTGCAAAAGGTTTTTACGTAATCAGTGCCATGAAAGGGTGTACAAACTAGTAGATCTTAAGTGACTTTACACCCATGTGTGTATATGGAGTGTATCCAATCTTATTCAATCTTTCAACATCGTTTTGTATTTGCAATTAGGAAATCACAAAACAGAATGTATGAAAGTGTTTTGAACACTTTCTGCAATTCCCAGTGGGTCACAAGTGACATACCTCCTGAATATTAATGAAGTAGGTCGCAATTTGTGACCCATTAGGAATCGCAAAAATCACACGTAGGGTGGTCTGCTGAAGTCAGCAGACTACCATGTCTGTGATTGCTTTTTGCTTTTAAATAAAGCATTTGTTTTTAAAGGAAAATGGGATGCTTTAGAAAAAGAAAAAAATGAAAAGTTTTCCTTCCATTTTTAAGAGCAGGAAGTGGTCCGTGGGACCACTGCCTGCTCCTAAAAAATGCTTTTACAAACATTCACAAAGAGGAAGGGGTCCCTAGGGGACCCCTTCCCATTCGCAAATGGGTTATCACCTACTTGAGGTAGGAGGTAAAATGCTAATATTTGCAACCACATTTTGGTCACAAAACATTCATACATACCAATGCAATTCGGTATGAGGAAGGGATACCGTAAACACGCCCCTTCCTAATACCGAATCGCAAACCCAAATAGCGATTCAGTAACAGGTTACTTAATTGCAATTTGAGTTTGATACATGTGAATCGGCCCGTTTGTGACCTCAAAAAGGCTGCATATATGTGGCCCTTAATGTGTAAAAATGTGTTAGGTCTCTGGTAGCAGATAACTGTTACAAATACATATCTTAAAAGGATGGATTAATTAACACTTGTTAAAACTCATCCTCATCAGCTGAGTTCAGAATAATTAACATTGGTATTATTTAACATACTTGATTTATTTTAGCACTGTCAAATATACTCAGTTATCTCCATTTAATCACCCAGGAAATATTGCAATTATTATATTCATGCTGCACTCCACAGCCTTTAATCTCAAAGTCCTGTAGGCTTCTATCCGAATATGTGCTCCCTTCAACCACTTGTAGGGTATATAGGTATATGTTAAATCCCATAAAACCTGATATTGATATCAATATCACCAATATTAGTGCAACAATTGGCATGGTGTAGTGCTACCGGATATTTTGCATCATTCTATTACCTGCTCTTCTGTGCTCCATAATACAGTGTCGCTAGGACCTGATCATGCTGCTAATGTATATCAATCCACATTTACATCTAGTCACATATACTACATATTTGGTGTAACATTAAACTTGTTTTAATCTTAGATTTAATATTGGTATTATATTGAAAGTTCTTCCTCTTATCCTCCACATATATACATACGCTGGAACTTTCACATTTGTATGAGCCTTTACTCTGTCTTGTAAACCAGTATTCAGTCATATTTACTGGTAGAAAGCTGGGACGCACTGTATTTCTTAATGTAAACACCCATCACAAAGTAATGGTAGGATTCCTAGTAACACATGTTGCTGTCTGTGCATCATGTGTAAGAATGCCCCAGTGTCTAATTAGTATTCTGCTAAGTCTCCCTCTGTCCTGCCCAGGTGATGTTATTAGCCCTGTCATATCCAATGATTTCTTACTGTTATTTGTCTTTATCTTCCTTTCCACAATGTCTTCCCTCCTCTACTACATAACCTTATGTGATGCAGATGTGATCATTCTCCTATCATAGCCCCTGTTAATGAATGTATTGTGTATATCCCTGAAGTTATACATACATTCTTATTCCTCACTGCAAGCTCTCCTCTGCCTTACCGTTTCTCAAAATGGTAATGGTAGAGCTTTAATCTGAGATTTTTGTGAGAGCTGTGTGCATGGAGTAAAACATTGAATGATGTATCCTTCCTGTTGGCCCTACTCTCAGTTGTATTTTTTCTAACATATCTCTCTAGATTAAAAAAAAGACGACTTCTCTGTGCTAAAGATAGATAGAAAATTCATATTGAATAGATTTTTATTAAGATCTCTGAACATTTACTGAGGTTGTACAACATTACCTGTCCAGATCATAAAATGATTGTCATTCATGTCAGTAATGCATTTTTTAAATCGATGTTGCTCAATTTTAACTTTAAAAAGAAAAAAACATGTGTGTTATTTATTATGTGAGGCACAAAGGGCTAAATAATGTTGGGGGGGTACAAATTGCCAGGGATCTCTTTTTTGGATCAATCCTTCACTATTTCCAGCAAGATATTCAGAGATGTTATAAGACATGGGCAAACTTGGCAGTTCTTTTAGGTACCCTCTTGTTCAAAGCTTATCACATGGCCCCAAAAACCAACAGATTATTACAACCAAAGAATAACTCAAAAGAACACGATAACAGTCCACAACATATCAGTTGCAGCCTATGGGGCAGGGATTTGGAGAGTCATTAACACCTATAGCCTTCAGACCATCGAGGATATCTTTTGGAAAAAACTTGTTGGTCTCCCAAAAAGTTGGTCTAACTTTATCTGGCATGCATATTTGGATGTCCTTTATATCAATGACGCAATTAGTTTGGCACCACTACTATTATGGCATTCAATACGGAGATAAGAATCAGTGATTCTTACCCAGCGGCTAATCGAATACTGCTTATCCCTCGAACATGTGCATAGGGTTCCGTGGCTGACATGCATTAAAGATAGGCTCTCTTCCCTTGGCTTAGTGCATCTATTTACCACACCAACAAACTGCTCTACCGTCTCTAAAAAAGAAATCAAGTCTTTTATACTTAAACAAAGGGCCATTGAGAGTGTAAAAAATGAATTCTCACAAATCTTTTGTATTTAGAAGGCCCAATTGATCAGGAAGGTGCAGCTCTAGGTTTATCTTTTGTCACAAATTTACGTCACTGATTTATTTTAGTGCAGTTTCCTTTGAATTTTATCCCCTGCATGTTTTCCTATCCAGACGGAATTTATTCTATTCATGATCTCCATCCCTGCCCTCGTGACAGCATTTCCTCACAATCATATATACACTTATTCTTCTTTTGTAAATTTTATAAGCAACACCGCAATAGATTTTTCCTGACACTTATGCGCAGATATATTTTTAATCAATGTTGTCCAGGATTGTACATTTTACAATCGTTGGCCTAACACCTGGTATGTTACTCCGTGGCTTCTTTTCTACTTCTTTCATGAAAGACTAGACAATTGTGTAATAACTGCATTTGAGATGTGTGTTTTTATTTTTTTATCGGTTTTAACTGATGTTTTTAAATTAATGTCTTCACTATTTATTGTCAATATTTGTATTAGGAAGGCCATAGTTCAAAGATGTATTTTGAACTTTTATGAACTTATTCTTAAGAATAAAATACAGTGATTGACTGACTGACTGATAGTCCACAACAATGATATAACAATAATGCAACACAAACCACATAGCTTTGGACAAAACAAAAACAGCACACTTTGCATACACCACAATATTTGACACTGCTAAAGTACAAAACGTGGTACTTAATTTGAGCCGGTGGTTGCACATGAGGCCCTCTGGCACTTTTTTTATGGGGACTCTGGCTTATTTTTAATTATCACACTGATCCAGAACAAAGGCAAAAAAAGCAATAGCACAAAGAAGAAGGAAGAGAGAGATGGAAAACAGTGACAAAGGGAGAAAACAGGGATAAAAAGGAACCTACAAATATGGGCTGGTACAACATACTGGTGGATGGAAGAGGCATGAAGACGAGGCAGCATTTGTATTTTACAAAACTGATATTGGATAGCTGTGCTAGAGACTTCTGAGAACCTCGCGTTCCTCTGTGTTGTTTTTTGCTGTTATGCTGTTGCACTGTTGAATACTAATGTGTTTGTTATTTTAGTGTATTATTATTTTGGTGCATTGTGCTGTGTTGTTTTGGGGGTCCATTGTTGTGTTTGACTGTTTTGTTGTTTTGCTTTCAGTGTTTTTTGTGTCGTGTGGTGCAAGGTATTGCTGTGTTGCCCATTTGTTGTTATTTTGATAGCTGGGCATTTGTTATTGAGGTGCATTATTGTTGCACGTTGTTGCTCTACACTGATGTTGTGTAAGTGTGGCGTTGTTTTACTATAATGTGCTGTACGGATGTGGTGTTTTTGTGCTGTAGCTCAACCTGAGTCCATTTGCCTCAATATGCACAAATATTCTTGCCTCATGTTATCACCTTCATAAGTCACCTTTCATAACATGTTGTTAGCGGTGTTTGCACCAAGCACTGGCATACGCACCACCAGTGATATGCAATAGCATCAAAAACCTTTGCGAACAGGCCCAGAAGACAATGTGGTGCACATCTATGAACTTCTGATTTTTCAAACACTATCATTTTTTGGAGGCACACCTTCACAGATGCTGCTGATGCACTGCATTTTTTGTGTGTTCCACTGGACCACAAGGGCAAAATCTGCCTCACATGCCCATATATTACAATTGCATGTTACGTGGATCCATCATTTTATGTGGTAACCTGCAAATAACATGGATGAATGGTGTTTGTCAGGATGATGAGGTCCACCTATTATGCTAGATTTGACTTATGATTTCTAGGAAGCTCATGATAAGTCAATGAGGATTACCCTATGGCAAGGCCACCATAATGCCCAGAATACCCACATTATACTAAAGGAGGTGGCACATGCCATTGCCACCATATGCATTACAAGACAGCAATACCCCCAAATTTTGTTCCTTGTTTATGGTCTTTCCTAAGACTAGAATGTGATGCAAATATGCATCTGCTGGAGTGAGGGCTTCACATTGGTCTTATTTATTACCTCTGTCTGTTGTGTGTATCAGAAGGAAGGCTGGATTGTTGTTGGCTTAGATGTGAGGGATCAGAGATAGCAATGTTAGCACAATTGGGATATTCCTCAAGGTACTATTATCCTTTGGGATATGGGAATCTGAATGAGTTGAGGTAGTTGTAAAAATGAATAGTAAAGCAGTGTACTGCCCCATCATTCCATTTCCTAAGTGCTAAGAGGATTTTGTTCTGGCTGCTTTCTATTGTGGCCAATGTAGCGTTGAGTTCAAGCAAGTCCAGCCCAGTCTATTACGAAAAGTGTCATCTACAACTTGAATGTTTGCTGTTTTATTGCTCTGTTTCAGCATAATGTTAAATCATAACTCTAGGCTTGCAGGATGGAATCAATATTTACTTGGTCATTGAGTTTAATAGCAACTACTTAGTTAGTTATGCTTTTGAGGATTGGTAGATTAGGGAATGGTTGGTTGTAGTCCTTGTTTTCGAAGCTGAAGTTTGCTCTTTTTTGTGACAGGGTATCATTGCCATTGCTTAGTGCATTGGGAAAACCGAATGCAACTGATACATTGGTGTCATTGATAGGTGTGAATGCCTCCTTGGAGATATGTTTAATGATGGTGAATGACTGAATTGTGTCCCCGATAGTGCGGGATTTCATGGTGGTCAGATTATTAGCAAAGTGCATATGAGGACACACATTTAAAGATCCAGTTCCGGTATATTTTATA